>NC_138663.1:190031327-191231327 GCF_964273445.1 Streptopelia decaocto | reverse complement strand
CCACTTTGAGAAGGGTCTTTGCATAAGGACACGGCATCAGCATGGGTTGTTTGTTAGTCTTTGGAGTAGCTGTGGGGAGTTGTACTTCAACAGACTCCCTGCGCTTGTCTTGTTCTATTTAAAACAGTGGCTGTGAGACTCCATCTATATCTTACAAAAAAGTGTTCATACACATATTAGTCAAGGACAAGTCTCCTTCATTAGTCAGAACAGGTGATCTCCTGTTCCCAGGGCCTACCTGAATATCTCAGCTGAGTGCTTAGGGTCTTTGCAGAACAAAAGGAGTGATGTGTCATTCAAGATGAAGCAGATTCTTAGTCCTCAGCTGCCACAGTGGCATCCATGGCTGCTGAAATAACCCTTTGCAGAACCTTCCAGTCTCCTTCCCATCTCCCTCAGGTCACTGTGGAATGGTTTTAATTGGAAGCAGATGTGCAACGTGGTAGGTAGGAGCAGACGTCTGCTCAATGTGAGCTCCTAGTAAATAGCTCCTGTACCATCACTTTGAAAGGGAAAAATACAATGATTCAAGGGAAAGGATTTAAAATGAGACTAGTACGCTCTCACAGTCGGTTGACTGGTCCATTAGTCTTGCCAGTATTCCTTACCAATTATTGGGAGTCAAGAATATTCTCTTCTCTTTCTTGCTTGATAGATTTGCAAATTGAATGGAGCATTCATCTTCAACAAACTGGCCACAGGGAGATTTCCAGGTCATCACTCCCATTGCAAACACTTTTTCCAGTAAGGTGGGCATGAAAATCATAGAGATGTACTGTTGGGAATGATCAATCTTGGTTTTAATTGAGAAAGGACTTTTAGGTCTATGTTAGAAACTCAACCTCTTCATCTTGATTTCAAAAAGAATATTTGGGCCAAGTCTCCTTCATTTAGGAGGCTTTTCAGATTTTCTGTCAGAGTGGATCTGCCAGGCCGTTCTAGTCAGGTTTTGTAGAAGGTGTTAACAGCTGCATCACACAGGTCTACAGCTATCAAGATTCATGAGGTTGCTGTACTTTTGCCCTGCACTTCATTGCAACCCCTTTGCCCCAGAAAATCCTGGTAGCTATACTTGGACACAAGCAAGGTAATCACTAGGCAACCTTCTGCAGCAGGGAATAATTTAAAGCACAACTCTTCTACTTCCAGATGCATAGGGTAAAAGACATGAACATGCAATAGGGGACATAGGCTGAGAAGGCCTGAATGTAAAATTACTTGTGCATTAAATCACTGGGAAAGCATTTCTTCAGCCTCATTCCAGCTATTGGAAAGACAAGTTATGCTTTTGTGAACATAGGATCAATTTATACTGTGTCACCGTGTCCTGTTCCTTACTTGCATAATTCACACTTTTTGCTTTGTTGTTTCTTGAAAACTTTTGAGCAGATTTTATTTCAGTTTGTATTCTGGCTGGTTCAGTATCTTCCATGGACAAGCAGTAACATGGAAGAACTCTCAGCAAGGCAGTGCTGCTTAGCTGAGTGAAGTAAATAAACATAAGGTTTAAAACTAGACTGATACAACTTCTTTATGCATCTTCTAAATGCAAGAAATTCAGAGAAAGTTGCAAAACAGAGGTTCTAATGAATGTCACTTCATAGTCACAGCAATCAAGTCCTAGTTTTAAAGGTGGGAATGTAACTTAGAGCAGACTGCATTCTCTAGTTGTCACACCAAAACTGCAACTCCAAAGCCAATTTGTGCCAAATAACCAGCTTCTCTGCCAGCTTCCCAACCAGGACAACCTGGAAGCAAAGCTGATTTGAAAAACAAAATTAAATTCAGTACATTTACATTGTTTAAAAGGTGTAAAGGGGGAAAAGAAAAAAAAAAAATGGAAAAAGAAAAAGAACATGCTGATGAAACGGAAGACCAGAACTTAGTCTTGTTATTCTATGATGTTATTAGTAAAACTGCTAAAGGCATTTCTACATAAAAATGAAAGTGCACACATGCCCAAGTATTCTCTGTTATGCTATTTTAGGGACATAATTCCATAATGTTTTGCTTTCAAATGCCTAGTATTTTCCAGTGCACTGAATAGACTGGTTCTATCTCTAGCTTGAACATCAAAAAGTAACTTTCACGTTCATCAATGAAAAGTGACAACTGATTTTATTAACCGGATTCATTATAACACATAATATGACAGTGGGAATATTTTTCACTGTAAGATTTTTGAATGGAAGAAAAGTGCAGTTAGTCTGAGTTCCTTACATTCATTAGAAGCAAGACTATTGAAACCATCAACATTTACAATGACACATTAGCAAACACCAGAATCAGTGCCAATAAATACACAGAGTACCAAAATAAATATTTACAGAATTAAAAATATAATAAACACTGATTAATATATCCTTGTGAACTGCCAGGGAAGAAAGACATCTATTGCTATCAGGTTGTAATTACGTCAAGAATACAGTGATTCAAGGAGACACATACTCATCAAAGTTCGTTTAGGTGGAAAGGATCAGAGTGTGTCTAACAGTCTGTTATGAAAACACCCCCCGTAGTGTTGTGAGCTTTCACTACGAAAAAGTTGGTGCACACAGACTCACTGGATTATTAGCAAACCATTGAGATAAGAAAGTGGGGAGTTCTGGCTTTACTCGCTCATTACCTTGAACAGGTCATGTGCTACCTTACTAAAAGTGGCTGACACAAAAAATACAAGGGAAAATTGTAATTAACAGTGATCCATCAGCTATAACACTTCTTACAGAAACAAGTTAAGCCACTTCTAACAGGACACATCTGTCCCTTTCAGCATGTAGGAAACCCCGAGAGCATCGTTTTGTCAGCTGCAGTGTGGAGCAGTCCCTGCTGCATTTTCCTCAGGCACATCGTGCTATTTAGCAGAGTTGGGCTGTGACAAAAGACTGAAGCCATGCTGGGTCTTCTGAACTTATTGAATCGTATTTTCCACCAGCCAAATTCACACCTTATCTCCCATTTCAAAAGGGCCACAAGCCTCAACACTAGAGCTTTTCTGAGACAGACTCTGCTGACAAACGTAGCAAGGAAAATTCAGATGGTGCCAAATTATGGGATCTTTGCTCAATCTAAATAACAACTGACGCCACTAACAGATCCACCGATTTCAGAGGGAATACTGTGGACTGACAGTGTCTAGCTGTTGCAATCTGTCCCACGACAGAGACTTTACTTCAATTTTACACAAAAGCAACAGCTCTGGTCTTTCTCCCTCTTTCGAAAAGCAGGATAACATTGTTTTTATCAAGCCACGTGCTGCAGAAAGTTACTTGTGCTCTACCTAGGACTTGGTGCTGCTGCTGCCTGCAAAGTGTGTCTTACACTCCCTTCCCCCTTGACCTTGGGCTGCAGTGTGCAGCCAGTGCTCACCACCCTGCCAAGGACCTGGGTCTTCACACACCCCTGAAAAAATGAGGGTGGAAGCTCACTGAGATGCCATGCGTCGGTGCTGGGCTACAGGGGATTTGCAGAAGTCTCTGTGCTAAAACTGCCTGCAGAAATGAGGGCACAGGGGACTGCTCAGGTGTTGATGAGAACAGTCACACTGCAGGCCACTGGCATGAGCCCTGGCTTCAGCACAGCCAGACCCACACAGTCTGGCTCCTCACTCAGTGTGACACAGCAATCCCAGCATCAATGCAAGAAAATAAAAGGAGCCAGATTTCATAGGCATATGTTTAACTGTCTTCTTCCACAAGCACCACAGGTCCCTTGCTTTCATCCCATCTCCCAGCCACCCTACCAACCCTCCCACCCCAGCACAGCTTTGCCATCCTGGCTTTTCCTGCTGCTCTCCAATCTGTCCGACACCTCTACATGCTGACACCCCACAGTCCTCTGCTGGGACCACAGGGCAGGGTCAGACAGCAAATTCGCCTGGTGACAGTGCCTTGCTCCCCCAGTCCACGGGGTGCAGGTGAGTTGGGGCAGGCCTTCCCCTTTGCTGCCATTAACCAAGAAATATCACCAGATGTGTAGCTTTTACATTTTAAGGTCAGGCTTAATTCAAAGCAGATGTAGCCAATTTTTGTTTTATGAGCACATTATGTTCAAAGCTTCCAATGCATCTGCATAAAAAGCCCATGGAAACAACCTGATACTGAAATAGCAACTATTTTGATGCAACATCATCCACAATAATAAAAATCTGTTAAAGATCTTACCATTCAGTCCCTATACACTGTTTGTCCTAAAAACAGATTTAAAACGTGGCTACGCAATAATAAAAGGGAGGCATCCTCAGTTACCGTATCAAAAAAACATGAACAGCAACACAATAAGCAGGGGGTTTAGTGATTTGGAAAGGATCTGGTCCTGGTTTTGCCATCACAAGTTAAATTAAGGAAGGCAGTGATTGCGTTAGCTGTAATTTAAACATGCTGAGCACCAGAGTTATGTGCAAGAGTGGCTGCTTGTTAAGATGGAAAAACAATGGAAAGACATGTTTTGCATTCAGATCAGTGAAATTACTACTACAGTAATGCAAAAGACTGCACAATCACCTGAATAATGCTCATCTTTTAAAAAAGGGAAGACTTATTTAAGAAACACTTCCTATTTCCTTAAGAATAAGAGATTAAGGACCTTTGTCAGTTCTTGCTGGAGTCAGTGGAAGCTTTGCCACAGCAGAACTGGACCTTGGAAAGAGATCTTTGTGTTGGCAAATGCCAGCTTTCTAACTTTGTGGCCATAGCTGCATAAGCATCTATTGCAGAGCACTCTTGGATGTGATGTTAAAGTAGGCAAAGCAATCTTATTTTAGCCACTGCTGCAAGAAACCTTTTAGCCATTGCTACAAGAAATCTTTTAGCCTAGCAGTTTAAACTCCTTGCCCTGTGAAGTACATAACATATTCCTCTCTCCACTAAAACTTTGTTTCTCTTTATTTAAATATGCACAAAAGGAAAGCAGTTCTTGCCAAAGATAAAGAAAATGTGGGCACAGTCTCCATAACAAACAGCTTCTGGGCTTTCCTACAAGAGTGTTATGTTTCCCTGATAGATATGCTCAATTGTCCTCAACAGGAAAATGGAGGGGTATATTCCACTCTATGCAAAATATCACTCAACATCCTCACCCACACGTATAAGATTACACAGCAGAGATTTCCATTTTAAATAACTTTGCCACTTGTTCTGAAGGTGAATTGATTTTTTCAAGACCAAGAAGTAAGAGCAAAGACCTCCTGGCACACTGGCAGCAGCTCTTCTTTTCTAGCACTGCAAGACTAGAACAAAAATCTCAAGTTTCCCAAGCAACTGCAGTATGGCTGAGACGGAATGAGAGAGAGAAAAAAAAAGGGGGAGTCCCAGGCAATAATACTCACTGTTTTGGAAGGAGAAGCCCTCTAGGGCAAAAAGAGCTTTAACAACCTGCTTTTTGCAGGAATAAAGCCCCCCCAGGATGTGGCTAACGTGGTTACAGCTCTTATTCCTTTGCATATGACAAGTTCTTCCATTTCTCTCTACATGAAATGGATCTAGGAAACACCAAATCGATGCTGAGCTTTCCTAGCTGAGATGCTCACAAGGAAAACAAGATGTGAGCTAAGGATGAGCTAAAAAATTCCTGTGAGTCAAAATAAAAATAAACTGTCCCCTGAACACAAACAGCAAGACAGTCTCGAATACCTCCAGCTCACAGTAAACAGCACGTGGATTCATGACAAGGGAATCCCATTATCCCATCCATCCCATCCCTCAGTGGAAGGGAAGGGTGTTCAGTGGGAACCAGTCCCAGGCTACTGAAGACAACTGACAGTGTGCTCTCAGCACCGAATCTCAGAAGAATCAGTTGTTGTGCAATTCTGTTCAGACACGTGGGGTTATGTCATTGTAATGAAGAAATAAACAAAGCAAAAGCAAAAAAAAAAAAAAGGAAAAGCCAGAATTAAAAATAAAATAATTTTAAAACCCCAAACCCTGGAGGAGCTGTCACGTGTCAACTACGCCAAGACTCTGCAGCATCTTAGAGTCAGTGTCAATTTGTTTTTCCAAGACAGAAGCCTCAGTCTTTCATATCAGTAACTATGAAAATACATTTTCAGGCCACCTTGCTTAGACTCCCGCATTGTGGCTGTTAGATAACCATCTGCCTTGTAAGTGGCTATTGTTACTGTCAACTGTCTCTTTCATACCATTATCTTGCTGAAAAGCCTTTTCTGAAAGTAGTCCATTAGACTTGGAAAAAAAAACAACTCTGAGCATGGCAACAAAGCAGAATCATTGACTCCCTTTGATCTGGAAGCTCAGGCAGTACTACGAATTTAAGAAACAACAAAGGTTTGCTTTGCTAAGCAAAGCCTGTTAATTTGGCTCATCTGCATTTATAGCATCTAACTGCAAATACCATCTGTATCAGGTGTTTTGAAGACTTTGGTGCAATATTCGCTTAGCTTAGATAAATAATTTAGTAAGATTCATTAAAAAATAATCAGTGAATTAATTTCCATACTGTACATCTATGCTTGTAATTTTTAAAATTCAGTCCTCTACTGCCCTGAATGACAGTGAGGATATTCACAGTGGGTGAAGAAAATGCTGGTGGTTGATGGAATAAGACCGAACACAGTTTTTTCTTATTCTAATAATGGAATTTCTTCTGAAATCTACTACATGTCTTTGAGTCCAATTACTGGCAAGAGCAAAATGCATATGCACTACAGGGAAAATAAGACCTGTTATGTCTGTTGCAGGCCACACATATAGTACAGGAAATTTAACTCCTATAATGACAAAAGAAGTCCACAAAAACATCATTTCATGCTACTGAAAGGAAATCTTTTGTGCTGATATATAGGATAGGAATGAATACCACTGAAATCACTGTAGATAGCTATAAAACACTATGCAATATATAGAAATACTCTAAGAACATATAAAATTTACCAGTAGTGACCTGAAAGTGCAAAGAATAAATATAACTAAATGCCAAGTCCTGATCTACAAAATCCTTTATGAATGACATACAGGCTGATAATTACAAAGTATCATTCAGACCACAAAATAACAAATAAAACAAACTAAGAAAAGTATCCTTTAAGAAAATAAAACGATGACAGCATTGGGAATGTTATCTTTGGGACTCAGAACACCATTTCTACCTTGATTCCTACCAAAGCCAAGGAAAATATATGCTTGAACAGGGTAACATAAATAACAATGCAAACCACCACAGAATGCCTCAGGACTATTACCTCTTTACATCTCAGCCTTTAAATCCAGCAAGCCATTGACGGTTTGTTCTTAGGCATCTCACAGTATTTTACAGGGATCTTTCAGGAATTAAATATAGGTCTAAAGAAAGCCTTTGAACCTTCTTCAAATGATTGTTTCAGTCATTGTGTGGATTTATACACATATATCTCTATGAAAATTGAAAGCCCTAGTAAATATGAAATTTTCTATTACCTTCCAAAATAAAAAACATAGATGGCTTAAAGACAAAAATGAGTTTTATAAATACAAAGTTAATGTGAGCATTAAATTGTATTTTTACTCTCACACAACAATTACCCTGAATCAACGTCAGTATGTTGCAATGATTCAAAATACTGACGCCTTACTACGAGCTACTTTCCCATTTTCCTTTTAAGGATATGATTGTCCTTAAAATATGTACATAGCAAGCAGCCCAACGAACCACCAAGGGATTTGCAAAAGGTACTTACATGGGGTACGCAATAGGAAGCTCGAGGGAGCGACCGGGGAGCCCCTGGCCTTGGCAGCAGCGTGGCCGCCCTCCCGCCCCACGCTTGGGGGTGAGCACCAGGGGGGAAGCCACCCGCCAGCATGCAGAGGACAGAGGAAAAATGGGGCAGAAAACAAAGGAGAGAGAGAAAAATGAAGGGAAGCCAAAGCATTTTAATGATGATTCGTGTTAGTCGTTACGTGAGAGGGAGCTAGTCTAGTGCCACTCTATTGGTTTCTCAATACAGACATGCCACGATGCAAACAAAATGCATACGATGAACAATTTGCCACACACAAGTCCCGTAGAGATGGTAGCTGATATCTTTTAGCGGTTTTAAGGATGCACAGCTCTTACTACCTGTACTCAGTCCTTCCAGTTTGTATGGTACTACCCCAAGCTCACCACATCCTCCTTCCCTCTCAACTTCCTACAGAATCTCTCTGCACAATTTTTCCTTATAACAAAATGGGGAATTATGATTTTTCTGCAGACTTGTCATGCAAGGAAAGATGTGTCCCTTACAGTCAAGAGAAAACAAAAGAACAGAAAAAAATGAATGTTAAGCTTAGGGCTGAGGAACAGGATAATATTCTGTGTTCTGTACATTGATCCTTTTGACGGTATTTCAGCTTTAACTTTCTAAAATGCAGAAGCAGAATCAGGCCAAATGCAAATCCCTTCCTCAGGCAAAGGAAATCGCTGCCAGCGTGTTGAGATAGATCGACAGCACATCGCCTCAGCCCGCGCACACGGCTGTGTTCACACGAGTGTGCACGGGTGTGTTCACATGAGTGTGCACGGGTGTGCGCCTTCGCCCAGGGGCACACAGCCCAGGAGGAGGCGCGTTCTGACTACACATGCATATGTACAACACCTCTATGTGAGCAGGCATGTAGAAAACCACACACATACACGTTAGAAAGAAAACATATAAAATATTATTATTTGAAGTATATTAAGGTTCTTATTCAAACCATGAAAACTGATCAGGAAAACTGACACTTTCTCCTCGTTCACTGGGGTGTTGCAGTTCGGTATTAAATCCTGCAGTCATTTCAGAACTAGATACCAATTTTACCCTTGTGACTATAAGGTAATTTCCCCAGTGAACCACACATATATAGAACTCTTATTACAGCATTTCCTGGCTTTTTATGGTTAATCTATAACCTTAATATCCTTCAAATGTATATTCTGTATATTTCTTTTTTTTTCTTTCAATTTAAGAGACAATAAAACCAACTGTTATGTAAGATCAAACCCATCAGCTTCAATGACATGAATTTAGGATTCTCTGCATAATATAGACATGTATATTTTTTAAATGTATATTATTTTTCGGATACACTGGAGCATATATTTTATATTAACTGTGGTCTGATGATTAAATACTTATATCAAAATATTTTGTAAATACATAACATTTACCTTTAGACTTCTGTGATTTTTGGAGCTTTTTCAGTGTATCATAAAAATATGTCCTCAGGCACATTAAAACCCTATTAAATTTATTTGAAATGGTGTCAATGCCCATGTACACTAACCACTATTCAAAAACCTCCTGGCCATTAATCCATTTCTCATAAGATCCAAGCTCATCAGACCATTTTATGTATCATTAGCTTACCATATTTCTTTTTCTCTCTTAAAGTAAAATTATTCTGACATTATTAAGAGTGAAAATAAAAACCAACAAGAACCCAAACTTTCTTTAAATAGTCAAAAACTAATTTTATATATTTTAAAAAATAATAATTAAAAAACATGTTTCTTTCCTGGGTTCCTTCTCTGTAAGATTTAAGCCCAGAGCAACTTTGTCTAAACCCCTGAAAATAGAGGTTTGCAGTGGCAATGCTGCCAGAACCTCAGCTCTGAACCGTGGAATATGCCACCAGAATAAAATCAGCACTTCAGACTTACTCATCTGGGGATGCATGAGCTCATACAAAACAGAGTTTTGCTCTAAATTAAGGTACTTACACAAAGTTCTATCACTTTAGAACTGTAAAATTATCTACCTATAAAAACTAACTCTTGTTTAAACTCTAGATAATACAGACAGGTGATTTATTTTTTTATATAAAAAATCTGTAGCATTGAGTAAATCTGCTAAAATATGTATATATTTACACATGGCGAGCAAGTTACTGTATAAATGTGAACAGTGTGTATATATTGGCATTTAGTAAATTGTTTCCCTGAACCTGATTGTATACGTTATCGGACAAGTATTGATGTAAACATCTGAACCTATGTCAGGTGTCTCTGTTACCCATTTACATTAGACCAGATCAAAACCAATCAGACAAACAAAAATATGTTTTCCTGTTAGACAAGTCCACCTAACTCCTTAGTTAGCTACTGCACACAAGTCAATCAAGTCTGCTGCTGAGCAGTGCTCTCGTTCCTACAGCAGGTAAAATACCTGTTAGGTTGGTTGGGTTTTGCTTGGCATTTTTTCCAACATCTTGTAGAGCAAACACCATTTTTGAAGCCAGGCATCCACCCTCCACTCCTCCCCTGGAAACAATTAAAAGTGTATTGGAGAACCTCTCGTGTTGTTCCCTTCGTAACTCTGTTCTCTTGAAGAACTCATGGCACTGCTTTGCATGAGGATGCATGGTTCATAATCCAAGTTCCAAAAAGGCATGTAAAAATGAACCTCCCCAGTGTTTAGTGCTGCAGAAAAAAGATACAAATGTAAAAAAAGTGCTGGAAAAGAAGTCAACTTTTTATATTCAGCCATACAGTCTAGTAAGAAAGTATTCAGAAGTGCAGGCCCACAAAGTACAGTGAAGGAAGTCTTTTAGGTGCCTTTCTTCAGGTGACGCAAAACTAATTCGTTATCTGTGATCTCCTGTGCAGACTTTCACATGCTGACCTTGCTGTCCATCTTTGTCTCCACCTCTTATTCAACTACTTTTTGGCACTGTCGTGGTACATGGCAGCTTTCACTGTTGTCCCTGCTAAGCCCCTGTTACTGACCCGGCGTACCAGGACTTTAGAGACGGGGATTTTTGTTCTGTGCATCTCACTTTTGGCCAGGTGATGGTGTGCGACATGATGGCTGTTACTGGCGTCTGTTCCATGGCTGGCAGGATGCGACGAAAGGTGTTTAATGCTGATGGGTATCTTGGAGTCCTTCATTGTGCTTGAGGGTGTCTTCAGTGAGCACGTGGTCGTTATTGGAGACACGGGCTTGGAGCGTGGCACGCAGGTGACCTCTTCGTCCATAGGCCCTGCTGGTGGGTTCTCATCTGGCTCAGCGTAGAGGTCGTAGAGAGCATCCCCGCTGTAGCTGTCCCTGGGAATGGTCTCCTGGATGCTTGTGGAGCCATCTTCCTCGGGACCAGGGGTGGTAGAATCCCAGTAGCCCTCGTCACTGTTTGGGACGCCTTCATGTTGTTCCTTCTCCCTGCCCTTCTGCTCCTCTTTGTGGCTGAGGTGAATTGGGATCTGGCGGAGGCCACCACGTTTCGCCGCCACCCTGTTCTGGGCCCCCTCGGTACCTCGGTTCTCCTTCAACCCCTCGGGCTTCTTTATCCCTCCTCCACCTCCTCCTCCTTCTGCCTGGGTCTCCTCTGTCTGTGACAGCATATCCCAGAACTCCTGCAGATAGGTGTCATCCACCTGGTCCGGGCTGGCCATCTCCTCCCCTCCTCCCTGGTAGGCCACCATGGTGGGCTGCTTCTTGGAGGGACCCAGCTTGCTGGGCCCAGGGGTGCTCTTCTCACAGCTGCCACTCCCGCCGCCCACATCCTCCTCATGGTCCGCAATAATATCTCCGCAGCCTGTAAGAGAGTCAAAGCTTTTCAGTGAAGTCACGTCAGCAAACATCAAACAAATACGATCAATCGATTGCTCTGAGGGTGGATCAACAGAGGAAGGGTCAGGGGCGGCTGCCGTCTCTTGACCGCTATCACAGTGAGGTTCAACAGGGGGGATAGTCGTTATTGGAATGTCACCTGTTATGGCCGCATCCTTCGCAGTCCCAACCTCTCCGGCGCTCGGGTCCGGTTGCTGGTGGCCAAGCTCCTCGGGTTGCCTTCCAGCAGCAGCAGAGGCTTCCCCGGGTGGGGGGCTGCTGTCCTGCGACTCCCCAGCTCCCGCTTCGGGCTCCTCAGCTGAGACCTGTGCCTCGCCACTGCGCTTCTCCCCGGGCGGTTCCAGCCCCGTGTCTCCTGCGCTGGTCGGAGTTTCAGACAAAGGTTTTGGCGTCTCCTCCTTGATGCACTCCAGGCTGGCAGTCAGGGACCCCGGCATAATAAGACCAGACGGGATCTCTGAGGTTTCCCCCCTCTCCTCCTTGCCATTTTTGTCCTTTTTATGCCATCGCATGCTGCTGAAGAGCCCTTTCAGCCCCTTCTTTTGTCTGCTGCCAGCCCGCGGATCCGCGCTCTCCGCCTTGCCGTTCTCCGGCCTGCCGTTCTTCCTCAGCAGCGAGAAGAAGCTGTGCGACTTGGCCACCGAGCTGCCGGGGGAGACGGCGAGGCTGCCGGCCGGCCGGCCCTGCGCCTCCTTGCTCTGCGGGTCGCTGCCGCCCGGTTCCTCCTTCTTGCTGCTCTCCAGCACGGCGTCGGCCAAGCCGTCGTGCGTCCGGCTCCGCACCATCCCCGCTTTGCTGGCGCCCTTCCCCTCCCCGCCTTTGCTCCTCACCCCGAAGATGCTCGGCATGGTGCCCCCGGATTTCCTCCTCTTGAACAGTTTGAAGGCGGTTTTGTTAATCCTCCCCGACGGCTGCTCGGCGGCCGGAGGCTCGGCACAGTCGCAGTGCGAGTCCATGTCTGCCGCTGCCTCCGCCGCCGCTGCCGCCTCCGCGGCCTCCCCTCCGCCGCCGCCCCGGTGCCCGGTGCGATCCCTCACTGACAGCCCCGCCGCCGCCGCCCGCCCGTCTCCATGGCAACCGGGGGGGGGGATATAAGCCGCTTTTCCTCCGCCGCGGGCCTGCGCCAGGCCGCTGTCGCCCACTCCAAATCAACCTGAGCCGCCGCAGCCCCGCCGGCAGCGCCCCCGCCGCCACCCCTCCCCGAAGGGGCTGGCGGAATTTAACCCCTTTCCTCCTGCCTGCGCCCCGCGGGGGCCGGCAGCGAGCGAGCCCGCTCCCCGCGCCCGGCTGCAGCCCAGCCCCGGGCCCCGCCGCTGCCTCACACCTCCTCTTCCCCTCTCCCACGCGAAACCAGGCTCTCAGGTGTCCTGGGAGGGTGTCGCGGCTCCGCACACGGGCACTCGGGCAGGCAGAGCTCAGCTTTTATTTACAGGAGTGTTTTGCATCGCTTCTGTGTCCTCCCGGCGCAACCACACGGCGCTTTAGACCACAGGCGTTGCGTGACTAAAACCCCGCGATGTGAAATGCAGCGAAGCACCAGCAGCGCCGAGAGAAAGCGGGGAGCTGTGGGGCGGAACAGGCGGCGGTCGGCAATGCACCACACGGCAGGGACAGATGGGTGGAAACATGGGACATCCAGAGGCAGAGAAGAAGAATGCCAACTTCGCCCGTCCCTCTTGCTTCCTTCTCTCCCACCTCACCAGGATGACTCTCACCTCCCCCCCCGTGTCCCTGTTTCTGCCCAGTGCCCGAGGCCACACGTCCCCACTGCCGACGAGCAGAGGGGAGCAGTGGCACAAGCTGGGGCACAGCCCAGTTCTCACTCCACTCATGTCCCCTGCCATGGGAGGGAGAGCACGGCAGCAGCCCCCACACAAGCCTTTTCCCACACCCCACATCCACTGCGCACAGTCATGGCACTCAAATCATGCCCACCATGCACTGCCACCAGGGACCATGGCCAGCAGCACAGCCATGGCAGAGTACTGGTGGCACTTTGGTCACAAACTGCCTCACTGGCTGCAAATCTATCCCAGATGCAAAGTAAACGGATAGGATAGGACAGGACAGGACAGGACAGGACAGGACAGGACAGGACAGGACAGGATAGGATAGGATAGGATAGGATAGGATAGGATGCCATGGGATGGGATGGGATGGGATGGGATGGGATAGGATAGGATAGGATAGGATAGGATAGGATAGGATAGGATAGGATGATGGAATGATGGGATGGGATGGGATGGGATGGGATGGGATGGGATGGGATGGGATGGGATGGGATGGGATGGGATAGAATAGAATAGAATAGAATAGAATAGAATAGAATAGAATAGAATAGAATAGAATAGAATAGAATAGAATAGAATAGAATAGAATAGAATAGAATAGAATAGAATAGAATAGAATAGAAGTTGTAAAGGACCTACAACAGTCATCTAGTTCAACCGCCTGACCACTTTGGAGCTGACCAAACATTACACCATCTTATTAAGGGCATTGTCCAAATGCCTCTTAAACACTGGCAGGCACTCTAGGAAGCCTGTTCCAGTGTTTGACCACCCTCTTGGTTAAAAAATGCTTCCTAATGTCCTGTCTAAACCTCCCCTGGTGCAGCTTTGCACCATTCCCACGTGTCCTGCCACTGGGTACCAGGGGGAAGAGCTCAGCACCTCCCTCTCCACCATCCCTCCTCAGGAAGCTGTAGGGAGCAATGAGGTCACCCCTCAGCCTCCTTTTCTCCAAACTAGACAAACCTGGCCCAACAAACCTGCTCTGAACTCCAAACTCGCTAAACAACACGTCTGCCCTGGCCCTCTCTTCAGGCTGGGTTATTGCAGCTCGGGGCAGTGCTCTGTGCCACGGCTGCAGAGCTGACCTGCTTTCAACCAGAGCCGTAATAATGCATGTGCCCTGGCAGCCTGACTCTGCTATACAGCATTAGGCTGGGCTTCTCAAAACATAAATGCTTGTCTGGGTTTTAGCTCTAAATGCAAGTGAGAACCACTGAAGAGAAGCTGTATGTGGGGCCCTCTGGCTTGGGGCTAGATTCTGCTCCCTTTGAAGTCAGTAAAAGGTTTTGCCATTAACTTCACTGGCTGGAAGAATTAGTTGTGGGGATGTTTTTTAACATCATCAGACATTCATTGCACTCTCCCATGAGACCAGGTTGAATTATCTGTTTTGAATAATTTATCCAGTGAATTTAGTCCTTTTTTTGTTAATGTGTAAAAAGTGCCATTTGCACTCAGAATTACAAGCATTCAGTAAGAGCAATATGAGTACATCTTTCAACTTACAGGTCTCTCCTGCCTTCTGCAAGAGACAGAGGAAAGGACAGATGAGAGAGAAGCCAAGATTTTGGCTGGAGGAGTGAGTTACATTTTACAGAGTGCAGTTCATAGACATGTCCAGAACCAAGCGATGGAGACAGGATGTCAGACCAGAACCTCAACCCATAGGCGTAATTTGCTGACCTTGGCTGTGCCTCCATCAGTCGTGCCACATTAATTCCCCCATCACGTGGTAATATTTCTGCTCTTTAGACAGATGAAAGAAACTTGATAAAAAAAGAGAAAATACCAAATGCTCTTGTGCAAATGCAAATACACAGAGCCAGGCATCCTTGGGAAATTTGAAAGGACAAAACCTGGTCCTGTATCTTGGGAAAAAGAGGGCAAAAATGCTAATAAGTAAGACTTGACCACATGACTGAACTTACCAATTTTTGCACTTTGATACTGGTGCTTTGCTGCATTTCCCAAATCCTTTATATTTAACCTATTCTTCTTGTAAGTATTGCATGCAAGGGGAGGAGATACAGAGATACAAAAGGCAGAGGACAGATGACTTAATGCTTTAAAGCTGTATGGAACAGACAAGTTATTGTACCTTCTTTCTTTTTGTGTGAATATTTGCAGCCATGATGGAAAGGGCAGACTTTCAGCTTGTTTCTCAGTCAACTTAGAAGTCGAGTGTTAATGGACAAAAGTGACTTGAGGTCAGCCTAAAATTACTACTTTAGAAATGTTTTGACAAATTGAGTATTTGTTTCTACATATTTGGTTTAAATCTTTTTTGCACATTTTAAACATGATTTAAATAACCTTGAAGTATGTCTGGAAATGGATAGCCATCCTAAAATGAAATATTAAAGCACAGAATTTTGAAAGTGACAAAAGAAACACTCCCAATTTTTATTTTCTTTTTTTCTTTTATTGTTTTGTTTTAACCTGAAGACATCTATGGTTCATAATGAGCTCATGATGTGCTTTGGTCAGCCTGCCATTTCAGGGCTCAACAGGAAAAACTTTAGACAAAATATTCACCAAATTCTAATTGAAGAAGAGTAATGCTGAAAGTGGTTTTGTTCATACAAATAGGGATGTTTGGACACCTGAGTGCTGTACAAACAAGGAGGCTGGGAGAAAATGTTCTCTGCCACATCTGTTGTGCCTGTGTCCTCGTGCAATGGGAACTTCACACAGAGAGTTGAGTGGTGTCCCCTTGCCCTTTTGATTCCCCCTGCTTTTGACTGGGATTTCCCCTGCAAGCCAATGGTATGGTGTCATTTTTGCAAAACTGCAAAGGAATACGGGATCAGCTGTGTAAATGGACTTCCAAGGTGAGCAAGGGTGGTTTCTGGAAAAGGATAGTGGGATGCTGGATGAAATGGAGCAAGAGACATTTTCTTCCATGTGGTCCTTTTTTACTCTTTCTGGTTTTACATTCTAGGAAGTTTGCTCAAAGCCTTTGTAAGCAATACCTACTAATTACTGTTTTTCTCAGAGTTTTAAACCTCACTCCACTGAATTGTGGTAGTGATTTCTTTATGGCTTCTCTTCACCGCTGTAGGTCTGAAATGGAAGTCTGCTTCTGACAGTGAAAAATGTCTTAACTCTGTCTTCCTGGCAAGGGGAAAGAAAGACTGACAGACACCTTGCAAAGTGAAAACAAAGGAGCAGCTCTGATTTAAAAGCACAGACTCCACAATTGGCTGGACCCTCCTGATGACCTGCAGACAAGGGGCAGCTGGGCAGCTGTTGTGAGAAAGTTGTTTCTACAGCATTGTCCCCAACCTGGCTTAGCTGAAGGGGCACCTGACACAGTGGAAGAGATCCCATGCTGAGCTGCATGGCACAGCCACACCAGAGGGTTTGTTCCAGCTGAAAAGTGTCTGTGGAAGAAGTGTTTTAAAAGGTGGATTTTTTTCATCTTTAGAATGAATATGAATGATGAAAAACAGACAAGAAACACTATCTAGCAAAACTATTCAGAAAAGATAATTTTTTAAAATGTAGTATTTATAGGGATAGAGTTTTTAATAGAAATTAAGGGCTTTGAGGTGAAGGCTATCCTCTCTTTGTTCCCTGGACATACTGTACAGCTTTTCTGGGCTACTTGCTGCAGGCCACTGTCACAGACTGCTGGTCCAGCTCCCAGCCTTGGCTCCACCACTGACTTGTGCTGTGATCCTCAGGAAGCCACTGCTTAGCTCCATTTCAGCCAAGGGCACCTTCTCCCATGACCCACTGGTGCCACAGCCCTGTCCCAGCCTCAATCCCTGCAGGGTGCTGGAGCCAGGGGGACACCCCACAGCTGGAGCCATCAGGTGAAACAGCAGCAGCAATAATTACAGACCAGCCGGCAGAGCCTCACCCGGCTTTTCCCCAGTGGTTACACCAGGTGAACACTCTCGGTTTCCCCAGAGACTGCAGTATATGGCACAGAATGAATACTGAATAAAAATCCCAGGATTCACCAAGTATGAATTAGTGATGGAAGTGACAGCTAGCGAACCATCTTGTCCCTCATTTTGACAGAAGCCTCAGAGTCTTTTGGTGTTTTGAGGCTGCCTCATATGCTGAGCAGGAGCACCGAGTACTGGGTGTCCGAAAATCTCTGCAGGAATTTCTCACTTAATGCTTCATTTCTGAGTAGCTTCAGTGACTCCAAAGAGTTGGGAGCAACCCTCTTAACACAGGACCCAGGATTTGCTCAGTTTTAAGCCAGAGTTCACCCATTTTCTGCTCAAGTTCTTCCCTTTTTTTTTTGGTTAGCATTCTCTACAGCTGTGTTTCTACCATAATGTGTACTATAGTATATATATAATTCATTGGCCTCAAAGATGCTACATTAATTTAAAATTAGTAGGTCTTCCTAATGATAAGTGGTGATTCTAAATGGCAGAAAGTGAATCGCAAGACTTTGGCCAGCATAGTGCCTGTATCTAGACCGCAGGCGGTGATGGGGGAAAGTCAAAAGGCTTTTAAAAAGCTGTAGATAATTACCATGCCAGGGTCTAGAATGTAAGACTGAGTACAGGAAAGCCCAGAACAACAACAGGTTCATAGGGAAAACAGTCCCACTACCTGAAAAGTTACTTCAAACACCACAGTTTCTTCTTACATGATTAGGTGTGCTATTGCACAGATAAACTCTTCCATGTGTTACAGTATCAGGAAATGGAAAAGATGCTGTTTGCTGGATTACAAAATCAATGGCCTCATTAAGGAAGGCATAGTAATGTCAGATCTCTGCTGATACCTTAAGATCTGCTTAGGGAACCACAGGGACTAAAAATCACAGATAAAAAGTAGCAAAAGAAAATTTTCAGAAAAATAAATTAAAAAATCCCTCTTGCTTTCCAAATGACCCTTCTTGCTATAACACATATCAGTGGGAAATGTCTACCTGTACAGGTACAGGGGAAAAGCGTTTGCATTTCTAATTTTTGCCACTTGTTTGCCCTTGCCTCCCAACAGATCCATGTCCTCTAATACTGCACATTTCCTTCTTTCCCCTCCAATCCATGTGGCAGCTGCTAGGATCTCCTCAGAGCCATTTGCTTTGTTACTCCTCCCTCTCTTTTCCCTGATCAGACCATTTTCCACATCCTTTTCTGCAAACTAAACTCTCCCTAGCTGTAGAGGCATGAAGAGCATAAATGTGCAGTTCAGAGTGTCCAAAGCCTGGCTGACCCTCACGCTCAGGCAGCTCAAACTTGGGGATGTCTCAGGGAAAAGAATCTTGAAAGAATCTAAAAATGTGATTTATGGAAGGAAGATAAAGAGTGGCAAGTAGAATATGAGAGATAAAGGGAGTTTCCTACACTCTATCAGACTGGCATCTCCACACAGGCTTCATGCTCACCAGAAACCGCCTGATTAACACATGAAAAACTGCCACTGGGAAAACCTGATATCAGTGCAATGTACAGATAGCCAAGATCATCATGACTGGGAGATGCGCATGTCCCTGCAAAGTATATCTCCAGTCTCCTGGGAGATAATAAACTGTCATTACTTTTTTCTGTTGGCTGAAGAGCTGCAGTACTGGGAAGCGTACAGTGAGCAGAACAAGACCTGTTTCTCAGCACAGACACTTGGACTCTATTTTCAAAAAATTATGTCTGAACACCACAAACTTATTGAGTTTGGAAGTGCCTGCTGCAGAATGGTGTAATTTAAGTAACCAAGATGTCCTCTAAATGTCTGAGAAGTCACACCAAACAAGAGCTGATGTACAAATTCTTGAATAGGTAAATGATCGTGTCTTTCTGCAGCATAAATGTTGAGGAAAGAAAAAAAAAAACCAGGCACTGGCTTTTCCTATATTTAAACACTGGTCCAGTCTAGTCAAAACAGGATGAAGTCCCATTTCATGAGCCCAGAAGACTCTGTATCAGACCAGAGACCTGCTAGTGAGGACTTCTCTATGAGAAATACTTCTTGTTCTCACCAATAATGTTCTTGCAGCAAAGGCCAACACCACCCTTGCATGTGAAAGGAATCCTGTGGCTACTGTGAGGTTTTCTTTTATTACTGTCACTCAGCCCCAGCATCCCTCCGGGGTGCAATTTTATAGGAAGAAAAAATGCTCAGCAAGAAATGGATGTCCAGGTCGAGCAAACCAGTCATGGGGTTTCTGACATCAAGTAAACAATCTGAGCTGAGAAAGGATGAAGTTACAGTATCTTGTTCATATTTTTGTAGGGGTTTTTTTGTTGAAACAACTTTTCTGTATAAATGACTTAAGTTTTGCTGCTTTAAAGAGCAAAATAGGAAAGTAACAGTAAACCTCCCAAAATGAAACAATACATGAGTTCGATCCAGAAGAAAATTATTGAATGTTTTCCAGTTCAGACGACAGACTGAAAAAATCGATTGTCTGCATACGATCTCTGTGTTATCCAGCTGTTCTTCCCAATGCAAAACAAAAGGATTACAGAGAAATAAGGAAGCCGCTGAGAAGCTGAAAGGGGGGAAATACCTGTCATTTATCTTAAACCTAAATACAAATTAAAAATGCAGACAGTGCATGTAGTCCCCCAAGGGACAGATTTACTTCTAATTAATAATAGGTTAGTGCCCCAGCCCTCTGAATTAAAAAACCAAACAAACCCTTTAGATTAATCCTGGTATAACATTGTAGCTAGAACCTCTAAGCCCAATCGTAGATTTACTTGCATTGTAATTACTGGAAATGTGGAGAGTTTCTTTTCTTCCATATACTGAACTGAAAAGAGAAATATTAAAAATATGGGCTTCTCACATGGATATGTAGCCATTCACTTTCTTCTTTGGATGTTTGCTATACCCCAGACATAATTAAAACTATTTTTTTAATTTCTAATTCTGCTAGTTAAGTTTTTCTACTTCAAAAATAAATTCGAATATAATCCTGGGTGTACAGTTACAGAATCACAGAATCACAGAATCGACTGGGTTGGAAAAGACCTCAGAGATCATCGAGTCCAACCCTTGGTCCAACTCTAGTCCATTTATTAGATCATGGCACTAAGTGCCATGTCCAATCTCAGTTTAAAAACCTCCAGGGACGGCGAGTCCACCACCTCCCTGGGCAGGCCATTCCAATGCCTGACCACTCTCTCTGTAAAGAATTTCTTTCTAATATCCAGCCTAAATTTCCCCTGGCAGAGTTTAAGCCCATGCCCCCTTGTCCTATTGCTAACTGCCTGGGAGAAGAGACCAATCCCCACCTGGCTAGAACTGCCCTTCAGGTAGTTATAGAGAGTGATGAGGTCACCTCTAAGCCTCCTCTTCTCTAGACTAAACAACCCCAGCTCCCTCAGCCTCTCCCCATAGGTCTTATGCTCAAGTCCCTTCACCAGTCTTGTTGCTCTTCTCTGGACTCGCTCCAGCACTTCAATGTCTTTCCTGAACTGAGGGGCCCAGAACTGAACACAATACTCCAGGTGTGGCCTCACCAATGCAGAGTACAGGGGAAGGATCACTTCCCTTGTCCTGCTGACCACATTATTTTTGATACAGGACAGGATACCATTGGCCTTTTTGGCCACCTGGGCACACTGATGGCTCATGTTGAGCTTCCTGTCAATTAGTACCCCCAGGTCCCTTTCTGTCTGACTGCTCTCCAGCCACTCTGCGCCCAGCCTGTAGCGCTGCAGGGGGTTGTTGTGACCAAAGTGCAGCACCCGGCACTTGGCCTTATTGAACTTCATCCCATTGGAATCAGCCCATTTTTCCAGTCTGTCCAGATCCCTCTGCAGAGCCCTCCTGCCTTCCAACAGGTTGACACTCCCTCCCAACTTGGTGTCATCAGCAAATTTGCTGATGATGGTCTCAATCCCTTCATCTAAATCGTCAATAAAGATGTTAAATAGGACTGGACCCAACACCGACCCCTGGGGAACACCACTAGTGACTGGCCGCCAGCTAGATGCAGCCCCATTCACCAGCACTCTCTGGGCCCGGCCCTCCAGCCAGTTCTTAACCCAGCGTAGAGTACACTTGTCCAAGCCATGGGCTACCAGCTTTTGCAGGAGTATATTATGGGAGACAGTGTCAAAGGCCTTGCTGAAGTCCAGATAGACCACATCCACAGCTTTCCCCTCATCCACCAGGTGAGTTACCTGATCATAAAAGGAGATCAGGTTGGTCAGACGGGACCTGCCCCTCCTAAACCCATGCTGGCTGGGTCTGATCCCTTGTCCATCCTGAAGGTGCTGTGTGATTCCATTCAGGATGATCTGCTCCATAACCCTGCCAGGCACTGAGGTCAGGCTGACAGGCCTGTAGTTGCCAGGGTCATCTTTGCAGCCCTTTTTGTGGACTGGGGTAACATTGGCCAATTTCCAATCATATGGGACCTCCCCAGTGAGCCAGGACTGTTGGAAGATGATGGAGAGAGGCTTGGCAAGTTCTTCTGCTAGCTCCCTCATCACCCTAGGATGGATCCCATCTGGTCCCATTGACTTGTGAGGATCCAGATGGCTCAGTAAATCACCAACTATTTCCTCCTGGAATACAAGGGGCCTATTTGGGTTCCTATCTCTGTCAACCACCTCCAGACATGAGTTGTCCTGAGGGCCACCTGTCTTACTGGTAAAAACTGAGGCAAAGTAGGTATTAAGTACCTCAGCTTTCTCCTCATCTTTGTTAACTATATTTCCCTCAGAGTCCAACAGAGAATGGAGGTTTTCCTTGCCCCTCCTTTTGTTGTTAACATATTTGAAGAAGGACTTTTTATTATCCCTGACAGAATTGGCCAAATTAACTTCAAATTGCACTTTTGTTTCCCTGATTTTTTTTCTGCATGATCAGCAGACCTGACAGACAATAGTACCACAGCAGGAATGGGTCTTCTCCACTACCTTTAATTAAAAGCCCAAACAAGAGTCTAAGCAGATTAGGGGGACAATTGGGAATAGTGGGTCCTTTTTCAGACAGCTGAGAATTATATTTGGAGAATGAAGATATCTCTACTGAGGGGTAAGCATTCAAAAAAAACCTCATCGCATTGGGGATACCTGAGTTCTTTCCTCACCCTTGTACTATCTCAGACCTTTCCATTGACTTCAGCAGAAATACTTCTGATTAGTGTTAGTGGATGTAAAAGAAGAATAAGGCCCTTAATTAAAGATTCAACCTCCCTAAGTAGGATACCTAGATAGATGTGATAATATTACTTGTGCTTTTTTAAAAAATAAGAAACATTTCTCCAAGTCACCAGCAAGGATATTGCTAGATTCAGCTGCTGCAGTTAAAAAAGAAAAAAGTGCATTCATTGCAATTACTGATAGCTACATTATTAGTTTGATTTCAGGAGTCCTCTGTCTCACTTTCCTGCTTCCCCCACATTTCACTGTGTATGAAGCAACCAGCCCCTGGGTAGAACATCTGTCCGAACAATTTGGTGCCAGCACGGTGGTAGCACACAGAAGTCTTTGGATCCAGGTGAAAGGACTCGGAGACCAAATGGGAAAGAGGGAAAAGAAACCTGAGCATGTGTGAAACACATGGACTGCAAGGGAATTACTGAAAAACTTTGGGACTAAATCTGGGCCTTGGAACATGGTGGGAGAAGAGAGAAATAATTGTGCTTTTTATTATTACAAGTTTTCAAAACTGATGACAGAATTCACTGTCAGGATTTTTTTCAGGAGCCCCAAAACTGCAACTACTCCTATATGAGCTGCTCTTAAGCAGATAGACATTATATATTTCGTATTTGAAACAGGGCATGTCTCAGCAGCTTCCAAAAGGGTGGAATATGAGATGCTATACAGAACCAGGCCATGCCTGGCAAACCTGTAGGAACCACTGGTACCCTTCTGTTTCAAACCTAAGGGTAGGCTTTGTCTCCCCATGCTTCAGCCAGCTGCAGGGTAAACAGCTGCATCTCAGCTAGTTGGCTTAAATCTCCTTTCTCTAATGTGGCGAAAGATGGGTATTGTTAGGATGCAGTTTATTTGACCTGTTTTACATGTCAGCTTAAGAGTGGAACAAGTAAATCTTATCCTAAAAGCTCTGAGTTCAAGTTAAATGTTCAGAGAAAAACATGTAACTTTGCTCAAGTCAGCCCCTCTCCAAATGTTTCAGCATTTGTGGATTTTAAGGTATTTCCTCCTTTTCCCAAAAAAATCAGCTGACATTTTTCAGCTTTCAGTTTTTCCATTTGTGGAAAACATTGTTACACAAAGATAAAACATTTTCCGTCATGTCTAATGCAAGCATGTGCATCGCTCAATGTATGTGCACATGTTGATGCCTATTTCTTGCACCAGGGGAGCTACTGAGATCACCAGGAGTTTGCAGGAACTGGGACACTGGTCAAAGTTACACCATGGGAAAGGCTTGATGCAGCCTGGAATTTGGTTGTGTCAGTCCCTCAGAGCTGTGAGAATTTCTAAAGAAATCTGACCCTGCTTGTTCTTTCTTAAAATGATGCTTTGATACACATCAGTGAACTCGTTAGTTGGAGGCAGTCATAGGGGTGCTGGTAGCTTGTAAAGATGCACACGATTCATTTCCCACATGGCACTTTCACTGATTGCTTTTGATATTGGTCCCTTATACTTTGCTCTCACTAAAGAGCATTGTGCAGTACACGCGATACAAAAACACCAGAGCTTTTTTTCCAAAGGGCTATTTTTGACAGGAGCTGTTGCTCTGACAGCAGATAGCTCGATCAATTCTAACTGAATGTCAGCTAAAGGACAGCTTTTCAGTTTTCTGTTTTTCCTTTTTTTTATCACTAAGAAAAATGAAGCAGTGGGTGTTGATTTATGACAGTTTTACTAAAATAGCTAAAGAGTACAGTTCAGTTTAAGAATAGATTATTACCAAGAGGAATAATCACTGGAGCTTCCACTCTTGTTCTTCTTCTTGCCTGGACAAAACAGATTTCCAGAGTAGCAGCTTTTGCACAAGGGGCATATAAAAAACCCAGGATTATGCCCTTTGAACGGGCTGGTAGGGTACGTGGGATGCAGAGCAAGCATCCCCCAAGGCCTTTGGGACTTGGAGGCCTCTCCTCCTTGGTGTTTCCAAATACAGTAGCTGAATTTGGCATCTACCAAGGACAACTGCAGAACTCCCACCAAGCTCCACAGTGCTGGATCAGGCCTAGGGGCAAGCAAGCTGGAACCCAGCAGCACAGGTTTGCCTGATGCCACTGGCTGGTTGGGAAAAGCCCATTTCTCTTGGCTCCCGGACAGGGTATATCATCCCCTGCTTCCAGGAAAACCCAATGGGAAAACCATGTGCCAATCCAAAAAATGTCGTGTGTATCAAATGGGACAATGAAGACCATCCAGTCCTTTTCATGGAGTTTTTCCATGGAGCTTCGCAAAAATAGATTGACAGGTGGTCACAGAGCTTTGCCTGAATTCATGGATTACCAGGCCAGAAGGAAGCATCCTGTGACTGTTGGATCTGCAGTCTTGGAAGACACAAGCTGGAGAAAATGACCTGATTTTTTCTCAAAAACACTTGCTTATGGCCTGTCACTCTTTTCGCATGCTCACTTCATGGCATACATGCACGCACATACATACATATCTAAACACATAGAAGTCACAAAGCACTGTTTCAGAGAGAATCTTCTCCTTTTCACACTCTGGTCTTACTTAAACATGCCTAAGGGTCTACTTCCTTTCAGAATAACTCTCTATATTTGTTTTTTGAAGTGCAATTGTGTCTATGAAATAGTAAAGGGGATAAACGAACAACAAACTGCATCCTTCACTAACACTTATCTCAGATCAATTGATAATCCCTTGTCAGGCTGATTGCTGTCAAAACCAGGACAAGCAAAGGCATTTTTCATTCCCACCCTTGCAGCTGTTGTCTTTTTCTGTTAGCCCAATTAAGCAAAGCGAAAAGGAGTAGCATCATATCAGAGCCAGTTTGCCTTAGGATATAAATTGTCGTCTTGTATTTGTCCATAGCCAACACTGCAAGAATAACAAAGCGATGCCATAAAACTCAACCACTGTGCTGAAAACACAAAGGAGCCATTTTTTCCCCTCCAACTCCACATGGCATCCAGCCATGATGCCCCATGACAGGCACCAGCCCTCCCTTGGCCCGGCGGATAGCAGAGCTGTGCACGGCCACCCTGTGTCACCTGCGGCCAGTCTGTGCCCGGGGCTCAGCCTGAGCCCAGCTGAATCGCACCCCTTCCCTCCACCACTCCAGAGCTGAGGGGTTTTGCTGGGTGCTGTCATGGAAGCTGTTTTCCCCCTCCACCTCTCCTCCACACTTGACAGGAGAGAGCCCTACACCTTTCAGCTTGGAAAACAAGAGGGAATCAGTAATTTTCTCTGGTGCTGTTAGCCAAAGCCCTCTTGGAAATGAGCTGACGCTATTATTGTGGAAGTGTAGCTGACTTCTGGCAATAAATGTCAAAGAAGGGCATCACCCTTGTGGCTTGTTGTCTCCATGACAGGACACCCTGTTGTGTGCTGGATTGTCAAATGTAATCAGCACAAATGCAGTCATTAGCTTTAGCAGATGTGTTTTTGTTGTGCTGCTTCAAAACGAAAAAAGGATTAGCAGGGAATTTTTTTTCCTTACCTAGATTTTGAGGAACAGAATAAATTGCAACAACCTGTTAATGTGAACACACTCTTCCTGGCACATAAGGTTGTGAACCTGTTTCCATTCTACATAAGAACATTTTATTTACCGCTTTTCATTTTCTTGATCTAAATTTTAACAAAAATCCTTGTAACAGCATTAGGAAAGTAGTCTTGTGTTTATTGTTTGCCTGTGACACGCAGAGACAAACAGATACCTTATTGAGGTATCAAAGAGGAGAGTCAATGCTAGCAGCAGATTTAAGTTCGTCCTTCCTGGACTTTGCTCCTGGGCAGTGGCCCTCATTCCTGCTCCAGCAGGGGGATTGGACTAGACGATCTTTCAAGGTCCCTTCCAACCCCTAACATTCTGTGATTCTATGATTACAAAACGTGCTTTTTGCTCTCCTTAGGCTAGTTCATCTCAATTAGGTGCCTATGATAGACATCAGAGCATCAGACAAGGCAGTTTGGATATAGTCACTTGGTTTGGGGGGCAGGAGTGTTTAATGATACAAACAGGGGCCATTTTGTGCCTGTTGTCCCATTGCCAGGCAGGACCCTGTGCAGAGAGCAGATATAACCTCAATGTCCCATCCTCAAGCCCTGGTCGGGCCATGAGAGCTCTGGGGGCACAACCACCACCCGACTGCGAGAGCTTGCAGTGGGAATTGAGACTGGAGCAGGGACCAAGGCAAGACCGACATCAAAGAGGCAAGAAAGAGGGCGAAGCTGAACTAAGAGGATTTGCTGGGGGCTGTGCCAGGAAGCCCTTGGAGCAGCCATATGGCTGCAGGCAGCGCCGGGCAGCACCAGCCTCCACTGCCCCTGTGACCGGACAAGCAGCTTCTTTCTCAGCAGCTGGGCAGTGGCCCTGCTGGGGTGGCCCTGGGCTCCCCGCCCCTTCCCTGCGCTCTGCAGCTGCTCACCCAGGGCCAATGAGCCTCAGTAAGGTGCCAGGAGAGGGCAGGGAGGGCTCGTGAGTGTCTGACGAGGGGAGAAGGGAGGAGAGCCCCCGAGAACAAGCCCACCACCTGTGGGCATGGAAGACGGCACCAGGCTGCACTACAGTAATAAAGTGTGGATTGTGCTCGTATGTCTTGGATGTTTAAATGTGAACCAGTTTAACTGGGTTTTAATTAAAGCTATTGTGAATCAGCTTAAATGTGTGCTTCTTCAGTCCTCCAGGAAGATTTTAACTGCAGAGGTAGGATGCTATCTCATGGAGGCAGGAAGGTTTGAGCTGGTTAATTGTAAGAGGCATGTGAAAAACTAAATATGCTGACCCAAATGCAGCTCTTGGAAAGGGCTCGACTCAGTGTCCTTGGAAATCAGTGACTCCAATTGCTCCAGGAATGGAGTCTTATAGAGACTGGAGACAATCAGCCTTGCAACTCTGTCCCAAGTGCAAGGTACACTTTCTCTCTCTGTTTTCTCCATGAAAATAATTTTGTGTATCCAAAAGGAAACCAACCCTATCAAAATATTCCATTGCACAAATAAAAGGGAAAGGGCAAGAAAAAGACCAAAACACATCAATTAGCTCCCTTACTGAACAGCTGGAAAGCACTTAGGAAGGCATATAAAATAAGATAGAGTAGAACACAATAGCACAGAGCACTAATGTAAATTTGGTGTGACTCCAGCATCTGACTTGCTTTTTGCATTGCAAATATGGTGAAGTATTTTAAGGGAATGATGTTTTTCTATTAATCATTTATATTATTGATAAGTTATTTCTTGTAAGAATCTTTTTGTTTTCTATACACTGAAAGTTATGGATGTTCAATTATAATAAACCATTACAAATTATTTGCTTCTAGCTAGGGAGAAAGATTTACAGAGAAGTTTCTCTTTAACATCAAAAGTGAAAAGTCATTTACCCTAAGGAAATACATTAGCCTGCTAACAGTTAAGAGTACGGTGCTCTCAAAAGGTTTCTGAAAATTTTAAGAAACTCAGCATCAGATGGTAAATTATTATCTTGCAACAAAGTGTGCATAGTTTGTCATATTTCTTTTATACTTCATAAGAATTAAAGAGAACAAGAGTGACACAGGATATTCTCAAAATTGCAGGAAGCAATAATTGAACACATCCATCCGCCTTCATTTCACACTGGTAATGTGTTTTTCACTCTCCTCATTTGAAAGAGAGAAGGCTAGAGCATGCCACTGTGAATCTCTGTTCAGTGTGTTCTCTGACTGAGGGTTTCCTGCTGTAAGGCATAGCTGGAAAATCATACTACTGAGCTAAATTACAAAGGCAGGGCTTGAAAATGTAGTTATTTTTATACCACATCTGTAACACCGGGATCAAGCAGAACCCTGGGGACCTGGTTGTGTAAGACAGTGCTGTCAGAGATGTAGAAAGCTGCACTTGCTGGTAATTTACATCAATGCATTTTCAAGTGAGAAGTACAGATCTAGGCAATGTATAAACCATAAGTTGAGTGCCTACAGTTGCATTGAAGTATCTTAATAAATAGCTAAATGAAAGCACCAAAAATCAAAGTTGTAATACAAATATACCAGCTGACTTAACTCGGACCTCAGCCAGGCCCTGCAAAGCCTGAGCCAAAGACCGAGCAGAGCAGCAAGGCTACACATTTCGGTGTGGAGATGCTGGAGAGGGTGGCTGGAGGCACTGTGTGCAGCCCTGGGCCAAATCAGGAGACGATTCCCAAAATCCTGGTTCCCCATGGCTGGAGACCCCTGAGGAACACCAACGAGATTCCTCTTGCACAGAGTCAGGGAAATATGGGGTTGGAGGTGCCAGACAGAGCCAGGAGAGGATTTCCCTTTCCTATAGGTCTCAGGAGGAATGCAGGAGCAGTGAACACCTCTAATCCCAGCACCTCCAAGCGGAGATGAGCATCTCCAGGGGAAGCAGCCATGGACAACATGGAGGGAGATGCCAAATGCATTCTTCCTAGTGAGGCACCTTATGCCCAAGTTACAAGTGATGCTTCTGGGAGCCTCCTGGGCTGTGTTTGATACACTCCACACTTAACAGTCTTGGGTCTTCATGCCAGGCTGATATTTTCTTTCAGTAACAAAGATAAAGAATGGGTTTATCTCACACATAAAAAAGATGGGATATTACTGAATTATAGAAAGTCCTGACCTCATATGTATCACAGACATTTTTCCCTTAATGTGTGCAAAGACTTCACTATTAGAGATATCCAGAATCCATATAGTCAACAGTGACTGTTGTAAAGGTGTTTTTCCTGTTTCTGTGCTTACTTAAGCAGTTTTATGTAAAACCTCAACTGGGAATTTCCTAAAGAGACTAAAACTACCAGACTAGTTTAATCCCTGCTTTCTTTATCTGCATTTCTAAGTCTCAAAATGATTTAATTAGTATCGAGACAGTAATAACTCTTTAGTGGGATTTTAGAAAAAATAAATTTGCAAAACTCCTTTGCTCTGACCCATTCCCCAGCCATTCAGCTGGACAAGTGGGGCCCCGTGTCTCTGTGAAAGTCTTGTTCTGGACACTTCTCTTGAGTTTTTGCACCAGGGAACTGCAGACTCCTGAAACTCTTTCTGTTACTCTTCTAAAACACAAAGTGTATCATGAACCACTGTTATCAAAATAGAAATGGCCGTTTTTTTTTTCTTCTTCCGTAAATACATGAAGAACTATATTGACCCCTGGTACAGAAACACTAATCTCTCCTGACATCTTGCAAAGCACAAGAAGCTGGTATACGCTTGCCATCAACATTTTCACTTTTGCAAATCTTAGCCACTGATTTTATTTGCAGCAAATGGCAAAAGACTTAGTTCTGCTCTGGGGAGAACCAGCCCTCACAGACAGCTCTCATATGTAGTATTATATCGTTCCATTTTTTTCCACATTCTCCTTGAAAGCTGGATAAAGCCACAGAATTTAGCATGAAAGACAACTGCAGTAGCCATCTTCCCCATTTCAGTAGCAGAGCGGTCACTAGTCACTTTGGAGAGGCTACACATCCATTAAGGACACTGGTTTAAGCCAGTATTACTGGCATTGCTGCAAAGAATATTTGCAATTGATTCTGCAAACCTTTGCTATTGAAATAAAAAATGCACAAACTCTGCTCAATTAGGAAGGTACCTGATCACTGGGGTCATGGGAAGTGGGACCAAAGTGGTGCTGGATTTGTAGTTCACTGGGGATAAACTGGAAAAGAAGGCGGACATAGCAAAGAAGGTTCTAGCGAGACAGTGTACTCATGGGCTCCCTCCGTGGGCTCCCATGGCTCTGCAACAAACTGAGATGAGAGAACAGAGAGCAAGTGGGCTAAGAAATGAAGGGGTTTTTTAAAAGCAGCAAAGGATGAGGACAGAAAAAACGATAAGGCCATGCCATACAGAAAATGCAGTGCGCAGAAGTAACACCTTGTCTTTTGTCTGTAACATGCAACATAGACTCCAGTTCAGCTGGGATATGCCCTGAGCTGTTTTGGCACAAGCTGACACACCCACAAGCAGTGCCCCAGAAGGCCAGATCATAGGGGCAGGCAGACCCTGCCCAAGCCCCGGTGCCTGCAGTTTTGTGGTGGTGTCAGTATAGTGGCTGCACTGAAAAGCAATCTACTGCAAAGCAGAGCTGGAAACGTGGCTGGAGCACAGGCAACACAGACTGGCAGAGCAGCCAGCAGACAAAAATAATGGTTTGAAGGCAGGAACAGCCATGGGTGCTGCAACAGAAAGCCCCGATCCTGGCTGCTCCAGGGGTGTATCACCAGCAATAACACACGTGTGATATGGTGGGACTGACAAGGAGCGAACCCTGGCAGATGTTCACACAGGCACATCGTGGCTGCAAATCCTGCCCATCCTCTGCTGCTTTCCAGACAGAGGAGACACCTTGCTGCCATGGCTGGAGCAGAAGGAGGGGACCCCTCAGGCTGCTTTGTTCCATGAGAAGTGACTGAGACCCTCACTCCACACCAGTTTCCATGCATGAGTGAAAAGCAAGGAAATTAAATATCCCTGAACTTGCAGGTAGTATCGCATGAAGATGAGAGGAAGGAAAATAACACTCATGCCTTTCTCTTTTGTCATTTCCAGGCAAGGGCAGACCAACCTCGCCAGGATAGTTGTTTTACAACTGAATTAACCTTGAAAAAAATACCTGCCTTTGCATGAACTGAGACTATTTGGGTTTCCTCTAGCACACAAAGGGCTTCTGGGTTTGGTTGCCACAAGCCAGATTCCAGCTGGCGTCCTTATTGCCATGTCTGACCACAAAGGCGTCGTTACTGGTGTGAGCTAGTTCAGCTCACCAGACACTGATCTTCTGGCCTGTCCAGATCTTTATCTCGTAGTATCCTCTTGGTTCTAAAAGGCAACACCATCAAGAAAAGAATCTGGCAGTGTGGGAAGCGGCTGACTTCACAAGAAGCCCCAGGTAAAAACACTCCAACTGGTTTCTGTTTATCCCTTCCTTATTTATGACCATTTCTCAGCTGTGTCCTTTAAAAATTCCTTGAGGGAGAAATATACCCTGTAAAATAGAGTCATGCTTGATACTCTTCAAAGGTTGAGTGTAACACAGCTGATTTGTTCACTTTTCTTCCCACACATGCAGATGAGAGACATGTTCAACATTATTTTCAAACACAGATGCTTCATATTCTTGTCCTCAAAAGCAACACATACCTTTATTTCTTTAAGGCAGTAAAGAAAAAACAGGAAAGGAGAAGATTTTTTTATGTTCACCTCCCGGAGCAGAGGATAAAATGCAGTGCTCAAAATGGACCGGTTAGAAGAAGAGGAACAAAAGCAAGAGAAAAACCAGAAGTGACAAGCGAAGGGCAGGGGAGAACAACCCAATGTGCAACAGAAGTCTGACTAATAGCCGGGCTTGACAGAAGGCACAGACATTAAACAGGTGGGCTGGAAAGCCAAGCAAAGGTCAGAACAGCTGCACTGCAGTGCTGCATCCTGAGATGGTCTCCTCTGTATCCTGGGCGACTCAAGGGATAGGAGCAGGGACACGTGTCACCAAAGCCAACAGCTCCTCCAGCACACACGCTGATGGAAAAATCATTGCCACCGTGCCCACACTGCAAAGGCAGCCACACTGTTTCTCTCTGGAGCTGAAAAGGGCATCAGAAACACTGTGAAGTTAAACAGCTAACGTGTAACACACACATATATACATGTTCCTTGCTTGAGGATGGGATTGATTCAATGGCCATGTGTGATTTGAGTAACTGCAGAATTCAGAGAGCCAAACTAATGTGTCTATGACACAAAATTTCATTAAAAAAATAAAAAATACAGAATTGCCAGCTTTTTAAGTGATGAAGACTTGGAGAGTCAACAAGGAATTCACAAGAGCTCAGTTCAAAACAAAACCTCAAACCCAAGAGCTGCCAACTGACACAAGCAGCCTGGAATTATGTCTCAATTAGTTAAATTTGTGATTTCATTTCCTCAAGGGAGTTTTTTTTGTATGTTTACAAAGTAATTCCCTTAAATCCTTAAACCTTGACAGAACAGCTGAATGTCAAGACTCTCAATTTATATTACTTTTCTTTCAGTGATTTTGTGTGAGAACACAGGCACGTCATTTCAGTACTCAGGTTTCTGTTTCTCCATCTATTCAACAGATTAGTAACAAGGTAAATTAATGTTTTTATGCTAACTTGGATTCCTTAAATTGATGATGCTATGCAAGTGGAAAAATAATTAGTATGAGAACTCCTGGTACTCACAAAATTCACTGCAGTTGTGGCTATGGAAGGTCATTAGTTTTTCTTTACTACAGACTTTGTAGGTTAATGTATTGAGACCTTTTTTCTTGCTGTTATTTGTTTAATCTATGCAAGAGCTGTAAGAGGCTTTGGCTGTTTCTTGCTTTCCAAGTACAGAAATAGTCTGCTCCAGCACAACAATTCTGTTAGCTGGTGTAAGGTTGTGCCTATTTGCCCTTGATTATGTGTTTAATTAGGTCTATGATATTCCATAATTAATCTCTCAAACAAGATCTGAAATGGAGATTAGTTCTTGTTAGGATTCTCAGCTTACTCATCTCTTTTTACTACATGAAAGAGCCAATGCATTTATCTGATACTCTGTTAACTCTTTGTGCTGTTACCCCAGTCCAAATATTGCTTTCAACAATTCCAATTTATCTGACCTAAAAAAGTTTGGGGGAAAAACAAACAAACAAACAACAAACAAAAACAAACAAACAAACACAACAAACAAAAAAACCCACCAAAACCAGCTAACAGCATTCTGATATGGGCTGGATTTTCCCTCTACCCAGGCTCACACCTATAAAAATACTTCTGCCAGCAGATCTCCTGCATGCCTTTCACTCCCATTGAAGCAAAAATAAAAACCAGCCTGCATGATCGCTCTGCTGCAAATTTTCCCTCTTTCCACCCCAGCTCCCAGACTGAATGTGCTTTGTCTGGGCTGCTGCTTTGATGTTGCATCAGGCAGCTTTGAAACAATGACTTGAAGACAGCGTTAAAGCCAGCCAAGGGGAAAACACCCCGGCACTGCTGCGCAATTGTGCAGATACGTGCCATGGCTTTGCAGGGAAGCTGGAGATGGCCACATGAGCCCCCAAATTCGAGACCACAGGCTGCCTCTTGGAAGCAGCTCTGTGAAATCCAGGCAGGAGCAAAGCTCCATCCTCCCCTTTTGAACTATTCACTACTTTGAGTGCAAACAGTATGGATATAGCCTTGCCAGAGCTGTCATCATGTGTTGGTTTTGAACAACAGAGGACTGAGGGGGGGAGAAAGTTGTTTGTGTGTGTGCATCTGTCAGCAAGGCAGCTTAAGTTGGGGATGAGAGACAAGTGCTGGAGACATACTCAGGGAGATTAAGTGCAGCAGATTTATAGGTGAAATCTGGTTACTGTTGATGCAAAAGGTTGGGGGAGGTTTTCAAAAACACATGTGGGAGGAGACTGCATGCTATTGATATTCTATTTTAGTGCCTACTTTTCGCTGCTGTATGACAGTCTTGTGAAGCACTGGACATCCTGGAGACACTGGGAGATGCCCATGAAACAAGTAGGTTGATGAGTCAACACTGACACCATCATCCACTGCAGAAACAGAGGGGGAGGCAACCATGGGAAATACACCTCCTTCTCCCGCATATTGCAAAGTGAAGGCAATGCAATGGTCCCTACTCCCCACATATATTCCAAACAACTGGTAGCTCAGGTGGAGGTCACAGAGGAGGAGCACACATCCAAAAGCTGGGATTGCAGCCCCTAAGTCCACTTTCCCTGTAATTAACCCATCCTCACCTGCAGGTAGTCCCTCCTCTGTTTCATCCAGACCTGGCTGATGGCACCCAAGCACCGGGAGCAGATATAGGGCTACAGCAAGTGCCCACACACATGGAGGGGGGAGAAGGGGTTGTAAAAGCAGGATTTGGTTTAGCAGAGCTCTGGACCAGAGACACTACTGCTCTTTACTCGCTATCAGGAAACAGCAGCTGCTGCTCCACCACATGCACTTTGTTTTTTTTCTGAAGGCAGAAAAATAAAGTAGGTCACTATTTTATTTGCCAGAAGCAGAGATTAAGGATATTAGGAAAGGGCATGGTATAGTGTAAGCTGCTGATGAAAACACTAGAGATCCAGCCTGCATGGGTTTATCCGTGACATGAACGAGAATCTCAGTTGCTGACACAAAAAACAGAAAACATGTTTAGATGTTTAGATACTGCATGAAGAAGGGATGTCAGGTGTGCTAATAATAGAGAAAACATGCATAATTAGAGGCTATTAAAGCAAAGATGTAAGGTTTCTGGCTCTTGAAAAAAAAAAAAAAACAAACAGGAGACAATGTAGAAAAATATTATCATATAGGTTGAAGGGTGCTAATCAAGTCCTTGTTTATTTTCCTTAAGCACTGCACATCTACAAAGCCTCTTCAAGTTGGTGGGAGCCGTGGGTAGCCAACAGCACTTAAGATGACTAAAGTATTGTGGTGAGCAGCAGGACATCATCTGTAGGACCACAGCTATAAATCCATAGCCATTAGGCACAACAAACAAAGGGCTCAGGTGTTTTTTCCATTAAATCTTCACACACTGAGATGATAATTGTTCACAGTCCCCACTCAGGCATGTCCCATCCAGCAAGAAACAGGGAACATTATATCTAAGATGAGTCTAATCGCAAACACTTGATAAATTCTAGGAAAATGAGAGAAGAGAAAAACCTTTTCTATTTTTTAGTGAGAAAAAATAACAAAGGCAGTCACTGAGGAACTACAGGAGATCATCTGCACAAATTATACAAAGCAACAAGAATTTGTACATAATTCTCATAAGTATGAATTATACATTTCAGCAAAGTGTATAATTTAAAACTTTGAAGTTCTCTCTCCTTTAGACTCCTCTCTTGTGACTATGTCCACACAGACTTGTCCTCACACAACCAAGGAAGCAATGCCACTTGTTAAAAACAGTGAAGGTGTTCAGAAGACACCCCATCTGCATTTCACTATTGGGACCCCTCCTGAGCAAGCTTGTCAAAGAGGAACTAAAGCTTTTGCAAGTGGTCAGAAGGCTGCAAGACCACCACACTCATTTCCACTTGTGAGAAAGGATTTTAAGATTCAACATTATTAAAATGTGTAATACCTTGGAAACAGACAATGCCCCATAGGAAGTGAGGACAGAGACTGGGAAGATCTATCCATAAGTCATTATTTCAGGGTTTTTTCATTTCTAAATACACTTTCTTTCACTATTTGAGGAAGAGCTCCTGGGAAGCAGCTAGCACTGCAGTCTCAGCCTGCATCCCTGTGCACATTTCTGCCTAAACCCTCCCACTACAGAAAAAGATTAATTTGCCATGTAAACCCAAACCAGGGCTTTCACATTCTCCAGGGCTCACCTACCCAGCAGTGAGGATCCAGGCCCAGCTTCCCAAAGCTGAGGCCCCCCTCCCCCTTTCCACGATCACACAGGGAACCCTGGGACACGGCAGTAGGGGCAGGGTTGGGGGTGCCCCTGCATCCACACGGGCAGCTGCAGGAAGAGCAGAAGCAGAATAACCCACACACGGCTTTACTGAGGGAGCCAGCAAAGGCAGCAAAGGCACCAACCCAAGACTCATCCTGGACATGGGCTTCATGCTGCCCCTGTATGTCACAGCAGCAGAGCCTGGAGCTGGTTTAGCCTCTGGGGTACCAATAGTTTCACGCTTATCCTACAGAAGTGAAGTTATTTCAGATATGATTCATCCCTCATAATCCGTCAAGAGTAATTTGAAGTGAGGTAGAGGTCTCAAACAGGTTACATGGATGGCTACCTAGAAGCACCTCTTTTCTCTTCATTGTCTACAAGTGAATACAGAGGACTTTCAAATACTCTCATCCAACATCTGGACATGAGCACTTAGATAAATACTCCAGACTCTTGTCCCAGCTACCCTGCGAGATGAGAGATGACCAAAGCCATGCCAGCTGGTGGGTTAGGCAAGCTGGGAGAAGGTGTTGTGGCAGGCAGCCAGGCCTCAGGACTTACAAGCCACCAGGAGGAGCTGGCAGGTCCCATTAGGAGGATAATCAGACCTCAGAGCTTTGGTACCTGCTTCACTAAAGGCAGAGAAATCTGGCTCCTTGATGGTATTTATCTGATTCTGAACAGCTTTGTGGAAATTATTTTGTTATTCTCATCTTCATTAAGTACTGCTTAATTTCGTACTTCCCAGTTCCTCCAAGGTCTCTACATACAACAATTTTGATTCTTCCGTTTACAAAGGAAAGCTAATGCGTCGAAACTATGTATTGACTGTCCATTCACTTCAGGCTTGGTTTCATGGGAAGTTCTTATTCTTCCTCATTTTTGCCTCTCAAGCTAATGGAAGAGAAAGATTTAATATCTTGATTTTCACTGGTACTTATCTTTAGCATTTTTTCTTACCTGATAGATCTGCTGGGACCACTAATAAGTGAACATGCTACTGTCTAGCTTCTGCAGAACTTACTTTTTGCCCATTACAAGCTTTTTAAGATACAAAGTTAAGACATAACAAATAACTAGCCATCTTAGAGTAAAAACAGCACCTTAGCATAAAATATTCAGACTGCGCCAATATCGGGGACCTTCATCTGCCAGCTGTATGCTGTTGTTCTAATCATCTAGATATAATATTGCCATTCTGCAATTTGATAGAAATTTTAAGCAGTTTGGAAGGAATTGTTATTCATTGTAATATTAGTACCTCTTCATGGATTAATTGTAGATATTTTCCAGATAATACTATTAGAAAACAGAATTATCTATAGATCGAGCTTCAGGGCCCTCGGTGAAATTGGTCCATATAAATGCCATATAAAATAAGACAATCTTTGACCTGAATAGATTGCAATCCTAGCAAACCAAAGGGAGAACTGATGAAAAGAGGATATTATCTCCGTTTTCCACAGACAAACAGGAGCAACACAGAGATTAAAAGACTTATCTGAGGCCAGAGAGCGCCTGCAGCAAACCCTGCCATCCAGCTCATGTCCCCCAAAGTTCCACATTTAACTATGAAGCCATTTTCTTACTCTCACACAATCATAAGAGATAATTTAAAAGGCTAGAGAATTAACCCTCAGCTTATTACAGTCTGGAAATTATTACATCTCCAAGAGAAAATTAATATCTTTCTCTGAATCATGTATCTGCTAGTAGGGTAAGAGTTTTTCCAGAGAGCTGGGGTATAATGATTTCTTTGCTTGCTGGCATATAGGAATATTTACAAACTACATAAGATACTTTGGTGAAAGCAAGTTACATAATTCACATCATCTGCTTTGTTAGATTTGCCACATAAAAATGAAATATTGCTTTCTACACCAATTGCTACATTATTTCACATTTACCTTGAAGTGAATCTCCTTCAGAGAAACCAAACCTAATAGGTAACAAATTAATATCTTCAGTGTATAGCACAATTACTGGCCACCGCACAGATGGCAACTTGTGAGTTTCAAACTCTGCATTTTGAGAAAGAAGGGAGCAGCAGATTTCCTACATGCCCAAAGGAATAAAATCCTCATCTCCACACAACGTAGGGGCTTTGTCACCAGTGAGGAGCACCTCAATGTAGTCAGTGCTACAGACCCTGTTCTTCCACTTCCCTGTTCAATGTATACAATTATCAGCATCACTTCTTGCCCTCATACCTATGGTATTGTGGCACATCTGGAACATGCCTTGGAAATGGTGAGGATCCAACACCAGTATCACTGAGCCCTTTGGGAAACACAGGTGTATGGGGGATCAATATCCTGGAGGATACCACAGGTTAGCACACAAAGTGCATCTCCTTTTAGCATTGCAAAGCTCTGCAAAAATCTGCTTTTCGATTCTAGCCTGGCTTTCCTAGTAACATACTTACAGCACAGATCACTTCAGAAACACTTCCCTTTTCAGAGCCAACTCATCTGTTTAGAATAGTCTCTTCTGGCCAATTAGACTCAAGTCTCCCTACCTAGTGTAGGAACCATGGCTTAAAGCCTTGCTCTCATCCAAGGTGGTCTCACTGCATCCTCAGAGCCCCTAGGAGTCCCAAAGCACGTGGCCAGGAAGATGAGGGCCAGGGTTTTACAGTGATCTTAGCCCATGTACCCTCAGAGTCGTGCTCCCTCTTATGCCCCTTTCCATCTCTTTACTTTGTGCATCTTGATTAGTTATCTGGAGATCAGCTTTGCTTCCCTGAGGGGTCAGGAATTACCATGATGCTCCATGGCAAGCTTTAGTCATCACAGAGAGGCCCAAGGAGACACTGAAGATGAGAGGGGGCTGCTCTCTCATGCTTTCTGCTGCTTTGCAACCCTGCTGAGCCCAGCATGCAGCCTGAGCACCAGGACAGCCCTGCCAGCAGTGTCTGCCTGAACCCAGCAGGTCCATCAGGAAAGTGAACTGAGGCCTCCCCTATCACATGGAACCCTTAATCAGTACATTAATAGCTAAAAGGCAGCAGAGAAGAGGCAGGATTTGGCATCCGACCTCCTTGCATCTTTCACCAAGCACCAGCAGATCTTGCTGGCAGCCTTTCACCAGCTCCCTGCTCAGCACACCAGTTTTCTGAATCATGTTCTTCAGTTTCTCTTGCCAGCCAGGCAAACACATCACTGGGCTTCAGCCAAAGCTCTGCTACCAATAGGATGAGACATCAGTCTCTAGTGTCTCTTAACAGTGTCCTGTGTGAGTCCCCCAAGTCCTCATGAACTGCACAGGGTGCCCAGGTGCCTTGCAGTGCTCCCCAGTGTTGCTCTGGAGGCCACTGCCATGAAATGCTCCATCAAATAACCACTGCAATGTTGAACATCTAGGCACCTTGCTCCTTCATCAGCCCTTGCTTTCCCAGGCATGTGTGTGAGCTACTCCAAATTATAGACTTTTAACCTGTAAAAGCAGCAGGGACGTGACTCGCAGTGCCTGACTTCACACTTGACTGAGTGGGTCACCCAAGGCTCCTGCTCAGTCAAATAACAGAAACAGGCATTTTCACCATGTGGTTCATATGAGCTATTTCAGATGTGCCCCTTCACCTAAGGGCAGCTGTGCACCAGAAGCAGCTGTTGATCTGTGCAAGGAGCCAAAAGTGAGCAGCTCAGAGGTGGATGTCTGCACAGAAGTGGGTACATAAAGCTGAAGATGAGTCCCACCAGGTGCCACTGGGACCTGGGTACATGCCAGCAGCTTGTGATCCCTCCTTCAGGTTTACTGGAAAGAGTGCTCAAGGGGTTTAGCCATATACATGGATACTGGCTCAAGTGGGCAGAGTAATTTAATCTCTTTTTCCTTCGCTTTTCTGTGACTTACAGCTTTGACATGTATTTCTGCATTGCCTCTGTTTTATGACATCAGTGCTGGGATCTCTGGAGGCAACTTTAAAATGCTTTGTACAACCAAGCTAACATTACTTGCTTGCTCAAGTTCTCATATGAAATTCACTTGTATTCCACGTCTCCTCTGGCCAGTAGAAGTCTATTATAATGACTGAGAATTTCAGGATTGATGGATTGTTCAGTAACCTCATCATTATTCTGCAGGTTTTCAGTTCTATTTGTAGTCTTCCAGGATTTAAGAAAAACAAACAAATCAGTGAGCATTTTCCTTAAGAAGTTATACAGATGGCTTTCCCTGCCATATTTGTGGCTTTCAGTTTTAAATAAAATCTGTTTTTCAGAAATCAACTTATCCAACTAAATAAAGTCTGATAAAACATAACCAACTACATAATAAAGTCTACAAAAATCACAGAAAGAAGGTAAGAGGGCAGTTCTCATTATCTTTGTACTACAGAAAGGAAAAAAGTAATTTATTGGTACTTTAAGTATTACAGCTGAAAATTATAATGCAACAGCAGCACGACTGCATTATGTAAGTAGCCTCAGGCTCTTTCCATAGTTCCAACTCAGTCTGGATGGCACATAAAAGCTCATCCAACAATGACAACAGTGGGCACATGTCTCCAATTACAGAGTAGCTTGAATGGCAGTAAAAGCAAGAAAATAAACAGTGCTAAGAGCTGCCTCTCAACCTCAGATTAACAGTAGTTGATATTTCAATTTTCAAGTCACCATAAAGACCAGTTCCAAGTAATTTATGTTCTAGTAACAAAGTATACTTAGCTTCGACAGAGTTTTTCTGTAGAAGCTCTCTTCTCCCCCACCCACCCCTATTTTGCTTTATGTCCAGAAAGCCAGGATCCCTAAAGAAGAGTAAGCAGCTGGATGAGTATGTCATTAATGCATTTCTACACTGAAGTCTTCAATGAGGGTGAAGGACTAAAAGTGAAATAAGGTTGCATTTAATTTGTTAATATGAACCAGAGTATAAAGGCTTGACAGCTCCTTCTCCTAAACTTCAGTATATTTGAAGACTTACACTCCAGAATGGGCAAATAATCGTAGAATGGAATCATAGAATCATTTAGGTTGGAAGAAACGCTCAGGATCATCAAGTTGAACCATAACCTAACTCGAGCACTAAACCATGTCCCTAAGAACCTCATCTAAACACCTTTTAAACCCCTCCAGGGATGGTGACTCTACCACTTCCCTGGGCAGCCTGTTCCAATGTCTGACAACCCTTTTCATGAATAATTTTTTCCTAATATCCAATCTAAACCTCCCCTGGCACAACTTGAGGCCATTTCCTCTTGCCTATCACTTGTTACTTGAGAGACCAACACCCTCCATGCTACAACCTCCTTTCACGTAGTTGTAGACAGCAGTAAGATCTCCCCTCAGCCTCCTTTTCTCCAGGCTGAACAGCCCCAGTTCCCTCAGCCGCTCCTCATCACACTTGTGCTCCAGGCTCCTCACCAGCTTCGTTGCCCTTCTCTGAACTCTCTCCAGCAACTCAATGTCTTTCCTGTAGTGAAGGGCCCAAAACTGAGCACAGGATTTGAGGTTTGGTCTCACCAGTGCTGAGTACAGGGGGAAATTAAAACATTGTGGAATACATGTCACTATCATAGATTACATTATTTGATGAAATTAATAAAAATATTTCACAACAAAGTAAAAAATAATTGGAAAAAAGCAAGAGATTGTGAATATACCATTTGCTTCACCAAAACCAAGTCACTACTTCTGAAAAGTACCTGGATAGGAACATCTTCAAGCCAATGGATTGTTTTGAAACAATCCCTGCATACAGCAAACCATCCCATTCCCAACAAAGTGGCAAATGTTGACGTCACAGTGTTCATTACATTGTCTTCAGAGAAGCATTATTTGCCCACTTCAGGGAGTGTGTATGCACTACAAAGAAAAGTACTTAAAAAATTCCACTGCATACCTAGCACTATTTTCAGAATTAATCAAAAAGATATCCTTTTTCTTTCCTGAAACTATAGGATTAAAAAAATGTTTTACACAAAGTGCTACCGGTTTTAAATTTAATTCAAGAAACTATGAAACCGAGAAACATTTTGTTTGTTGGTTTCTGTTTGGTGTGTTGTTGTTTTTTCTCTCCTATAAAGTACATTGTAATTTTGAGCTGAATACGGAATGTTTTTTTTTTATCCAAAGTGGAAAATTCAGTTTAGCCCAACCTCTACCAGAGAACTGGAAGGGGAGCTTTTCCTTAACTCAGAAATTGGAATGAACATGCAAAGTTATGGAAGAGGTAAACATGATTTAATAATGAGCCCAAAAGTCTCTCTGGAGCTGGCAGAGACTCAGTCAGTAGTGCAGCTGTAGTTCTGTTTAATGGCCCCAGCACTGCTAGAAAACCAAGTTCCCTTGACATCGTAACACCTGAGATGCCTTAGCTCTTCCTAGGCTGTGATCACTGATTTCTCAAAACCTCCCCAGGGACGGAGCATGTCCTCAATATACATGCTGCTTGTTTACCACTAGAGGCACCCCCATTATCTGTTATACTAATAAGCCTACAAAGCAACGGAGTGAGCACGAGCAGCCCCATTTCAGAACACCTTTGAGTTACACTAAATCAGAGCAGCTCCCCCACAACCCTCTCAGTGACAGAGCCCCACGCTCTTCTCATCCTTAAGTGTTGCTCGGAAGTGCTGCTCTTCCAGCACTTGCCTACGGTCCTTTCCAGAACAGGGTTAGGTCATTAGCTCTTCTACAGACCTACTCTAATACCGGTTTCCAAATGACTGCATTGTTCTGCAGCTCAGAGCAAGCACAGTGCACTATTGCTAGAAATCCCTGTGGTGGTTTTTTACCTTGCTGACTTGGATAGCTGTTACCACAACAAGCAGCTCAGTAGTAAACTACCGTCCCTTGGCTGACCTCTGTGGCTACATATGAGCAGCTCTTCTCGGCCTCAGTTGCCTTGGAGTCTGACTGAATATAGGCACATAAGTGAGAAAAAGCAAGGAAACAGAAGAAGTGGCCAGAAACTGAACAGCCACAAGAGCACTAACCACAATAGAGCATATAGGACTCAGTTCAAATCTGCAGGTAAGAGAGCAGTCTCTGCCAAGTTGTGCTTTTTAAATAACCTTTCAGCAAGACTTCAGGCCAGCCAAGCAGAATTTTACATATGGATTCTCATCTTGAAATAGAACAAGCCAAACTGCGACCCAGGAATTTGAATTTTTAGGGCTATTTATAACTCAGTTATAGGGTTATACAAATAGCTCAGTTCCTCCATACAACACAATACCTCAAACACAAATAAGTATAATAGTTCTCATTGCTAACCCTTATCTTTTGCACACTGCTGAACTCCAGCTGACCAGCGTTTTTCCTGCAACGGCCTAAGTAGAAATTCATTGTCTTACACCCTCGTGACCCACTCTTGGTATGCGATCTCCTCCATGCGATCTTTGCTTGGGAAGCAGCTCTCCTTTCCTTTTCTTGGTTCACATCAGTAAATAGACAGATACCAGTTATCATCTCCCTTCTTCCAGGCTGTCCTTCGGCACTGCGGATGGACCTGTCTGCTATGGGATATAGGCAGCAGCAGCAGCAAAGGAGTTAGAGCACCATTCAGCCTCAGGTTTTTGTGGTTTGTTTTTTTTTTTTTTTTTTTTTTTTACAGCTACCCAAACCTCAGCACTCTCCTTCACACCATATTTCACAAAATTTGCAGTGATGGTTACATTCAGTTGTGCTCCATGTTCCCGCTTCACATTTTCCTGCCCCAAAATGCATTCACCATCCAAAGTCAACTCACCGTAAATTGTTGAAAAGAACGACTAGATCAATATTTACAAAGCTTTGTTTCAGTAAAGCACCAGGCACTAAGAGTGCTCCTGCTTCTCTTTTGAGACACTACCAACTGCACACATCTATCATTCCTGCTGCATTTGAACTGGAATTTAAGTCACCTATGAAGCAGAGTTACAAAATCCTCCTTACATGTAGATTTAACATATGCATAAACATTCACCCTTTTCTCCCGCAAATCATTTATTTTCAGTATGCTTCATAATAGCTGTCAGCAGTCTCCTTTGACATTTCCTGCACCTACAATAAGCATTTAAAAGCCATTTAAATAAATGACACAATAGCAACTGGAACATTTTTCCTGCTCATGTACAGCCCTTATCACATTTGAGAGAAAAAAAGGTAATCAAAGTTATTATTCTATCATGGTAGTCACACTTTAACCTCTCAAATATATTGTGGACTAATGGGACACTTACAGGTCACCAGATAACCTGGAAAGACAGTGCACAGGCAAAGTCTAGCAACCAAGCAGAAAATTAAACATTTTGTTTATTAATTTCTTCTACCAGCATACTACTGAAAAGAAGTTTACTAAAAGCTTAAAGTAGGATTAGAAATTAAAGAAGGATCTAATCACTGCAAGCATTTCCCCCACTAAAGTGTTCTCACATGAACCTCAAACCGAGCACTGAGCTGCAGCAGCCTCATGCCTTCCTAGAGAGACTCGGCCTGAGCAGCTCATACCAGAGTTGAGGAACACATCTGGGCAGCATCCACACTCCTGAATATCCAGAGAACAGCCCTGTCCTCTGCCAAGCCACGTTCTTGCAAGAACACAGTCATTTTTAGAGTTTTACACAGGGCAACTTCAGGGGATGGAAAAATAAACAAAACAGACAGCAACATGTTTGGATCGCTCAATCTTGCACCAAAGTCTGGAACTACCTCAGCCAGCATCAAAGCCCTCAAGCCACTGCAATATCAGCCTTTGATCCCACAGCCCAGTATGGCCACTACAAAAGTCAAGAGCAATGTATCTAGCTCCATTTTTGCCTTTAATATAGCTTTTATGTCCCATTTGCTTCTCCTTAACCATTCTGGGCAGTAGCCAGCTAATTCTCACACATGCCATCTATTCTCAGTCTAAACATGGACACTCTGAGTAATGCCTAAACTTAAGCAAGTTGCAGTTACAGACAAGTGAGGCAACAAATGCTACCTGGACTAAGTCAGCAAAAAAGGGCTGAAGTTAAACTTTGGGTTTTCCCTCCACTTATGTGTGCACGTATGAAACTCTGCACTTTTACTACATCCAATAGCATCCACACACTAGAAAAACAGGTGGATGAACATGTTTGTGCGCTTCAGGTCGCAGCTACAGCCACTGCATACAGAAGCCAGCTGACTGATGTTATGATTGTTGTGGCACACAGCTAAAACATACTGCCTTGACTTTGGAGTTTTGACCTTTTCCCCTGACGGTACTAACCAGATTCTCCCACAGTGTATTCTAGCACACAGCCTGACCACCAGGAAGGCCACTCAAAAACCTCCAATGGATTAAAGAGAGCCCTTTGAGCTGCATCTACCTACAGCAGGAGGTAATAAATATCACCACATTGACTATACATTGCATAGTGCAATGGTCCGGTACATTAGCTTCCATTTGTACCATGAACAGAAATCATATTCTCATGCAGCTCAAGATAGAGCTGGATGTAGGTGAAGTAAATATGGGTAAAATGGTTCTGGAAGAAGCTCAAGCATTGTATAGCAAGTACCAGTTAAGGAGAGTTTTATTACCATAACAAAAAATGATTGCTGTCTTTACTAAAAGAAGACTATAGCTGTGTAGTCCTAAGAAGCCTCAGAACTAAGAATTAAAGAAAACCATTCTTAATAGTTAATGGAAAAGTGACAGACAAGCTGGTGTTTCCAGAAAATGACTCCAATTTCCTAACCAGATTTGCTGGAGCTGTTGAAAACACTAATCTGGATTACTAACTATGGAGTAATGGTAATGCTAAGTAAACACAGAGCTCTCTTGTCCTGACACTTAATTCTTAAATTAAGCATAGAGTAGTGTAATTCACAGACTAGTAGTCTACAGTCAGTAACACAAAGCCGAGCCAGTCTCCCATGTCTAAAATCTACAAAATCATTCAAGAAACTAATAAATAGGCCAAGTCATTTCTGCATTCTATAGTCTGTATCAGATACTATTAATCCTTAAAAATGAAAACTTTATTCAATATGTTTAGTGTTCATACACTGCTATTATATATGGACTATTTAATGCCCAGTTAGACTGGCAATATTAAGACTTTATTTTTAGCTTTATGGATTTTCAAAACACTTACAAATAAAATACTTGTTACAAAATTCCATTTGCTAAAGCTTCTTCAGCAATATACATCAAGCATGATCCCAGCACACAGAAAAATTACTTTTACAGAGAGCGTTACATAGAGCAATAAATGCTAGTGAAACAGCGCCAGTCTTTCCAGATACTTTACAATGGAAGGAGTTTTCTTTCCCTTTGCCACATCCAACATTTGATTTTATTTTATATATCTATATATATATATTTTAAAATGGCCAGGTCTAAAGCTAAATTGTGTAAGTAAACTGACTGTGGAAGTCAACAGGCACTCAGAAGCCCCAAAAAGGAGAATAAGCAGTATTTTTCAAGTTCGCTAGTTCAGGGGTAAAAATCCCTGAGACAGAAAAACAACAAACCTGTTTTCTCTGATGGAAAGCTGTTTGTCAAGAGACACTGCTGACAGACAGCCATAAAGAAACTATAAGATGGAAGAGCAACAGTAAGGCAGAGCAAGAAAAGCAATCTGTAACGCTGGGTAATGAGGAATGCCTTTGAGGGGCAGCATGGGACTCCACCGAGGTTGCCTACTTGCAAGAAAAGTGTTCAGCAGGAACATACACAGAGATACAAAGCATGAGATATGTACATGCCAACCTTGGCAGTAAGATGAGAAACACTTTGCTAGTATGTGCCAAAAACTCTAATCCTATTTAATTATAAACAGTATACAATCAACCTCAAGAACTAAACTATAAACAAGAATAAACTAAATTCTGCACACTGATTTCAAAGTCACCACCAGGACATTTATTACTTGAAGCCAGTAGATTGAGAAACCCAGATCCATGTGTATTTTCTGTTGCTTGATGCCAGCGCAGAATTGTTTAGCTACAAGTATTTAATAGACCACGTCATTGAGTCCTCCGGGACCTGGAAACTCATCACAGAAATAGCACGTCTTTGACCCATCACCTTAAGTCCCTAAGCTGCTGCTGGACATCAAACAGCTTTAGTGCTGCTACTTTTCACAAGTCCCAGCAGGGTCCTGTTCCTTGCTACATGCTGTGACAAGGGGCCCTGACTACATCCTTTTCTTTAAGCCTATTGTGCATACAGAAGTTGCACCACTGAATTATATCATGCTGATTTTCAGTGCAATTTGACATGTAGGCAGGCCAAGCTAGCTAGATCAAACATGAGCTCACCAGTACTGCTCCCTAAGGCTGATCTGAGCCTTCAGCATAGCACAAGAAAGTTGCAATACTTCCAGGTTTTTGAAACATCCAAAGCCTGTTACATCTATCAAGCATGGCAATAGGCAACACTACGAGGAAAGTGTGGCATAAATCACAAAAGCATTAGAGCAGACTTCAGTCTAAAGATCTAATTCTAAAGGTTAATATAGGTTTTGCAACTAGTATACTTAGCCTATAATCAGCTACAGGTTTAGAATTATTAAAACTTGTGTTTAGTTGCTAAGAGCAACCTTTATGTTCTCACCTAAAGATCTATAAATTACCATTGTGGAGGGATGACCTAGTTTGAAATCAGGTTATCTTTAAACTCACTAGAAAGCAATCATCATGCTTACGCAAGGCCCTCACACTAGCCACACTTGCTCAAGAGCAGGGCAGGACTCTAAAGAACAAACGTCGGTAGCATGTGCCCTGTGCTATTTTAACATCAAATGCTTTTGTATTATTTACGTCACTTCCTTAAGAGGGCAGTAGTTAAGCCAAGCTACCCCAGTCCCACTTCAGCCCAACTGCGCATCATCCAGTTACGTGCTTAGTTTAGCAGAATGGGAGCAGCAAATTCTCAGGTACTTGCTGATGTGTTACTTTATCAAAAGGCCTTTGGAAAACAGCAGCTACAGAGGAAGAACATGACACCTTTCCCAGCAAGGCACATTCAGTGTGCTTATCCTGAGGAAGAGACACATCAAACTGTCACATCTTGGTTTGTGGTAGCTTTGCCTCAAAACCAACATGATATCAGGGCATTTGTTCCACATGGGGATGTGCAGTTTTACGGAAGGGCTGCTGTTCCAGTTCTTTAAATGGACTCTCCAGACTTCAGGCTTTTGCCCTAGATCTAGGTCACTAGTAATTGGACATGTGTGCAAAATGCACAGGCTCAGTTCAGTGTTGCTTAATTAATTTCTTAGTCTGTTGAGCTGGCAGTCATCCTACAAAACAGAACAGCTGGATATTTAAACTTACATTGAAGGATACATTATGACAATAGCAAGCCTCCCCAAAATAAGCCCAAGTCTTTTAGTACTAGTGAAATAAATATTTTAAACTGCCTGGAGTAAAGAGTGAAATCAGTTTTGGTTGCTCAGGTGAGACTATAAGCTTGGTTAATTAAAAGGAATTATTTCTCTTCTATAGCATTCAGACTGGAAAAAAGATCAAGCACAGCACAGACCACAGAAATCCAGGGACTTGACCAAGACTTCTCAAGATGAAGCACAGAACCGACAGGTGCCAAAGTCTCGCAGCCAATGGAACAGGAGCAACTACAGCAACTTTCTGTCTGGGACATTATATTCCCAAGCAACTGGCAAATGTACCAACTACACATTAATACCACAGCACGAAAGAGAAAGTTATGCACATTATTTTGATCCGTACTGGACACCTTTCAGTGCTGTAGCTGCTCTTGGAGCAACACATTCATGATGAAGAAATGCTCATCTACTGAAATAAGAATTAAAGTTCTCTGTGCTCCCAGAAGGCTTCTGCCAGTTTTTTTAGTCAACTTTCTTGATTGTTTTTAAACCCTTCTTGAAGGACACAGAACAGCCCCACTGTGTCGAGTCCTGTCCATCCTGCCAAGCTTTCTGTTGGAGCTCACTTCATGACCAGCTCTTTACTTCACCGCAGGTCCCATGTGCTTTGGAGAGTTTTGGCTTAAGCCTGAAGAGCAAATGAGAAGAGACAGCTGCTTCTCTGCAGGAACTTCTCTCACTGGTGACCCTGGGGGCTGAGCTGGCAGAGCTATCCGGACTTTATAAGAAGGCTGCTCTACAAAACAGCCTTATAAAATTCTTTTCACATATTAACTGGAGTAAAATATTTACTTCAGATGAGAAAGTATTGTATTTTTTTATGAAGAAATAGGTTCTGTGCCTGAGCAGACAGATTTTTAGCATTTTAAAGCTCACCTAACGAGCCTACCTTAATTTAAAATAAAAAGGCAACCTGATTCATTTTGCTAAGAACTAAACTCTGCCAAAAAAGGCCTAAGACTGAAATAAACCAACAATAAAGGGAACATATCTTTTCTTCAACAGCCTTACATACATGGACACTCAGATGTTTGTTAAAGTAAAAACAACATACAACAATATTTGCAAAAAAGCTTAGTATAATCATTTGAGTCTATAAAGTCTAAACAATAAATATGAAGAGTGTACATGGCACATCAGAGCAGCTAAATGTTAAAACAAATAAGTACAAATTGATAACACCTATATTGTCAGCAATAAATTTGTTTCACTGCTGTGACAAATACAAGCTTTATATGTAAGATGTTTTTCCAAAGGAAAACCACAGAACCAAGTTGATACAGAAGATGACGGGGAGACAAATAACAAGGCACGAAAACCCCTCTCGCAGCAATCCTGTAAGGCACCACTGTGCAAATGTGATACTATCAAAACCTGCAGTGGAGAAATTCTAAATGTGTTTAAATGACTGGATAATGTACTTTAAAGATGACACTATGCTCATATCTTCGGGAATAAAAATACTTACCAATCTTTATTTACACTTATAGGCTTTCAAAAAGCAGATCGGTGAAACAGGTGAATTAATACTCAGATACATGAGTCACAATTAACTTCTCCCAGACAGCTTCACAAGTGCAACTTGATCATGACCTATACTGGCCTTGTTAATGGAGTCTTGGATCCAACATGGTGCAGGGGGAAATGCTGCCAATTATGTCAAATAGTGTGGCACACTTGTAATTTTAACAAAATAGACTTAAGGGATTAGGATGAGACTAAACTCATTTTCACTTGCAACCAAAAATTACTTAAATCCAGAGATAAAAGATCAGTGGCATTAATCTAACATTATACCTAGGGATCCTAATATCCAAATTTCTAATTTATACCTTTATTTAAGAACTGTGCACTGGCATTTCTTCCCTGTTCTGTTATCTACTCAGAAAATCCACCATAAGACAAACTACAGCAAAAATCTTCTCCCTTACTAGAAGGTTAAAGAAACTAAGTTTCTCCATTTTTTATTATGTCCCATGATCTCTACTGCATCCTCCTAGAAGTTTTTGTCCCCTCTCCAATTACATAGAAGTCTCCAGATTGTACTGAAATTACTTAAAATATGCATACATTGGACAAGTTTATACAAAATGAGAAGGGGGTTTCACCAATAACTACAATTTTCTTCTAGTGAACGATTTAGGAGGCACTCAGTTTCTCATGAGCTTCAGATACATGAATAACATTTTTCACTTGGGAACAAAGGCAGCAGACTACACGTTCAAAACCTCCTGCTTCCATCCCTGCAACCTGAACAACTGTACAGCACATAGTAAACAATTTGAATGAACACAACTATTCAGTTATTGGCCAAGTTCTGTGTTCTTACATGACATGTTTCACTCTTTTTTACTCTACACTTCATTATTTTGCCACAAATCCAAACATTTAAAGTCAGACAACCTGTAGCTTCAATGATGCTCAATTTACTGAGCTGTCAGAGAGGAAAATCAGGTCAATCTATCACATTTTAAACAGTGGAAATGGAAGAACAGTCTTCAGTGATAAATTAACATTCATAGAGCTACTGGCTGAAAGGCTGTGCCAGCTTCGGCATACTTCATTCCTTATATTCAGTCCTGTTTTAAGGAAACAAAAATTTGAGCAAATACAATGTAAACAGAGCCAGGTAGACTGCAGCAGTAAAGGACAACAATATCATTGATCTGACAGGCTTAAGGCCAACTATTCATCACTTGAAGTATATTGTACTTTTCCATGGCACTTAATACACTGAAAGTTAGTACTGGGTGACATTAAACAAGGGTATACATAATCATATCATACGTAATATATGCGTGTAGCTTCAGTTCCTAAAATAGTTCGAGTTTTCTTGCCCAAATAAAATCCATTCGTGAAAGACCACCTGTGTTTTCCTATACTGAATAAGGTAATATTACCAATTTAATCAATTTAGTGCAAACTGACTTAAGTCCCAAAAGATATCATTCCTTAATTTTTAGTCACTACTTACCAAATCCCCCCATCTCTTTTAAAAGACAACTACAGTGGTGTGGTTTGTTTTTTTTCCTTAAAAGAACAGCAAACACTTGACAATTAGCATGCTGTTCTAACCTACATTAACAAAACTTGCCGATATACAAATCATGTTTTGGTCATGCAGCACAGACCCATCCTCAAAATAATCTCTCAGTCCAATCAGTCTCAACGAGGTGCACAGTACTGGATTTTAATCAGCAGGTCATCCTGGCCACTCCATACTCCAAGCTGACAACAGCAGGCTCAGCTTTAGAGAACTCTTCCACGAATTCGCTGTAGCGATTGTCTGCTGTGTTGCTGCCCTCTATAGTTCTTACAGCATCGTTCACAGGGATCAGTGGCTGCTGCTTTTTGAAGCAGGGAGGGGTTTTCCGTGCAGGAGGAGCAGACTGCAGACATTCTTTCACAGGGATTGTATCCAACTGTCCATTTCTCTGCTTTATTTTCTGAAATACAGAAAATGGTTACTAGCAGTGAGCATCACTGCTTTACTGATAATATTCTGCTTTGAAAGAAGTGCTGGCCAATTCCTGGGTTACACATATAGAATCACAGAATACCAGGTTGGAAGGGACCACAAGGATCATCTGGTCCAACCTTTCTTGGCAAAAGCACAATCTAGACAAGATGGCCCAGCACCCCGTCCAGCTGAATCTTAAAAGCATCCAATATATTTAGGCCATTGGACAATATTTTTCTCCACAGAATTTACAGCAGATGCTACAAGCACTGTATGCTTAAAGTTTGCAGCTGAACAGAAGGCAGAAAGGTTGCGTGTCAATGTCTGTAGAGAAGGAGAGGGTCTTCCAGGCTTGCCCCTTGTTCGGTTGGTATCACGATGGGAATACTTTCTGAGGTACAGGCAAAGGAAGAAAGACCTTGGTACTATTAGCAACCAAGGAGCTTGTAGTAGACCATGAGGCTCTTAAAACATAACTTCATACCTCAGCCCTTTTGTCCTTCCTAAAAGCTTTCTAAAAGACTTCCCTTTATATCTGGAAAAATGCTAATACAGTTTGTTCCAATGAAGTAATATACCAAAAGATGTCAACTAGAAAGCAGAACTGGAGGAAAGGACCTGTCCTAGAACAGAGCAAAAGAAGAAGGTGTTTTGGTGGGGTTTGTTTGTTGTTTTTTGTTTGTGTTTTTGTGGGTGGTTTTTTTTTTTTTTTTGGGGGGGGGGCGGTGTTTGGGGTTTGTTTTGTTTTTTTAATTAAAAAAAAAAAATCACCCAGTATCTGGGAGCTTGAACTAATTAACTGAACTGGTTTTGTTTGATGGTCAGTTTGGCAGTTTTGTTTTTGTTTGTTGATGTTGATGTGTTTGTGCTCTACAAAAAACCTCTACTGAGCCCAGAAGACTTCAGTGTCTCCTGACACCAACTTTTTGAAGAACAGCAGTAGGAAAGTCTATATCAAGATTTCAAATAACTCAATCTCTTCATCATTCAACTGCACCTAAGCCCACATTTCTCATTTAACACCCTGGAACAAGGTTCTAGTGAAGTAAAGTCTCAGTTTTGAATTTTCATCTTGCTTAGTCTTCTGCTTGCTTTATCTTGAGTTTTCATCTTGCTTCTTCAATTGCACAAAAACTTTTAGATACACAATTAAGACCTGAAACAGTTTAAGATTAAGTGACTGGAATTCATTATGTACCAGTAAGATCAGTTTAATAAAATCTTTCCTCTTGGAAAAGCTGTACTTTCCTCTCCCGCACCCCAGAATAACATGAGTTAAGTGTTACCATTTCTAGCCATACAAAAAAGTAAAATTGATAATTAGAGAACTTTCGCATTTCTTCAAAGGTATTGTTCTGAAGTTTCAGCATCTTAACTGACAAGAATAAGTCACACTAGAATAAAGTGGGATACAGTGTTCAGTCTTTCCTGCTTGTTTACTGCAGCAACCTATTAGAAGTCATTTATAGAAAACCGATCCCTGGATTTACTGATCTTCAAATGAGCAGCACACTCTGTATACCCCATAATTACCGTGACTTATGATAGCATGCATCTGCATATGAAGTTAAGAGAAGGACAATACTTACTGCTTCCATTTTAGTAGCTATAATGGAAATAAAACATTTTCAGTCTCCTTGGTTTAGCAACACAGCTGGAGCTACAATGGGTACCTTGTCATCTAAGGCAAGTTTCACATAAATTTAAACTATATTAAGCCAGCTTCAGCAATGCTTTCTTTAGTAGTAGAAGCACTTTTACATGATACAGTCCAGCAGTAAGGCACAATAAGTTGTGTTTAAGAGCAGAACACTGGCTGCATAGTCTGGCATTTAACATAGAAGCACACAGTGAAAGTCAAAGTCAATATTACACAGATCAAGTGTTATGCCATACAGTAGTGATGTTCATACAAAAGCAGCCCTATTAGACTATAAATGTAACTTTGAACAAGTCACAAATAAGTACATTTATTTTGCAATACTTACAGCTTCCAGTTCTTTAACGTCTTCCTCCAGCTGTTTATTTTGTTCGTTCATGTTCACTATAAGATTGAGTATAGATTGCCTGGGATGCATACTTCGATCAAACTGATGGTACATATTTCTCCAGAACCTGTAGGCAGGAGACACTTTTAACTATGCATGATAAAGAACCAAAGAAAAGATACTGTATGTAATTCAAACTTACTTAAAATTGAATGATGCAGTATTAGGCTCCAAAAGAGTTAGTTCTGGAGAAAAATCTGGATTATATAGAGGATTACGGTATTTCTTTTGTTCATTCAGAAGGAATGGCCATAAGGAATAAGTCTTCTCTTTCACTCTTAAGGCAAAAAGAGATTACAGTCAAGACACTGAGCACCAGCAAAAACCAGAAACTGTTCAACTCAACATAATAAACCCATCCTAACTTTTGGCAAATAAGCTACCAGAAATAGTTATAAATCTTAAATTAAAAGCTTTTAGTAATACCTTCTTCCTGGCATATGCTAATGTCAAGCAGAACTATCAGTTTTAGAAATACTAGTGTTTATGCTGTGCAAGCTTTGCATAGTTGCAATAAATGCTTTTAAAATACAGTTTGAGACAGAGATGAATTGATGAAAACTTTACATAAGTATTAATAGCTCTAACTGACAGTAATCAGTCTTGAGCAGGCAAGAATTTTAAAGTTACCTAAAAATAGATTGGGGGACAGAATGAGGTGATGCTTCCAAACTTAAGCCTACACATTTTTAGGAAAAAAAAAAAAAAAGAAAAACCACACACAACAAAACAAAACCCACACACCACACCACAAACCAACACCACAACACCAAACAGAAAAGAAGGTAGAAACAAGCCTTAACTTTCCCTATGAAAAATAAGCATGGGGTTTTCTCCGAGAATTAGAAAGACTGTCTTCAATGTACAAAAGCATGACAAGCACTGCTGTTCCCTGATGCAGTTCAATATCATTTTCAGTACTACCAGTCTTGTCTCTATTTCTATTCAGAGCCTAAAATAAAGAAGACTGACAGGAGTTCTTAGTCTGTTAGAATAAACAAGACACATTACAATACATCTGCTTACTTTAGTTCTTCTCGCTCTTTTTGGCAGTTTCCAAGGAAGTTACCAAACTGGCATGAATGGACGTGTTCATGGATCTGAAGGAGGAAGGCTTCGTTGTACTCAAAGGCTTGTGGAAACTGCTCGGTCAAATTCCACACACTTTCTAAAAACTGGGTGAACACTGGTGAGATCTCTTTTGGATCACCATCCAACTGACAACACCTGAAAAAGATTCCATAAACAGACTGAAACTGGTCTAAGTTTAAAAAAAGTCTTAGTTGCACTTGTTTTTAAACCACAGCACATTAACTTGACACTAGCTTTGGTCTGGAGATTAAGTACCTAACTTTGAAAACTGGGGCAATTTTTGAATAGAAATAAGTCTATATTTAACCTGTCTTTCTGACTTGTAAGTAATCACATCTGTATTCAGTACAGAAAAGCAACATAAGACAGTTAAATTCCTTTGTGTCTATTACATCCATAGTCAACATTTGGAGTACAGGAGCTAAGCGCAATTTTGTAAGCAGTAAATAGCAGCAAGGCTATCGTCATAGCTGGCGATAGGCAGATCAAGGGAAAAACTGAACTCTTAACATACACTTCTTCTAAATGTAGGCTTGACTTTGTCATTAACAGTAAACACAAATGCAAACTCATTTTTTAAAGATTCCAAAACTGTTTTATATTCGCTAAATAGCTGGGATGTAGCTTTACATTGGTTTTGCATCGTCTATGCATACATGCAGACTGAGATGCAGTTACTGACTTCTGAGAGTTGGGCACCAGTAGCACTAGAAATTTGTGTCTATAATATAAATCAATTATCCAATAGGTATTTGAATAAAAAGCAAAACACAAAATACATTGTCTACTGAAAATAGCTTGCTCATTGCAAAATTTCTAGCAACACTGCAGCAGTTGAACATCTACAAGTTGTCTTTAAGAACCCTTAGTTCAGTTCACGGTACACATTTTACTGTATTGGAAGAATGAACTACCTGTCAGAGAACTTGTGCCCAAAGGAGATCCAGTCTTTCTCTATCAAGACCTAGAAGGTAAAACCAAACAAAAATCTCAAAATGTTATTCAGTCTTACATCTGTAGCATTAACCCCACAGGTTATTGATATATTGTATTTTAAATCTGAGTCAAACTACAGTAGGAGCAACTACTCGTGACTTGGTAGTTCCTTTATTTTCTTGGAAGTCTTTAATGAGATTCCCAAAGTGGTGAGGACTAAAAAACCAAAAAGATGAAATTACTTCCCTAAAGATTATACACATTCTCCCTATTCACCAGAAACAAATCCTCTTCTAATTCCTCCTCAGTTTCATTTTCACTGCTTGTAATATTTGTGGTAGTTGGTTGTAACCAATACATAAAATTAATTTTATGTATTGGTTATCTTTCAAGAGTTCCCATAGTACCTTGTACAGTCACTGCAAAACACTATTTTACAGCTCTAAAATTTGGAGTAATAATACCAAAACTCCTCTCTATAGAAAGACAAAGAAATTTAGGTTGCTTAAATAGCTTCAGGCCTCTGTCACTGGGGCTGTTGTCATTGTTAGATTTTGATGTTGATTTTGGGACAAGTGACAAACAGTTGCTATGATTTTGTACATTTATTGTCTCACATAAGCACTTTGGAATCCTTACATTTCATAGGTAAGGGGTGTTTTTTGATGCAAAAGTCAATCATTGCTTTAGGCACCCTGCAGAAATGTTGCAATCTGCTATTTGCATTTCTGTTTTTTAGATTTTATATAAATGGTTCTTCCCAGGAGCAAAGTATTTCTAAAAGAGCGATGTATCAGTAGACTGCAAATCTTATATTTGTAACTACAAAAAGCAAGTATCAGTAAGTATACACTGCTCACTTTCACACAAACATTTTACATCCTTTGTTTCCCAAGGAACAACACAGCAATGCAAGAGCTCACTTACCATGAATCCTTTGATTGTTCTGTAGTAGGAATCTAGTAAGAGAGCTCCAAGAGAACACACTTGGGAAGTCCTATCCCAGCCATCTGAGCAGTGCACCAATACGCTCGCACTCTCAACTGCTATTGCCTGCAAAACAGTTGTTCCTTAGTGAATGTTCTACTCTAGACAGAAATCAAAATTTGGTAAATAAATACAAAAGGTATGCTTTTCCTAAACTCACAGCACAGATGATTTTATTTTAACAAAGCCAGAAAAAATGTTTATTATAAAGAAAGTATTTGATACTATCAGAAAACTAGGAATTTCTCGCCATGGAAAATATAGAAAATTTCTTAAAAATAAAAGAAATTCCACTACCACCTTTGCATAAGGTAACAAGAACATCTAGAGTGGTTACCAGTTCTCTTTCTACCCCTTGTAAAACTAAACTTATAAAAACCCCTTGCAAATGCATAATAAGAAAGAAGTAGACTATATACTACAGACCAAACATGCTAAAACAAACCAGTTCAAACGCATGACTAAAGATACCCACTTGTTCATCATTATACTACACAAAAGTTAAGGACTAGGGAACACTTATTAGCTTCAGCTAAGAATTAACATCCTGTTAGTCCAAGTATTTTTGAGAGTCAGCTTCAGGAGAATCAGCCACTTTAAAATTAACTCCATTATTTCACCTAGTAAAAACAACAGATCCAGGTTTTTTTTCTTCACCCAGCCTCCCTCAGGTCAAGCCCTTGGCTTCACAGGTGCCAGGCAAAGGCAACTGTTCCTCTGAAGTCTTCATGAAGAGCCCCATTTCCTTGCCAGATGAAGTCAGCACAGCCAATTACATTTCTCTGCAATTAGCACCCCTGGAGTTCAGGTTTTTGGTATACACTAAACAATGGTTTGCTTCATCCACCTCCAAACTGGTTACACCTTTCATAAATACTTAAAAGAACCAGGGTGCATAAGAATCCCTTTATGTCCCAACAGCATTTAAAACAATCCCAAAACATTAGCTGGCATATTTAACATCTCCAGTCATAAAGAAATATGCAATACTTACATCTGATATGCTGTTTTATCAGTTTATGCTAAGTATCTACTTCTAAAAAGGTCAGAGTTTTACACAACATAATATTAAAGTATGATTTTGCCTGGTAGCAAGCCAACTTGCCATCAAACAAAGCAGCATTCAAGTTACCTTAACTAGGAAGACAGCAGCATCCAACACAGCTTTGATATGACGCAACCAACCAGAACTCTCCAAACCAGACAAGAAGTCATTGACAGACAAATCCTTTGTGCCACAGACTGAAAGAAACCAAGAGTTAGAAAGCCTTAAGCATTTGCAGCTACCTATACCCTGCAATAGAGAAAAAAGGAATAATTGTATATTGTTTCTAGTGCCCTATGCTGTAAGCTTATTAGAAATCCTTCAAAAGCCACCACTAAAATAGTTGAGAGGGGTACTACAACGTGCTTTCCAAAGTTCAACTCTATAGAACTACTCTTGTCATTCATGGTTACTGTAACATCTTTGTCTTTTTGACAAAATAACATTCAAAGCAAATACACTGGTTATCCCCAACAGGGAACCTTACCCTCACCTTACCAAGGAAGGCAATGCAAATGCCAAAAGCTTACCAGAAATACTTAAAAATTACAACTACTAGTAGGATGTGGCTGCATCCAAACAATACAAACAGTTCAGAGAAGTTAGACAGCCAGAGTTTCTTCACCTTCTCCACTCTGCTAAGAAGAATAAAGCGAGTGCAGTACAAGGACATGGTGATAAACTGAAAACCATTGATATTTTTTCTGCCTCCAGAACTGACATACTACAATTCCAGCTCTGATCTCTACCATTCTTCCCTGGTATACTTTGATCCTGCAACAATAATGCCAATTGAGAGGGCAGGGAAGAACCCAAGTTAAAGGAAAGCTGCCTTGCAGTGTAACAGCAAGGGGTATAGATGTAGACTGAAAGTTTCTCACACAGACACCAGTTCACAAATAAGACAGATAACCTGGTTCATGTATGATTTTGAGTAGCAACTCACACAGTAACATTGCTGTCCAAACGTGACAAACTTCTGGCAATAAAAAAGAAATAGCTGAAGTTATGCCAGCCAGCAACAATGTGTGATTCTAAGAGAGGATACCCAAGGTTGCCATCTACAAAAATACCTCCTCCTGCCACAGCAGAAGCCTATATCTATCAAGCTAGCACACTCCAAATGAAAATAAAAAGGCTCTGCAGCTGAAAGCTGTCAGTGGGGATATTCATACAGCAACTGCAAAATAATCTTTATCTTCAAATATGGGAGGAAGTGAGTCAGCAGGAAAGGCAGAGAACAAAATTCACAAAGTCATTCTGTGAAGCAGTTTCATGTTCAGTCAAGTACCTTGATGTAACAAAGGCTATAAACTCCTAAAGCACTGCCTCATGGAGCTTTTCTTTACCTGCACTGCACGATTCCCAGCTTTCAGCCACACAAGTTTTGATATACTGTCCACTGCTCAGGAAGAGTCATGGTGGCAGTTGCTGCTGAACTGGCAGAGATAATTCAGACTTCCAAATAAGTATTACAGCACCTTTTCTAAAGCTGCTAGATCTCTGTCATCTAGAAAAAGAGTTTGCAAGCCATAGCACCATGAGGCAACGAAATATTAAGAAATCCCTGGATCCCAGACCTAACTGTAAAGGTGAGTCTAAGTATCAGTAAAAGCAGTAAAGGTTAAGCTAGTCTTTCCAGGAGATAGCGTTGTTAGGCAAGAGTTCTCCTTCTAGAAGGTCTGCCACATGGAGGAAATCAGCTGAGACCTTGATCCTTTCAGCCAACTCACACTCTCTCTACACCAGTGGTTCCACACACTTATTTGACCACAACAGTACACAAACAGGTCCACTGCTCTGTAGTAAAGAAACAAAAAATATTGAAATATCTGGAAAGTCAAACGTCAGCAGGGAAGGGACTGGACAGACAAGACGATGTCTAGAGGCACTACTCATGGCCACTCACTCCTATATTCTCTAGCTTATGGTTTAAAGCATAAACTTGCAGCTAGAAAATAAACAGGCTTCCAGCCCTCAGTTGGTTTTCACCCAGATACTGCTGTCAAAATCCGCTTTTGATCAGAATTTTCAGCTTGGTAGAAATATTTCACACTGCTATTTGCCCCTTCTAACTAGTTTTTTTTTTTTAATAAACTAAAGCAAAGAACACAGATGTTGAGCCCAAAGAATTAAGACAGACATTTTTATACTACTTAGTGACAAAATAAAGAAATTGCACTGACACTGTTTTGACACTAATATGCTGAAAGAATAATTTCCAGTCCCTTATGGACTCAGAAGGAGTCAAAGATTATTTATGTTACCACCAAGATGTTTAGCTACTTCACAATCATTCAGGATAGCTTTGGCTATATGCATCCCATCATAAATGCACGCCCCACATGCATCTAAGCCCCTAAACCTCAACGTTGCATTGCATTGCTTGATTGCCTCAGGCAGCTCAAGAGGTGACTAAAACCTTCTGATTGAAACACAGTTGGCTAGAGGCAGAGATTGCTTTTAATAACAAATAAACAACCCTCCATCCCCCATATATACACTCAACAAAAGCCACAAAAAAACCCTTTAATTAACACACTTCCATCACCAAAATATATGCACCAACTATAGCAGAAATTATTGAGCCTTTTCCTCAAATATTTCCCACAGAAATGCTGTTTCTTGACATAGGCAAAACCCTTTTGCTTATCAGAGTTCAACCTTTTTTGACATATAATACTATATTTTTTAAATATATAAACCCTGGACTTCAATACCACAGCTACAAACGTAGTCTATGTGTAGATTCTTCCATTAGTGTTACATAGATGGGCAGTCTGTCCATCAGGGGAGCAGAGTCATCATGTCCACACTGAAGAAAACCATTTTACAAAAGTTTAGTTTCACTGCAAGCAAGATATTTAAACACCAGCTGAATCAGAGATGAAAAATAGACTGTAAATCACCCTGGTATGCTCCATGGCATAATCCCATTACAAAAGGATGTTGGGAAGGTTTATGTCTCACATTCTGCTTGCAAATGGAATTGTTTGATTCTGAAGGAAATTAGGAAGATGGACAAATTGCCTAGGAGTAGGATACATGCTGAAGAAGGAATAACAGTTGTTTGTTATAAATAAAACTAAGGACAGTCTCAGTCACAACAGCTTTTGAAAGAACAGGGTCACAGGTATCACATTCCTGATTGAAGAACACTCAGTTCAGCACATGGAGGGGAAGCTGGTACACAGAAGTTCAATGGCACTTTCCTCATTTTAAGCTATAAACCATTTCCATAGCACTTCCTTCCTGATCACCCCACTGATGGAACATTTCTACAGGGGTCTGAAGAGTAAATTATCGCATACCTCCTGAAATTTAAATAGTCCTTCCTAGCAAGAACTCCATCTCCCTAGAGATGCTTCTACTTCTGGACTAGGATTCGACAAAACTCTATTGAATTATACAGACTGAACAGAGGTAAAACAACTGTGTTCATTTACCCCAAAACCTGATCCAGAGAACAAGTATAGACATTACATATGATTTTGTTTTAGTTCTCCATACAAGGAAAAACTATAACATATTTCATCCTTAATGAAAGCTGCAGAAACATATTTGCTAACATGGTAATAATCCTACTATTGGTAGAATGCTAAGCCAAATGAAAGGAATAGGAAGTCTGTGAAGCTGAAGTGTGATGCACACACTTCTGCAGCAGAAGGCCTCTTAAAAAAACAAAAAGAAGATTTACTGGCTAGTTTTCTGGAACTGAAGAAGATATTAATGAAAGAAATAATGATTATCCTAAATTTTAAAAAAGGCTCATGCTACTGTTCCTTCCCTTCAATAAAGCATATGCAAGAATAACCACAAAAACACATTATCAAGGCTCAACGGTATTCCACACAATGTGCCTGAAGACAGGCTAGCAGCAGATACTGACTTAATGAGAGTGAAGGAAGATTATATCACCAGTCTAAGATTTCTTGACCAATGTAGCCAGAATGTCTTTATCAAAATAGTCTTCCATACAAGTGTAAGCCTTCTCCGTGACTGGAAATATTTGTGTATTTCTACAAGGCGAGCACTCATACGTATCGTTTATTGGGTGTGGAAGCCTGACTTCTGCCGCTGTAATCTCACTATTAATACTCCACAAAGTATCTTAAATCTGTTTTCAGCTGTTTACCTAAACAAAACATTAACAGAAATATTTAAACTTCTACCTCTCCATTTTCATGGTGAAGTGGTTTGCTTTTTCCCCTGCCCCCCTCTCCACAAACTCTAAGATGTAACTACAAGCACAGAAGCAGCTCACCAGGCTGAAGAGGTAGAGTTTGGTACAGACCATGTGCTTACTGAGAATTCTGTGGAGCTAATTGCTGCTTGAAGAAACAGTATTCTATTTATTAAACTGTATGTACAGAGACACTCTTTTGTGCATTTATATTACAAATGTGTATACATACATGTGTACTTAGAGAACACAAAAGTCTTTCCCACAAGCCACTGACATACTAACCAAGTTCATCCAAGACATATGTGCCACTCAGTTTTCTTTAAAACAACTCCATTCATTGGGTTTACAGTTCAAAGGTAAAGGTTTAAGGTAATTCACTACCAGAGAGCACAAGCAGCTGGTAATAAATACAGCTGGTATAAAATATAGAAATATCAATAGAGTTTGTGTAAGCTATTATTAAAGACTTCAGTGAAATATTTATCCTATTTTCATATATGCTGTTAAGGTACATTTAGAACATACCTTCCAGAAGTTTTTGCAAGCTGGATCTCATTACATGAATATTCTCAATGCCAACAAACTGGAATCTAATGTTAGAGTAGTTGTCTTCATTCTCATAGCCCTTCCCAGCAGCTCTGTTTGCAATTGCATTAAGCTTAAAAAGGCAAAATAAAAATACTGAAAAACAGTACTTGAAATAAAAATCTCAAATTAAGAAACAAAAGTAACGCAATTTCAGTGGAATACACTGGGGAAAAAAAAAAAAACACACAAGAGCACATACTGTGTACAGATTCTAATAAATTAACAGTTCGTGGCAAATCAACTTGAAAGCATTCACGTGTAAGAAAGGTATGGTACATAAAAAGCAACGTATTTAGAGTTGACATATCTGAATGACACATTTAATAATTTAATTATTTCCTATTGTCTTCTCCATCTTCCCACCAGCAAACCTTTACTTGTTTTCAAACATTTCTGATCAAAGACACTACAAAGCAATTAACCTAAAAAGGAAAGAGTAAGACCCAGACCTAAGCACTTTCCAGGCATCCTAAAAATGGCAATTCTGGGGGCAAGAAGCCAATAAATTGTTGCAGCTATAAAAATTACAATTATAAAAACCCCACAATTGGCTCAGTTCCAGTCTATCAGACCGACCTACTGTTGAACCCTGCTCAAAGTAAGTACAGATCCTACAGCGTAGGATTTTCATTTTACATCCTTATTTTCCAGCTTCTATGCTCAGAGATTGGGTGAAATGAATACTAACTTAAACACAGAAGGTCTAAAGAGTAGAAGTTACTCCACACATTCCAATGCAGGTCAAAAACCCACTAGAATTCAATTTAATTAGACAGTGATGAAGTACAACCTCAGAAGGCTACAACAGAATTTCCCCTGCTGTTTCCTGGCTAAGACAGACAACAATAGCAGTTTTCACAGAACATCTACATAGAACACAGCACTCCCATTCTTAAAGAAACTCCAAAACAGCTCACTATTTCATTAATTTAATTTCAAACAGTTACAATGACTTGGATAGCACTGAACTATTCACTTCTCAACTATGTTTTAAGTATATTTTTTAAGTACACCTCCTCCAAAGTTTACTAGCATATTTGGTGAGTTCTAGCTGAACTGTGAGAGGGGTTCGACTTCTTTAAGAAAGCAAGAAATTAAATGCCTGAATAGAGAGGCCTCACCTTACCTTTGAAGGACATTTTTGCTCATGATGGAGTAATATTTAACTCCTTTTTTTTCAGAATTACACTGTATCTGTGTACTCTAATGTTCAGGAAGAAAGGCTTATCTGTAGAGTCTGAAGTACACACCTTTGGCCTGGTGTCCATGACATACATGTAGCGGTTTGAAGGATTTGCTTTACTGATGGCTTGCAACATGTGTTCATCTTCCAGGCACCTGGCACTGAAACCTGAGAGAGGCTGACTGCATCTGCAGATTGCAGCCTATCATAAAGAACAAAAAACAAGTTACCATCAGTTTAATCCTTGCAGTTGAAATGCTTTGCATAATTCTAAAAAGACACTGAAACAAATTGTTTCATTTGGCAGATAACAGCACTAAGCTGAAAAAAGCTCAGGTGTTCCAACTTCAAGCACATCACCCAAGATCTTCAAACATGGTACCTAAAAGTTAAATCTAAAGGTTTAACAAAATATTTTTTTTCCAGTTTATCTACACAGGCAAGATGCCAGTTTACATAACGGACTTTGCTCAAGTATAAAAACGTCACAAAAGTATAGGCTGGAGAAAATACACTTCAGGAAAGCATGTTACTGTCCTGGCATAAAATTAATTATAGTTGGCTTTACTACTGAAAGTATGATTTTATTATTGCAAGTATAATATGCAATTGTCTGGTATAATTTTCATCGTATCATTTTCAACAATATGTTATATTTCAGAAGGTATCAAGTGCATCTTCCAAATGGTAATTATCTTCAAATGCATTTAATAGCTTAACATTCATTCTTCATACATTTCTCAACTCAGCAAGGTGACAATGCTCCTCTCCCTTCAAAGACACCCCTGAGCCGAGACAGGCAGATACTGCTTCACACCACTCCCTACCAAACCCTGCAAAATCTTATTTCTTTCTCAAGTTCTTTTTACCTTGCAAATTTCTCCTTAAAGAATCAGCTCTCTTCTTTTGGTGTTTTGTTTGTTTGTGTTTTGGTTAGGGTTTTTGGTTTTGATTTGGGTTTTTTTTTAAAACCCCCATTTTGACCTGACAGATTTTATTCTTGATACATCAAGGAAGACAGATCACTTGACAAAAAACTGCCTTCAGTTATCTTAAGGTGAGTTTCCAAAAGCTTTAAGAGATTCAACTGATTACTTAAAGAATTCTTTTAAACTAGCTTAGCTTAGTTCAGCATCCTGTTAGACACCACTGGTGTCAGCTCTATTTAAGGTTATCATGAGTTATATCATTCATACAAGCCACTGTACTTACTTCCTTACCCACCCTAAACTACTGCCAAGTGTTGAGAAATAGTTTTCAGTGCATTTGCATTAAGAGGAAGACACACTATACCTCTTTGTTTTTATGATAATACGACAACACTGGGAATCTTCCTTTGCTTCTGAACTTGGAGCTACCAACAATTATAGGTTTGCTTGCAGTTACAGGAACATAAAGTTCTCTAGGATAGGTTTCACAAATCTGCAAGACAGAGATACACAAAAAGAATTTCATGTACAAGGCACAAATCCTATACAAGTTCTATTGCATCCAATTTAAGAGATGTTAGGTGAAATAAGAGAAAGGATAATTGCTAATGTGTTTCTCTATATACATATAAATAGCTCAGAAGAGGAGGCAAGCCACGGATAAATAAGTACAAATTGGTACCCAAGTTATACAAGCAAGCACTGCTATACTAGCATTTACCTCTCCAGAATGCAGCTCTTCAGGAAAAACGCTAAGAATGTGTTTCCAATAAAATAATGAAATTATTCCCCTCATTTTTTGTATTTGCAGACTACAAAGTAAGATGAAATCTAATCTGTGAATCAGCTGCACCACTACAGCCAACATTGCAAATAGTAAAGTAGGATCCTTCTCAGTTAAGAGGGAAAAAAGCTGCAGAGCACCACAGTTGCTGGGGCTGGGCTTCAAACAGGTAAGTATACTCTAGAAACAATCTGAAAGACATGCATCCATGCCAATATACTCTCTCAATGAAGCTTTGGAAAAAATCTTCAATTAGAAAGTTATGGGATTGCACACTGATGAAAGAGTTAACACTCTCCACCTGCAAGTTTTCGCTTATGCTGTAAGCTAAGTGACTTCATAGTATCATTTTGGTCGGAAGAGATCTTTAAGATCATAGAGTCCAACTGTTACCCTGGCACTGCCAAGTCCACCCCTAAACTATGTCCCCAAGAACCTCATCTACACATCCTTTAAACACCTCCAGGGATGGTAACCCAACCACTTCCCTGGGCAGTCTGTTCCAATGCCTGACAACCCTTTCAGTGAAGACGTTTTTCTTCATATACAATCTGAGCCTTCTTCTGGTGCAACTTGAGGCCACTTCCTCTTTTCCTATTGCGTGTTACATGGGAAAAGAGACAGGTGCCCCATACTACAACCTCCTTTGAGGTAGCTGTAGAGAGTGATAAGGTCTCCCCTCAGCCTCCTTTTCTCCAGGCTAAACAAACTTAGTTCCCTCAGCCACTCTTCAAAAGACCTGTGCTCCAGACCCTTCAGTAGCTTCATTACCCTTCTTTGGACACACTCCAGCACCTCAATGTCCTTCTTGTAGTCAGTTTACTTCATAGTATTAGACTGTTTTCTATAGGACTAGAGTCAGATGATAAAGCAGAAACAAATGCAAAACAAGACACGTTTCAATTACCACGCTTACCTTATAATCACGATTTGCATCGGACAACTGCCAGTTAGCATTTGGCACTCCCATTCTCTTATATTCTTCTGATAGATCGATGAGTTCCCAACCTTTGACTCGCTCAGTTTCTTTTTGTTTTGGATTATAGGAGAAGGCATACAGTTCTTCATATTTTGCTAAAAAGGTAAAGAAAATGACTAAGTAATGAGTTATCCCCAAAAATGCCTAAGTGAAGAAAGGTAGCACAGTTGACAACTCTTGAAATAGCCCAAATTGCAGAGAAAGTTTCAGGCTTCAAAATTCTCAGAAGCAAGACTAAATAGATACTTGACACTCTTGCAGTATTTATTCTGCAACTATCATACAGTTAACTGATACAATTAGATATTTAGTTAAAGGTAGGTTATCAGAGCTTTCTCAAGTGTCCTTGACCTATTTCAGCAGGGACATTTCTAAAGCCACGAAGGCAAAGCAGAAGTCAGAATATGAAGACAGACAAAACTAAACATGACTAAAGGCAGAATTGTTAGAAGACTTCACAAGAGCTCAAAGAACAAATTATTTTTGGATGTAAGTACAGAATTTTATGTCTACTAACCTTTAAAGGCAATACGCGTTAAAGCTTTCTGTAAAGCAAAAGCGCTTTCAAAATATTTTGTTTTTCATAATACCCTAGTCACATCACACATGACAACATTTTACATTGTTATAAACACAAAGCAGAAAATAGAAAAGATCATACATACTATGTGACAAGAGCATCTTGTAAAGCTGAATTAGTATTGCTATATTAGCATCAAAACTTAGAGCTAAGTTTTGAAACTGAATGAAATCAGTAATAAGGCAGTATTTGCTTAGTAGCAATTTATCTGTGGAACACACCAGTTAAGAAAGACTAAACACACTTATATTCACAATTTCAGGGATAAAATTAAAAATACACACAAAAAAATAACCCCAGGAATCTCACATTCTGTTAGCAAATATCAGTGACCTACAAAAGCCAGATGACACATCTTCTGAATTTGTATGCAGGTTAATACTTAATCATTAAAATTCTTTTATGTATCAAATCCATTTAAAAGACTTCCACATAATGCATGTTTTAACAAAATAGAAAAATCATAGATTTCCCCCCCGCGCCTCCTACCAACTTGCAATCCATGCATGTACTGCAAAGTCTTTTATAGTTATAAGTATTACCTGTTCTTGACAGCTGAAGCAAAGAGTTATAAATGTCATGACAATCTCTCTCCCTGGGAATGACAAAGTGAACTATCCTGAAGTTCTTGCACTGGATGACAAGGGGGCAGCCAAAAGTAGTCAAGGGAAGTTTCTCCACCACAGCGATGTGATGATGTAATATCTGTGGCACACAATAACTCACATCATAAGTAGGCTGATGAAAAATGAGGACAGCATACTATTTACAAGAGCACATACAGGACATTAAGTGATGCTGAATATGTATTTTGACTAATTTGGTCAATCAGTTATAAAAATAAATGCATTTAGAAGAAGAAACCCAAGACAGGCGTTTTGGTCAGGATACCATGATTTGTCAAAATTTATTCTCTTCCTTCACATTTTGAAGTGTTACCTAATGTTTGTAAGGAACAGCAAATATCGTAAATGCAAAAGTGAGAAGTTAAACCCCACTACAGTTGTTCACTCCTAGAACTTTGCTAATCAACAAGCATACATCTAACTTTTTTAAGGATCTACAGGAACATACTTCAGAATTTTCAGGCAAAATAAAGCAAGTCAGGGAAAGCAACTCAATGTATGAAAGATACAGAAGATGCTGAAGATTTTAGAATTCCAGTATTTAACATCTACTGAACGAACAGGAGACAGGAAAAACATCTCCTGTGTTACCCACTGTGTTATGTAGACATGACAGTCTAACTAAATGCCTTTCAACCACTTTAACAGCAAACTGTCACAGTAATGAATATACAACAGCTCTCCATAGATGCATCTGCGTGGCAAATCTACACAAAATTTAGGAGAATACATGGGAAGGTAACAGTTGTTCAACCATGGGAAGAAAGCCACAGATGCCTTACCTCAACTGAACAAGATGTTCTTGATAGCACTTCAATTACCTCCCTGAAGCAATCATCTCCTTTTAAATATTGATCAGAATCAGACATCTGAAAACTGTGCTGCCAAATATGCATTTACAAAGACTATATCTTAGAGACATTATCATAATTATACTTGGCATTTGCATTATCATCACAAAAATGCAGTAGTATAGGTTTAATTTGGGGGGAAATTGAACCTTCTATCATAGTGCACAAGTAATGCTTCCAAATCATGTTCTCCCCAGTAAGCCATTTTGTATGAAAGGATACCAGTTTGGTTTGTACAAAATTGCACAGTGTATCCAAGAACAAATCACAGGAAAATAACTTTTACTGAAAGCACCATGAGGTTTCTAGGAAGATAATGAGGATACAGGATTAAGTGTAATCCCGAAAAATGTACTTAGAGAAAAAAAAAAGATAACCACACCCAAGGAAATGAGACTTCACCCTGGACGGTGACAGACTTAAGGCACTGAACTCAGGTAGCTGGGCTAGAGTGGAAGCCAGAACTCCATGTTCACATGAGTGACACCAGGGCACTGAGCAGAAAAACTAACAGGAATTGCTGCACTAGCCAACTTTGATTGTACAACATTGGTAGTGGTGACCAAGAAGCTGTAGCCCCTTCTCAATTATTTTATTCCAGACATGAACACTTGGGAAGAAACAACTGCTTACTACTCTGAAAAAGGGCACAGGATCTCCAATGTCACCAAAACCTGGATCTTTGGATTTTGCTTTCTCATTTAACCTATGCAGGATCTAAATACAATGTAAGTTAACACAGAAATTCTAAACCTGATGCTTAAACTATTTAGAAGTCTCCTGCTTCTGCCTCTGAACTGCAGTGGAAGTCAGTTGGTTAAAGAAAACAACCACATTCACTCAGCAATGTAAGTGAAGGTTATAGAAGAAATTGCAGCAGCTTGAAAACAAGTGAACATTTTCAACACTACCTGATTTCAACTGCAGCAGTGTCATGCAAGAATACAATCTGCAAATCATTAACTTATTATGGTACCATGAACAAGGAGAACATGTAGTATAACTTATACCTTGGATTAACATTTTAGTAAACAAATTCAACCTTAGATCAGGAAGAACAAATGCATCTGAAGAACCTATGCTTTTGAGCCACAAGTATTCTTTATCCTTACCCAAGTTTCTCTCTGGCTTGAATCTATGAATAACAGATGAGTTGCTGTGAGGTACAGTGTTCCCGTCACTGACTTATTGCTCATGCTGAACCTATCTAGCAATTTCACTTGTTCCACCTGTAAGAAAAAGAAGGGAGGGGGAACAAAATTAATGGGGTTTTTTGCAGAACTTGGAATCCTAACTTCAAAAGCTTTGTCAGTTTGTGCAATGATTTTGAAAGTGGTAGACAACATAACACAGCACACAAGGCCATTCAGGCCAAACTATTAAGAACACACTGGTGGTCACATAAGCTTTGAGAAGACTGACTAGTTAAAATATGCTGTTTCAATACAAAAGTGCATAATGAAGGTACAAGGTTAGGCTCATCAGAATACTTACTCGATATACATAGCTACTACGGTTATTTATTAGTAAACTTGATACCCTGATTTTTCTTAAAAAAAAAAAAAACAAACAAAAAAAAACAGTAAGAACAACGAATTACTAAGCTTTTAGACTGCATCCCCAAAGTAGAGCAAACACACACACTAACAATTTCCTGTTACTGAGATGCCAGCACTGAATTAAAAGCTGATCTCAGCAGCATGCTTCGTCAGCTGTTTGCAGACTCAAAGCTATAAAGATTATGCCCTCCTGACTTCACTTTTAGGTATCTATTGTCTTTTATATCATCTCCAACTTTAAAAATTCAGATCATCGTAACTTCACCTCAATCAAAATAAATTCTAATTAAGTGCACGTGTTATAATTATAACAATCTCCTAGGAATTGAAGGATTGTGCTGGCATTTGGATCAGATATTTCAATCTTGAGTCTTGCAAGGGCAGCTTCCTCCTCCTGAATAACATTAACACTTATCTCAATCCTATGGAAAAACATTTCAAATACAGTGATTTCTAGATACCCTGAATTTTCTCTGCTGCTCATAATTTCATGAGCTCCACAGTTTGCTGTATTTAAAGCAAACATTACATGATTTTGTGTGCAGCAAGAGGAAAGGAAAACTGAATGCCTTATCTCCTTTTTCTTGGCAGCACTGCCTCATTAGCACCAAGTTAAGGCTCGTATACTTGCGGCTTGATGCTACTGCCACTGAATACACGGCAGAACTCCAAAGTCTTCCACACCAGCAACACCAACACCTAGAAGGGGTGACTAGAAGAGCCCACATCTACCATATCGATGTTCAGCTGCTTACTTCATATGTACAAACTTACTCGTCTACTAAAACCACATATAAAGCACTAAAATTTGCCTTTTCAATTCAGGTATTTCTTATAATATAGGAAGGCCTAATTTTGTGTTTGAAAGTTAGAAAAGCAATTTAATACATATAAAATTCTAGATTTCAGTTTAGAAAGAAAAAAAAGAAACCTACATGTGTCAGTACCTCAAAAAACATTAAGATGTGACCAGCACAGTATCAGTGCTCAGATACAGAGTTGCATAAATCAATATAGCACAGCCAAAACAGATAATTCATTTTAGGCAGTTCTGCAGCAGCAACTGCTCAGTATCTGCCACTGTACCTCCCCAGCAAACAGAGAAGGACATAGAAACTGTTCCAGTTTTGTCACAGTAACTAACAATATCCTGCATGCTAATTTACATGCTTCTCCACATCACAAAAGATGTGTTCTCAAAGCTGTATGTCTACCTTAGATGAAGACAGGTATTAGTGCTCCAGCTTCCTCTTACATAGGTGGTCTTCGACAATACTGAAAGCTAAATGCTTCACATACTTTTCTTAAAGACAACTGAAATATAATTTAGATACAGCCTCCAGAGATGGCATGTTCATTTAAACTTGACTCAACCAGCTCTAATTGGGTCTCAGCAAAACAGACACTTTTCTTTGCTTTTTCATTGCAGAGTTTGGCAAATCCTTGGTTACAAAAAACTGGTCAATTAGCAGTTTTAAAGATAATGTGTTCACAGATTAAGAGACTGAAGACTGCTATTGAGTTTTAGTATATCTGTAAAAAAGAGATCATTTAAGTAGTCAACAGTGATATTCTGACAGTAGCTAGCACTAACAAATCAGGGAGATTTTAAACCAATAAGAATTTCAACAGCTACCTCAATAGAGTATTTACAGTGAAAGCATCACCAGACAGTTTATGAGAACTAGGAGTTGCTGATTAAAGGAGAGATTTAAAAAAATAAAACAAACCAACAAAAAACCCAAACAACAACAACAAAACCAACCACACAAATAAGTGTTTCAATATAGCTGACAAGTTGGAACAGAAAGGAAGGCTGAAACTATAGCTCTGAAGTCTTGCATTAAAAAAAGCTGAAGAAAAATTAAACCAAGACAAAAACAATTACAGTATATCATTCAAAGACCCTTTTATTACAACCTTGTATGGCATTCACTGAAATCAAAAGGAGTTTTCCCTTCTATCTTCAGTAGAGATGGAAATTTTCACTAAACCAGATTTGACTTAAAAGATACAAGCAGACTTGACTGAAGGAGCTCCAATATTTTCCACTAAGCTTTGCTTTAAAATATTTTAAGAACATCTTAGTTCTAAAGCTTCACTGCAAAACCATAATATTCTTATATGTAATTTCCCCCCAACACCACTTATGATATATTGTAAAGTGGTTTTCATCATTTGTTGTTATTTAAGTACACATTGGCAAACAGAAGTTTGGGGTTTTTTTAAGTTTACTTCACTTCTTCATTCAATGTAAACCTGCTGAACAGTTTAATATCACAAAAAGCTAAATTTGATTTCAGGTAGTGGTGCTGACCATTCCAAGACAATTTTAACCCCAATATTTCCAGCAAACTGAAGTTTGAGAGGGAATAAACCTTATTTCATCACCTTCTCCTAGGACTGACAGCTTCCCTGAACAGCAATTAATTTGTGCAAGACTGCATTGTTATTTCAAGCTTATTTCACTATTGCTTTAATAAAACAAATTGAAACAAACAAACAAAATGCTGTTAGTTTGGAAGAAGTAGATATGTTTCAAAACAGCTGGAATGAGATCCAACTTGAACCTATACATGCACTGAACTTGTAAGGCCCACAGTGAAGCTGTAGTTTTCTTGCTTTATATAACTGTAATACCCATAATTACTACCATCTAGCATATATGCATTTTAATCCACCCAGATATTCAATAAACCAATAGCTCACAAAAAGCTAAGCAAACATCACAGTTATAACCAAAACCTTATGCTACTTCTAGCCACCAAACTGTTATTTTTTTAAATGGATTTTTTTTTTGTATGAATTATGAAAACAATTGCTTTAAGTAGTAAGGCTTGTATCTTACAAGTTGTGTTCAGAGCTTGTTTCTCTCCTCGGTCATTAGTACATGAAGTATTTTTTTCCTAGCAGGTGCCCAAAAACATGCAAAAACACAATCACTTGCAAATGCCAAGAAGTCAGTGACCTGTAGCCTTTCTAGTCTCAATTTCGGGTTTGAAACTTAAACAGCTACTGAGATCACCAAGACACTTTGGTTTTAGTCTGGTTTTTATTTTGAAATTAGCTATTGACTGTAAACAATAAAACATTCAGTTCCAAAAAAAGTAGTTTTGTGTTTATAAGTAAATAGGCTGATAAAGAAACCTCATCTCCAACCTGTCAGCTTGGTGCAAGATTATTCCATCCAGTAAACCAAAGTGTCACTAACAGTAGCTTCAACAGAGACCTTCCTCCTGTTTCATATATACACACACAAATATATATGAAAAATAGAACCAGTCATACACATTTTATATAAAATTATATAAAATATGTAAAAGATATTACACCCCCAAATTAAAAGCTTGTTCCTTTATATAATTATTTGTTATAAATCTACTGTTTGGAGACAAAACATGACCACTCTTTTTCTCCAGAGATCTATAAATCCAGGTTGAAGTCAGACTGCCAGAGAACTGATGATTTGACTATTTCCAGGACACAACAGAGAGAGGTAGCTTTTTTCAGCAGACCTTGCAGTCAGGGCTGAGGAGCAAGGTGAGAAAAATACTGTTGGAAATGTTATCCTATAAAAGCTGTAACTTTAAAAACTTTAAAATTATTTTCAAAACTAATAAAGACTTAAATAAATCTCTATTTTACATCTTCATTATAGAGAACAAACTAACAAATTAAAAATTAAAAAAAAAAATCAAAAAAGTCTAAAATGTCAACTGCAGCCTAGCTAGTTTGAGTGGCCTAACACACTGCACATATACTGATACGTTTGCATTCCTAACAACACACACCAGAATCCTTAAAAGGAAGAAAAAAACAAAACAAAAACAAAACAGTGTTGTTTTTTACAACTGATTTGCCTCCAAAGCTAGAAGAAGCTGCAGAGAACCGCACCCCGAGCATAAAACCCGGCTACAACCCGCTCCCAGCCGGCTGCTCTTGCTCCTGCCCCACAACCCCGGCCACACCCGCACAGCCCTTCCCGCCTCCCCGATCTCAGCTGACGGTTCACTCCCGCGCGGCGGCACGCACGGGGCTCCCCACGGGAGTCTTACCCCTTCCAGGCCCTCGGCTCGGAGGGGGCTCAGCCGAGAAGCGCCCCAGGCCGGCCCTGCCCACCAGGAACAGCCTGAGCCGGGAACCGCCCGAGCCAGACAGCCCCATCGCCCGCCCCTCGGGCGCCCGTGGCCACCCCGAGCTGAAAGCACCAGCTACAAAATGGAAGGAGGAAAAGAAGGACAACATCACCCCGGCCCTCAGCTGACAGCAGCGGGGCAGGGACTGCCGAGCCAAACAGGCCCTCCACGCCCCGCAGCTCCCGGCGCAGCACCGGCAATGCTGCCGCTCCTCTGCTGGCCGCCCCGCCCGGCAGAGGAAGGCTGAAGCAGGATACCTTGGTGGTGCGGATGTGCTCCATAGCGGGACCCCTCAGCCACTGCGGCCGGTGGCCACCGCCCGCCCTGATGTTGCCGGGGCGGCCGTCACCTGGAAACGCTTCCGGGGCGGGGCGGACGCTGGGGCGGGGCGAAGCAAGGAGCTGCCGCCCTACAGCGCCCCCTACAGACGGGTGGGCGACACTAGGTCTCCGCCGCATTATGGGCAGAGCGCATGCGCGATGGGGAGAACCCAGGCGCAGGGAGGCGGTGCCATGTCCGGGGGCGGCGGAGGGGCGGCCGCTGTGGCGAGTGTCAGGCTGTGGCCGTCGGGACGGGCTGGCAGGGAAACCCGGCCACGCTGTGTCCCGCAGTGCTCTACAGAAGAGTCTTCTCGAGTCTCGCAAACGGGGAGACTCCTGAAAGAGTGTCCTTTTTGTTGTAGTATCACAAAGTCACAGAGGGGCTGAGGTGGGAAGGAGCCTCTGGAGGTGATACCGAAAATTCGGGGAAAAGCACTGTTTTGAAAGTGTTAAAAAACAGGCACTTTCATTACACCACACCAGATGCCTGGAGGATTGTTCCTCTAATCGTGATTCGCACTTCTTGGTATTTATGACATATACCTATTGCATATTCATTTATTTCTACCACTTAGTTAAAATGCATTAAACATAAATTACTTACATAACCCCGCCTTTTACTGGAAGTCCACCTTTGGTATTCGAGTGTCTTCATCGGGGTCTCTGGCGGTCCCCGGTGGTCCTCACAGCCTGGTGCCCTCCGGTGTCAGCTTCTTGACCTAATTTCTTGAGCATGCATATTGTTATTTTGTGCTGCTACTCAACAAAAGATATGTAGCTCTTTTTTCAATTAGTGGAATATTCTGCTTTCCCAGCTTGCAAGCCAAGGACATCCTGCTTTGCTTCATGTCCAGTCTCTAAAGAGCTATTGTTTCTCTGTTAGGTTTCTGTTACATTATGCCTGGTCATGCTACGTTATGCCTAGGGGTTTCTAAAAGATTTTTGTTCCTCTTATCAGAGGTATCTGGTCCAATTCCCTGTTTAAGCAAGGCCACCCAGAGCCAGTTGCCTAGGACCATGTCCAGGCAGCTTTTCAATATCACCAAGGACGGCGACTCCACCACTTCTCTGGGTAACTTGTTAAGCGCTTGGTTACTCTTACAGTAAGAGTTTCCTGATGTTCAGGCAGAGCTTCCTGTGTTTCAGCTTGTGCCGATGGCCTCTGGTCCTGTCACTGGGCACTACTGGAAAGACTCTGGCTCCATCCTCTTTGCATCCTCCCCTCAGGTATTTATATATATTTATAAGATTCCCCTGAGCCTTTTCTTCTCTAGGCTGAACAGTCCCAGCCCTCTCAGCCTTTCCTCAGAGGAGAGGTGCTCCAGTCAAGTACACAAAGGTGTGGCCTCACCAGTGCTGAGTAGAGGGGAAGGATCCCCTCCCTTGACCTGCTGGCAATACTGCCTGATGCAGCCCAAGGTGCCATTCACCTTCTTTGCATCAAGGGTCAGTTGCTGGCTGATGCTCAACTTGGCATCTGTCAGGACCCCCATGTCCTTTTTGGACAAGCTGCTTTCTTGTTGGGTGACCCTGAACATATATCTTGTACCTGGGGTTGTTTCTGCACCGGTGCAGGACTTTGCACTTTTCCTTGTTGAACTTCATGAGGTTCCTGTCAGCCCATTTCTCCAGCCTGTCGAGGTCCTTCTGGATGGCAGCACAACCCTCTGGCATACCAGCCACTCCTCCCAGTTGGGTGTCTTCAGCAAATGTGCTGAGGGTGCACTCTGCCCCATCATCCAGGTCATTAGTGAAGATGTTAAACAGGACTGGACCCACTATTGACCCCTGGGTCCCTACTGGCCTCCAGCTAGGCTTTGTGCCGCGGATCACCTCCCTGTGGGCTGTTCAGACAGGCTTCAATCCACCTCACTGCCCATCCAACCCATCCAACCCACTGCCCATCAACAGCATCTCCGTGGGGAACTTCTGGGAGACTATGTCAAAGGCCTTACTGAAGTAAGAACTGGTAAAGTGTGTTTGAGCAGTTTAGAGTTTTATGCTGTACAAGAACGAAGTAACAGCTGCACAGTGCAATGACTCATCCGTGTCATAGTTGTGTGGGTGCTGGTGCATAAAAATCCTGCGTGTGCTGTACAGTAGTTAAGAGACATCATAAAATTTAGCTTAAAGGTTGCAGAATGGGCTGTATGTCCTCCTGTTTTCATTATTATTATCTAAATTAGAAACAAGTAGGCCAGTTTTTTTTACAAAATGAGCCTCTTGTACTAATCTACAGACTTAATGCTCTTGAAGTTTTTGAGCAGTGACATTCATAGACTGTCACCAGTTGTTAAAATCATACTACAAAGGCATCACCCTTTACTTGACAGGTCGCCTTTTCCTGTTATGCCAATGTATCTTGTCACTTCATGGCCTGTCAGATCAGAAGAATTTATTGACAAATGGTTCTGTGGAAGTCACTCCATTTAACATTTCACACTTTTGTGGCTTTCATGTCTTTAAGATGTTCAAAGATAGGCACGGGTGTGCAATATGTAAGTAAATATGGACTAAACATCAACAATTACATATAACTATATGCCTGGAGCTCTGCCTTGTATAAAGGACAGCAATCCAGTCACAGATCACTAATCCCAAAGATGTTATCTTTTCAGTGGATAACATCTGTCAGCCATCCGTACTCTGCAGCAGTCACAGCACTGAGCAGCAGAACGCAGAGGATTTTGTGTTGTTTGGAGTGTTTTGAGAAACTCCAGAGGTAACTGTATAAAACCTTTCATAGCACTATGAGTCATCTAGACTATGAGGTAGATTTTTAAAAGTCTAGTAATGCCTTCTCCTGAGCAAATGTGGCGTGTAGGATACTCTGAGAAACTACCCTGCTGTGGAGGGGTCTTGATAGATAAAGACCTGTTGCTGAATTAGTCAGGCTCAAAGGAATCTCAAGGCCTCTTCGAGAAGCTGAGAACAGAGTCTGCTGTGAGAAAGAGGGGCGTTCCTCAATCAGCGGGGTCCTGGCGTGGCGTGAATCATCGGACATATCATCAGTGAGACTCCAGAGCACGGGCAGCCCACGATACTCATTTAGCGAATCCATGCTTGGAGCGTGGACGCGTGATTAGAATATAGTTACGTATATGGAGACTTGTTTCTGTAATAAATGGCTTAGCGTGATTCACATTGAATCGACTGGTTTTGCTAAGTCCTTATCTCGCTCTAACAAATGGTGACCCCGACGTGATACTCTGAACGGCGTACCACTGAAGTTGGGGAAAAGCCCTAGAGCGGCCCAGCCGGAGGCGGATCAGCTGGACTGAAAACCGGGCGGAGGGTAAGGACGCTCCGCGTTAATTGAAGAAGTCACCGTAAAGGGTGAGCGGCTGGGAGCGGGAGGAGGGGAGAGTGAAGTTATGGGGCAAAATAAATCCTTTGAGGAAGAAGCCATAGTTAAACTCCTCCTGCCTATTCTCTCTATGAGAGGACTTAAATAAGAAGAAAGTAACATATGCAGACTATTAATTCGGTACAGAATTAATGGCTACCCGGGAGAAAATGAGAAGGCTTTTAAACGTTAACTTTGGAATGATAAAGGGCAGAAATTATGGAATAAGGTCAACAATGGAGATGATAAAGAAAATAAGTCATTAGTTACTACATAGAAGCTTAAAATTTCCACCTTAAAAGACTTTAAGGCCGAGCGGGCTACCGTTGCCAGAATTTTTCCAGCGTTGCAGCCTGATAACAAACCTAAAAATGACTGTGAAGTTTACCCGGATCGTGTTTTTTGACCCCCTCCCCACTCCATCCCCCGTTGTGCCGTCCCCCCGATGATACAGCAGTCTGGGGCGGGGGGAGGAAAAATGCCGAGCGGGTGGCCTCCTGTACCGTCATCTAACCCTGGTGAGAACAGCAAGTCCAGAGGATTGGAGTCAGACAACTTGCTCAAAGAACCTGTGACAGATGAGAATGCTAAAGTCGTAAACAAGTGTACTATCAGTCCTTTTACCAATTTTACCAATCTGCTTTTACTGTCTTCCAACCCTCTAACTCCTACGAAAGAGCAGAAGGAGTCGCCGGATGAGAACTGGGCAAAAGAACTGTGAAATGTAACAGCTATAGATCATTTAGGACAGAACAATGTGGATTCTTTGAAAGGGGCAGGTATCCCACAACTCCTGGAAGAGACACTAATTGACACACTGCAACTACAGACACAATAAATTTCTGAAATCCTGAGGTAGTCAACAGATCTTGCATATCAAGCTATGAGAGAGGTGTCTGAAACCAACAAAACAGCCAAATAATTTGCAACTGTTAATCAGGGTCCCAATGAGAATTACATGCAATTTATTGACTATCTTCAAGAGGCCATCAGTAAGCAGGTTGAAAACTTAGAAGCTAAGGAAGCACGAGTGTTGAGATTAGCAGTAGAGAATCTAATGTTTGCTATCAACATGTTATTTGCAAGTTTTACAGTACATATTATGTGCTCCTGTGTATTGCCTCTCTGAAAATCAAGCAGCTTGTCAGGAATGTGAGTTGTTTTCAAGCAGACCTGTGCGTTCCCCCCTCCTCCCCTCCCCTTCACCCCCCCTCCCTCCCTCCCTCCCTGTTCTAAAGGTTTTTACTTGCAAGATGGGGTCAGGAATAATTGTTTTCAGTTGTGTTCCTAAAAAATCACTATTGGGAGGTGTTTTAAAACTTGGGAAAGCACTCGGAATTATAAGGAATGAAGATCTTGTTAAATATTGAAATCAGTGTTGGCTGCTAAGTGTCCAGAGAATAGAATCTTGTTGCAATTAATGTTGTTTTTGAGGCCAGCAGAGCAGGACAAAATAAATCTCTACAAGAAATCATTAAATCATTTCAGACAGTTTTACAGGCAGGGCGATTTGAACTTCAACAAGCTGAGAGAGTTAACTGATAACACACAGGTCACAAAACTTGTTAAAGTCTGCAAGATTCTTTCCTTATTAACCTGTTTTCTTTGTGGGTATCTGTTTAAGTATGTTGCAATTTTGGTAGGTCTGTGCTATATGGTACGATAAGTTCACAGTCTGTTAAATCATGAGACTCCGTTGACTCAAAATGTGCATTTTGTGATAATTCAGAAGATCATGAGTAATTTAGTTCTTTACTGCGTGAATGTGATCGTAAAATTTTGCGTGTGGTAGCTGTTATTTTTCTCTCCAGCATGCTAGCTTTATTCCAGCATTCAGACTTGCGCAACTCTGTGACAGGCTGTCTCTCATGTCGGTGCACTAAATTTGGCTTTTTCGTATGCACATCAAGTAAAGAATCCAGGTTTTGGAATAACAGTTGTAGCGCACCAGATGAGACACTGAAAACAAAACAAAGCAAAAAAGATGGCCTTGCTCAGTCCGGCGGGGGGGCTGATGGAGCTTCAGCGCGCGCTGACTCTTTTTGTCAGGGAGACCCAGAGGTACCTCCACCTGGCTGAGCAGTAGGCAGCCCAAAGGTGCAATGCAAAAATTGAGATATTGTCTTAAATTAGTGTGACTGTGATCCATCTGCATATTTGAACTGGGTATTTGGTTTTCACATCTGAGCTCAGTATTTTGGTTTGCATATTCATATTTGGTACCAAAAGAATCTTTTCTGGGGAGATAATTACAAAATGGGAACCGGTTCCACTGCTAAAATTCCACCTTGCTCCCCCTTAGGATGCATCCTTACACATTAGAGTAATTGCTTATATTGTTAGAAAAGCATTTAAATTGTTAAAATGCTATGATAAATGTGAATTTAGAAGAGGTTGTATTTAAAAGTTGCTAGAATATTAACTGATTTAGATTTAAGAAAATAGAATAATGGATTGATGTTTATTATACTGGTTTATACTGTTTTTTGACATCTCTAAATTGTAAAAGGTAAATGGAGCTAAGGAATGTAACTATTGTTGAGCTACTTGAAATTGCATATAAAGTGTATTATGGCTGGAATGAAATGGGAAAACAAAAGACCAAAACATCCCAGGCCTGTGTGCAGCTCATTGTAACTGAGAAGTTTCCCAGAGCCTCCCACTTCGTACCAGCCATTATGCCAGCTGCGTGACCTTGGTTATCTCTAAACTGCAGCACGAAGAGAAAGAAAAACAAAAATGGAAAAACCTGGCTGCCTGCTTTTAAAGCAGTGAAAGGGGGGTTTTCTCTCCCCCCTACTGCAGCGATGTAATACTGAATGGAGCAGTCCGAGGGTGAAGTTTAAAGGCATCCTTAGCAGACCCATAGTTCTAATGAAACTGGAAAATTAAACCAAAAATTTGTTGATAGACTTATTCTGTGGTAATTAGTTGTAAGAGACTTCTTAGTAAATTCACCATGCTAGCTTTTGAGGTCATGGGAAAGAACGAAAGAAAGGCCATTTTTTGAGACCAATAGAATGCCAAATTTGGAACAAAGTTTTAATACATAAATTCTTATAGTTGCCAGAAAGTCCTATACCTCTCTTAGGTTAAGATTTGTTAAGTAAATTAAGCTCAAATAACGTTTTCTGAGAATTCTGTTTAGTTGCATGGCCTACAAGAAGCTGCTGGGATGGTGCAGATCTGCTTGCTGCAAGTGAGAAATCTCCAAGGAAATCTCAAATGCTGTATTTCCACTAGTATTAACAGCCAATGTTTCGATAAAGCAAATTCTACACTGATAGATCTGAAACAGGACTTCGATCCGGTAAGGCAAAACAATATCCAATAAATATGACAGCCAAAATGGAGTTAGAAACTTTGAGGAATGAATTTATGACAACCTTACAGGCTGACTGCATTCGATTGGACTTGCAGATTTGTCTATAGCTACAACATAGAAACAACCTGTGGCTATTGTGGGACAGTATGATGAGATTGCTAGCAAACTGATATACTGACTGTTATATACCAATTGTCACTCTGATCAAGAAAATGCAGGGAATGAATTTAAGTCTTAATAGGCCATGATCCTTTTGTCATATATGTACCATTTGTGAAATTTAATTCTGATTTTTTATTTGTAATCTATGTCTTTATAAATTGCACTAGCTGGTTTTCTTAACAGCACAGCTTTTGGCATGCCTAAATGTAAATTGATGCAGAACCTGCAAGTCTTTAACATCAGGTCATAGGCCATACTTGTATTTGGTCTGATCTTACATACTTGCAAAGTTTTTGTTGATGATTCTGGGAAGTCTCATAAAGCTGTACTGGTTTGGTGTGGAGATAACAATTGGCATCATTCTGTAAAAATGATTGAAGGTTCAACCCAATTAGCAGAACTTGGCACAGCTTTAAATTACTTAGAGCTTTTTAAGGAGGAACCTCTAAATTTGATTTGTGACTTTGAGTACGTAGTCAAGATCTAACACACGTATCTGGTTCTGAACCTTTTTTGTTTGTTTGTTTATTTTAAAAAAGAAGGGGGGAAGTAGGGGAAACACCACAAAACCAATTGTCAAAAGCATTGTATGTGATGAAATACTTTGCAAGTATGACCCAAAACCATGCTAAATCAGTAAGAACCTACATTAGTTATGGTCAAATCACTAGTCAATGGAAAAGGCCACATCAATTGATAACCTGGGGAAAAGGTTATGTTTGTGTCATTACAGGCCGAGGATTGAAGTGGATTCAACAAAGATTCAACGGATGCACAGGAGGGAGATAAGTTGTGAGGACTGATTCAGATGTATACCATGGATCCTAATTCAGGGTTACAGATGCTCGCAGACCTGGTGATCTAGAAGCCTATTAGCAAGCAGGTGGTGTACCTTCTGTGGAGAATGGCAATTTGAACAATCAGCAGGAGATCCAAAAGGGTGATATTATGATTAGATAGTTAATGCATAGATAAGGTAAAATTATGAGATATCTCTACCATAGTAATCTAAGTTTAGCAACTGATAAAGTTTTAGAAGGGATATTAAGGTTAAGCTACTGATCTTTTAAATAGGTTAAGATAACTTTTAAGATATTAATTCAATTATTAGTATATACTGATGGTATTAAGTATGTTACCCTATAAACTGCGCAGTTATAGATCTTTTAGGAATTTAAGAGAATATATTGTATTAACTTGTCTGGTTATTTTGAATCTATTAAAATAGTGTGTTGATAAGGTTGTTATAATGGAATTAAGGTTTTAAGAATAGGCAGGTAGTAGTTTGATCTTATTAAGTAAGGTTTAACTGCATTATATGTAATTGTAATTATGTTGTTAATCACGTGTTCTATGTTGCAGTATATTTCAAAAATGATGCACTGTGCGGTTTAAGGGGCCTGACTAATTCAGGAAAAGAAAGGGGGAAGTGTGGAGGGGTCTTGATAGATAAAGACCTGTTGCTGAATTAGTCAGGCTCAAAGGAATCTCAAGGCCTCTTCGAGAAGCTGAGAACAGAGTCTGCTGTGAGAAAGAGGGGCGTTCCTCAATCAGCGGGGTCCTGGCGTGGCGTGAATCATCGGACATATCATCAGTGAGACTCCAGAGCACGGACAGCCCACGATACTCATTTAGCGAATCCATGCTTGGAGCGTGGACGCGTGATTAGAATATAGTTACGTATATAAGGAGACTTGTTTCTGTAATAAATGGCTTAGCGTGATTCACATTGAATCGACTGGTTTTGCTAAGTCCTTATCTCGCTCTAACACCCTGCATTTCAGCTGTGGCTTCTTAAAGTTCCCCAGTTTTATATGAGAGACATGTTGTGATCTGGTGACTGGTCAGGGCAGGGAGTGGAACCACTTCCACAGCTTCATGTGGTCTGTGTAGGTGAAGTAGCACCTGGTAGGGAAAACGGGAGTAGTAATTTGTGTGGTAAACATGGGCAGCAATTAATAATCGAGTGTGTGACATTCAGGTTTGTACGACAGCGTTAGGAACCAATGGGTCACTGGAGAGGCAGACAGGAGCCATGTGCCATTGTGCTGGCTGAGAGCCCAGGTTCAGCCTGAAACTGAGTTTTGGGGTCTCCATGGAATTTGAGTTGGATTTTGAGCTGGTTTCCTGCTTCCTGGCCTGTCCCCGGAGGTGACCTTTGCGGTACCACAGCCTGTCCTGCCCCTGCGGGCATCGAGAAGGGCACTGGAACCAACCGGGCAGGTAGGCACCGCAGAGCCTTCAGAAAGGCTGCCGGGCCAGCGCCCGGCCAGGCGCACGGCTCGGGGGGGGGGGGCTGCTTCCCTCCCGGGCGCCTTGCTGGGAAACCCTGTCCCTTATCTCCGCTCTGCCTGCACGGCTGTGCCCCGGCCGGGAACCCGGCAAGGGCGGCACCGAACAGCCGCCGCACGTTGTGCGCCCGTGAGGGCCGCAGCCTCCCCTCGGCTTCAGCCGCCGGTGCTTCCGCGTTTTAAACTCTGGGACCCTCCAACGCCGGACGCTCTCGGCCGTTTGCACCAGCAGCCCCGGCCGCACCTCGCGCGTTACTGTCGCTTTAAGGGCCGGCGCGTGACGCGGCTGTGACGCCCTCCCGTCGTGCACTGCGGCGGGCGCGCGTAGGGAGCGTGGCTGGTGCCCGCGCGCTCGCTGCCGCCGCTCGGTTCGAAGTTGCCGCCGGGCGGGATGCGGCGCTGAGGCAGCCGCCCCCGCCGCTCCTGAGGAGGCCGCCGCTCCCGCCGCTCTTCCCCGGCCCCCGCTGCCGCCTTCCAGCCCCACTCTCCGGCCGTTCCCGCTGCTGCCGCAATGTCTGCGGGCTTTTCCTTCGGCACGGGGACCCTGGGCTCCGCGGCGGCCGCCGCCGCCGGAGCAGGAGGAGGCGGGGGCGGGGGATTTTCTTTCGGAGCCACGCCGAGGTAACGCGGCACCCCCCATCCCCCCTCTGTCCTACCGCAGGCCCCCGCCCCCAGACTCCCGCGGCCTGGGGTGGCTGAGCCCCGCGGCCCGGCCCGGCCCACCGCCGAGGCCGCCGTTGCTCCGCGGGCCTGGCCGGGGCGGGCAGGGCCGGGCTGCACGCGCGTGTGTGCAGGTGAGGGCGCGGTGGGAGATGCGCAGCCCCAGGGTTGCGCGTTTCTGCGCCTCCTGCTGCCCCGGGCGGGTCCGGCGCTCCAGCACTCTAGGCCGAGAAGGCCCTTGGTGCACGGATGGACTGGCGGCACCGCGTCTGCCTCGGCCTCGGCGCGCGGGACGTGGCGGTGCCCTCCCGGCCTCATCTGCTTCACGGCCGGCTTCGTAGATATAGACGTAGGGATCAGTCTGCTTAGCAGCTAAAAACGAAGAGAGATGCTCTTGTAATTCTGCTTTAGTTTGGCCTTGTCGGAGCAGAGTGTCTCTCGGTTATCTCTAATGTTCTGAATGCAGAATGTGAATCATATGTGTATCTAGACTTCAGCAGTCAAACTGAGCTTGTGTGTGTGGCATGCAGCTCATTGACATCAAAGCCCAAATGTTTAATATTTTTTTCGAAGTTAGGAGCAGCTTTATCCTTTCTGACACAGATAACCCTGCATTTGGTTCATAGTGTCTTGGAGTAAAAGGAGAACTTCACTGTGCTTTGCTGTGCATGCAACATACAGCAGGCTCTGTGCTAAAGGCATTGTTAGTATTTAGGTTTCTCAGAACAAGAGGTAAGTGTTGTTGCTGGTTGACCTCCCTTTTTTCTTTCTTTGCACAAAACTGTACTAACAGAGATTGTTTTTTCTGACTTCCTTGCAACTATGTCTCCATTGAGTATTAGTGCTTTGTATCAGAGTTTTTCCAAAATCTGTTCAGGCAGAATTGATGATCACTGTAATGTAAACTAAATGGGCAGGGCAAGCCACTCAAGGGAGTTTGACCTGAAGCAGATATATTTGAAAATACTTATCTGTTAGAATTGTCTGGAATTAGCAGTGTGAGGGGAAGGCAATGGAACATCTGGATCTGAAAGAACGTATCTAGATGAAATGACAGTGTTGCTTTTTGGAAGCTCACAGGAGAAGGGACAAGTTTTCTGAGTGTCTTCTAATACTCTTAATTTTGTGGTCACGCCAGATTGGTGATGTTCTTGTGTTACATGTGCTTGGCTGTTTTTTCTTTTCCCCCATTGTGAAGCTTATATGGAGTTGGTAAAGAACTTAACTTGATTTTGCTTCGCACCTGTTTAATGCAGGTTTCCTGTGATTAAAATGTGAAACTTAGGAAAATACTTCTTTATTCTAACACATTTTTCTGAATGTACTGCCTGAAACAAGGAAGCTCTTTGTCTTGTTGATCTGTGCTTGGTAAAAACTTCCTGTTGAATTTAAATGTTTTTATAGTGTGTTGGCTTTTTTGTTGTTTTTTGCTTTTTGTTTTTTTTTCCCTGTTTTATCAGGACATGGTTTTTCCTGCTGGTGAGGACACTGCCATTGCTTTATTTCTACATTTTGGTTTATTGCTGTTAAAAAACCAAATAAAATGCCACTTCATTTTTTTGGGGTGTTTTTGTCCTGTAGCGGTGAATTGCATATTTGGTAGCGTAACTTTCCTCTATTGGAATGCTGAAACAAGAATTTTCAGAGTTATCATCTTTGTACTGGAAAAAGATGAGAAACGTAAGCCCTTGACAAGTGAGAGAAGCAGCATATTGTATGTTGAAGTTTACAGGCAGTTAGGTCATCGTGCTGTAGTTTGGTGTATTTGAAATATTGGGACTGAGGAAAGCTGAAATGCTTTGGCTCCTGTGAATTGGGACAATTAGCGGCTCTGTGTCTATTTAAATTTCTTGGCCACTCTGCTTCCTGAATTACTTCTTTAAGAATAACTCATAACTGGCTTTTGAACTTGCAACCAACTTTTGTTGGGCTTGGCACAATCAGTTTATAGAGATTTTGAAAACTTTTAATGTAGAACCAAGTACAGCCTTTTTTTTTTTTTTCTTAGGATTTATTTTTGTGTTTAACTTGTTAATGCTTAGGAGCTGTTGTCATACAGAAAGAGAAAGAAAATGAGGGAACAACAAGAAAATACTGAACACCTGAAATATAAAATATTTCTTGACAGTTGGTACCCTGAAGTCCAAATTGCATTTTGTTTCAGTGCTACTGTTGTACATATGCAAAATGTTGTGTAAGTTAGAGAAAACTTACCTAGTTTTTGAAAAGGCTCACAAATGGAAGTCAGAAGTTACTACAAATAAATGATTCTGCTGATCTTTTGTCAGTTTAAGAACAAAAATTGTAAAATCATAGACTGACCTGGCTGCTAGTACATGTAGGGTTTTTTTTGTTAGAGATAATGATTATTGTATTGTCCCAGATTTTGTACAGTAAGTTAGTGTGTTCTTTGCTAAATGTGAAGTTTGCCATGAAACTCCTAAAATTTGTAGTTACCCCCAAAAGATAAAAAGGCATAGTTTTCCTGGTGATGACTGATCTCTGATTTTCTCCATCCTCTCTCTTCCCCTTAATCTGTGAAAATAGCTCTGGAAGTTTATTTTTGTAACTATCTGCCAAGTATACAGTCAGAAGAGAAGGTCTGGTGGGCATGGGTGCTCTATCATTTACACCCGTGGGGAATGAAAGCGTTTTGGTTAGAAAATGAATTCCTGCATCAGCATGTTTCAGTGATAAGATAGGGCAAAGTTGCACTGTTGATTTGAATGCTTGTGTGTCTGTGCTTATCAATTTAGAATGAAATAAAGTAACATCGGTGGAGGCTTTTGGTCAGAGGTGTCCAACTGGACTTGCAGCCTGCTTTGGAAAGGTGTTCTTGTGGGTTTGTTGTCATGTTTGTGCTGCCTCTAGTACTTGTTCTCCCATTTCAGTAGGTTAGGGAGAATAATTAGGCAGAACTAATCAGGTGATTTAATGGCGAGAAGTTCAAATTTCCCACTGGTCTAGTAAGATGTATCAGCTGAGCAAGATAAAGAAATGCTGGAGCTCGTGTTAGGGAAGCAGCGGGAGTTATGGAGCTGTGGGAGGAAAGGGGGAAACAGGCTTCCTCTTTGGTGGTAGCGAGCTTGGACTCTGTCTTGTCCAGCTGTGTTGTTTGTGGTTTAGGAAGATGAACAGTGGAGTGGGAAAGAAACTGAAATAATGGGCGGTGTGGATTATTTTGAAAAATTATTGCTAATAATCTTATTTTGTAATAGCTCAACAGGCGGACTTAATTTTGGAACTCTGGGCTCTTCTACCGCTACAGCAACTACATCAGCTCCTTCAGTGGGCTTTGGGAGTGGACTTTTTGGATCAAAATCAACAACTGGCTTTACACTAGGAGGTACCAGTACAGGTAGAAAAAAAATCTTGTACAGCATAAATTTGAATCAACAGTGAAGAAATATGTCATCTGTATGCAAAAATGGAGTCATAATGTGCTTACTTTTTTTACAGTACTGTAGTTCAGAATATTACTTAAGTACTGTAAAAAGGCTTCTTTGAACAGTTTAAAAAGTCATTCACTGAGAATTATGCAGTATCAGTGCTGCAGAAGCACAAATACACTATCTGGGCCTATATGTAAATAGTTACATAATTTGAATCCTGAAGTTTTCTAGAAACCTAACTCTTCAGTATGCTCAAAGTTATGATTTAAGATTGTGATATATTTTGATCTGAGAAATATTTTAAAACATTGTGAGATCATTAGCATTTGTAATGTGATGTTTGTAACCCTGCTATAATAATAATTTCTGGTTTTGTTGTTTAAGGTTTTCTAATGTCAGCAATATATATGAGGAAATTAGTATTTTCAGGTGTCTAATTTGGATTCTTATAGCAGTATTGGAGAGCAAAAGAATAAAATTTTTCTGACTGGAGGTATTTTTTTTCTTCAGCCATCGTGCAGACATAACCTAATAGATTTTAATTACTCCATTATTGTTAGGCAAAAAGGTGTTGTGTTTTTTTTTTTTTTTTTCTTGTACACTTGTATGAGCAGGTAGGGGAAGTTCTAAGAACCGATCTACTAGAAATAAATTTGACAGTAGACTTGAAAGCCCACAGTACTGTGTTCAGCTACATTTGGGTAATTTTCTTTGAGCTCTCAATGATTCTTTTGATTTTATAAACAGATGCTTGTTTAAAATGTGAAATGGCCTAGCATTGTGTTCAAAATGTTCTCTTTAAATTACCAGTGGGGCAGAAACTGTAAACCAAGACAAAGGATTTTGCAAATATTTTGGACCTTACAATCCTCTTAGTTATACTGTAAATCTGCTGTTTTTCATACTAATATGATATACTGCCATATGGCTGAAAAAAATACTTGATGGAATAACTAGTTTCCATATTTGTGTTTACCCTTTTATTTAAAATGTCAAACAATTTGCTGAACTGCTGTGTCAACATCAGCTTCACTATTAACAGTTTCTTATTGAAAATCTACTTAAGTCAGTTATGCTTTGATTTGTGCTGCTGGTGCTTACAAATACTATTTTCTCTGTTAATGTTTTACTTTAAACATACCAAAGAAAAAAACTTGCATAATAGTTTAATAATGTAGTATTATTATCAGTGTTTTGTGGTCTTCAATTACTATTCTGATTCTGTTTGTTTGTATTCTTAAAGCAGGAACAGCAACAACTATTGCTACAGGACTGACACTAGGTAAGGACCTAATTTGGATTGTAGTGTTATAAAGGCAAAATTAGCTCTCTTAGAAGAATAAAGAAGGTTGAACTGGGAAAGGACATTAGGAATATTTTGCTTTTGTTTCTCTGATGCATCCCTAGTGACTATTTTTCATTGAATATAGAGGAATTATGTGGTGGCTTTTCTTTTTCAACACCAGTCTGCGGAGAAACAGAGCTTGAGTAACACAAATGTTAGGGGTGAGGGTGGTGCTCAGACTGCAGTCCAAGAACTTAGGAAGCCATGCTGTGAATAAATAAAGAGAAAATGGTGTTGGATAAAGAAGCAAATGAAGTGGTCAGAAGGGAGGAACAGCAGATAACCTAGAACAGACTGTGTAATGCATAATCATACGTGGCAGTTGGTACTTTTCAGTAACTGAATGAAATAATGTCATCCAAAACACACACAACAATTACTGAGGACACTAAGTATGTGTTTCTTATACTTGCTATTGTGGTTTGTGTATGTACATGCACACTCCTCCTTTACTTTGGAATATGGATTCTAGAATGTAAAATGTATTCTTACCATGAAAACAGCAAGAAGTAGAAGCTTTATTTGGTCTACTTCAAAAGTGTTCAACAGCAAAGTTTGAGGGAATAACATCTCAACATGGTTTTCATGTTTAGAAATCCAAAGGATATGTGGGTTCGTTTTGGTATGCACATCCAATTGAGAATTTTTAGTCTGTATTTTGGCTGATACTGTTTACAGCTCCATCTATCAATACTTTGTTGCTTCTGTTAGATGCTCTTGGTGGCAGTTCTTATTTTTACAGGTTTCTTTAGATTACCATGAGATGTAATCACCGGTCCATGATTAAAGCCCTTTGGATCATTAGGAATTCTGGAGCAAAAATGCCTGTGCAATTAGTGTAAACCTTTGAAATTGAGCTGAAAGGTGCTATGGGGATATTTTACTTGATGCAAATGATCTTGCATGCCATGGTGCTCGTGATGGTTAATTGGGAATAGTTCAGAAGATAAGGTGAACTGAGCATTTATTCTCAAAGAGAATGTTCTAAGAGCAAGAATTGGTTTGGGGTTTCTTTCAGGCACACCTGCCACCACATCAGCAGCTACCACAGGCTTTAGTTTGGGTTTCAACAAACCTGCAGGTTCAGCCACACCATTTGCTTTGCCTGTTACTTCTACCTCAGCCAGTGGCCTGTCATTATCATCTGCTCTTACATCGACTCCTGCAGCAGGTAGGAAAATGTTCAGGTGATTTGGAGTTTGTGTTGGTTTATTTTGAAAAAAACTTTATGGTAAAACAGTTCTACGCTCTAATTTTCTTGTATTTACATAATTTTCTGATGCTTTATTAAGAAGGTTCATTGGACCTCACCAGTTCTAAATTTGGGTACCCTAATACAGATAGATTTATGTTTATATAGAGGGCAGTATACCATGTGATATAGGCAGCATATAACGTAAGTCAGCAGGAGTGTAGCAATCATGTAAAATCATTATTTTTGTTGTTGTTAACACCACTGAAGGTTGAAAGCTTCCTACTTGAGCAGCTGAAAAGTTTGGAAAATGTCTGCCTTTTGTAGATGACCTGAAATGGTTAACTAGTAGTGGAAAGAAGATTTTTCCAGTGTAGTTCTCCTAGTGGCACACACCTCCCATCATATTTAACTCGCCTAAACTGTGTTGTGCATGATGATAATTAAGACTGCAGTTTACTTTTCTTAGGAATCTGTGTTTGAGCACAGCTGTCTCTGCTCTTTACACTGTCTCTTTATGCCTGTGGTCTTCCTGTGCTCAGTTCTTCCCTGTCCTACCAAAATGTGGGATGCTTGATTCCAGAAGGCAGCTCAAACTACCCACGAAATTTTCTTGTATTGTGTGTCTTGTGTAAAATAGTTTGTTTCACATAAAATGTTAACTTTTTAACTTTTTAATATAAAAAGTTACTAGTACTTGTTAGATCCATTATGCTGTAAAATAAATTCTGTGGAAACTTCTAGATTCTCTAGTATTCTGTGAGACTCAGATTTTCTTTAGTTGCAAGTAAATATGGACTGATCAAGATTATGATATTGTAGAACAAAATAATGTATGATTCAAAAGTTTCTATGGCATTGGAAGATCTGCAGGAAATAAGAACAACTTAATTTATTATCCAATTGTGATTAAGATGCTGTTCAGACCTTTCAGTTATTTCAGATGGTCTATGGATATATTTGGATGGAGTGTCTGCATGAAGCTGGTTTTCTTTTTCTGCAGGAACTACTGGCTTTACATTAAATCTGGGTGGTACAACTGCTGCAACTACAACTGCCTCCACAGGCCTTTCCTTAGGAGGAGCCTTAGCAGGTTTAGGAGGTTCATTGTTCCAGAATACAAGCACAGCAGCAACAGGTAAAAGTTATTTTAGTATTTCCCCACCTTGTGACTTAAAATGTTGAAATTTAATGTGTTATTGTATAAATTCATAATGTAAGATTTAGCTTATATAAAATTTCATGCTGTGAAAGTGTAATTTTTTTAGTGTTACTGTTAAGAATAGTGTTGAAATCCATGGACAATAAAAGTGAAATCTGGAAACTTTGCAATAATTGATGTAAGCACATTCATCATAAATGGGAGAGAACATGTATCTCCTTCAACTGTGGAGAAGTTGAAATCTTATTTGGGTGGCTTTTAGTCTGAATGAAACCATTAACCTTAACCATTAGTATTGTCTTTTTACAGCTTACTGTCTTTTTCAGCTCTAGAGGAAAAATTTGTTACGCTGAGGTATAGTCTTGGTAACACTGCTCTTAAACTATGAAAGAAGCAGAAAGATACTTAAGATGCTGATGGTGTTAGCTATCTAATTAGCTACTCATAATGTGAAGAAATTACATGAAAAGATTTGCACACAGTTATATGAAACTTAATGCAATCTGTGTTGTTCTCTGTTTATTTTGTATATTTTTAAAAATCCAAATGTAGTAAAAGGACCCTGAAATTGCAAACAAGTTGTAATTATCAATGTTTTAAGTGCAGAAATTCTGTTTGGATTTCTTGTAGGACTTGGGCAGAATGCTTTGAGTTTGACTCTGGGGACAACTGCAACTCCTTCAACTACTGCAAATGAAGGTCTTGGTGGCATTGATTTCAGTAGCTCTTCAGACAAAAAGAGTAAGTTTGTTTTTAAAACATTTGTAATTTTTTTTTGAGAAAATTATTGGAGCACTACAGCAGTGATACTATGCCCTTGTGTTAGGAGTGTAGAATTAAAGCTGACAACTTTAACTCCCCCTGCCAAGGCATTTCAGTTAGCTTCATTCTTAGATATTGTGCTTGTATAGAAGATTATTATTTTGGTTGCAAATGCAATGCAATTTAAATTTGTTTATAAGCCAATATCATACTTGTGAACCAGGATCTAAATCCTCCTGTTTGCTAAAAGGCCATGGCAAATTTCTGAACAGCTATATGTTAAATAACCACTAGAGGGGGGGGAGCAGAGCTACAGAAGGCATTGCAAATACAAAAAGTACTTGTTTGAAGCCATCTTTCTGTAACTGTAAAAGATCTTAAACTTTGCTGTTTGGTTTGTTTTGTTTTTCTGGAAAACCTACACAGTAAAATGTAATATTTTTAGCTGTTATTCTTCAAAGCTGCATCTCTTGTGGTGTGTGGTTTTATCTGATACATTCTATCAGGTTAAGACCAGTTGAAAAATTTTACCTCTGTGGTAGCTTTAAAGTACTTAAGTAGCAGAATATTGAGCATTGACACATGGACATCTATTGTGTTGTCTTGCCTTTGTACTTTCAGAGTAAGCTTAACTAAAGCTGATTATAAAATGTGCATTTTCTCTGAGGAATCAATACTGTTAATTTAATCTCTTGATTCCATTCAGCAGCTACATTTTAAATTAGGTGTACCAGTAGCTAGAAGAGAAAAAAATACAGAAATTCCATGAAACCATCTTTACAGAATAACATACGTTGTGGAGACATAGTTTTTTGTACTTGTAGAAGAGATGACATATTAACTGTCCAAACTGGAGTGCTCTGCATGATGTTGATTGTTTTGGAGCTTATTACTGGAACTGGGAGTGATAAAAAAGCTCTGATTCCTAGGTTCTTATGGGATTTCTGTTACTATTATACTAGAATATCACGATGTTTCCATAATATACAAGTATCTTAAAAAGAGTACCACAGACTCAATCTACTTAAGTCTAACATCTCCCAGCATTGTTTTGCCCAGCTCTTAGGGTGGAAACTTGAATGCACACCTGAATTCCCCATATGTTGCATAGTGGAACTGGGTGCATGGGTCTGTTGCTGTCAGGATAATAAGCAGAGGTCCCTTAGCTAAGCAGTGGGAAATGTTGAAGTAGACTGTTTTTTGAGTTTTCTTTTTTCTTTTTTTAAATTTAGGTTTTACTTTGGGAGTGTCTCCCATAAGGGGTAGTGCTAGCTTAAGCAGCCCTGACAAATATCCCTACCTGTGTGCTGCTACTCAGTTCCATCAGTACAATTGTTTGTACTACTGTATAAGGAACTGCGCTAAGGTTTAAGGGTGGTGGCTTTATTGTTTGGAGGGTTCTATTTTGTTTCCTTCCTTAAGAAAAGGAAGGAGGAGGTGTGGCTACCAAGGAAAAGTGCCCTAGGAATCTCAGAACAGACAGGAACTATCACCTTTGTTCTCTCTTCTGGAATTGGTTATAAAAAGCTTTTCCTACTGAAGACTGTCTGTCTAGTATTTCTTTGAAATATGGCTGCACAAAAATAAACTGTTCCTATACTTATTTTTCTCGTGTATTACTAAAAAGAATGTAAAAATCGAAGCATTTGTCCACAAAGTAGCAAAATCTGATTTTAATTATTTATCTTTTACTTTGTAAGTATTGTTCTGGGGCACAAAAAAGGTGGCTAGAGAGAGAAAGCAAGGTATACTTAGTTTTCTGTCTAATTTTTGGGTTATTAGCAGAGAAAGGAGTCCTGAATTCTGGGGTGTATGCTTGCTTTTTTTTCTTCCCCCCCCGATTTTCTGTAGATTTTTTTTTTTTTTTTCCCCTTAGCAAAAGGCATAGGGAATGGTCTGAGACTCCAGGTTCTCTAAGTGTCCTGGTACTGGTTGACAGTCTGCAGACAATTTAAGTAGGTGTTGCTTCTAAAAGAAGTAGGTTCTCCTGGCCTGGGCACTGGCTTCTGCAGCTGAAAATGTTTGTGGCACTGGCTTTAGCTACATTGCTGCTTTGTGTCCTGATGGCACTGAGAGGGAAGTGAGGATGTGAATTCCATCCAGCTGAAGAAGATGAAGCTCACTTAGGCTGAGTGAGTATTCTCCCTAGCAGACTGCTGCTGTATGGGATGTGTTATGCATGATATTGTTTTCAGCTCTATTCTGTTAGTCAGAGGCATAGTTTGGAGTGTGTAGGTGGTAGGTTAGCAGTACCAACTTCAGTTCTGTAAAACCTCATTCATTACTGAACTTAATGCAATAGCAGAATTCTTAGGGAAGTCTAATGGGCAAACCTTAATTACCTTCCTACTTGAGAGGAGACTGTTATTGCTGAATTTAAACACTTGAGTGTTTTGTAAGTGCAAGTCTGAGTGAGTTGTGGTTGCATAAGAGGAATAGATTTCTTATGCAACTGCAGTTGTTTATGCATTTGTAGTGACTTGTCGAGTGACACAAGATGTTTTGCATTACTTTGTGTGCTCAGAAATCAGCACCACTGTTGAACTATTGTTCCTGGAAAGATATCTATCTGTGAAGTGGGATTAAATTAAAATTACCTTTCTTTTATGGCTAGCCTTGTCTGTTCCTCTTATCAAGAGAAATGGAGCAGATTATAGTAATGAATTCTTTCTTAAAAATCTCACTAAGGTTGTTTTGTTTGTTCTTCAAAGTTTTATTTCTAACCTGCAGTTTTTATTTTCTAGGTGACAAAACAGGAACAAGACCAGAGTAAGTATTCAGGTTTTCTTTGGATTCCATGTCTTCTTAGAAAACAGCTGAACTAAATATGTTGGCTTTTGTACAACTTCGATCTTGAAAAAGGCGTAAATGTAAATAACCAACTTTTGCAATATGGACAATTTAGTAGTTATGGTTCATCATTTTAAATATTGCAATTTTCCCATCAAATGTGATACCTACAGCTTATCTGGCATCTGCTAGAGACTGGTCATTCCTAGTCGTGGCATATATGCAATAGGTGCAAAACTGTTCAATCAGTCACTTGAATGTTTTAATGGTATTTAGAAGTTATGCAAAAACGTTTGGCAGTATTAAAGCACCATCTAAACATGCATTGTCTCTTTTAGAGATAGCAAAGCACTAAAGGATGAAAATCTACCTCCTGTAATATGTCAAGATGTAGAAAATCTACAGTAAGTAGTGGTTTTTACTTATAGTAGTTTAATAGCTAAAGTATTGTATGACATCAGTGCTCTGTGACAAAAACACCCTGCTGCAGGCTGCATGCAGGATAACTTACTAGCCCGAGGCCTTTCTGCAGGTTAACCCTGGGAACAGAGTAGGCAGATAGCTGAAGTCTTGGGCTGTTTGGTTTTTTTGTTTGTTTGTTTTTTGTTTTTTGTTTTTTTTTTTTTTTTCAGTCTTGCTTTTCTGTGCATTTACACAAATGGGTATGCCCAACAGATATGCTCTTACAATCTGACCTATGTCTCTCTGGGAGTATTAGGCCTGTTGCACGTGCATAGTAAGTATTGAAGCTTATGTCTGAATTGCATGTGCATTGTGGATCTCATATGGAATAGAACTGCAAAAGAGCCTTTCCTTGGACAGGAAGGAGCCAGGTTGTAGACTAGTCAAGGAGGCTATATGTCACTGTCTTTGAGTGTGAAGTACACGTCACATTTACATAGATACTATGTATTATAACACATATATATAAAATGATTGATATGTATCTTAGCTTGTCAGGGTTCAGCGTAACATGTTTAAACACTTGCTGTTGAAGTTTAGGGATTTTGGTGTTGATCTGGGTTGTGGGTTTTTGGGGTTTTCTGTTTTGTTTTGTTTGTGGGGTTTTGGTGTGATTTTTTTGTTTTGTTGTTTTGTTGTTTTGTTTTTTGGTTTTTACAGTATTGGCATTCTAGGAGTTAAGATAATACTATGCTATGCTGTAACTTCACTGGTCAGTACTTTATTTTGGAAAAATTATTTGAGTAGCTATTTAAATAATGTACCCCAAAAGTAAATACTTGAGTATTTCAGCTTGAATACTTTGGGTTTTTTTCCTCTTCACTCTGTTATTTTTCATTTCCTCAGGAAATTTGTCAAAGAACAAAAACAAGTTCAGGAAGAAATTAGTAGAATGTCCTCTAAAGCAATGCTTAAAGTACAAGAAGACATTAAAGCTTTGAAACAACTTCTGTCTGTAGTTGCCAGTGGATTACAGAGAAACACTCTTAATATTGACAAGCTGAAAGTGGAAACTGCACAGGTATAATTGAATATAAATTTTATTATGTAGAGTTTGAATGTTGATTATTTCATATGGATAACTAGCTGCCTTTTATCAGTCAATTAAACACGTGTCCAAAAAAAAAAAAGTGAAAAATTGAATCCATTCTCTTTGAAGTTTCTGGGGAGACTGAAATATGTGATGTCAGTATTTTCAGATAAGTACAACAGCAATAAAATTACTTTTATTCAGGAAAGCACTTCTCCATAGCAAAGGCAATAGAAGAGAATATGAGCCTACTTTAGTTCAGTTTTGGTTATATATTCAGCTGGTAGTGAAGACATATTTGTAACAACATGCTGGACTGGAGCAGCAGAAATGCAAGTATGTTTTCTTCTTCTTTTTGGGAGAGAAAAAAAAAAAAAAAACCGCAAAACATTAACCACCACCACCACATAACATTTCAGGGACCAAAATATCTTAACTAGCATTAATATTAATTTAATGAACTTGAGTCATAACTCTACCCACCAGTCTGCATCTTAACTATGCAACCAGTTTGAGCTCAAGTTTAGATGCGAGTGTTTTTTAAGTTCTGTATGACTTTTTCTTTCATCTGGCATGTCAAGGCTGCTTGCTACATAAATAAGTGTATTTTATTCTAAAGTAAAAATGGTGATGATTTTTTTTTGTCTATATCTTGTGATAACAAAAGGAAATACCCTATAGTGATGCCTAGCCAACAATTTTCTGTGAAAACAAAAACTTGTTACTGACACTTTCTTATTTCTGTAAGTGGTGCAGTTGAAAATAATTGCAGAAGCAGACATTGAGTAATTCCTAATGGCAGAGTTATTGGAAGGTATTAAACAGAAGTGTGTGCTGTAATTCTCATGCATAAAAAGATCACTTCCAAAGAAAGACTTTTTTTTAACTAGTCAATATTTTTTTTAAAAAAGGCAAAATAATGCTGTTTGTTTTATTTCTTCTCTTTTAGGCATTTCACTTCCTTGTATTTGACTGTTACATTTTTCCCCCCTAATCCTCAATAATTATAACAGGATTTCTATTGTACTTCAGAAATCCTATCTTATCTCTGATAGTTAAGTGCAATGCTTTCCCATCTTCAGAGAGCTCAATGTGCTTTCAGTATATGCTGTTGCTTGTTCATTCCCCAAACTTTTGTTGGTATTTGCAGTTCTCCAACTTTCTGGTAGTCTATTATTTGAAGAATTTCTGGTTGGATTATATCACGGTGTTACCTTAAATATATGAAGAAAATAATTTATGTGAATGAACAGTAGAGTTGTAGCTATTTTTCTTTTTGAACATTTGATAGAGAACCTCATCTTTTATTAATTTTCCATATTTACTTAGGAGCTAAAGAACGCAGAAATAGCATTACGAACACAGAAAACTCCTCCTGGTCTCCAGCATGAAAATACAGCCCCAGCAGAGTGAGTTACTGCTATTCAAAAAAAATGGTCAATAGTATAACTTGGAGAAGACTCTGGGGAGACCTTATTGCAGCCTTGTGATACTTAAAAGTGGATTATAAGACAGATGGGGACAGACTTTCTAGTAGGGCCTGTAATGATAGGACAAGAGGTAATGGCTTTAAACTGAAAGAGGGGAGATCCAGACTCAATATAAGGAAAAAATTCTTTATGATGAGGATGGTGGAGCAATGGCAGAGGTTGCCCAGAGAGGTGGTAGATGCCCCATCCCTGGAGACATTCAAGGCCAGGCTGGATGGGGCTCTGAGCAACCTGATCTAGTGGAAGATGTCCCTGCTCATTGCAGGACTAGGTGATCTTTAAAGGTCCCTTCCAGCTGAAACCATTTTAGGATTCTGTGAACTTGATAATAGGATTTATTTTTTTCTTCTTCTTGTAACATTTGTACTGAATTCTTCATAGAATCAGTGTTTTATTTCTACACTTAAGTTAATCTTTCTCACAGATATGAGAAATAGTCTTCACTCTTTCATCTCATGGAAGAATGTCAAGAATGTTATAGAAAATAACTGTTGAAGTTAATTACATGAAAATTGTCAGCTGATATAGATCAGATTAAAAAAATATTGGCAAACTAGTGAAGTTTAATCATAGGGTTGTTTTTTTTTTTTGTCGTACTCATCTAGCTACTTCAGAATCTTGGTTGAGCAGTTTGAAGTACAGCTGCAACAATACAGGCAACAAATAGAAGAACTGGAAAATCATCTTACTACTCAAGCAAATAATTCACACATAACTCCACAAGGTAAATGTTTCAATTTTAATATTCATACATTAAAATGGAGAAATCTTGTACCTCTAAGAAAAACTTAGTAAATTATTTCCTGTTATGGTTGGATTTTCTCATTTAATGTACAGTAATAAGTGTTCAGGTAGATTCTGAAGTTGTCCAGTGCAAAGATTTGGAATTAAAGGTTAAATTCATAAAGGATCTTGAGCTTTTTGAGACAGATCTAGTTCCTGAAGTGCAATTTGTAGATGTGGTTTGTTTTGCATAGAGATTTTGATACCGAGGTACACAGGAGTAGAAATCACAACTTTCTCAGCTTCTGAAAAATAGGAAATAAAGAAGCCTAATATGTTTTGCACTCTTGTTCTACCTGACTTTGGCACCGTTCTTGTAAAAGAACTGGAGTCTTCTCTAGATTTAACTATTGCACTTGCACAGGAGCTGAAAGTGGAAGTTTGTGACTCTTGGTGGGGCCAGGGCACATCTGAGGCGTTATCTTGCAAACACTTGGACTTCCATTTTGTGCTGCCTTTTCTGACAGTGTCTGTTCAATCCGTCTGTATTTTGCTTTTGTACAATTCCTAGTGAACTCATAAACGTCAGAGAAAGCTCCTGCCTCTTCTCACTGGGTCAGCTCAATCTTGCCTGGTCTATTGATGCTGTTCTGCTTCCAAACAGCTTTTATTGCCTTTGACTGTTGTCTCACATAACAGTGAGAAAATCTGTTTTCCTTTCACTTTAGTTTCTATCTTCCTTCTTCTATCCCTTTCTACTAATATGACTTCTCTGTCCACCTGACATTTTAAGATGAGGTCTTTATAGAACATAACAAAACCCCTTGTAGACAGGAGATTTTTTTTTTTTTTTTCTTCTTGTAAAGTCTGAGAAATTATGCAGTTGTTTGGGATGTAAGGTTCCTTTCAGAAGACTACCATGTTGTCACAAAAAGAGGCATGGGGACAAAAATGGCTTTTCTGGGAAAGGTGTTCTGTAGTCTTTGATCTGCAAATCTCTGAGCTGGATGGGCAATCCTGACAAAACATGGAAGTGGAAGCATTGCCATCCACTATATCCATCTCCTTCCCTTCAGCATCTAGATGTTATAAGGCTGATGTCTGGCACCTTCTATCTTGCGCAGGGCTGTCTGACCAGACCAATACGGAAGTCTGCTCTGCCAGCTCCAGATCAAAATGGGAACTTTTCCTCAGTTTTGAGCCTGTTGGTATTGCTTTGATCTCTGACTGACTTAAATTTAGCCTTGTTTGCTGCTACATCATTCAATCTTGGGATAATCTCTCTGGTCAGAGAATACTGGCTTCTGGATAGTAGTCTTCTGGTTGGTTACCATTCCTGTGATCATAGAAATTTTTATTTTGGGGGCCATTTTAGGTACAAGTGCTGCAATAACCAGCGATTTCAAGTGCACGTCATTTTGTGCCAAATTATACTTGAACATCTTGCCATCACAGGATGGTACATAAATTCTAGACCTCATATGTCATAAACAGGAGAGCTGTCTAGACCTAGCTTCCAGAATGGAAGATATGCTGAATCCTGAGGATCCTGTGTCTTTCTGTGTGATCTTCTTGTCTGTCCAGAGTATGAGAGGAATGCATTCCAGATTTTCCTCAGGTTTTTCAGCAGTTTCTGAAGGTAGTTTCTTTTTCTAAAGGTTCCTTGTTTGTATGGGTAAAGCTCAATCTGTTGTGCCAGCGTGCTCAGACTGTCAGCACGTGAACTAGTGACCTAGTCAGCGCAATTATGTATGTAGTTTTTACCATGTTGGAAAAACTTCTTTTACCACGCAGGAAACCATGACCCAGAATGTATTGAAAATTTTGAAACGTCTAGTGTTCAGTAACACTAAATTGCCTCCAGACTCTTAGGAAACTTGTGGCCAGTCCTCCTAGATACCACTGTCTCCAAAACCCTGTAGGTCGGCATGAGATTTATCCCCAGCTTTTCTTTTTCAGAAAGAAATGCAGGTTGTAATGGAGAAATTCCTTTATGGAAGAGACAGAACTTTTCAGTTCAAGAATCATTGCTACACCTACAGATCTTTAAGAACTTGGTAGCTACTATGTACATGTCAGTAGGTTATGCATGGGTCCTACAGAAGAAATGCAGAAGCTGATGTTTTCACAGTGGAAGATCAATTCACCACTTTTCTGAAAAGCGTTTTTTGTCAGCAGATGCCTTGTTTTGCCAAAGCCTTTGAGATTTCCCCTTTAATCCTAAAGTTTTACATTAGTTGGATCAGTGCACTGAAAACTCCTTCATATCTGTGTGGGCAGTAGGATAACCTAGGTTTAGGACTTTTCTGTAGTCAAGAAGCTCCCCATTGTGTTTCTGTTTATGATACACTTGTGAGTAGAGCTAGAATAAGAGATCCTGTGATGCTTGTTAATTGTCTTTGAAAAGTAAGTAAAGCTTCCATTCTACTGCTCTTTCTTTGACAAAGTCAACTGAATGCTTAACTGAGCTTAAAGTCAGAAAGACCAGAAGATAAATACAAATGCGAGAAAATCCATTTTAACAATATTGGTTTTTAAAAAATGAGGTTAAATGCTCCTGTGTAATTAGATGAAGTTAGGTTAAATAATCTTTTTTAGCTTTGCTAAATGATAGAATCATAGGAATCGAATTGCCATATTAAAAAAAAAAAAAGATAAAAGTGTACTTTCAGTAAACTTTTCACCCAGTTGCTCTCAAATTCTGTGTTTCTTACAGACATTAACTTGTTCTCATGCAATTGTTCTTGTGCTTTGTGCTGTATGGGTGTTGGCTGGGCTTCTTGCTGTGGTATAGACACTAAATCTCTTCTGGTAGTAAGATTGTCACTCACCAATATTGTATGTGCCTCTTACAGATTTGTCAATGGCTATGCAGAAAATCTATCAAACATTTGTAGCTTTAGCTGCACAACTTCAATCAATACATGAAAATGTAAAGGTATGTTGTTTGGATACGTTCCTGTGTATTTAGTGAAAGAACTACAAAGAGTTGCTTTTTGAAAACACATCTGCAGGTGTTTAGTTTTGGGTTTTTTTTTCCCCTGTTAAACTAACTGCTTTTAAAAATTTTCAAACTGTCCTGCAGAGGTGCTTTGATTAAAAAAGTAACTTTTTCTCATCTAAAATGTAATTTGAATTATTTAATTAAATTGATGATAGCTGACCGTAGTCATTTAGGTTACAAAATGTTTTCCATTAAACTCTTTTCCCCTTATAATTTTTGATCGATTTTTGAAATGTCTGTCTTTGAGTTCATGTTTGTGTCTTTTGCGTTTTGCCCAATGACCTCTTGATCTCAAGAAAAGAGGATCTAAATCTCCTCTTACTCAAATAGGTAACAGAAAAAAAGTTGATATTCATACATAAACTTTTTCAACATGCCAAAGAATTTTAGGCAAAATTGTGTTCCGGCTTAATTTTTTTCAACCTGGTTTTCATGGAAAGTCAAATAGTGAAAGAAAACCTACTGTGAAAAAATGCTAGTGTACCAAAGATCCTAGTTAGGCTTGTTTTCTCCATCATGGACTCTGGCTTGAGTTTCCCATTCATGGTTCTGGACATATTGATAAAATGTCAATGTTCTACAATCCATAATTTTTCTTGAGATCATCAGAACCCTTGGTTACAAAACAAACAGAAAAAGACACCTTAGAGAAGAGTACAAATGTTTGGGATTGTTTCTGCTAAGTGACTTCCTTAATGGGAATAGCTCTGATAAATATTCTTCTTGTTTCCTTCTCAAAGCTGCTTCTGCACAGTATTGCTAGTTCTATAAACATCTGAAAGTTTTTTACTTTTCCTGAGTAAAGTTCAGGAATACCAAGGATATTGTGTGAACTGGATTCCTTGCATTGCATTGCTTCTGTCAGCATGGTAATTCACTGGTTTTACACGTACCTGCAATCAGATATTTGTGCTGCTCTTAGCTAACTCGGTTTTGGTACCAGATGTAGAATATATCAACTCCTCCATAATTTTGGCAGAAATACATACAAAGGATCTCACATGTGTCCTGGGCTCTTCTGAGATCTGAGTGTAGCCTCAGGTCATGCGGTGGTCTTTGTGATGGTATGTTTTTGTTGTTCTTCAGTATGAAGAGCTGGATTCGCATGCAGTTATAAGCAATAGTACCTTCAGTGCCTTGTCAGTGTGACTGCACAGCAAAGACTTTATTTCAGCTTAAGAAGTATTCTACTGCTTGAAACTAAGAAGTTGGTTTAAGGATTGTCGTATCTTTGGGGGATTTTTTTTTTTGAAATTTAATCAAGTGGGTAGACATGAGGGCTTATATTTTGGAAGACAATTGTAACTAAAGCTTAAAAATCAGAAAAATGCATGTACTGCTTAAGTGGATTTGTCCTTCTGACCATCTGGTTTGGTTTATCAGCCAGGAGATGCTGTGAGAGGAGAGCAGTTGAAGTGCTGTCTCTGTCATACTTGGTTGTGATATGGTTTGTGAAGGCAGAGCTGTGACCACAGTACATTCCTTTGTCAAAAGTTGGCTTTCTGGTTTGTACATAGGCTTTGATTCAAAGGTCTGAAGTTGCAGAGAAATGTGACTTGAAACATCTTTGCATTTGCTGAATATATTTGTATCATGTATGAACATATAGATGGATACATTTTTTAGTGAAGAGTAAAATGTGCTTGCGCACGATTCAGGTGGAGAATGTCGTTAAACCATTCAGATCAGCTCTACAATGTCTCTACATTTCTGTTAGCTCCTGTGGCAGTCATTATGACATAATATTAAATCTCAGAGTTTGACAAACGTCTTATCTTGCCAAGGACAGCACTCCTGATGTGATGATGAGGTCGTTCTTTCTGTGTGTTTCCTGTTGTTGCTGATTGGTATAGGATTGCAGCTGTTCAAATCCTGAGTCAGAATGTTTGGACTGTTAGCTCCTCTTCTTGGAAACAAGTGTATCCTTAGCCAGGAACACAAGACATGGTCTGTCTTCAATAAAATTCAATTGAATGTACTGTTCTGTGGTTTTAATAAATCTATTATGTTTAAAGAATCATTGTTAGAGGATAGAAATAATTCCATCAGTTCTTTATTGAAGCCATTTATTCTTTTTATGTTACCTAAGACATCCATAGTTCCCACATCTGTGACAGATAGAAACGGCTCAGGCTGAACAGGCCAAACCAGGGCTTGGCACAGAATGTGAGCTTTTCAGGAGGGATGGAGCATAGGGATAGGGAGGAGGGACACAACACAGCAGACTAGGGCTGCTCATTAGTGGAATTATCTGTTGCATTTGTACTGCATTACATTCTTGGTGAAATGCATCAGAAACAAGAGCGAATTCTAAAATTCTGGTATCTTCTTTAGCTTTGTGCTAAAAAAGAAATGCAAGAGTGAAAGGAAGGAGAGAAGTACAGGTGAAGGTGATAAGGGAGCAAAAGCAGACTCCATGCAGAAAGGGTAGCACCAAACAGTATGTTATTTTATGTTACAAGCTAGTGATGTGGCTGTATTTTGCCTCTTAGGTGGGCTAGTACAGTGATAGTACCAGAATTGTGCTGATTTACACTAAGTTCAAAAGATTTTGATACCATTCAGTATGTTAGTCTTTTACACTTGACTGCTTTGCAGAATTTAGCTAAGGAACCTGTTCTGGCTGTAGCTGATGCAAAACAGTCCCCTCCAATTCATAGTCTGACTAGATCCTTTCAGACTGGGGGCTTTTTTTGTTTGTTACTGTTGTTTGTTTGGGTTTTGTTTTGAGTGGGGTGTTGTGGTTTGTTTATTTTTGGTTTTTGTTTCTTGTTTGTTTTTTTTTTTTTTTTTTTTTTAAGGAATTGTTATATATAACTGTCTCTTCCCTTACTAAGTTAAGGTTTGATGTCAAATATGCTGAACTAAAGTGGCTTCTCCCTACTCCCTGCAGATGCTCAAAGACCAATACCTTGGCTACAGGAAAACCTTTCTGGGGGATGCCATGGATGTGTTTGAGGCGAGACGAGCAGAAGCGAAGAAGTGGCAGAGCGCGCCACGTGTTACCACTGGACCGACCCCTTTCAGCAACATACCAAATGCAGCAGCCGTTGCGATGGCTGCAACACTAACTCAGCAGCAACAGCCTGCTACAGGTCTGAGTGCATTCAAGTTATAGATTATTAGTGTTACAACAATAGTCAATTTGTGTAAAATTTTCTATGAAGTCTTCCTTTGTGTTAGACTAAATCTGAACATTGTGATGAGCAAAGTTACTGATACATAGCCAATAGAAAAATGCAGGGTAGACTTAGCAATAATTATACAACAGATACTTAATCTTGTGAATTTACTTGTATTAGTGACATTTACTGTATTGTTCTAATTTACCCCTTGGAATGTGAGTCTTCACTCTACATCTCTGAATATATATAGTATAGCCTCTTTCCAGAATTGTATGGTAATAGTAAGTTATCTCAAATCAGTGAGGAGACAATATCTAAATGCATATTACCTTTTTCTTATGCTAAAATAATAATGCATTTTTATATAGCACTTTGGAACTGTAAAATGAAAAATGCTGTAGAACAGGAAGGATAGCGGAGCAAACATCAGTAGAATAGGAAGACGGATGCCTGGTTTATTATTTTATAGCCAACTCCTTTGTCAGAGTGATGTTGGAGCAGTTTTAGCTAGCAACTCTGCTGTTGCGAGTAAATATTGGAAGGAGTGGATCAGGGGTTCTGTGTGTGCATGTATGTAAGAGGAAAGCCAAAACAGAAATGCATGATCCACTGCTAATGAAGAATGGATACATATGGCAAAGGAAATAATTTAAGGCATCTTAGTTGACATTGTTATACTAGCCAACGCTTCTCGGAGAGGGATTCCTGAGTGTAGAGGACTGAGTTAATATTTAATCATTTAACAGAAATGAGAGAAATTGAATTTAACTTCAACATGGCTATGTGTCTTTGTCAGCAAATTATGAAAAGCATAGTTCTACCATTTATTTTCTAAAATGTTATTTATCATAGGTGTACTGAAAGTCGTATTAGCACCTTTCCCTTCTCTTGTCTTATAGCACCAGTCATATTTTGAATGGTTTTAATTAGAAACCCATGCAGCAACCACCCTAAGTTTGGCAAATTATTAAGTTGTCCTTGCCTTCTCCATAGATGGAAAATATAATGAACTTCCAGTCCTGGCCCTTGTAAACAGCAAGGAGATGAGTTTAAAAGACAAATATTTGAAAACATTTTTAACACAACAAAAAAAATTAAGTCTATATGAAATATTTATATTCTAAACTTCCATCACAGACCACAGTCTTCTTGTTTCTGCTTTGTTAATCCATGGAAATTCTGTTGAAGTGACATCTGAAAAAGAGTCTAGTTTTAAACAGAAAACGTGAGATAAAGTCACACTTTGGAATTTTTAATACAAATACAAGTGTGGGTTGTGCAGCTTAATGCTGACAAAGTAGTTCTCTTTCCATCTTTCTCCTTGTCTCATGTTTTTTTTAAGTAGTCTCCATGATCTTTACAGGATTACTTGTATATGAAAGTCATATACTTGGGATGTCGCATTTAAAGTTATACCTGTATTTTCATGAATTGGGTTGAGGGATTTGAACTTTATCTTCGTAGTCCAGATTTGAATAACTTCAGTAAATTGATGCCACTTATGGCATGACTTTGTGAATATTCTCTTAGGAGTAGGAGTGAAGTGGGGGGAGAGGCAGAATTGACCTGTATCAACACACCTGAGGTAAGGTGCCTTTATACCTTCAGGTATTTTGTAGTGAAAAGAGCAAAGGGAAGTGTGTGTAGATTGGTTTGGGGTGGGTGTTGTTTCAGTTGGTTGTTTTGGCAGAGTATTTCAAAAGCCAAAAATGTGCCAACTCTAAGAGTGATGCAGATGGAACAAAGCCATTAACTTATGTCAAACATGCCAACAAAAGTAAACAACAATTTGTTTACTACTTATTCGGTTGTAATATTGTTACCCTCCATGCAACTCGCTTGAGGACTTGGATAAATAGATGTGGATTGATGTTTTGAGTGGCACTGCAAGAATACTTAAAACTCTAGAAAATACAGTTAAATGGAACTTGAAGTTATCTTCTTTTCTAGCTCAAAACCAGGATTAGTCGGGCCTGAACTATTCCACAGATATCTTAGAATCTTAAAACACTTTTTGCTGGAGAGGAAAATGTCACACCTTTCCTAAATTACTGATTTCAATGCTTGACCTTTTTCCAACAACTTTTCTGAGATTTCTTAGCTTCAAATTAAGGCTGCCACTTTTTGTCTTAGAGTGAAAAAGGAGGGGACTCTATTTTGATTTTTCAGGAATCTTCAGATGTTTAAAGACTTCTGTCTCTTAATTTCCTTTTCCGTGTTTGAGTTTTCAGATGGTCATTTGATGCAGTAAAACTGCAAATGTTTGCATGTTTTAACTCTGTGTTATATTACTATGAATTGGATAAACTATCTGCTAGAAGTTAAAATCACACATTTCTTTGCAAGATGTAGATCATGAAGAGTGGGATAGATGAGGGATGGTAGAAGGTTATGAGAGAAAAGACCCATGTCTTGGTGGTCAATGAGGTGTATATGAAGTAGGGAGAGGGGAGTGTCTTTGTAATACCTGATGTGATGTTGCTGTTCTTGAAGATAAGAATAAAACAAGAAAATTAATCTGGGCTTTAAAGTTATTGAGTGAAATATAATATATGGTACTCTAGTATTGAGGGATCAGGATGGTTAGCTTCTTTTAAAAAAAAAAAAAATGTTTACATGATTAAGTCTATTTCATAAGATTAGTTAGTTACTGTACTTTCTTTGAAAAAGATAATTTATTTTGATGTTGTGTTCAGAAGTCAAAGTAGCTACATCTAAGCTGTGGGATCAGGGAGTGTTTCCCCAGTTCCTGGGTGTAGATATGCACCCTATTTATGTTCTCTCTGTATGCCAAGATGTGTCTGGCTTCTCTTGAAACAAATAAAGCCAGCAGATACTGGCCATATGGAAGAAAGGGAGCAAAGATGTGCTTCACTGGTTTCCTGGGACAGATAATCAGGACACCAGGAACATGGCATGCACACTGAAGCGCAATTTTTGTGCTTTTTTTTTGAAGCAAGAATTATTAAAATTATGCTTAAGTCTTGTCTGCACACCACCTTTCTCCCTAGTTCAGCGCTTTTACTCTGAGCGCAGCTTCACTGGTCACAGCGAGGCTGGTTGTGCTTTTGTGCAGTAGCAGCTAGAGGTGTAACTGCTGCCTCGCCTGCACCTTCCCTGAGCAATCTCTAATGGCATGGAAGTTAAAATGATGGTGGCTAGTCTACCTACTGTTACTGATGGGACTGAAGTAAAAGATTTTAAACTAAATTAAAGCCCAGTGAACTAAGAGCTGTAAATGCAGCAGGCTGAAACTGATGTTTTTCTGGTAAGACTAAGTTATCTTAACAAAATGCTTTTCTTCAAACTCACCTTTCCTCCTCTAAAAATGAATGAAATACCCCCCTTAACAACTTAGTTACTCTTTCCTTAACTGATGAAGTGCAGAGTCAGTCAAATCATTATCAAGCTATTAGCACACTGTTATATTTTGGCTTGGCTCTGTATGAGATTGAAGTGCTCATGGAAAAGGATACTAAAATCTTTGTAGCACTTAAAAATTTTATTGTATAATTTGATATTAACCTTGGTTAAAATTAGTCAGTGTATTACTTTGTCAGAATCAGATCGAAGCTGTGACACTAAATTTGTTCACTGTTAGGACCAACTGCAATTTTAAAAATTGCAGTATGTCACTTCAGGGAATCTGGCTGACCTGCCTGGACTCTGTAGTGGGTCCCATTCATTAAACTGAAATGCTCTATGGGGCAAATGTGTCAAGTTTTAAAATGTTAAAATATTTGTTGTAATGAATTTGTCATGTACCTATAATAGCCAGAAGTGCCAATTTTTTGCTAGTACTTTTGGCCCTGAAGAATCTTTATTACTAGTTTTTTGCTATGGAAAATTATGTTTACTTACAAAACTATAATTATGTTTACTTACAAGAACTATAAATAGCAATGATGCCTTCAGAACGTTATGGTACAAAATCAACAAATATCATATGCCGTTGCTCAATGAAAAGCTTGTTAGCCTAAGGCATAAGATCCTGTTTATATAATGTAAGGTGTTTTAGAATAATGTTTTTTACTGGCTCTAAAAAGCATGTTGCATTGGGAAAAAAGCTTGGCCTGGAGGACTGTAGGGTTGTTTTAATTTCTTCCACTAACAGTGCCTCCTACTGAGACAGAACCTGTGCACTTGAGAAGGAACTGGATATGTGTTTTGGCGTTCTTCTTTTAGTTTATTAGATGACTAAGTGACTTGTGTAAGGTTTTTTTGTTTCTAATAACATTTTTTTCTTATTTTTCAAGAGCTGCTAGGTAGGTGTATCAGTATTTAAACTGGATGTAAAGAAGTCTGAAATCTGTGTGAAAATTTGTCATTACAAAATCTGATATACTTTTTTTTAGTTGAAAAAAATAGCTTGAGTTTCAAAACTACTCCCTGCTAAGCAGAGACTGAAAGCTAACAACTTTCATTGCCCTTAAAATTTAGTTTAACACTATTTTGAGTATACAGATGTCATTTAGCTTGGATCACATAAGATTTTGTGTTCCTAGCAAAAATGTTACTTTTCAATATACAGTGCCTTTCACTTGATTCAAAATTATTTCCCATTGAAATCTTCAAATACTGAAATGATTTTAAAAGCTTGAAATATTGACATTTTAAAACCCTAGATAAATATTAGTAACAGGAAACTTTGCAGTATGAAGGAAGAAATTTTGAATGAAACTAAACCCGAATGTGATAGTGGTTTAGGAAAAAGACTGAAATAATCTGAGCTTTATAGTAATATTTGAATAAATCATCACTTTGACAGATACATTACATAAAGTGTGTTCAAAGGAGGAGAAGGCTATCTTGAAGAAAGGTGTGAATGTCTGTGGATTAAGAGTTTGGCACTGTATTTTCAATGGTTAAACTTTTTAACTAGTGCACTGAAAACTGTTTGAAAAAGACAGGAATATAAGATTGTACTGTGAAAGCTGTCAAAATATTATTATTTATCAGAATTAATTACTTTAAAATGTGTTAGTAATGGGCTAGGAAGTTGACTCTTTATTCCCCAATGCTTTAAAAAAAACAAATAAAAAAAGGAACCGAGGCTGTAAATTTCATCTTGGCAGACTGAAAATGTTTTTTGACAGTCCTGCATCTTACTGTGAATATGCAGGGAAAGTACTGTCATTTTTTTTAATTATGGGACAAACTGACTCTGAAATTTTGAATGTATCTACTTCATTAAGGTACACAGAACTGTGCCTTTTGTAAATGTTTTAAACAGGTGTTTTGACTAGTTTACTTGATTGAATGGTGTTATGTAGCAGAGCTTAACAGAACTCAGTTATCACTTGTGTGGAAAATAATTGAATTGTCATGTTACTGTGTAATTGACTTGCTTAAAAATGAACAATAAATTTAATAAAATAAAGTCATTGTCTTGTTTTTTATCTTAGTGTTCTGTTTAAATTTGGATGTAATATTCGAGTAGTTTTGAAGGTTCTTATTTATTAAGTTAACTTTTAGTAATATAGTTTTAGTTACATTAATGTCAGTTCTTATATTTTTAATTTGAAGGTTTTCCCTTATTCTGATCTATTAATACAGGTGGCAAAATGTTGTTACCTATGAGTTCTCTCAAGGTCTTAATTAATGTTTTGAAGTTTAAGGTGAGACTGGCTAACTTTTAAAAATACTAAATGATGTTATTATTGTCATGGGTTTTTTAGCTTTGACTCGTTTCACCTTATCACAATTGGTGCTTGCTTAGACTTTTACCAGGTGGATGTAGAGGCAGACAGTGATACAGTTAAGTGAGGAATTCTGATGAGGTGAAGTTTGGGATCTGAATGGGATTTGTTGAAAGCAATGATGTTCACATTATCAAATATTTGAATAAATAAATAAATAAAGGACTTCTTTACTATGAAAGAGTAAGGCAAGTTTGTTCTCATTTTTTTTATACCAGGGCCACAGCCATCTCTGGGAGTTAGTTTTGGAACGCCATTCGGCTCAGGTATTGGCACTGGCTTGCAATCAAGTGGCTTAGGTTCTTCAAGCCTTGGAGGTACACTTTAACTTTTCTAATCTTTCATTGAATTATTATACCGCACATCTGAATCTCTTGCAAACCTTTAACTCCACTAAGAGGATGATCTGTTTCAGGGAGAGACCTTACAATTTGGCAGTCTGCGCTTTCCAAACTTCTTCATGCCTTGCAGAAGGAGTTGCTAAGGCTAAGAAGCCATTGTAGCATAAACCCAAGATGAAGTAACCGCATATAAGTTCTGTTCTTAAAGCTAGGGAAGCACATCAAGTACATCCTCTTGTAACTACAACTTCACTTTACATCTATGAAAGTTAGACACCTGAGAGATTGGATCATGCTGCAGCTGAATTTTTTTCACCTGGATGTACAGCTGTTAACTGTAGAGACCCTTTTCTGCTTGGCTGAAGATAAGAGTAAATGCTAAAAATTACTAGAGTTTTGGGATCCTGCTTGCTGAAACATATTTGCTTTAGCGATCACTCTGTCCCTCAGTGCTGAGGTGGAAAAAAAATCCCTCCTCAAGCTGAAAAAATCAACATTTGAAAATGAGGGAAAAATAACTTATTAAAATGTTAATAGTGCTGGTGGGGAATATATTCCAAGAGGACACGTAACTCTGAAACAGTAGGTGGTAATAAAAAAACCCCATGAAATTCATGTAGACCTTTTCATTTAAATGTAATGAATTCTCAGTAGTAGAACTACAAGTAGAATCTAAGTGATTAGTAGAATCTAATCTGTGTGTAAATTTCCTGTCTATAAAGGTCAGGGGTTCCTACAGTGTAAGTCAAAGGACACTGGTGTTCTCTGCAGCTTTTGTACAAAATATGCAAAGAAAATTGTTACATCTACTGAGCACAAACATGATGTGTTGTGGTTTTCTTGTTACATCCTTTCCTCTCTGCAGCCTCAGTCTGCATCCCTACATTTTGTCTCTTTATGAGCCGAACATGGGAATCTGTTTTGTAATGTATTTAAAATAATAAAACATCACTTGGTATTAGAAAGATGTACTTGGATCTTACATCAGTTTACCTTAGGATCATTTCAATAGGATAATTTAAGTCTATCAATGTCCCTTCTAATCAGTTTTTAAGGTGTTTAGATAAAAGAGAGTCTGTACCTCTAAACAGGAAAAATAACCTGAGAATAGTGAGCTCCTACAATGTTTTAAATGCCTTGAGGGGCGAGGGGAGAGAAAAACAAAAACGACAATAAAATTCTTCCTTTTCAACCAAAGAGGTTGTAGACTAAAGATTGTTTACATATGTTCACCAATCTTGCCAATGCAAATTAGAGAACATTTTCTTTTAAATTGATGGACAGCTACTTCTACTTTTGACTTAGAGGCCTTGTATATTTTTTTTTCCTAGTTCTCTGTTTAGGGAAGGCATTTGCTTGTGTTTCATCTATTCTGTATTAATTTGCAAAATGTTCATCTTTCGACAAATCAAGAACAGTATCTGATAGAAGCAAGTGTAGAGGAATAAAGGAATATGTGCAATATATCCTGCAGGTGTGCTCTTGGAAACAAATTAGCAGAATGAATACTTAAGATTTTTTTATCTTAGGGTTGTTGGGGTTTGGTTTTTGTTGTTGTGGTTTTGGTGGTTGGTGGGTTTTTTGTGCGGTGTGGTGGGTTTTTTTTGGTGTGTGTTGGTTTGGGGTTTTTTTTTTTTTTTGAACAGGACAATTTTTAATGTATACTCTTGAAACATCATTTTAATTGGGGAATTTTGCTCTCTTTCCATGATAAATATTCAATGAATTTTGCTGGTGATAAACATTGAGGCTTTTGCATTTAAGTATTTAACATACGTAGCATGTAGATCCTATGCTTGATTAAATATTTGGAGACACCTTGCCTGACCATTGGTAATTCGTTTCAAACTAGGACAAAAGAGTATATCATTTAAATAAACTATCCTACATTCAAATGATAATTGCATTATATACCCTTAAAACTTACTTGATTTTGAAATTGCAGAAGATTAGAGAAGGCTGCTTCAGATAGTGTCTTCAGTCATTACTAGTTTTAAAATCTAAAAATTATTTCTCTAAAGGCTCAATTTGCAGTAAAATACAAGTATTTTTCCTGACACTTGAGACTCAAGATGAGGGCATAATTACCTCAAATGTAAATACTGCTCTTTTTTTTTAAAAAAAAAAACCAAACAACAAACTCTTGAGACAACGGAAAACAGTGAATGTATTTTTCTTACTGTTTCTTTTGTCTGACCTTTGTATCAAACTGCAACTATCAGCTTTTCCTTTGAAGTAATCTCATATTAACCCAATTTGAAATCTTAAAGTATTTATATTATCAAATTATGAATACCAATTACAAAATTAACTGAATTATTTTTATTACAACTACATGTTTATGCCTGCCCTTTATATGATAATTTTTCCTGTTAAATATTGTGAAATTAAGTTTAAGCCGTTTTGTGGTTTATTAGATAAAGCTGATCCCAAATAAGCGGACCAGGACCCAACTCTAAAATAAGCCAGATGTAAACTCCAAAAAAAATTTACTGTTTTAAGCATAGAAAATTTTTCTTTTAGAGTTGTGGATGAAGATTGCAGCTTTCTGTTAGAAAAGTCATATCACTTGTTTTCTTAGTTTTGGCCCATTTTGTTACCATTTTCTTGTCAATTTAACAGCAATTCAATAGCAAATTTGTAAGCTGATAGTTTACTTCACCTGTTTTTGTAGTTTTTCCTTTATGTATTTTGAAGGAATTATTTTTCTCCAATCCTCCCCTGTTTGCGGTTTTCTTAATACTGCATTGAGAATAAAATAGTCTTGAGGCAATGATGTTTGGAATATTTTTTTACCAAATAATGCTTAGAATTATGTTTTACTTTTAGAATATTTGCCCAAAACCTATGTGTCTTTAATTGCTGTGTCTGTAATTTTTTGTTGTATGTCTTTACTATTATTCTTCTAGGATTTGGAAGTAGCTCTGCCTTTGGAAGCAGTGCCACAGGAGCATCATCATTTGGGTTTGGAACCACAAGTAAACCATCAGGAAGTCTAAGTGCAGGTTGGTTTGTTTTTCTTGAATTCAAGTTTATGTTAAGGCAAAAGTGTTATAATCAAACTGCTACACTCAGTCTAAGTAAGTTGCTGAAACAAATGTACTTAAAGTTGCATGTGTATATAGCCATTAAAGTTACTATTTACTTGCTAAATACAGATTTTCAGAGAAGCATTTAGGTTCTGTTGAAGGTCTCCTAGGTGGACAGTATTGAGTGAGCATTAATGTATTCCATTTGATGGAATCAGATCAGATGCATCAGATTGGATAAGATGCAGTCTGAGGCACAGAAATGCAGTTACTACTTGAATGCACAGGCTATACAGCTACCAAGCTATTGAAATTAGTGTATAAGTTTCTGACAAATATACCAGTAATTTGACTTCCTGTATTTACAAGTAAAGTTAAAATTATTTTTCAGAGACCAGAAAAAACTGTTTATCTGCTGATTCTTTCTATTGAATAGAATATTCTTTCTATTTGAATAGTAAGTTGTAGGTATTGTTTCTCTGTATATATCCATAATTCATTGTGTTAACTACTTTGAAAACATGTGTCAATTAAACTACTTGGTACTTGTTTCACTTTGTTTCAGTTTTGTTGGTGACGAGGAAATGAAAATACAAATGTAATTGCTCCTTAACTTAGACGTCTGAAATCTCAAGTCAATTCTGTAGGTTGCATCTCCACTTACTTTTTAAATAGGAGTTTATTTTTGAGTCAAATAGCTTCACAGTATCACAGTATGTTTGGGATTGGAAGGGACCTCAAAAGATCATCTAGTCCAATCCCCCTGCTGGAGCAGGAACACCTAGGTGAGGTCGCACAGGAACATGTCCAGGCGGGTTTTGAATGTCTCCAGAGAAGGAGACTCCACAACCTCCCTGGGCAGCCTGTTCCAGTGCTCTGTCACCCTTACTGAGAAGAAATTTTTCCTCAAATTTAAGTGGAACCTTTTGTGTTCCAGCTTGATCCCAGCTTACTATAGTCTGTCTAACAGTCTTTCCTCAATGACAGATTGAAAGCATATAATGTCTCCTGGGATTGACTTCTGATACCATATTTATTTTTTAAAAGCAAAATGTTTTGATTTGTTTTCTAACTGCTGTTGTTAGAAACATAGCAAGTGACTGGTATATGTTAGTAAGTGCCCAGTACATTAGCTTGAACCAGCCTTGTGTTAGTTGCCATGCATTTTGTTTAGCTTTTTTTCCTTGGTTAGTGTTGGATTATGCTGTCAAATTAGGCCTGTAAAATACCGTAAGCTTTGAATTATATTATAAGGTGGAAATAGCTCACTAAACTGGCTGTGAAACATTCATGAATGTGTAACAGTCTAGTAAATTCTTGATAGAACATCTCTGATTTTGCAATATGCGGTGTCTAAGCATCAACCTTTTTTTCTTCGTTAGTTTTTAATATCAGAAACGTGAAAACTTACACTGTTTACATATTTATCTTGTAGATTATTTTTCCTGAGTGTGTATTACATTACTGATGATTAGTCTTTATATAAATCACAGAATCAAAGAATGTTAGGGATTGGAAGGGACCTCGGAAGATCATCTAGTCCAATCCCCCTGCTGGAGCAGGAACACGTAGATAAGGTTACACAGGAATGTGTCCAGGTGGGTTTTGAATGTCTCCAGAGGAGGAGACTCCACACCCCACCCTGGGCAGCCTGTTCCAGTGTTCTGTCACCCTCACTGTGAAGAAGTTTCTTCTCATACTTAAGTGGAACCTGCTGTGTTCCAGTTTGTACCTATTGCCTCTTGTCCTGTCATTGGTTGTCACCAAGAAGAGCCTGGCTCCATCCTTGTGACACTCACCCTTTACTTATTTGCAAGCATTAATGAGGTCACCCCTCAGTCTCCTCTTCTCCAAGCTAAAGAGACCCAGCTCCCTCAGCCTTTCTTCATAAGGGAGATGCTCCACTCCCTTAATCATCTTTGTTGCCCTGCGATGGACTCTCTCCAGCAGTTCCCTGTCGTTCTTGAACTGAGAGGCCCAGAACTGGACACATTATTCCAGGTGTGGTCTCACCAGGGCAGAGTAGAGAGGAAGGAGAACCTCTCTTGACCTACTAACCACCCTCCTTCTAATACACCCCAGGATGCCATTGGCCTTCCTGGCCACAAGGGCACAGTGCTGGCTCACGGTCATCCTGCTGTCCACCAGGACCCCCAGGTCCCTTTCCCCTACACTGCTCTCTAACAGGTCGCTCCCCAACCTATACTGGAACCTGGGGTTGTTCCTACCCAGATGCAGTACTCTACACTTTCCCTTGTTATATTTCATTAGATTTTTCCCCGCCCAACTCTCCAGCCTGTCCAGGTCTCGCTGGGTGGCAGCACAGCCTTCTGGCGTGTCAGCCACTCCTCCCAGCTTGGTGTCATCAGCAAACTTGCTGACATTGCACTCTATTCCCTCATCCAAGTCATTGATGAATATATTGAATTCAATACTGGCCCCAGTACTGACCCCTGAAGCACTCCACTAGATACTGGCCTCCAACTAGACTCTGCCCCATTGGCCATGACTCTCTGGCTTCTTTCCTTCAGCCAGTTTGCAGTCCACCTCACTACCTGATTGTCCAGACCACACTTCCTCGGTTTAGCAGCAAGGATGCTGTGGGAGACTGTGTCACATGCTTTACTGAAGTCAAGGTAGACCACATCCACCACTCTGCCATCATCTATCCACCTCGTTATGTCCTCATAAAAGGCTATGAAGTTGGTGAAGCATGACTTCCCCTTGGCGAAACCATGTTGACTGCCCCTAATGATCCTCTTATCCCTGATATGCCTTGAGATGGCACCAAGGATAAGTTGTTCCATCACCTTTCCAGGGATGGAGGTGAGGCTGACCCTGGGTCCTCCTCCTTGCCCTTTTTGAAGACTGGAGTGACATTTGCTTTCCTCCAGTCCTCAGGCACCTCTCCCATTCCCCATGACTTAGCAAATATGATGGAGAGAGGCCTAGCAATAACTTCAGCCAGCTCCCTCAGCACCTGTGGCTGCATCCCATCTGGACCCATGGATTTATAGGTGCCCAGATTGCTTAATTGCCCCCTATCCCAGTCCTCATCAACCAAGGCAGACTCTTCCAATATCCTGACTTCCTCTGGGGCCTCAGCAGTACAGGGCTCCTCAGGACAGCCTCTGGCAGAATAGACAGAGACAAGGCAGCATTCAGTAACTCTGCCTTCTCTGTATCTTCTGTCACCAGGGCACCCACCCCATTCATCTGTGGGCCTACATTGCCTCTGGTGTTAGTTTTATCTGCCACGGATTTGAAAAAGCTCTTTCTGTTGTCCTTGACCCCTCTCGCCAGGTTTAATTCTAAGGAGGCCTTAGCTTTCCTAGTTGCCTCCCTACATCCTCTGACAACAGCCTTATATTCTTCCCAAGTGGCCAGCCCCTCCTTCCTTGATCTGTAAATTCTCTTCCACTTGAGCTTGCCCAGCAGTTCCCTGTTTAGCCACGCAGGTCTCCTGGCTCCCTTCCTTGACTTCCTACCTGTCGGGATGCTCTGATCTTGAGCTTGGTAGAAGCAGTCTCTGAATGCTAACCATCTTGGGCCCCTTTACCTTCAAGTATCCTTGTCCACGGGATCTCCCCTAGCAATTCTTTGAAAAGACCAAAGTTTGCCCTGCTGAAGTCCAGGGTTGCAATTCTGCTTGGTATTCTGTTACTGACACAACCAGCCCCTCTCAACTCGCTCCTTGTCCACCCCTGGACAGTACTCAATACATACCTTTCCCACAGGTCACTGTCTGGACTGGTGTCTTATAAAACCAGCTGTTAGCAAAGAATCCAAAACCCTGCCTGTAGCACCAGTCTTGTAGCCTGTCATTTACGGACTGAAAATAGTATTGCAGCATTTCAAAGTGCTAAGTTACAAAGTATCTAATTTAGGTTTTAGTATATTTAAAAATATAGTTAGAAAACTAGTTATATGGGTTAGTCATCCAATATTAATGAAGTATCAAACCAAAGTAAATATCAAGTCTGTCTTAGCTATGGTGATGGTGTGCAGGGACAATTTTGCTCTGTTCTTCAAACCAGGCTGTGTCATGGTGGCAGTGCCCCTGATCTCTTTAGCAGTGAGGGAGTTGAACCCAATAAAATGAAGATTGTTTTCAATTATCTCAAAAGTCTTAGCTATAAAAAGTGGTAACTAGGAATTTTGTGCTTATAAAGTGGTCATGAAAATCCTGCTCTAGCCTAGGATTATAGAATAGAAACCTCCATAAAAATTTGGTAGCCCAGAAGCATATTAACTCTTATATTCAAAATCCTATGCCGTAATAGCTTCTGGGTTGTTTATGATCTTTAGTTTAATTTTGTTGTGGGTGTATGAGTGGGCTTGAGTTATGCCCGAGGCCGGCCAGGTTATAGGGTTTTTTAAATTTCAATGTGTCTTGTTTCTTAGATAACGCTTACAGGATTCTGAAACAATATTCTGGTTCATAACACCGTGTGATAGTTGTATCTTGTTTCTAAATAGTTTTATTTTGAAAAAACTAGGAAAATGGGCTGAATATGGGATATACCATCCTTACTGCTTGTGTTCAGATGTGAGCACTTAAATATTTTCCCAGACTAATGTCTAGTAAGTATTCCATCACCCTGTCCTTCTAGGCTGCTTAGATAGTACCTCAGGTCTTCTCCACATGTATTCCATCAGTTTGTTCTTATTTTAGAATGAAAATTGTAGATCACTAAATTGCTTGTCAAGTGTTTATAAGTTATGAGCTAGATGTAATTGCTTTAAAAGACTTGAAAATGTTTCTAGTAGTACTACTGCTCTTCTCAACTTAAGTTTGTGTGTTTGAAGAGAAAATTCTGTGTCTTCTGAAAGTATTTGAGTGTCTTCTAATAGTAAATTTGGCTTAGTCCAGGAGCAGTTTGTTTTGTCCAGTGTGACAGTAGATGAGAAGCAGAGCAACTACAGACTGCTCTCCATTTCTTTCATGGACACAATTGCAACATGGAACAAGTTGCCCAGGCTTCCCTCTGAAACACAGACAGACACTGTGGAAAGCTGACTCTAAATCAAGTTACAATTAATTCCTATTCTTACTCATTTGATGGCAACTGAAAAGGCCGAATTGGGTTGGATGTTTTAAAAAGCATCACTCCCAAAGTGATGAGAAAAGGAAAAAAATTAGCACTGAATTTATGAAGTTAAGGGGGGCTGTACACACACACTATTTTTGTGAAAACTGAGATGCTACATATGCTTTGAAGAGCTGAGTTGAGAATTTGTTTTGAAGACTTGTTTTAATTGAAGAATAGCAGCCTCAATACATGGGTTAAGAGACAATCAAGTAGAATCATGGGTGGACATACTAATATGGCTGAAAAATAGACCTGAATATAATCCATGTGTAACTACGTGCAGCTTTTTGACTGACGTTGTATAGCCTCTGTATCTAAGTTGTGCTGGAAATCCTCTTTGATTTAGAGCACTACTGTAGTGTGAGGGTTGAGGGAGGGAACAGGTTGCCTTTGATATCTGCTGAGCTGCTGCATATCCCTGTAGCGTTAAAATAAGTGCTGGTAGGGGAGGTGTGTATCTCATGTTTGGCTCACCTCTCTAAAGGGCTGACTGAAGCAGAGATGCAAAAGCCCAATGAATAAACTGTACTCTGAGGTCCTTTGGAAACATGCTAAATCTATGCCCTTGAAGGGCAGGTTGTCATTTACTTCCTGAAAATAATTGTTTACACCTAATTAATACTAATTTCAGCAAAGAAATCATTGATCACACTGTAGCTATGGTTCAAGACTTTGTGACTGCTCCCTCTAGAACTGAGCTATTCCAGTACTGATCTCTTTCTTTGCAAGGGGAATAAGACTGAATGTATACTTTGTTCAAGGATTTTTCCTTAAGTGTTTTCATTTGAGTATTCTGCTTTAGAGTTTGCTTTACTTTTAAGAAAAGAACTTCATACCATGGCCTTGTTATGCTGCCATGACATCACAAAACCATTTAAATGAGTTTCGCTTCTGCCTTTCCATGCTTTTGTGCCCACTCTAAATGACACTTCTAACATAATAGCTATTATACTCCAGGCTATATCTAAACTAACAGGCATGTTCTCAATCTTCTCATCACACAGTTTATGCATCTTTCTTATTTTAACATTACTCAAGTAAAGCTCACACTGCCTTCCCTGCACGCCTCAAAATAATCCCTGCATCTAGAGGCAGCCAGATAGAGGCAGTTCATGAACACTGTCCTCTTGCCTAATGAACTCCGGACACTATAGATCACATACAGCTTTATAATGAACGGCATTCATGATGTTTTCTGTAGGAGGCCATACTTACCTGTTATCTCAGATACATACTTGAAGTCAAAAGGTAACTTAGGAAGAACAGTTTTGGTTATTCTTTTTTTCCATACATGAGACTCCCTGATGAAGATCAAGCTTATTCTTCTAAAAGTCTTACTTGGGATTCAGAGTTAGCAGGGAAATGGAGGAATAGTTGCATCTATTCCACCCCCTTACATCCTAGGATGACAGACAAATTAGTCCATAAAACTCGAAGGACTGCAGTTACTGGAATGTAGATAATGGGGGTTTTTCCTGACCAGGTGATGTGCTGTATAACCCAGGTCCAGACATTACAAAAGGAAGAGTTTCATGTTGTGTTTTGAACTAGTTCTTGATCCAAAGCATCAATAACAAGTGAGAGAACAGAAGACATCAGGCATGTGAGAGCCACTTTGGGCTTCTGCTGAGGCAACCAGTTGGCTTGTTATTTCTGCGCTTTAAAGATATTTAGGCATTGAGTTGGAGATACTGACATAACCAAATAATTGCTTTAACTGTCAGCTTGACAACTAACAAAACTTGAAGTACTCTGTGTTCAGAATATACCCTTTTTGCTTGTTAATCGGTCCCATTTTTTCTTAATATTTTAATTGTTCACAGGTTTCCATGTGCAACTTGGATGAAACTATTTATTAAAATCTTGCTCATGTTATACTTAATTTGTGTGAATGGTTACCTTATTTGGTTCCTTGAGAAAAGAAAAAGCAGAGTGAAGTTCTGCTTCTTATTAACTAATATTTGAGAGATTTCTAGCATTCTCTACGTTTCAAGTATTATCCAAGTTGTTTGTGCATAACTGATATAAATTCTCAGAAGAAAGTAAAATGAATTGGTGTTGCTGAAAACTATAGGCAGGTTTTCTTCAAAGGTTCTTGTTTTATAGCAGAACCAAATGTTCAATTTGTTTACCTTCATAAAAGCAGATGGAGGAGTTAAAATAACACAATTTGCTCACCTAGTCATTCAGTTTTTCCAGAGCTTTGTTTTCAGTGCTGCTTTTTGGTTTAAGTCAGAAAGTGTATTTTTAAATACCAATAATTCGGCGGTGATTTGAGCCTTTTCTGCCTCTCATTTAAGGCACGGTCTGTGCCACAGATGCTATAAAGACAAGCAAAGGTGGCCTCGTCAGGGGGGCACAAGGCTGGGGGCTCCCACTCCAGCTGTGCTGTTTACCTGCAGTGAGTTGTGCTCCACTTGTACCTCTGCCTTTCTCACACCCTGTGCACCCATTACATATTTACACTGAGAACCTGAGAAGTTATGGTCCTTCTATTGTACAATTTCAGTGGGACTTTTGGATACTACTGTTGTATGGATAATGGTATAATAGACTTGTGATTTAAGATATCATTGTTTACAATCACTGAAGTAGACTGTGTTAGGGCTGTAATATCCAAGTTGCTGTAGCAAGTCCAAACGCATTAGCAGTGTGGCATACTGTTGTAGATAGATGTTAGTATAAAGTACTAGAAATACTGGTAATAAAGTGGTTGGTGTTCATAACTCCAAGGAGAACAAACTTGCAATCCTGATATAACTTCTGTTTTAAAATGTTTTTCCCTCCCTCATAAGGCTTTGGCAGCTCGACTACATCTGGGTTTAACTTCAGCAATCCCGGCATCACAGCATCAGCTGGCCTGACGTTCGGGGTGTCTAATCCTGCATCTGCAGGCTTTGGGACAGGAGGGCAACTTCTTCAGCTGAAGAAACCTCCAGCTGGAAACAAGCGGGGGAAAAGATAGGCAACCCTTAGGGAAGGGGAAGTGAATCGACTTTGTTCATCTGAAAAATTTATTTTTCTAGATTGATGCATTACTTCAATTGCATCCCAAGAGATTTATAAAAATTTTGCTACTTTTCCCTAGTCTGAAATACAAAACGAAATCATATTGAACAGCTATTTTCTTGTGAATAGAAACCCGTTTATGTATTTTTATTTTTGGCCCTAGTTTTAGAAATGTTCTATACTGCATTATTATTAAAGAATCTTGTAAACCCATCTATTTAACCTAATGTTAGTAGCAGAATATTTTTTGTTAATAAGCTTTATACCATATGAATATATGCGTATTTGTTTTTTGTACAGATAAAATATATTCTAGTACAAATACTAGAGTTCATATCTTCTGTTCCTGGATATGGCCTTTAAATCTACTTCAGGGTGTTTTTGTGTATATGGATGTAAATATATACAGTACAGTGCACACATCTGTGTGTATGTATGTGTATATATATATGTATAAAATACAGATGTGCAAACCTTGCCCCGTAGACAGGTCTCCTTTCCTTTGTGTGTGTGCTGTTTCTCTGTGTTGCCCTGCGGTCCCTTATCTTGATGTTCCTAGGAGTTTCAAATAGTGGATCCCAGGCTACGTCATCATTGCTTCTTCTGTTTTATTGTTTAAGACCAGCTGAAATACGACATTTACTATTTCATAAAGTTTGGTAAATAGTGGCTAGTAGCTGCTTTTTTTTAATCTTTTTCTTAACCCATTTAGCAGCCAACTCTAAAGAGTCATCTGAGATTTTGACACAGACATGTAATGTTCCCAGACAGTTTGGTTTTGTTTTTTTCCCCGAGCTGAATAGTGGGGCGTTGGTTGAGCTTTTCCCTGCAATTGGAGGAGATGGGATATGCTGCTCTAATGAAAACCCAAGGTAGCTGTTACTAATTGGAGCCGGTTCACTGGCTTCTCATCGGAGCTACTAGCATTGACTTAAAAGCAGTTGTGTATCTGCTTTCAACATGAGGTATGGTATGATAAGTTGCTGCTAAAGAATGGAGGAGGAAAATTATATCATTTGAAGGTTAAAGCTGTTGCAACAGTAGTTTTTGAATTTTGCATATTACATCACAGCTGCTTGTGCTGCATCTCCAAGTCAGAATGCAGTAGAAAGAGCTGGGAGAACATCTTAAGGAGGTACTGTCTTATGCGAGATAAAGAATAGATTGGTTGAATCTTTGCAAATAAAGATACAGGTTGAAATGTGAACATGAAATTTTGGAGCCGAGTTGCTTTTGATGTAGAAGATGTTTTGTATATAACAAGCATCAAATGAATATTCACAATCATTTTCACAAAAGCACCTTTTTTCTAAAACAGTTACAGTGCATAAGATTTTTCTAGTACCAGGTCATTTGCTTTCTATTGTTAAAGTGTTATTATCATTTTGTATGTTTTGGAAGTGATGTCTGCATTCAGCTGTGATTTGTTCTTTGACAAATGTTCAGTTTGTCACTTGATCTGACATAATTAAGGGAAACTGAGCACGGAATTCTTCACTTTTGTACTTGTATGTTATTGCATCTTTGTGAGCAGTCTCTTAGGAAGGGATAAAATGTGGGTTTTTTTATGTCCTGGAAAAATAAAGCTTACATTTTATTTTTATTTCAACCTTTCTTTTAAACTTTCCTTGGGCTGCAGCCAAAACAGTAGTGTTTATATTCCTTTGTTATTGCTTTTTTTTAATAGTTAATATGTTAAACCACTGGACTCTCTTGTAATGTATTAATTTGTGAAACTAATTCTAAATGTGTACTCTTTGTCCATATGTGCAACTTATCATTGTGCAGACAATAAAACAATAATGCTGTGATCCTTGGAATACATATTTGCCTATTTGAAAGATGATTTCCTGTTGTTCTCCTGTGTTTTAGGAGAAGCAAAAACATCATTGTCTAATACGTAGAATTGTTTCTCTTAGAATTTATATAATGCAAAATTATTCTTTGTGAAGTTAGGGCCCTGATCTCTGGATTGCGGTGTTGGTGAAGGGAGGTTTTGTGTTATGGATTTGTCTGGAACTCTTTACAGTGTGCTGTACAAACCTGGGTCGTGCAGAGACGTGACAGCACTGGGGATGGCTTAGTCAATTCAAAAGCAGCCTGAGCCTCCTGCGTATCTGTGTTCTGTTTCTTTTTACATTAAGGCAACAGTTATGTTTTAATTTAGCCTAAGTGAAAAAGTGACTGTGTAATAACATAATCACATGCTGAAGTACAAAACTAAAGTCAAAATGGGATATGAAATCATTATATTGCCAGAATATTACTTGGGTGGTTGAATTTGGCCATGATTTTCAAGGATCAGCATTGTATACATTTTTGATTATTTTTTTTTCAAATGCAAAGAAATGTAATATAATTAGAGTGCAAAATACAAATACCCTGAAGGTGTGGCTTGGTTTCCTGCAAGACAGGCTAAGAAGCTGTCCTGTACTGAAACACCATGGAATGAAATCACGTCTGGATTATTTTGTCAGGAAAGAAAAATATGTACCAGAGAAAGGCTGAAGTCACATATGTAGGATGCGATTCTCTACTAGTTTGTACCTGGTTGTACAGCTATGGTGTAAACTTACTTACGTGACCTCTGTCTTTTACCTGAAGTAACTTGTTCTTTCCTTTGCTGTTCTCCTTGCAATGAATGCAGCAGGAGGTCGGGTAGCGCTGTGCCTTAGACCGCTTGCTTCACGAGCCTCTTCTTGGTCCAGCACCTCAAAACTTTCTTTACACTCACAATTGTCCCTGTTCCTGACAAGCTGGCCAGCTTGGTACTACCACATGTATTTACTGCCTTCTGGTGGTTTGGGAGGGAGGAGGTTGGACTGAGGTGGAGTTGGATAGAGTTTATGCACCTTCCTCACCACAGGAAATCCAAATCCAGCTATACCCCCTCCATCTACACATTCATAACATAACTGCACTTTGAACCTCCATTACTTTTGAGCATCACTTTTAAAATGAAAAATAAGGAATACAGGCTTAGTGGGCTTTTTTTACTTCTTTGACATCAGTGGTAATTTCTTTTTCCCAGTCTGCTACTGATGTTAATAGTAGAAATAATCCAGAGTTAGTTTTGCCAGCTCTTGCATGTTATTGGTTCTAATACCTGGCATGTCTAAACAGGAGATAAGAAAGAAGCACCTCGTAGGTTCTTAGTGAAAAATTAAGAGTAACTGTTTAGAAAAATCCATCTGCGCTTTAGAATGTAAATGCCTTATGCTCCATAAAAGTTTCCTTCCGTAAAATTCTTGTTACAGTTTATAAGAACGAAGAACTGGCTATGCACAGAAATTTCCATCAATAAATTATGCAGGTTTTGGACTGATCACTGGAATTGTGCTGTCAGACTGTTTCCCTCCTCCCTGTCATTAAGTACCTTCCAGTGCCATGGCTGATATCTCCAGACACTGATGGTCGGTTAAAGTACCGTAGTAGTAGATTTGTACAACTTCTCATGAAAATCAGGAGTTGGGCCTGGAGGCAGCGGGTACCTGCTGGCACCGTGCTAGTGGAGCTTCATCCCAGCTGTAAGGTGCCATCTCCACCCCACCAGACAGGTAGGTTGCTGAAGAGGAGGAGCATGGAAGTGATGAGGGGGGAGGAGATGTGTGGGGAGAAACGAGGGGATGCAGAGCACAAGGCTTCTGACTGTGAATGGGACAACATGTTTTAGTTCAGCTTGGGATCATTTCTTCTGTACTCAGTGTTGGATATTTATATGCTGGTATTTCTGTAGTCTAAAATCAACTTGAGTTTGTAACATATATATTTTTATATTGGTTGAATGTTGCATGTAGTAGGTAGAAATAGATGATCGTGGCAGTTTCATTTTCTACACAGGTGACACTTCTTTACTTGGTGGGTGGGGGAAATCTATGAATTAACTCTCAAACCAAAGGAATTAAAAGAAATGTAAAATTAAGAGAGTCCTATCAGGATTCCAGTCGCCCTGTTGGAGAGTGCAGCTTCCCCCAGGTGGCAGAAGGCTGCCATTTATAATACATACTGCCACCACAATGCCGAGCCTTGCAGGTGGACCTCTCAAGCCCTGCGTCACCTTTTATTTCCAGGTTATTCACATTTTCGATTTTGTTGAACTTCAATATTTACATGATCCTTCTAACCCATTTGACTCCTGCTATGAGGTTTATTACTTAATACTCTTTTACTCAGCCTCAGGAATTTAATCTTTATAGCCCATCGCTACAGTTGAGGTGCCACAGTGAGGAGGTGAGTAGGCTGCATGTTACTTTAGCTTTGAAAACTTTTCCAAATAATGGTTTGCTTTCTATTTTCTCACCTTTTAGAAGTAAGGTATTTCTAGCTTCTTATGAACAAGTTATGATTAGATTCAGAAGCTTCTACAAACTAGAAAAATCATCTAGGTTGATTTTACTTTTTTTGAATGTAGATCTGCCTTCACCAGGTTATCAGGTCAATTCTGTTGAACGCTTGCATGGAAACTTGGCATGCCTACTGCTGCCCCGAACAGGTCAATACCTGAGCAGGCAAAAGGTATTTTGCTTGTTCGCTCAACTAATGTTTCACAGATTGATGGATTTCCCTCTTTCTTTTCTCTTCAATGCAGGTGTCACTCTGCGGCGTGTGTTTGGGCAGCAGCAGGACGGCAGCTTTGTAAACCATCATGTAATTGCTTCCAAAATCCAGTTTTGATTAGAGGCTGGTGTATATCGACTGGGCAAGAAATCCTTTGCTGGCTCTGTGTGTTTAATGTGGCACATTCTGGTAACAGGGAATGCTTCAGTGGGGATGATCCCAGTCACAAAAGCAAGCTAGGATGAGGCTTTGATCAGGCACTACAGCGTAGTAAAAAGGGAAAGAAACACAGACTTGACAAATATTCAAAATCAAACTATTATATGAAACTTGAAATTCTGAAAAATACCATGAACCCTAATAAGAGAAGAAGGAGGTAAGTTTTCATGGGGAAAACAAAGGGTGACAGGCAGCTTGAGCAGACTTACAGTTGGGTGAAACCTTGGAGGGGGGAAATATGCACAAGCTATGTACAGTTGGGTAGCTAGAGCTAGCCTATTAACTCCATGTTTAAGTACCTAAATAGAAGCTATTCTAAATGGGAAAAACACCAAAAACCTCTTATCCTCTTGACAGTATTAGCATTTCTTGGCTGTTGGGACTACCTTTATTTCTTTATCAGCATAAACATAAAGGAATTGAACCTTTGAGCATAAACATTTCTGCTGCTGTTCTCTCCAGGGATAGGGTAAGGTACATCTGCTAAAGGAGTCCTTACTGAAAAAATGTCCATCTTTCAACAAAAGGCTTGGAATGGGTGTGCCCAAAGGCTGAATGTGTGCACTGGCAGGGAGCAGTTAGGCCAGCGCTGCCCTAGTCCTTAATGGAGTGGGGACACCTTTCCAGCTCTGCTGGGGATGAGTGAAGGAGTGCTGGGCAGCACACCTGTGTCTCACCAGCGTGTCGCTTTTGTGGTTCTGTGCAGCAATGCGGTGTGATGCCTCCTTCATCGTTAGCAGCGATGCTGAAGGCAGCTACGGTGGTTCTGATGTAACATCAGGTCAGACAAAGTGAATTGACAGAAGTGATGGCAAAAGGAACATGTTAACCTTAATGCCATGGAAATCAGCCTTAGAGTGCATGTTATATCAGTTTAAAATAGCAATGGTCCTTTTTTTCTTTTACCTTTTATTTTGGCTGCTCGTTAAGGGAACTGGTGGTGGTTGGAAGGAACTGGCCGCAGCTAACGTTGCCGTTGCACACCCCATGGTAGCTGCATAATGCTTAAACTACAGGAGCAGCTTCCAGTGAGCAGGCAGGTGTTTGCGTACCTCTGGCAGCCAAACCAGAGCAAGCCTTATCCCCGGGGAGGGCGAGACCCACGCTGACTGTTAGCTGAGCTGGTGCAGAAGCCCCACAAGGGTAAAGCTCCTACTTGAGCCTGCGCTAGCAAAGTGAAGTTGATGCTGAGCTCTGCTCTGAGAGTAAAGAGGGAAGACTTTTAACATTGTTTATGTTGGTTTCAGGCACGGTAATGCTCTGTCAGTGCCAGCAGCAACCTCGGGGATGTGTCGGGGGATGTGCAAAAGTGGCTGGAACCGCAGGGAGGCTGTGGCAGCTCATCCAGATTGCCCTGTGCAGGGCAAGAATTGCTGTACTAAAGATGCCTGTTAGCTTAAATTTATACCTTACTAGTAACAATATTTAGCTAGAAATGTGTTTCTGAATAATTTTTCACTTTACACTTGAGAAGTGTCACCTTCCTCACCACCTCTCCCCATGCCTTATTTCTAGCACAGCTGTTGAGTGTTGCTCCGTCATGGTGATGCCTGCACTGTGGTTCTGCAGAGCTGCTGAGAAGTACTGGGGCAAAAGGGATACTTGGGCTCAGGCAGATGGGTGGTGATAGCATTCCTGCAGCCACAGAAATAGTAACATTAAAAACCAAGCGCTGTTGCAGAGTGGTGGATGTGTCATTGAAAGTTGGCCCTGAGAAGGGAGGGGGGGTGTGACATGCAGCCCCTTGTTGCTAGGTTGTCATTGCTAGGTTGTGGCATCTTGAAGGTAAGTCGTATTTGTGCTATACTATTGATGTTAAGTGAAATAGCAATGATGCAAGCAGGCACAGTCCGTTTTACTGCTTTTGTAAGCGGTGTAAAAAAAAAAAAATAATGATCTAGAAAATATTCTCATAAATGTTGTTAATTTTCTGCACCAAGTTGCTGCTTCTTGCTCATCTGTGCTAATAATCACTATGTAAAATCAAAATCTGCATATTAAGTTGTAGCTTAAGTCCCGGTGAACCACACCAAGAGGAAAAGCACATTTTTCTTGTCTGGAGCTTGTTAACCTCACTGCCCAGGCAGCAGCCTGTGCTACAGCTGCAGAGTGGTGCTGCTTTCACTGTATTGTGCCTAAATCCTTTGTCTTGCACTCTGACATTAGGAGAGCAACAGTACAATTCTGTTTCTCTTCCTGCATTTGATAAAATGCTCATGCTTTATGCTCTGTGCAGCATAAACTGGACTATGAATGTGGAAAATTCCAGTACTTTAGGGTTTTTCTTTTTCAAGTTTAAATAACTTTATAGTAATGATGCCTTGTCAAACTGGCCAGTGTCACTGGGAAGACAGGCTGTGGAAAGATGGATTTAGTCCCTAATAAGTAATTCATCCTCCCTTCTTGTCTGAGGAGGGGAAAAAAGCTAAAATTCTTTTTTGCTAGTGGTTCAAGTAGTTGGCTACGGCAGAAATAACAATTTGATTAGGAAATGGCACCTGTTTCAATCTGAAGATGTGCACATCAGCTTTGTGTTTTTTATACTCTAATGCCAATCTCTTGTGTCTGCAGTAAGCGGGAGCTCCAGAAATCAATGTACTAAGTAAGACTCCAGGGAGAAGAGCATGATAATTGTATTGATCACAGCCGAGTAGCCAGGCAATGCTAACAAACTTCCTAAAGGCCCCGTCTGACAGGGCTCAGCGTTGAAACAGGAGGATGCTTTCTGAGAAACAGCCTCCTCCTCACCTTGTTGCAAGAGTCCCCTCATGAATTTGGAGGGAGATGTCTCTCCTCTCTGTCCCCATCCCTTCACCCCGTTATCGAGAGAGCAGTGCATTTTGCAGCCGGCCCAGCGATAGGGGAGGTGTCTGTGTTGGCTGTGATAACGTGGTGCCAGCGCTGATGTCCGATGTCACCTCTGCGTGCGCTGATAGCAGAACCCGAATCTCTGTGTGTTGATGTGCTTGGTGCCGGCGCAGCCACTGCAGATTCACTGACCAGCCCTTGAGTGTGCGAACTTCATATCATTTCATTTGAGGTTATTTTTACAGCCCTTTGATTCTTTCTGTGAGATTTTTTTTTTTTTTTCCTTGGGTCATCTTGTTCTAATTATTTTCCAGGAAATGAGAGCAAATAAAAGAAAGCCTTTCTGCTATGAATACACGTGTATTTTAAAATACAGTTATTAAATATGTTCCCTAAGCAGAAATAAAAACCAGGCTGGCTTAGGCAAGTAACACCACAATCGGAGAAGCTGTTTGGACCTTTAAATATACTGATGGTGTTTAAATAACTCCACAGGTATATCTACACTAGTGTAAAAGGTAGCTAATAACCAGAGCAGGAGGAGACAAATTAAGCTCTATTATTCTGGTAACTATCCTCACCTGGGAAATTATGTTAGTGGAACATGTCAGTATGGGCTGCAGTCTTGATTACAGCAGCCCCCATAGCGATGGTGTTCTAATAACGCTACCCTTCCCACTAACTTCACATGGGGGCAGCAAGGCATTGCTTTATCAGCAGGAAATACAGTTTTACCTGAGAAGCAACTTTGCCAGGACAAATGGAGAAGATGCTGGGATTTCTGCCTCCAAGGGGATGCGTTTATCAATTAAAAAACAAAACAAAACCCAAACAAATTAGTTTTTATATAACTAAACACCTCTGCACTCAGCTTGGCTTTCAGAAGGGAATTGATTGCATTATTTTGTATTACCAGGAAGAAGAATCTTCTACTGATGAAGTGTTGAGCTGCAATATGTAAGTGTACAAACTGCAATAAAATCCAGCTCTTGCAGTAAGCATGGCCTGGCTTTTACATGCCAAGTGATCTGAATGACAGTACCATGATGGCGACTGGTAGATTTTCTCTGGGAGAAGGGAGGAACAAGACTTCAGGTTACAAATTTTAATTTACAATCCAGATTTGCAACGTTGTGGACACAACTGCAGACAAAGTAATTCCCAAATCCAGATTTTAAAGGTTTCTAATGAGGCTGCAAAATTGTTTGATGGTAGATACAGTAGATACACTAGCTAAATCTAACGAGAAAGGTACATAAATGCCTCTTTGGCATGCAAGGCTGGGCAATGAAAAGCAGGTAATCTCACGTGTACCCAAGTGACTGGGGTACCAAGAATGAATACTAAATATCCCCAAGGGGAAGAGAAAAAAATAATCCATCCACCATCTAAAGTTTATCTCCAATGGGTTGAAAGGAAGAGGGGACAGGAGCTGCTCCCAGTTCTGTGCCTCTTTTACCATCAAGGGAATGGGGCAAGTTGCAGAGCATGGGTTGAAAATACAACAGGGAAAGCAAAACATCCCAAACAGCAAGAGCTACGTACGGAGCCACAGAAGCTCACGGCAGCTCAGGGAGTCGTGTCGCAGGGTCTTCCTTTTCCTGGCTCTAATGAGATTCCAACGAAAGTAGATAAAGATACAGAATAAGGTGACAGGTCTGTGTTCCTACTTTATCTTGGAGAATTTGTAAGACACAAGGGGGAGGGCCTGTTGTTTCTCCCTTATTGTTACAGCTTCCTCCAATCTGTCCTTTCTCTTCCCTCCTTCCTGTCCCCTGCACGCTGGCACAGCCGGTCCCCACAAATATTTGCAGTTCCTCACTGTGACCGGTTCAGCAGCTCACACTCAAGGTGGGACGTTTGCTTTCCTGCTTGTGAAGGGCAAAGAACATTTCTACTGAGCCAAAGGCCTCAGAAACTACAACTACTAGTAGTAGAAGCTTGGATACTTTTAGAAAAAAAAAAAGTTGAAGCAGATAATAGAGATTTATAGACTATGTGATCATTATTGACTGTCTCTCGGCTTTAAAAATCTTTGTCAGCTCTATGTGGTTAAAAGCCGCAAGATGCTCAGTTTGATGGCAAATGGAATGTGTCAGCCTTAGTGATGAGTTAAGTTTACACTGAAAAAGGATTGAGTTAATGTTATCAAATTGATAGGCACAGGACAATAACTTTTTCAAGATGCAGAGTGGCTGCTTTTGGGTTTTGGGGATTTTTTTTAATTGTGCTTTATATTTTAAATAATATTAATATTATCTGATCAGCTTGTAAAGACAGCTAGAAAAAAATCTTTGCTAATTACTGTATCACTACATTCTAAAGCACTTTGCAAAGTGCCAAGTGTTTTAAGTTTTATGAAAGCATAGTGAGATGTGCTGTTATCTCTGGTTTTACCCAGACAGAACAAATTCTGAGCTTGAATATAAAAAGTACCTGCTACAGATAATCTCTGCAAGGGGTCTGGTGCTGGTATTTTGTTGTGATCGGGACTCCTGAATGGGAATAAATAGTCCCCTTTTTAACTACCTAGCACCTATCTTCTCATACACTGTTATTGCCACTGAAAGATCCAATTTAACGAGTATCAGTGGAACCATTGGCTGGAAGGGTGGGGCTTGGAAAGTATTTTGCTTGCCATGTATAAAAGAATCAAGAAGCTGCTTTCCTACCTATGAGAATGTCAGTCCCACCCAGATTTAAAGAAAATGATCTTGCAGGAAACCCTGTGTGAGCGAAGGTGTTCAACAGCTGCTGTGCTGTCCCTGGGGGCTGCCAGACACCCCGATGGGTCACCAATGGGAGCTTGTGGTTTTAACTTCTTCCCCAGAGGATGCCTTTCCCCAGCCGTGTCACGGGCTGTCCGGGGCGATGGGTGCTCTGGGCCACGCAGGCTGGTGGATACTGTCTGGCGCTCCTCACCCCAAACCCAGTGTGCTGGAGCTGAGCGGGTTCTGAGATGGAGCATCCCAAACTCCATCGTTCAAATCCCTGCAAGTTTCTTCTCATTCATCCAGCTGGGTTGACATGGGCAAAGCAGAACCTGTCCTGCTGCAATCCCACTTTTCATCTTGATAACTACCAGCTTTTCTAAAGGTTGGCTGCTCTGGGTTACTCATCCTCTCCGGGGTGAGGCAGGGGCTGTGTGCCCCCCCTGTGCTCTGGCTGTGGGCTGAGCTGGGAAAGAACTTGCTGGGAGCAGCAGCGTAGCTGAGGGGGCAAAATGCAATTACCTGTGCTGTAATTTGACCAGAATCTGCTGCCCCAAACGAATACCTCTGTGAAAGCCTGCAGCTGGTGAGGAGCGTCTGAAAAGAGTGACAACAAAAGAGAGATGAAAATAGAGGGGGAAGGACTGGTGTGCTATTAGTGAAAGACAATCATTTAATTGAAGTAGAAAAGCTTGAAAGAGAAACAAACATAATTTCGCGGTCACTGTCACTGCAGGGAAATAATTTTGCAGGAGGATTTAAAAATGGCAAGTTATCAGAGCTACCAGTTTTCTGTCTTTTTAAATTGATCTAATGTCTTGCATGCAGAAGTTCCGCTTGGTAATATCACAGTTGTTTTTAATCTCTCCGCAGCTGTCTAACTCTCTCGCCACCTCAGCAGCTCGGGCAGGTTTGGCAGCCCCTTTCCTGGAGCCGCCGCTGGCTGTGGAGATGTTCCGCGGCAAAAACACCCGTGGGTTCCGCGGCGGCGTGTGGCCCTGCCCGGCGGGGCGCGGGGGCTGGTTCGGGAGGTGGGGGCGGGGAGCGGAGCTGCTCTCGGTGGCAGCGACACCTCGGTGCTGCAGCCCGTGCCCTCGGCGGCCAGGGGTCGCGGGGACGCCCCGTCGGGCGGGGGCGGGGCGGGCGCATGCGCACTCGATCGCCGCCGCTGCCTATAAGGGCGCGGCGCGGGTGTCCCCGCCGGAGCGGCGGTGCCGGACGGGGCGGACGCAGCGGGTCGGAGTCCGGCGGGCGGGCGGGCGGAGGGTCGCATCGCACCCGCCTCCCCTCGCCCATGGGCGCGGCGCAGGGCGCAGGCCGGGCCGTCGCGGCGCGGCGGCGGGCGGGGAGTAGCGAGTAGCGGCGCCGCCCGCCCCCCCGCGCTGCCCGGCCGGTCCTTCCCGGCGACGGCTCCGCAACCCCGCGGGCCGGTCCCGGGCATGCGGCGGCAGGACCCGCGGCGAGACTCCCCGCAGCGCGGCGGCTGCCTGCCCCGGGGGGCCGGGCGGCGCTGCCCCGGCGCGGGGGGGCTCTGACCATGCGGGGCGGGCTCTGCTGGCTGCTGCTGGCGGCGCTGGGCTGGCTGCTGCCGGCGGGGGCCGCGGCCAGCGGCGAGTACTGCCACGGCTGGCTGGACGGGCAGGGCGGCTGGCGGGACGGTTTCCAGTGCCCCGAGCGCTTCGACGGCGGCGACGCCACCATCTGCTGCGGCAGCTGCGCCCTCCGCTACTGCTGCTCCAGCGCCGAGGCGCGCCTGGACCAGGGAGCCTGCGACAACGACCGGCGGCAGGGCGGCGGCGAGCCGGGCCGGCCCGGCAAGGACGGCCCCGACGGCGCGGCAGGTGAGGCGGGCCCGGCCCGGCCCCGGCCCGGCCCCGGCGGTTCCCTGTGCCTCGGTGGCTCCAGGGGAGCCGCCGCTTTTGCGGCAAAGTTATCGGCCCGCTCCTTCCCCTTGTTGTCGGTTCCTTCCACCGATGGGTCGTGGGGCAAAAAGGATGGAGGTGGGGGCAGCCAAGCCCTTCTGTAGCCGTTAAACGGGAAAAAGTACCCGCGCTTAGATATACTGCTTTTTGTCTTCCTCCGATTTGAAAGTCCAGCCCTGTCGTCCTTAAAAGTAGGTGACACCACTGTCCCACAGCCTTGGCCGAGCTGTTTGTCGTGTGCGGCTCTGCCACTGCTTCGAATTGGTTTCTTAGCCCCGTTTGTGCTGACAATTAAAAAGGAAAGGAAAAAATGAAACTACATATGAACAAGACATAAAGAAAAAGTAACGTGACATTTCAAAATGACTTTTGGCTGGTCCCTGCTCTAATTGTATACGTTGTTCCAGCTCAGATACCTCCACTTAGGACTGTTTTTTTTACAACATTGAATTTCAAGGCTAATCTCAAGTCTTTCTGCCGCTGTTTTAAAAAGAGCCTCAGTGGCTCCCCAGCACCTTGCTGCCATCCCCACGCGCTGAGCACACCAGAAGTAGCCTGAAGTGATGTTATAATTAGGACAGATTTACTTGGAAAACTTGTGTGTTATAGTCTGTAGCAAGTGCATGCACCTGCTCAAGAGCTACCATAGTGCCAAGTGCAGAAGTAGAGATAGTTTTTTGCAAGGCTTTTGTTTAAAAAGTGCAGAAATTATGGAAGAAATGGGAGAAATATGGCCTTTTGGTTAATAATTCACCCCACATAATCATCTGTGTGAGGAGGTATTCTGACTTGAGCGGACAGATAAACCCCTTTTGCAGTTCTGAGAACAAGACATTTTTCTTACCAATTAATTGTCTTAGCAATTGATATTTACTGCTCAGCAGGTTTGGGAGCTGTTGCCCTGCACCAGCGCTGGTTTAACGTGCAGGAGGGGCGGCTGCATCCCCTGTGCTCAGGGCACGTCCTCGGCTCAGCCAGGGCCAGGCAGGGGCTCCGCAGCCCTGCCCAAGCCTCTGGGCTGACAGGTTTCAGTGGGGGTGATGAAGCTCAGGTGTGTTATTGGCAGCATTCGCAAGCACTGAAGGGGGGCACCTTCACCTTGTTACTCCTGGATATATCCGTGCAGACTTCTTACTGAAGCAGAGGAAACAGCTTTTTTCTCCCTCGGAGTGCAGAGCAACTGGAGCCCAGGTCCTTCCAAGGGTGGGGTTCACCATCCGCCTGTTGGGCTCCCATCCCCACCTCCGAGGCATCACCTGTACCTTTTGCTCGTGCCCCTTGCCGACCCGCACTCCCGCCCTGACGTCCCTTCTTTAAGCCTTGCAAGGAGCGCTGTGAGTTGAACTAAACGATCTCCAGAGGTCCCTTTCAACACTAACCATTCTGTGAAGCTTTGGAGCACGGTGCCGTTGCCCCACTGCCTGCCTCTGGTTTCTCCCCAAACATGGAGCTGAAGCTCAGAGCAGCCGGACACTCGTCTGTGGGGCTGGGGGGTGGCAGAGCCCCCTGAGGCCTGCCCGGCTGTCCCCCTGCCCCGAGGGGTGGCAGCAGCCGGGGGGGGACTGACGATGGGGAGGGATGTGATGCAGTGCCGGGGTTTGACCACCTTGTGCTCCCAAGCCCTGACCAGGGATCCTGCCCCCATAGTATCTCCCTGCGATGCTCTTCAAACGCGTTGTTCTCTTGCCTGGTTTTTCCGGCGAGGTATATTGGAGACAGGATCTCATGAGGTGTGGAGCACTGGTTGATGTGGACTAGGCCACCATCAGCATGAGCGAGCTGTCCTCCCTTGAGGTGCGAGCTGTGGGATTTCCCCCGATAATAACTTTAAAGATGTTTTGGTAATTCCAGCCATTATTTTAGCAGGTCTTTTTGTCTTCCCTGTGGAAAATGCTTAGCTGCACACACAGCTGTTGGTTCTCACCCTGCACTGACCCACGCTGGGGGAAGGTGGGCTCAGCCTGGGGTGGGTGGGACCTTCTGCCAGAGCGGCTGAGGTCTGGCCTTGTCTCCCAGTGACGAAGTTTTTCTTGCTGTTGCAGTGCCCATCTACGTGCCGTTCCTTATTGTTGGATCTGTATTTGTCGCCTTCATCATCTTGGGGTCACTGGTGGCCGCTTGCTGCTGCAGGTGCCTGCGGCCCAAGCAGGAGCCCCAGCAGAGCCGAGCCCCCGGGGGCACCCGCCTGATGGAGACGATCCCCATGATCCCAAGTGCCAGCACATCCCGGGGCTCCTCCTCCCGCCAGTCGAGCACGGCCGCCAGCTCCAGCTCCAGCGCCAACTCGGGGGCCAGAGCACCCCCGACCAGGTCCCAGACCAACTGCTGTTTGCCGGAAGGGACCATGAATAACGTCTACGTCAACATGCCAACGAACTTCTCGGTGCTGAACTGCCAGCAGGCGACCCAGATCGTGCCGCACCAGGGGCAGTACCTGCACCCCCCGTACGTGGGCTACGCTGTGCAGCACGACTCGATGCCGCTGACCCCGGTGCCCCCGTTCCTGGACGGTCTGCAGAGCGGCTACCGGCAGATCCAGTCTCCCTACCCGCACACCAACAGCGAGCAGAAGATGTACCCAGCGGTGACTGTGTAGCGCTGACGCCTTCCTCCCCCTCCCACCTGACAGGTTTTAATATCTAAACTGAACGGAGGAGAAATACTTCCTCGGAACGAAGCTCCCAGAACATCACTTGTAAATAATTTTGCAAGGCTCATGCATGTCAGACAGTGTTTATAAACCATTTATTTTTCATCGGGGTCCGTTGCCAGAAACTGTAGGATGATATCTTTGAATTAACGTTGCCAGATACGCTCTCATTCCAGCGCATGATTTACAGCGGCGAAGGATTATGCTGAAAATGCATATGCATTTCAGATCACTGTACTTGCGAGATAAATGCCGGAGCCATTAAGTGCCCTTCAGGTATGACATGGTCAGAAGTATTTGCCTAATTAATTCGTAGAAAGAGTTTTGTTACACTGTACAAGACCACAGTACTTAGGAAACCTCTTTCCTCCTCTCCCAGCTGCTTAGTGACATTTCCCATTGCTTTCCAGACAATCACGACTGAGAGCTGAACGGTGCAATCCCTGCCTGCTGGGTGCCCCCGTGTTTTCTTATGTGCCTCCGGTTTGGGGTGCAATGCCACAAAAGGCTTAGTCTTGCAAAGACCGATTTTCTTTGTCTCAGATATTTATGTAGGAATTAGAAGAGTGTGAATTATTCAGCTCTTCCTTCCAGTGCACTTGAAACCCTTCTTGATTTGGTTTTGCCTCAAGATCAGGACCCAGTAGTGCTTTGCACAGACTTCATCTTTGTGAACTTTTTACTAAAAACAGGGTACGAGGTGTTTGCTCTTCCTGACGCTCAGCAGAGCGTTTGGTGCAGCTGGCAGCATCCCAGCTGAAAACGCCTTTGCAGAGAAAGGTCGGACTGTGACTCCAAATACGCCTGATTTAACCTCACTTCCCATGAAACAGTAAACTCGTGTGACTGTGCAGGAAGTTGTCAGACTCAAGCCCTGCTTGTGATTGAGTCTGACCGTAGGAAAACGGGCTTTGTTGCCCCGCCAGCCCACCCCGAGTCCCCAGCCCTGCTCCCCGGGGGCTCACACAAGCCCCCCCAGCCTGGGCAGAGAGGGACTGGCGGAGGTTCGAAACCCATCCCCATTTCTTCTTTACTTATGGGACAGAGGAGTAGGAAGGCACAGCTGTGTTTTAAAACAAGGTAAAAGGCCCAACCAAAGGATGAAGGTGCTTGTGGCTCCCGGGGATGCTGCGGGGTTCAGGGAGGAGTGTGGTACTGGGGGGGGACACTTTGCACTGGAGCTGCTGGCTCCGTCCAGCTTGGCTTTGTCTGGGGAAAAATACCGCAACAGCGCACCAGGAGTAATCAGACGGTGCTAACTGTGATATATCACCCTGGATGCAGCAAACTGAACTGGTTAAGGCTGGTTTTGTCTCTGAAAAAATGTTGTCTCCACATTTCCATCCAGTTACTCTTCAGCCAAAATACCGCAACAGAGGATGGGGCGGGGGGGGGCGTGTGTGCCAAAACCGGGCAGTTGCAGTAAACAGAGCAGATAAAAGGTTTCTTATTGTCGGATACTGTATCAGTATGTAGCAATAACTGTGATACTACTATTTTTTTGTATGTCTGTTTTTAAATTACACCTACGTGCAGGAGCATTGCCAAATGCAATGGTTTACTTGTAAACATGCCACACACAAGTAGCCGGCAGTGGGCAGAAATGCTTTGGCCACTGACATGTGAAAATGAATAGGACTTTATCCCAGCTCTGCTGTTCTGGCTGCCATCGCCCCATCCAGCGCGTAGGACCTGGACAGACAGATTGGCTGGTGAGACCAGGCTGGGCAGCTTTGGCAAGGCAGGGAGCGGCTGCGGGCAGCACTGGGCGCTGCTCGGCCCTGCTCTGCTCTGCCTCGCAGGGCAGCTGGGTGCTCCCGGGCTTTTGAAGGACCCAACGTACACGCGGGTCTCATGGAGAATTAGGTTCCTACCTTCCCCAGTGCTGTCTGAGGCAAACAAAGCAGCTCAGGCACTCTGGCCTTGCAAAGCTGGGTTTGCATCTGGTGCGGGGGCTCGCGTGCCTTTGGCTGCTGGTGGCTTTGGCAGGAGCTGGAGGTGCTTGGGCTCACGTGAGACCCAGCCGGTGGCCAGAAGACGAGCCCATCCCACCTTCAGTGTTGTGCCCAACTGTGAACCCCGTCAGCACTCGCCTCCCACTGCCAGGGCGCTGCCGGCCTTGCACGCGCCCTGGCCAGGACACCCCCGCTGACCTTTGACATTCAGGTGAACCTCTTTGTACATTGTTTACTTGTTTAAAAAAAAAAGCATAAGTTAAATTTAAGTCTGTAGAAATTAATTTACAACTGAAAGCAGAGAAACCTGAGTTGTAATAAAAGGATGTTTGTGAGATGTGGTGGGTGTGTTTTTTGTCATGTACAGTAATGTAAGACCAATATTACCATTTGATCTTTTAAATCTTTGAAAGGCCACTTGCTTTAAAGTGTTTCATACAAATGAAGAAAAAAGCCCCCTTTGTTTCTTAATAAACACTTTATGGTGTGATTTTTTTTTTTTTTTTTTTTTGTTTTGTTTGCTTTGTTACTGTGTTTTGGCTTTTTTTTTTTCTCAGTTAATGCTTTGTTTTCCTCAGTCTACAAGCATGTGTCTGACCAGCCTGGCTCTCCCCACCCTGGCAGAAAGCAAAGTGGTGGGTTTTGGCTGTGTTTTTAAAGAATAACAGCAAAAAACAACTTACATGGCTGACCACCCTTCCCCAGTGGGGCGTGTCTGAGGGGGTTGGTGTGGGTGGAGAGCAGAGAGGGGCTGTTGGAGCATCAGGTGAGCTGGGGACCCATGGGGATGGTTGGGGAGCAGGATGAGCAGAGCCCGTCTCCACCAGGCTCCCCCTTTCCAAATGACGCCAAATTCTCTGCAGCAAACGGCGTTTTTCAGAGGATTTTGGTTTCCGTTGGCACCATGGTTCCCAGCCAAGCATTTTGACCGTGTCACTCTCAGTAAGTGGCTGTGCTGTTCCCACCTTCCTGTGCACAGCGAACCTTCTCACTTGAGCAAACTCTGTCATTATAAGTGAGAGGAAAAACTCCTGTTGTGCTGGGGGGTATAACTCAGTCCAGGACAAGGCCACTTTGCTGTCCCGGTGTGTGCTCCCTCCTGGTGCTGCCCTGCGGGGCCCAGCACGTGGGTGCGGGCAGAAAGGGCATGGATAGGAAATGAGGACTCCTCAGACATGCATGTTTGCAGCTCAAATAAATAGGAAATAGCATGCTAGGAAAAAATGTAGCCTTGGTCAGTCTGCACATATTGTGTCTCAAAATGCTACCGCTTCCTGGTGTCTGGGGGGGCAAAGGAGCAGGGCAGAAACATGGGGGGGGGGGGGGGTCAGCCACAGCCTGGATCAGATGTGCTGAAGTGATGAGCACTTGGCCTCTTCTGCTGCAAAGTGTCTCAAAGCTTTTTCTTGTAGTTTTATGGAGTGTGGTTTGTTGTGTTTTTTTTTACCTTGGTCAAGAGAGTTAGGGTTTTTTTCCTGCTGGACACAATAGCTAAGGATGACATGGGGAAACAGTCCATGGAAACAGTTGCTGATAAACTCTGATAAAGCAAAAGTGGTTAGGAAAGATGCCTTTATTTACTTTTAATAGGCTACAGTGTTAGCTGAGACCCAGGATCCAGCTGGTTGCAACTCAAAAGGAACAGTCCCACGTGTAATAGGATAACTGGAAAAGCCCAGTGCAGCGCTGCTGGCGAGTGCTGGGCCAGGGACGCGCAGGGACGGGCTCAGACCAGGGACCAGGACGAGCACACCGGCTCTCGGGTCCCACCAGTGACCGTGCATCTGTTTGTTCCTTGTCTTTGTAATGCAAGAGCCTGAAACCTGAGGATTAAAAAAAAAAAAAAAAAAAAAAAAATCATCACAGCCACACTTCTAAACCTACTACGTGGCCCATAAATACATTTTTAGCCTTATATGGCTGTAAGAGTCGCTGGAAATGCTCCTGCAGCCCTGGCTGTGTGCTCCCCATGGGGCTGTCTGCTGTGGGTCATGCAGCTCGGTGCAGGATGGCACCTGCAAGGCCATACACCCCATACGCCTTCTTGCTTGCTCAATTTCATCCCATTAGTCAGTCCCTCCCTCCCAGACTGCCCTAAACAATTCCTCTTTTTTCCTGCTGTTTACACCTCTTAAATTTATGTTCTCTCTCACTTGCAGCTTAAAGTGCACGGTGCGCTTTTTCAGTGCCTGGTTCTGAATACATTGCCGTGTATTTCAGGCGCTGAAGTGTTCCGTGCTGTGCCGTGCCAGAGCCCATGTGCATGGTAAGCAGTGATGATGTGGGGAAGCCAGCAGAACACACACAGGCTGGGCTGGCACTGGCTCGCCCATAGCACACCCCAAGGTGCTGCTGGTGTCCTCAAGGGGGGAACAGTGGTTGTATTGGCGCCCCAAGGCAGCTGTACCCAACCCTCCAGGCTTGGCCAGCACTGACCCACAGTGCCCAAACCACTGAGCCATGCACGGGAACAGCACAAACCATCACCGGCCACCTTACTCCTCACAACAGACGCGCGGAGAACCACTTGGAAATGTCTCACCTCTTAGCCAAGCCCAGGCAGAGGACAGAGCCTGTTCCTCCCCCTCGGCAGGAGGTTTGTGTGCCCCACACAGCTGTTACCAGCCATCGCCATGTTTATTAGGGGACAGCAGAGCATGGTGCAATTAGAGGCCATTCTTTAATGTAGCCCATAATGCCCACAGGAGAGGGAGCTGGGGTTTTGGTCCCAGCTCAGCACATTAACTGCAGCACCTTTCTTTCAAAATATCTAATTTGCTGTTCACTTTTGGTATTGCCAGAGCTCTTCTTTCCCCTCCAGATTTCCTGCTTTGCTGTCTTTTCCTCCCACTGAAGTTGTTACTAAATATTATTCCCCACATGTATTCCCTTGCATTTTTCCAAGCTGAATCTCATTTTATTGCTTCCTGCTCATATTTCTTGCTTCTCTGTAGGTCCCTTTGTATTATTTCTCCATCCTCAGTGGGGTATGCAACATTTTCCTGCACAGGATCACTTGCAAATGGACTGAACAAGTCACTTAAGCCTGTGCCATCCTTTCACCCCTTGCCCATTTGTAATAAATAAAGCCAGCTTTGACATGAATCAAAGCTCTCAGATTGCAAGTGCCTCCAGCATTGCTCTGGGTGCTGGCTCTGGCAAAAGAAGGTTAACTTAATTTACACTTCCTTAATATTCATCAGTTTTGGTGGTTATTTCTGATGAGATGAAACCGCGCAGGTAACAACTCAAAGAGTCACCCTCTCCACTGGGCAAGGCTGGTGGGTACCTGCAGCTTGCTGAGGGGAGACAGTTTCCTTGTTTGCATTGTAGATGGCATGTCAAGAAAGCTGAAGGACAATTCACCTTAAACTTTGAAAAGAGTGCCACGAGGATGGAGCCAGGCTCTTCTCGGTGGCAAACAATGATAGGACAAGGGGTAATGGAATCAAGCTGGAACACAGGAGGTTCCACTTTGAGAAAAAACTTCTTCTCAGTAAGGGTGCCAGAGCACTGGAACAGGTTGCCCAGGGAGGTTGTGGAGTCTCCTTCTCTGGAGACATTCAAAACCCGCCTGGACATGTTCCTGTGCGACCTCACCTAGGCGTTCCTGCTCCAGCAGGGGGATTGGACTAGATGATCTTTTGAGGTCCCTTCCAATCCCAAACATACTGTGATACTGTGAAAAGAGAATCTTGTCTGCCATCACAGGCTCTTCTCACCCACTTAGTAGGCTTCTAACAGAAAAAGTAGAATTCAAGCATTCAAGAAAGAGTAGAAATAACACATGACAATTCTTCTCTTTCAGGTAAGAAATCCCTTATTTGCTGTTATCAGTCCTTCAGAAAACCTCCACCAAAACCAATGATACATCAAGCTGAAAAATGTTGTTTAATTCAAAGGATTAGTCACTTTCCAGCAAGCCTTACTCGTGTTTAATGCTGAAGTGGCTCAGGGCATGGCCCAAACTGGTTTGTATTTGCAGGTTAGCCTGAAAACAGATGGCACCACTTTGGATCTTATCAATGCTATCAAACTAGGGCAAGTGAACATCACGTCAGACAGCAGTAATAAAATAAAATGACTTATCTATTTCCCTTCCAAGATACTGAGCAACTACAATCTGGTGTGGACAGTACTTTGAAAGCACACAGGCTGGCAGAGCCTTTGATGCTGCCAGGCAGAGCTGAGCCACAAGCCTCCCAGCACTTGATGGGGCTGCGGCCATCAGCACCAGGGCAAGGCTGACCCATGACAGGACGTCTCCTCTGAGACAAGGACACCAACTTGTCGTGCAGTCTCTGCTATGATTTATTACCCAAATGGGAAATATTGGCTTATGCAGCTGCTAATTCCCTCAATATTTGCTTTTGGGAGAAAGAATCCCATTGACTTCACACACCAGACAGTCCGCACATGACTGTAAATGTCTCCTTATGGGGAAAAAAGTGATTCTCAGTTTACATTGGTGGAAACCAAAAGCAACTGCTGTAGACCTAATGTGCAGTGAGAATCAGGCTCTCACTTTAAAAGCTAAAATGCCACCTTCACTATGTATGGGTATATACATGTATTTGTTATAAAGGATTTAATTAGCACATGTGAAACAGGTACACAGTTCTGATACCAGGCACATCCAAGTTAACTGACGCTAGGACCACACTACATTTTTATCCAGACAAAATCCTGTATTAGTGTGCTAGGAGGCAGCTCCTTCCACAACCAGCACCACAGAGAAAGGAAGGGGGGAAATGGATCAGCACTGTTATAAATCTAGTGTGTGTTATTATAAACCCAACCCAATGGTCCCTTTCTTCCAGTCTTCTTTCTCCCGAGGGACCAGTAGGTGCTCCTGCTGTCTGTACTCATTACCAGCAAGAACCACCAGCTCCACAGCACCCATCAAGACCAACAAACCTTTCCCCACCTTGGACGCAGCCCACTTGACGCCTGCCCAAGAGGCCCCTCCTCAGCATGAACGGCTGAGAAGTTGCAGTGGTTTCAGTGACGTTCCCAAGCCTCCTTTCTCCATGGCCCCAGGAGAAAACCTGCGTCTCCATCCAAGTTTCTGAGGACTCACTGTGCCCCAAGCGCTGGGGGAGCTGGAGAAGGCGCGGGGCTGTGCCGGTGCCAGGTGTCTGCGTACTGCCCAGGAGCACTCACAGAGAGGGATTGTGTTTCTGAAATCTTCTTGCTTAACATTCCTCAACTGGACCTTTCTCAGTTACACTTTTATTTTTTAATGCTCCCATTTTAGGCTTGAGCATTAATCTATGGGTTTAGGGACTTTCATTCTCTTTTGGTCTGGTCTGAGGCACCAAAGACTGACGGCAACGGACTTAACAGCTGCTCCGGCAAATATTTGGCTCTGGGACCTGAGCACTAGACGCTCTGACAGCCTTGCCTGTTTGACCGTGAGAGGGAAAGTCTCTGAGGTGATTAGTCAACTAATATATCTAATAAGGGGTTTAAGCAGCAATCCATTATATTTAACCATTCTGAGAATCATTTCACTTTTAGTGCGCTGTACAAGACGACAGTGCGGGGAGCACTCAGCTCAGCATCAAGTTCTCCCACCACCAGCAGAATAAAGCTTTCTCAAGTTTACCATCAATTTTACTTCTGTGTAATGGATTGCCCAGATGTGCGAGAAGCCGTTCCGCACAGCGAAGTTCTGCTGTACACGTTTGCGGGCTGGACGCTGCTACGGAGGCCCTGGGAAGGAGACTGTGTTCACCACAGCGCAACAGGGATACACCAGGAGTTCATCGCTGGCTTTTTATTCCTCTGCAAAGTAAAAGCAGGTACTGGGTCTGGCTGCTGGGATGAAAGTGTTCTGAAATGTGCTCAAGCAATGACTCGTTAAGGGAAGAGGGAAAATTTGGCTTACGAGTCCTTTTTGTTTCCTAATTTACAAAAAAATCCAGAAGTAATTTGTTGTTTTTAAAAAGTCTCTCCATGCTCTTAAAAGTGGTTCTGTTGGCGACCTATAAGGCAAAAAAACCATTCATCAAGTTATAGCACCCTACGGAGAAAAAGTTTTAGCCAGACTATATATAAATATGCATTTTGTTCTTGATAAAATCTGTTTAATTTCACTATCTAATAATATTTGGACAAAAAGACCTCTTTGTTAAAGCTCATACACTTTTACTTTCTATACTGATCTTATAATGCACGTTCCCTGTTGTCACCAAAAATCAAGTAAAGCAAATCTTTTCTGCAGATTTAACTTCAGCTGTGGCTTGAGTATCACCCCTGACTTGGCACTTTGCTGAGGAAGGACGGTGCTGTTGCCCCAGCTGGCTGTGCCCTGATGTCCCCCAGCCTGGCTGCTGCAGCTCCCTGGTGCACCAGCCCCCAGCAGGCCCCGCACAAGGGACAAGGTGGTTCACAGTGACTAGGAAACATTATTAGTTAAACGGAAAGAACATACTGCAGCAGAGAGGATCACAGCACCTGTCCCCCGGAGCGTGTGGATGCAGAGCCACCGGCGACACCAGAGCCTTTGTGTGGTGCTTCGTGCTTCAGTCTTGCTTGAGGCGAGCGAGCTCGAGAGGTTCTTCTCCAGGCAAGGCAACGCGAGCTCGGCAGCATCACCCGAGCACCATCAGTGGAGAACGGACGTGATGCTGATGAGGCAGAAGCAGAATAGACCCTGCCCCTGCGCTCAGGATGGTTTGGAGAAAGGCATCTCTCATGCTCTTGCATCACATCTCAATGCACCATCAGACCCTCTTGCCCTGCAAACACGGGAGGCTGTAGGCCCTGGGCTAAAAATGCCTCTTGCAAATATAGCTGCAAGAAGGAAGCAAAGGAGATTTTAGGGCTTAATTCTCCCTTGCTGTGTCTATGTGACTTACCTAGGGCAAAAGATTTCCAAGATTTATTTTGGTGAAGCCTTGGTGAAATCAAACGTATCATTTGTAGGAGAATATCTGTCATCTAGTTTATATAAAAAGATGTTTTTACCCACTGGAAACACTATTCAAATATCAGGTACCTGCTGTAAGCTCACCCATACCATTCTTATTTTGCCATACTAGTCTTGTGTTCGGGGCCTGATTCAAGACATGCTAAAGGAGCCCAGGCCTTGTCCTTGGCACTAACAGAAACAGGCCCCTAAAACACACCCAAAAGGTCACGAAAAAATAAAAATAATCCACTCACCAGCTTTGAGGGCTAAATCTCAAATGCATTTAACATTGAACTCTTGCTGCAAAACTTGCGGTGGTCTAAAACAAACAAGCCTTGGTCCAGTGGATTGCTTTAACAAAAGGTTTATTGGAAATATTTTTGTGCAGACATACAACAGTCAACAATGCTGTTCAAAGCTACAAATTTTCTAAGTTTTCTGAACCTTCTAAAAATACAAGTAAATGACCTTCATTTGTATTCAGTCTGTGAGGGAAACAAACTCCACTGTAATGCGATGCTGTATTTAAACTACCAGAGGACATTAATAGGACGTGAAAATGGTAACACTTCTAGAGGAAAAAACCCACACACCACCGCTGCTCTGCTGGGAGCCAATTAAACATCCCCCCACAGCACTGCTCCTCTCTGCATATCCAGATTAAAAACTCCCCATCTGAAACAATATTTAAGCAATTCGAGTACAGATATGACAGACAAGCGGGCACAGGACTTGGCTCACTGATGAAAAAGATGCTGTTAAAGATCCTGTCACTCAAGCCGCTGAATATTTGACCTCTTGGCGCAACGGCCTGCACTTTGGGGGCAGGAGGAGGGACGGGGGGAGGTTTTCAAGTCGGACGACTCTTCCAACACACGCATGCACACACAGTCCCAGAGGACTTGGCTGCCTCATTGCTTTACATTATCTGGAGCCCTTTTTTTAACAATTTTGAACAACTTTCCAGCCTAAGAGCCCTTGACAGGAAGAAAAGCAAGTGCCTGCATTCACTTCCTCAATCAAAATATCAACCAGAAGGGTAAAGGAGAGCTTATGCACTGTTAAATTCCATGTTTTCTAAGGAACCCTGCAGATGTTTTGAAATTGATTAATTTATGCCAAGACAACATCTGGAACATCTTCGCAGAGAAGCCACCCAGTAAGGTGGTCAGAATTTAAAACAATCAAGTCTTTCTGTTAATGTTGGCTTTTTCCCTTGGCTTCATCACTCCATAATTACAAGGGTGCTGACCTCCCAGCTACGCAAAGTGACAGTTTGGCAATACATTATTCTTTTCTTCATCATTAGACTTCTGTGTGACTGCCCAGAGCTGGGGTTTGACCACACAGAATGTGTCATTTACCCATTTCTACTTCTCTTTAGTAGCTATAGAGATGCTGAGGGGGAACGATCCCCTCGTGGCAGACTTCAGGAGAATGTGTCTCACCTTCCTCATATATAAAGGGAGGCTTTGGAGAAACACCAGCACTCAGCTATTTTACTTTCTGTGCACACCACAAATGAAGAAGCCATGAATCCAAACAAAACAACCCCTCAGCTTCACACTCCATCACAATTAGACCCAGATCCCCAGAATAACAAGCCCCTTCCACTGGCCTGGGGTACAGGAACCTGCCCAGGAGCAACACCCAAGGAGAAGTCCCATTAACTCTCTGTGAAAACCATTTCCTATAAGGGCTGAAATAATTTCAGTGCTCAATTCCTGTGGATCCGTGAGGCAAACAGCAGCCAGTAAACAATTTAGCCATCTGTCATACCCAGAAAACAACCTGCTAGAGCCGAGGGACACGTTCCCTCTCTCCAAGCCCAGACTCAGCCTGGTGCCAGAGAAAGCTCAGCTTCAGGAGATAACGGAGCTTTGCAAGCTCACAACCCAGGTCTCCACCTCCCTTCCCAGAGCTGCAGAAAGAAGCCAGAGCAGCTTTATCACAGCTCTTCAGGGAAGACCAAGGAATCCCTCCCCTCTTGCCTCTAACAGCAGCAGTGAGCTCAGCCAAGCTATTTGGTTTCCCAGTCCCTTCACTGCTCTGGACAGCCCATCTGAGAGCACATTCCCGACCAGATAAACCCGGCCAGGCCGCAGGTCACTGAGAAGCCATCACCTGTGGGATTCACTTGTGTGGCGATGCAGCACAGGGCACTTTCTGCTTTTCATTTGCAAACACAGCTCGAAGCCTCCATTAATCTTGCTGCTAGGTACAAAAAGGTAGGGAGTTGTTCTCTGCACCCATGTGGATTTCTTCTGTTGTCATCTATTGTACTGATCTGTCTTGTAGTCTTCTCCAGACACACAGCTCTGGTCAGAAGCACTGAAGGGCTGTGGAGGCTCTCTTGTGTGTCTGGAGGACAATGAAGCTTTCAGGTAAGAGGATCTGCATTCCCCCTCTCCTGGAGCTACTCAGTTCTGAGAAGTCAGCAATACCATAAGACTAGTGAAAATAAAATGGCAACAGAGCTCTGTTAACTGTGTAATCAAACCAAGGAGACTTGCTCTAACGCCACACAGGAGGAGAAAGCTGTAAGAAAATAATCAACATGTCTGGTTTCACCAAACAAAGCACTGAGCCTTTCATGTATGGTACAGAAAACGGGTAAAAGCACGTTTCAGTCTATTCTAACAGGAATTGTTTGTGGTCAACCCAGAAGGCTCAGCACCAGGAAGAACAAGCTCTAAAAACCATCCATCTGAAAGCTCAGGTCATGTCAAAGGCCTGACCTCATCAGCACTAACAGGTCATTTCCAAAGAAGCAGGGGCTGTGCTCCTAGAGCAGCTTGTTTTACCCCTGCTGCTGCTGGGAGAGTCCCACTGGCCACCGGCTGCGGTACAAAGACAACTGTGCCATCACATTACGGAACAAGGAGCTCCTCGGGGCTGCCCCTCTCGGCCTGGCTGGAGAGCTGCCCTTCAGAGGGGGCTGGGACACAGCTCCTATGCAGGAGCTTCTGAGGAACAGTGACACGGCTGCAAATAAGCAACACACTAAAGAGAAGCATCATCGCCTGTTCACTCACCAAGTGACACAGTTGCTCACGCAGGGCCTGACAGGTGGGATCGGAACAGGTCACGTACAAGTCCAGTTGTCAGACTCATAACTGGCTGAGTCTTCATCTCTTGGATACTTCCTTGCACTGTCCACAGTGACAATTATGAGTTATGGCTAGGGACAAAACCTGGATTTGAATTCAAAGGCACTTTGGCTGTGCCTCTAGCAGCCGCTTGCAGAAGAGCCCCAGGGTTGTGCCCAGGGGACCCTGCAGGTATGGGGCACTGAGGGTCTGCATCTGCTCAGTGCTCAGCATCCTCAAGGCAGCTTGGAGCTGCAGCACAGGCTCTGGAAGAGATAAGGCCCTTCCTTATACGACAGAAAGAGCCCAGCTGTCTGGAGACTGAGGAACATGTATGGTCAGTGCCACGTTCCAGAATCAAACTGTTACACAGATGCATCAGGTATAGCACAGACATGGCCAAATTCTCCTCCAAACCATCAGACATTTCATACCATCACCATTTATTGTTAGACTCAACAAGACACAAAGAGCTCCCCCTGCAATCTGACTGATGTTTAAGGCATTCATACTGTGGGATGATCCAAAACTAAGGTAAAATATCCTCAGTGCCTCAAAACTCGGAAGAATTCTGACAAATCCAAAGTGCTTCTCAGGAGTGAACACCCACTCCAGGGCTGCTCTACTTCAAACTTGAGCTGTGAGGCATAACAGCAAAAGTACAGTCCTCAGAGCATTTAAAAATGAAATTAAGTCATTATTTATAAAACTGGAAAATGTAAATAGGGCATTACTAGTCTTCACTGGTGACTGGAGGCAATGCAAAACAGTAGATTTGTTGAGTTAGCCCCAAAGGGCAAAATAAGTCTACAGGAAAGGGACAGTGTAGGGAACATGCACCTCGCAAGCTCTTGGGGTTGTCCACAGAGGGCCAAGTTGCACCCAGTGTGGCCACTGACCATGCGGCAGTCCTTGCATTTCACTTATTCTGATCCACCTGAATTTTCTCTTCTTTATTTATGAGCATTGACTGTCTCCCAGCAAACACACTTCAGTACATGCCGTAAAAATAATGTAATCTTGGTAACAGGAGACTTCCCTGCAGCATCTGCTGGTAGCTGCTGGCTGAGGCAGAAGAAGAGACTGTGCATTTTTGGCATGTACTGAGAGGCGTGTGGCCTAGTGAAGTGCAGATTAGCGAGGCTTGACTGTTATCTTAATTTACAGCCTATACAGTTCATGTTAACTCCACACACATTTTTAGATACATTAGCAGCTTAGTTTGACTCAAATACTTTTATTGGTTATTTGCCATTTCTCCTTGACAAGTTATTACTGACTTCCCATGCTAGCTCCCTACAGCAAGACCTGAAGCCCTGTCAGGGAAAAGAAAATGTCAAAAGACTTCTCAGCAGTGCTCAGCTCAGGCTCCCGCTCACCAGCTTTAATTTGCTACTAGGCAATCATTAAAGGAGCGGCAGCTCCTATGCAGGCAACAGTTATGGTGTTACAAAAAGGAGCATCCAGGTTTAATTCAGGAAAATCACCACTCCCTCCTGAATATTCAATGCCCCCCCTGCCCCCCATCACTTTGGTCAGTGCAGAGAGCTGCCCAAGAAACCCTTTTCTGATCAACCCTAGGTAGTTAAATCTGGACAGTCAAGCAGAAATCTCCCATTCCTTCTGCTCTGATACCCTGTCTAGTTGATAACACTTTCAAAGGCTGCTGTTACTGCTACATGCATTTGCATTAATGAACGAGGAATTCTGTTGATGTAGAGCAGCTGCCCTTCTCCTTTTGCTAACACACCACTGGAACACGCCTCATCATTGTTCACCAAGACAGGCAACTCCAACAGCCAGGCTACAGCATATTACAATATATTAATTCTTGTAATGACTCCAAAGACCAAGAAGAATGCCAGGTCTTGACCTGGGTGGGCTCTACAGGATTAACTCAGCTAGAGATTAAGGCCTTACAGTGATGATAAAGTCTGACCTGCTCGCCCCAGCGCCACATACTGTATCGCCCCGTGACAAACCCCATGTGTAATTCCCATTGAGCTGACATCCAACACACGCACCTCAGCCTAAACCACTATTCGCTCTAGGGAGGGTTTGTGTTTGTGACGCACACTGACCTCAATTTACAGAGAGGTCAAAATTATACAGCCCATAGTCTGCACTAATAAAATAAATCACATTAGATGGCAGCTGCTCCTCCCCAGCATCTCTCATTATGTTCCATAAAACTTTGTTGCACTAACTTAAGAACAGAAGAAACTCCAGGATCCTTTCCACTCTCTGCTCAATACATTTACTTGCCCTTCTTCATTATTCAGAGGCTTTTAAAAGTTTTTTTTTTTTGGTATCCTCATGAAAAGCCTCCAAATTGTTTACATACCAATGTTTAGTGTGGGGCTTAAAGTACAAAGACTAAGCTGATCTCGCTTCGCCTCAGTGGGAAGTTAATTTTCCTTGTGTTGCTACAAAAGGAAGAAACAATTAGCAGTTTTGAGGACAGGCTTGCACCACATATTTCCTAAATAGATTTTGTTTCCAACTAAAAGAAAGTGTTTATCAGGTTAGATCAGCATTAAGATTTAAAAGCTCCTGGCATCAGGTTTAGCCTCCCTTTATTTATCCTCTCAACTAGTATTTGTGCCTTTAAACAAAACTCACCTCCCAGAAAATATATACACCCACACTTGGCCTCCTGACATTCACGCCTATGGAAAAAATATTTGCACGTATCCCTTATTGCATAATCGTCTCATTAGCACTGCAGAAAGAAGGTGATGACTTTTCCCTCTGTGCCATCAGCCTAATTCAAGAGCAGATCCCGCCTGGTGCTGCAGGAGCAAAAGTTGCTTTTTAATGTGGAAGGTGACTCCGAGCCCCCGAGGTGGCACTGGGAACTGAACTGAGACACGCGAGTGCCGGCATTTACTCACAACCCTTGAGGAAGATTAAGCCACTGGGCCAGGCTGGCATTTTCCTTTTCCTCACTAAACATAAATATTCAAATTGCTTTCGGATATATTTAAATCAATAAAAAGTTCTGGATGACGGTCAATAGGGCAAAAACAGTGCCAGCTTCTTAAATGTACAGATGTAGTATATGCATTAACCACGAAACCTGCCTAAAACACAGCAGTATTTACTTTATGCTATTCAGAAGCACGGCTTGGCGACTAAAATTAATAGAACTTGTCTGGAGGACAGCATAAGATTTCTAAGAGCTCTTTCAGCTTTAACTTATGCCCTAGTTTTTGCCGTTTTTTCAGAATTCCAATCTATGCAGCAGCACGCCTGTCCCGCTGGCACAGCGAGGCCGTGGAGCCAACGTTCCTTACAGGGCTCACGGCTCTGAGTGTGCTGGGAAGCCTGTTGATGGATCAGAACTAGAAGAGGGGCTGGTCTGGCTGAACAAACAGCAGATCTCCCCTTCACCACAACCAGCTCTGCGTGCATACATGTGTGTGCATGCACGGGTGTAAACCCTTCCTAACTTTCCTTTGCAAGCCTGTCCTATCAGGTCAGGGAAATCCTTGTGTTACAGTATCAGCCTCCTGTGCAGATGTACATCATCTTTCTCAGCACCTGACAAGCTCATACCTTTTAAGAAGCTCTCATTGTTTTCTTGTACTATTAAAGTGGGAATGGGATCATGGAGGGAAATCCCAGGCTACACTTGAAGTGCACGTCCAAATACAATATGCTGAGTTACCAGATGGCAGCTACTCGAGTTCCTCTTTGTGCACGATGCCACGCACTCAAGCCAGCTGCCCTGCCAGGCTCTCCGACTTCCACATCCTGGCTTTGAGAGCAAGCTATTCACTGGGTTCTAGAAAGCTAAGGTACAGCCCTAATAAATCCTGTAAGAGGGCAAGAAATATTCTAAGTAATTCATTGCTATCTTGTGTTATTCTGTCATAAGGCAGCAAATAAGCATTTTTAGCTACAGACTGTGTTGCAATCAAAAATTTAATGCCAAATAGTCTGTTAAAAATTTCAGCCAAATTAGTAAACAGCAAATATTAGAGGGAGCAAGGTCTGCATGCAGCCGTGTGCGCTTGGTCTGTGTGTAACAAAACAGGAAATCTCAGCACCCCGTTCCAATTAAGCGAAGGCTGATTTCTCATGGAACATAAATTTTCTACTTTTCTCCCAGAACAACCTTATGCTGATGTTTTAAATAGTGGTAAAACATTGTTTTTAATTTCACACCTCACATAACACAGTCAAATGCTTCATAACAACATAAACAAAACGTTAGGCAGAGCTTTGTGACTGAATTCAAACAATGATTCCCCCCCACAATATGTACTCAAGGTTTGCAAGGGAGAATATAGAAACTTGTTGGCTAAGGCCACAGAAATGAGTTCTCTGGTGTTTTGGCTGCTGCTGCCAACCCTAGTCAAGAATGCGTTAACAACAGTGGATGCATTGATCCAAATCCCATCATTCCCACCACCCATCAAGTAAAGAACCAATTATTCTATTTCTGCTCTCCTTTTGGTTGTATCGTAGGATCGTACAACTTCAGACTGGGAAACAACACCATGTTCTTCTTGGGAAAACGCATACCCATCTGAAAAAGCAAAGGAAGAAAAAAATAAATCACTGGAGTTCGGCTCAAGGGCACAGCTTGTTTTCAGGAACAGTTTTAGGCATCACTGAAGTTACAAGAATTAGACTGCAACCATCTTCATTTCTGTGCTGGGCTTGTGACATTTACAGCTGTGCCCCACATCGCCCGTGTGGCACAGAGAGGTCATCTGCTGCCAGCTCTGTCCTACTGCTCCCTTCCCCAGGCCAGGTTAGTGTACCCGGTCAACATTCCCCTCCGAGTTAACCTGACTGAGAAAATACAGATGGATTTGGAAGCCACGTTTACTCCCGTAGTGCAGAGCTTCTTTAAACACTTAACAGATAGGTAGAAATCTGCATTTTGGCTACACTCCTCTATAGCCTGCTTGGTATCAGCAGTTTTCCTAGAGGAACATGGAAATGTCTAGATCACAGCTGGATCTGAGTCACACCTTCCTCTTAACTTCATTCAGGAATTTTTTGGTACAAGTTTCCAAGTGGCATCTGACAAATCACACTGAGAAACTCTTAATTCTCTTGGCCTGTCACCCATATCTCGAATAGAGTAAACGAAGATTTTCTGGAGGTCTCTATTTTGCATGAGTTAATCCTGTTAGCTAGCACAATCCTCTGGTCTCCCTAGAAATTACTCAGATGAAAATAACCATGTTTCTGGTTTCTTTTAAGTATTGTGGATAGGGCAAGTGACATTTCTAACATAATCCGCAAAACACCGTGCTACTGGCAAAACAGTCACAACAGCTAATGGACCAACATGGTGAAACACCAAACAATATTTAAAGCAGACATGACCCTACAGAAAACTGAAGAGAAAACTAGAGCAAAGAACAGTAGACTCTACAACACCAAGGAAAGGTGATTTTGGGGTGAAAATGGGTAACCATAAAGGAAAAGAAGGGCATAGTTAGAAAAATGGAGAAATGGGAAAGTCATGGGCTACAAAGAACCAGACAATGCTCCGCAGGAGGAAAGCTGTCGAAGAGTCAGGAGGTGTGAACCCTGCCTAGGAGAACCTCAGCACAGTATCATGCCTAACTCTCCATGGACAACTCTCCAACTCCCCCAAACAGCTCTTGAAGCAGGAGCTTGTGAATTCTGACCCAGATCTACCCCAGGCTGAAAAGCACAGAATCAAATAAGGACAGATGTCCCAAGTACTACCCAGAGACCTAGCAAACGTTTGAGTCCTCCCTTAACAGGCTCAAGGTTCACTCTAGAGCAGTTACCAAGGTGAGATAAGGTTGGAGTATGGCATATGGAGGGACCCTGTGGCAGAATGGCACATGGAGCTGAGCACCCTCACAAGGCAGGAGGGGTGTGAGGCCCCCAAGCAGCTGGGTGCTGCAGCCTGCTTTGAAGCAGATGACTGACTGGGCGAAGCCCAGGCAACCAAAAATGAGCTGTATCCCCCAAGTAAGGCTTGTTGAAGCTTCACCTTTACAACTAAGTTGCGACCAGATGAGCTGACCACAGGTGCTCTAAGGACTCGTGGATCTTTTTCTCTGGCTGACGCTTGCACACAGGGAGGGCGGTCAGCAAGTCCTGTACAGATGTAAGATGCTGGAAGGAGAGTCCTACAACATGAGGGATGACTACTGTTCAGTTAATGGGGAGGATTATCTCCTCCCCCACAGAACGCAGGTAAGTGTCACCTCTGAAGCCACAGGGACTTTGCTGTAGGTTTGAGCTCTTAAGGCGGAACACACACTCCCTTCGCAGGAGAGTGCACTGTCAGCGGGTTAGCTGACCGGAGCCACAAGCACAGTAGGAAACCTTTGCCACTAAATGGAAGGGATTCAAACAGAAATACATCATCCAGAACTCCACTCATGTCTCCGTCTTGGAGTGACTGCAGACCTGGAAGAACTTTGATTTGATTACGTGACTGATCATCCCAGGATCCCATTTTATTTTCCCTGAGCAATTCCATGTCAATACATGAACAGCTACAGAGATACGGGTTGGGTTTTCCTGCCTCTAGCTGGAGGTTCACAGAATGTATTCACAAAATGCAAATTCTCTTTTGGAAAAAGTATGTGTATGCTGGATAATTGCAAAGGAAATATGATTTACACAACAAGCCTTCATTTATAAAGCAAATACCTCCAGTGGGTTTGTTCCATGGTAAGGGCCAGCACACAGCTTAGTTTTTTGGCTAAATTCTCAATGGAAAGTGAATTTGGTCAAAGACCATAAGCTAAAGCCCTAGAAAACTGAAGTCCACACCCCATAACCTGGTCTGCATCAAGTTGGCTTTGCTATATTTACTTATCCAGTGAGATCATTCAGTGCAGTATATTCTTCAACTGCCATAACTACTGCAAATGCCGCACTGACTGCAGGAGTATGTGGGGCACGGCAACCTCCAGGTATCTTCTCATGACCTGCTTATTTCCAGTGCTTGCACAGGCCTATGAAGAGCCAGGTGGCCCAAGCACTCTGCAAACCTAATGCAAAATGCTCATTACTCTTAAAGCAGCAGAAAACACCTTAACAAGACAAATCTCAGGCAAAGACAATCAATGGTTAAGAATACCAGTGGTATCCTTACATCCTCATGTTCTTGATCCATTCTGGAACATCAGCAACGAGGGGTTTGCATGTACATCATGGGAAAGGCTGTGACTCCCATACTTGCACACCTCTCTACTTAGTTGAAGCTCAACATGTGGCAGTTTATTCAAAACTCTTCCTGTTGATCTCTATACAGGAAGATGAGTTCATATTACATTTTTTTAAATTCACATTACAATTAAAATTAAGCATCAAGCTGTTCAGGCAGCTGACTGTGATTTGCGGAGTCAGAACGCTGCGAACGCTCGAGTCCCATCCACACTCCCCAGGCAGCTCTACATTTCCACTATTTTCAGACCTCATCCAAAAACAATGAAAGTTTCCATCTGCCAGTTACCAGGAAACTTTTCGGAAGTCTGAACTTTTCCCCTAACGCTGGTTTTAAAACCACACCTATGAGCCTGCCTTGGGAACAAGGCCCCCATTGTCTGCCTGTCCTGCAGCAGCCCAAGGAAGGAGCATGTTTCTTTGGGGCTTTCTGGTCACAACCCACTCACGGCTGTCACAGAGGAAGGACCTTTGTACTCAGAGACCTTCTATTAATTGAGGGAAGGAACACTTTTGAATATACGTCAGTGGGGCTCATTGGTTAAGAGGAGATTCACATTCTCATCAAATCTAAGGTTTCACTCTCACTAGATATTATCAGGCAACCTACTGAATTTTAAAAGCAACCTGTTGGGTTTTTTTAAAGCTTTGATATTCTATTAGTAGATTGGAATCTAGTTTCCCATTAGGTTTCTAATTTAACACACTCTTCTTCTGTTCACTTCAATGGCCATTCTGGTCTGTGCAGTGCTGGATTAGAGAAACCGTCTCCACACATGTGTCTTGAACACAGATCATAACCCTGTGCCCACCCAACAGCCCTCACACATCAAACAGCTTCCAAGACCAGCACCAGAATGGCCCAAGGTGCTCTTTTTATTCCAAAAAATCTGCTCATGGAAGGACTGCATAGAGTTTTAGTCACTTCAGGGATTTACTTTAGAGGCCTCCTCCTCCACGCATTCTTCTCTGATACACCTGAACTGTCTGTCTGGGGTTTGTTTAGCCCAAGCAGCAGGAAGGCAGCTCTCACTGGAAGCCTGTCAGAAACCTTGTCTCCTGCAGCACTGCACTGGTTCATACACATGGTGCTCTTAGGGTTTAGTATAGTCCAAAGTATAACACACATTTTACCATAACGTCGTTTGCCTTTGGAGAAAAATGCCCAGATTGAAATGAATTAAGTTTTAGGGTTTGGGGATGGGAATGGCTTCTTAAAAAGAAAAATTAAAAAATCTCCTTCAAGAAACACTGCTTCTTAGGTACCAAAAATCTCTCTGACATAATAAAAATCAATGTTATGGTATCACTTGGCCAGCCAAATTCTCTCTCAGGCCAAATGTCTGGTTCTGCACAGTTTTTAAGGAGATTTGCTAGGATATTGCAGTTCACATTTACTAATTAAACAGTAGATGCTAACCCAGCTTTGACTTCTCTGGCAACCAGCTTCCACTTACCCTGGGAAAACAAGAGCTGCTTTAAATCCTGAACATTTTGACTAATGCTTACAGAAATAATTCATTTCTCTGCTGATCAACTATGCCTGTGTTTTCGAAAGGACCCAAGAGGAATTGCTGACAAACGGTCCCATCTCTCATCCCAGATACTAACCTACCAGTATTTGCATGTAGAAAACAGGGCCAGATGCCACAGCACCAATTCTGAACTAATTATTCCTATTTCTTTTTCTTAAGTTGATTTTAAAAGATTGCAATTCCACTTGACAGTCAACAAAGATGTAGCTTGGAAAAAATACAGAATGTATATGATACTTCAAACACATGCAAGATAAGACGAAATGGAGTTTAAAAAGCATCTCAAGTGTCTACCCTGTTGTTTTTCAAGTCAAAATACACCAGCAGAAAAGTGAGAGGAAGAAGGTGTCTGCTAGTGGAGAATAAATGGTGGGATTAAAGCCCTCAGCATGAACACATTATTATTATTTATTATTCGCCAGCCCCCATACTGTGAAATGAACCTCGGATGACAGGTGCTTTTTCTCCATTGATTAATAAGGTGCAAACCACATGCTCTGCGTTCGGATTTACTCTACGCAATCTCCATATTCTGTCAAAGGAAGAGGGATTTTCTTTCCTAGCATAGGAAATCTGGGCCAAGTGCAGTAATCCTCATTCAGGCACGGCTCTCTGCATTTCAGGGGGAGTTCTACCGGAATAGTGCTTAACAAGAGCAAGATTCAGCTGTTTTTAAGAGCACGCTGAGACAAATGGCAACTAAACATTGGCAGGGGGTATTCAGAATTACAGGAGGGAAATGGCACTACAGGGATATATGGAACTTCCCTTAAAGATGGACTGGTCTGAGGGTACCTGAGCAAGTGGTGAGCATCACCCTTCCCGTCCTGCTGGTAAGGGTCTGGGGCACACGTGACAGATGTCAGTCATGTGGTAAGAAAGGGGAGGTCAAGACCATCTTTTGTACCTACAGAGACTGTCTAAAGCAGATGATATTTTCACAAAGTCACAGCAAAAAAAAAAAGACCTGAACTTGGATGGAGACTTGGAGAAAGCTCACCTGGAGTAAACTTCATTGCCAGCTCTCTGAGAGGGAGAGCTTCTGGGAATCATTCCAGCTTCTTCCCTGGAGTGTGAGCCCCACAGCACACTAAAGACTTGTCTGAGAGGAGCCTGGTGGCATTTCTTGCTCCCTCTTAAGAGGCTTTAGAAAGCAAATGGCAACAGGCAATCTCCAGTTTCACTAGGCAGCTTCACCAGGAGCTGCACCAAGCCTGCAGGCCAGCACAGTAACTGCTCCCTACAAGACTCCACTGAGACAGTTTTATGTTAGCACATTGGCTTGAGAACCACATAAAAATCTTCCACTAAAGTCTCATGACAATGTCATCCAACAAACCTTTTTTTTAAGTTTTCATAATGAAGTTACACCAGTAGGAAGGAACCACATGATCTTTGGCAGTACTGTTAGTAGATAGATTTCTTTCATGATTCTGACAGCTCTACGTGGTGTAGGAACACAAAACCAAAGCCAGAGCAAGAGAAACAGCCATGAAGGTCTTACACACTCTCAGGGCATACCTTTCCAGATGGACAGGGGCTATTCTCCAAGGCAGCCAAACTCAGCCAGGTTCTTTACTGGGAGGAGGCATTTAAGAGATTGTGTGGCTCTGCCCTCACTTTGGGGGCTGTATCTGCCAGAGCCTGGTGCTGTATGGGAGCACCCCAGCCACCATCCTGCCTGCAGGCCTTGTGTTGTGCTTGTGCTTTTGGAGAGGGGTTGGCTCACCAACAGAGAGCCAGGGAAACAGAGTGAGATGCTGCCTTTTGATACAGGGCTCTGCAGACTTAGTCATCTTTTTGCTCTCATCATAGAGCACTGATAGTAGCTCTGAAACTCCCCCTGAGATTTTTCTCCTTTCCATAGGATTAGAAACAAAACTTTGCTTCCTCTCCAAAAATTTGGAAACAATTGTTGTCAAAATTAAAGTGACTCTAAAACCAGTATTGCATCTTTACATTCTGTGCTAAGAAATTTAATCCCATTTTCTTTCCTTGTTGGGACCAAGGCAGTTAATTTGCTTGAGCCTTTGTCAGCTCTAACTAAACAAACCATTTTCTTGCTTTATAAGCTAGTGTCAGAATCTGAGTTGGAGTCACACAAGCAATTTTTGGAAGAAGTGACTTTTTCAGACTGGGAACTTGGATCCTGGCGGAAACATATGAACAGTTCAAGACTTCAAACAGAGCGCTTGTAGTGTGATTTAAAATATTGGCCCAGCATGTCAAGGCTACTGCCCTATTCATCAACTATTTGCTTTGAAGATTTCTAGCATTTAGTAAACAGTTGTACAATTTAGGGTTGCGAAACCAGCACATATGTTCCTTGGATTTCACATGGCCTTGTACATATAGCAGCTACACGACATTTGAAAATAACATTTGACAAGAGATGACAGAAGTTTTAAAGAGTCATGGATATGCCATTAAAAGTATCTTTCAGTACTAACAGCTTCACAAGCAAAATTTACATTCATGTGAAAAACAGACGGCTGATTGTAACCTGACTTGCCTGGCCTGAGTCATTTACCATGTAATCATTTGCATTTGTAGGGAAGCTGGTTATCCAAACTAGGGTTTATTTCGCTATCTCATTTTTCTTTCCCAATAGCTATTCACCTACTAACCACCTGCTGATGTGTTGTAGCAGATGAAAAGTGTGTATCCAGTCTGACCAGTCACTACCAGTGTATCTCCTTTCTGCACTGTGGTCTCTACAACAGACTACTTTGACAGCAATTTATTTATGCATTTTATGGATTTCTTCTGCCAGTCATCGCCTTTGGAGTCTCCTCAAAGAGTGTGTTTGCATGCCCAAAGCCGTGCTGCCGTCAGCACCCCTGGCTCCTTGACACAAAGGATTAAATGCTGGCAGGAGCGCACAGTTCACCGGGCTGCTCTGTGCACCGGCCTCTCTTCCCAGGAGCAACAGGACCGATCTCTAAAGACCCTACATCCCTGGACAGTGACAGCCTTGCAATGGCTCTATAAGGGACAAAGACTATCAGATCTGTCACTGTCCCAACACTTACAGTCAAATTCCCTGTGAAAAATAGAAATATCTCAGGCATTTGGGTTCTCAAATCCCAGCCCTACCTCAATGATCTAAACCACAACAGTTCTGCTACACAAGGTGACACATCCAGCAATGAGATCTGACTTCCCTGGAATTCTTAAATAGGCAGGGGTGTCAATTCTCACTGCAAAAGCAATACAAACCCCAAATCTTGCGTGCCTGCCCCTTGCACTGTGTGTAGCAGTACTGCATGCTGCAGGGCTATCTTCTTCAGTAATATAAGCATATTTTGACCACCAGTTTAATCACAAGAGAAACTGCATTTTACCACTAGAAGAGGTTGACTGGACTCTGGTCCCTTGAGACAGTGTGTTCTTTCAGTGTGTATCTGGCCTACAGAGCTGCTCGATTATTTTTAATGCCGTGGAAGTTTTTCTAACACTGACAAAAAACTGCCAGGTCCAGCAAATCAAGGCCTGTCACGTATTCCTCTAGGAAAATGAATAATTGGATGACCTCCGCACCAACAAGAAATGCAATTTATTGCAAATAGCAGCACTAGCAAGGTGTGACCCTGCTTCTCTTCTCCCAGCAGAGGACAAAGAGGGAGAGGAGAGGAAGCTCTGTACACCACGGCTTTCTTCATCAGAAACACACAGAATCCCTAAGTGGCATCCCTGAAACACGGCTGTATTCTCAGCTAACCACAGCTAATACGACTCTTCATAAAGAAACCATTTCTACTTAAGCTAGGCACTATCACAACATTTATTTTATCCTGCAGAGTTCTTGATTTTACAGTATGCTAAAGACTACCAGGATTTTATATTTAGGGAACCTGTGTGTTGGGATTTTGTCATTTGGGCCTGTGGATTGGATCCTAGGGAATTATCCACATTTGAGCTCCACTCGCCTAGGGCCAAATACACTAATTCCACTTCCAAATGTATGTGTCTTGCTTGGCAGTTCAGCCTCTGCACTAGATTATCTCTACCTACAATTTAATTAAAAAATAATCACCCTTCACTTCACTCATCTGGGACTGACTGCTGTGAAACACACATGCATACATGATCTGCTACTTACGCGATACACTTTGCTGGACAGAATGAGCACGGAAAAGGCTCGGAGGAGTTTTCCTGCCGAGCCTTTTTAACAAATGATCACGTTCGTTCACGCTGAGGGAGAGAAAAAAAAAATACACCAGTGAGTAACCAGAAAATTTCAACATAAAAGTCAACTGTATTTAAAGTACTTGGCAGCTTTGACTTTGTCAGTATTTAAGATGATTGTAGCATGAAAAAATATTTTCTCTTTCTTTAAACTGCATGTTATCAAGAGAACTATCTAATAATGAAAACTCCTCCTTTCTAAGGCCACTTTGTGTAAGTCCACATTTAGTTAATCCATCCATAATATTACCATCATTGTGATTTCTGCATGCCCAATGCCTATATATTATTACATTAAGAAGATTTCTCTTTAGTATTACGTACAGGAATCATGGCACCCACAAACTGCCTTAGAGAGGAGAAGCAAAGCCTTGTGGCTTACCACTTGCTAAAAGGCTTCTATCACACCTGCAAAACAGCCTGAAGCAACTGAAGATGGGACCCACAGTTAATTCTCTTTTCTAAAGAACACTCTAATTTCTACTTCCCATACTGGAAAAAACAAAACAAAACCAAAACAAAAAAACCCACAACAACTTCCTATTCAGTTGATTAAAAACCCCCTTTGGTTTACACAGTTCCTGTCAAAGGCCTGAAAAATTGTTACTGAATTTACAGAAAGTGAAAATACAAACTTACGGTGAAAAATAAAGTATGCGTACAACAGGTTTAACAGATGCATGCAAATCATTAGAGACACTCTCCACTCTGATTTTTATTAAAGACATGACTCATTTAATCGAGAACTTTATGGCCAGAATAAACAAGTGATGGTTAAGGTCCTGACCTTTCAAAGCACCCTATTATGTATACGAATCCCACTAAGTTCAATGCAGTTTGAAAATAACGTAGATGTCCAAATCTCACAGGATCATAGAATTGTTTCGCACTGGAGTCTTAAATAACTGCTATATGTCAGATTATTTTGAAAAAGATATTACAGTCTGTTTTAGTTGAAAGTTCCTGTGCGACTGGGTTGTTATTTTCCATCTCTCCTGTGTTCCTAACACTGAGATGGAGCCAGTGCATAGATGGGATCTGTCTGCTAATATGCAGCTCCTTGCAGTGTTTTTATCCCATTTGCACCACATTTACACTGTGCTTCCATTTTCACAGTCTGCTTGTTCTTTCATGTCTTTAATCACAAGCAGTAATTCCACTGGTTATGCCACAAACATGGATATACATCTGAATGCCAATGTTGATAACTTTCTTGGATTAGATTACAAATTCACATGCATTTGGTACAGGGAGTGGAAATCCCAGCAAGCACAGCTGCTGCTGTCAACAAACTTACAACAGCTTTAACCAAACAACTCCCTTTCATTGAAGCAATTTTCTAACTTCAAACAAAAGAGTAACCAAAGAATCTCTGAGATGCCTATAATATGTAATCCAGCCATGCAGGCTTATATTCCACTTAATAGTCCATTAAGGTAATATCCAGGCTCACAGTCCTCTGTTCAGTGCATAATGAGATGTCCACAAAAGAAAGGGAGGAATCCTCCTCTTTTTCCTGTGGTCCCTGGGCTCAGGCACCTGAACTACGGACCCCTCCTTAAAATCTGGACCAACTCTAAGCACTTTCAGACACTTGGTCTCTTCCCTCATTCCCTTGGCACCACAGAATCACACCCGCAACAGATATACCAGGTTGTTTTCCCTGCCTGCAATCAGTAGTATCCCTCATTTTAAAATAGAAGTTGATACTAGATTTGGAAGCAAAACTATAGATACCAACTGAGAGTGCCAAAGAATCTTTAAGAGCTCTTGGATCATGGGATGTGCCTGTGTGCAAAGAAGAAAGTATCACAGGTTGCCACTAACACCAAGGTTATAGCATGGAAGCTTCTAAATATCTTGGAAGATCCAACTGGCTAAAACCGCAAAGACCAGCTGGCTATAAGAAAATCAAGTACAACACAAATCTCCAAATGCTCGAAGCATGCAGCATAACAGAAAGCATGTACTACAAAGGATCACCAGGTGAGGGGATAATAGACATGAGGCGAGACATGAGATTTCTCTAATGAGAAATGAAGTTGTCAGCCTGCAGAATCAATAATGACCAGTGCACATGCAAACTAGTGATGCTGTATTGTTGTGCAGTCTCCTCCTGACTGCGGAGCACTGCTGGTACCTCGTGAGTCTGCTGACTGGTAAGTGTAGTGAAACACTGTCTGAATCTACTGCTGTCCTGGGAATGTCAAGTGGAATACTTGTTCATATTCTGCAGGTACAGAAGAACACGTGGGTAGGAAAACCAGAAGGTGGATTGGGATAGGAAGGCTTAAAAACAGAATCTTAAACCAATCAAAAGTATTTGTTCAAAGGGACAAATAAGCAACATCCGCCACAAAATCCTTACACTGAGAATAGAATTAACCACAGCAGCAAAAGGCACGAGGAACAATCTATCTGCCTACCGCACAGCAACAGATGAAGTACAGGATGGTATCTGCTACAGGCCAATAATGGTTATAGCTCCTCAGGCTTCTACATGCAATGTGTGGAGTTAAGTGTGCTGTCAAGGGACGCTGAAAATGAGTGACACATTGCAGCCCTAAGGAAGCCAAAGCTCGACTATCTTTGATATTGCTGATCAACAATTTCAAAACTGAAGTCACAGCTGATTTTCCTGTTTGGGAAATTATAGTGGACTGTATCTATGCAGAGAAAGAAACACTCATGGAAGAATTAGAGCATTTATGGTTTAAGTACAAGGGATGATGAAACAGACTGCAAATCAAGATCAGTCAAGTATTATAAAAGGAGCTCTTAATACAGAGAGGTAAATGCAACATAGCTCTTCTGAAATGGATGAGTATTTGCTTTATTAACAGATCTTAGATCTCCCAATATAAGCCCTGAAAGGAAAGAAATGTTAAGTGGGTTTCTTAACGAAAGTGTTTGCACTGATACCAACCAAGTCCCTGCTTTCAGGAAACATTTATCTGCCACAAACAGATAAAGTTAAGACACCTCAGACTCCCTCGTACTTTGATGCAAAACTAATGATGACTTTGGCCTTGCAGGCACCGGTTTAGGCCTTGCTCCCAGAAATATTGCCATGATTTTAAGTGTTAACTGTGCTTTCCAGTGACTCAGAGCCAGTGCCTAATCCCTCCCACAGGGTCTAAGGAGGGCATCTTAAGATGCATCAAGGCAAAGGGATAGGATATCGTGAAATCATCCTCTGAATACTGCATACAGTTGTGTTCATACTCAGGACCTCAAAAATGGTGTCTGAATGAAAGAAATCACAAACCCAGACATCCTTATGGGAGTCAGTGACCTGGAAAGTGACAGTGAAATATGCTTAACTTGGTTTGTTGGTGACCTCAGAAGGGGTAAGGGAGAGACATCATCTATCTGTAATTACATGAAGGGCAAAGGACACAGACAAAATGCTTTGAACTAAACAAAACACATAGTAGCTTAGGAAAAAAAAAAAAAAAAAAACACGATTAAAAATGTCCCAATTTGGAGAGTTACTATGAAAAAACAGATTAAATCAAGTAATTACTCGAGTCATCTGAACTAGATTCAGTTGCTATCAATAATAAAGAATACTTTGTGCCAGGAATACTGTTGCAATGGCTTCCTTAGAGGGTAAAAATGATTTCTGGCTGGCTGGAAGTCTGTGCTAACAACATTACACGAATTAATGAAGTGAATGACAAATCAAAAGGTAAACTAAAGGCAACATGTCATTCCATAACAGTATTTTCCACTCCATGAATAACATGACTCTTCCATTTTAGTATCTGAATTGCTCTAAGGTGTCAGAGACCTTCATTTTATTTTTCTGTGTTCTCTTCTTCTCATCCCTCACAAAAGCAAACAGCCCTTAAATCTAGGCAACAAACATCTGGCTTTACACATTCAAATGAGGTGCATCAAAACAAACAGAATAATTCAAAGCTGACCACAAGGTCCCACTGGCTCATTTGCTCAAGTAATTAAAAAAAGATGAGCTTCACCACCAATTAACCTACTGAGCACTAATTAGCGTTAATGAGGATTTGCGGTACTTGGTACAGCTTGACCCAGAATGTCCTCCTGAGTCCACTAATTGGCTGGTGGCAAAGCAGGGCTCACAAAGAAGGGAAGGTTAAAGTGGATGCAGGTGTCTCTTAAAATTGGATCTTCCCTGAGAAAACACACACATAGCCCAGTTAAAAAAAATAATTCAGGCCCTCCCCCTTCTCTTACAAGAATTGAACTTCTAAGAAATGAGTTTGTGTTTCGTTACGATTTACTAAAGAAGATGGAGAGCACAGGCACATCAAATAGGCAAAGACACTAGGCTGCCATTGGTTTTAACTTGCTGCTCTTCTAGAATATTCAGAATTCAGTCAGACACACACATGTAAAATGATTTAGTTTTGTTTCTGCTTTTCCACTTTCTAGAAGGAAGAACTGAGCAACTAGTAAAGCCTCACCAGGGCTGCTAAAGATGACAAATAAAACACAGAAGTACGTGTCCAGCTGCCATCCTTGTGCCTTAAAAGCATACCAGGAACCCATGATGGAGGCCTGGCTCTTCAGTGCAAGATACCCAGCACCTATGGGGAAGCCCAGGATGCAAGCAAGATACCTGCCTTGGTGGGTAAGCCCAGTGGACAAGGAAGCATGTGGCTGTTTTTCTGTCACATGAATAACTCTGAACCCTCTGGCCCTACTGCAGTGTCACTGCTTCTTTATCCTACGGTGCTGCTGAAGCATTTAGCAACAGGTAAATCATTGTACAGTTTGATTTAAAACAGAAAATCTTCCAAAGCTTAGGCTGAAATTCTGCACTTAATTCCATAGCCTCTCTCCTACCCATCTGCATTTTCAAATGGAGCAGCAGACAAACCCTCATTCAGCCTCTTTCCTTCCACTGTCACACACTCCGTTAATGTTGCCTGAGAAGCCCTGGCTGGCTGGTATTCCTCTCTGCTGGAAGAAACATCTCACAACAGGTTGTCCTTGCACTGCGACAGCTGAGAGGGCAGGAGGGGAGAGTAAGTTTTTGCAAAACATCCAATGTGGCTAAACACAAGGATCAGGAAGTTTCTGACCCTGTCATATTTAGCTGTGGATTAGATTTTGAGGGGAGAAGAGGATACTAGAACATAATAGTTGATTTCTTCCAAACAGAATTGCACACAAACCTTTGCTGTTTCTTTGTTGACATATTTCTGTCACTGAAAGTTACATCAACATAAAATATGAAGAGCAAGAAAACAGGTCTGAAACAAACAGGCTTCTCCAGCTTTGATCAATCCTAATCACCAAACCATCTACACACAGATTGTTAGTTTTCATTTCAGTCTCTCGGTTCTCAAACTCCATTAAGTTTCTTCCAAAGAAGAACCAGAGGTTTGAGCACTATGGTTTCTCCTCAAGTATACCCTGGCAGAGGGGACTCACAGATCTCCAGCTGCTGGGACACACCAAGTATTTATTCACAGGTTCCATCTCTCACCTTCTGCGCAGCATAACGCTGCCTGATGGCTTACAGCATCAGTCATGGTCCTGGTGGACAAAGAGCAGGTACCATAACCCAGGCAGAGTCTGCAGCCGCACGGTTGTAACTGGCCAGAGGAGACAGATTTTTCTTCCTCAGATACTCCCTGCTGGCTGAGGGCACCCCCCAGCACAGCCACAGGCCTCACTTTAACTTGTTTTCTTTTACTTCAGATGCAAGCGCATTACTTGAATTCACACAAGGGAGTAGTTAGAGATATGCAGTGGGCAGAGACACGACAACTAACACAGACTTGGCATAAGGAGAACATAAAACCAACATTCTTACAGACCAGGAATTCAAAATTAAAGTATGCAAATAATATCAAACACAAGCCACGCTAATGCTGCAGGTTCAGCAAAACTCTGTATACTCAAATACCCAGAACAACCCAGGGCTGTGGGAGAAAGGCCTGACTGGCTGAGTGAGCAAATACACCTCCATCCTCTGGGCTTCAGAGACATCACAGAGAGGAATCGCCCTCCTACAGAAGAGCAAAAGTAGAAACTATAGGCTTCTGCTGGTTTGTCTCTTTCACTACACAAAGGGGAGATGTTATTTTTGGTTATCTAGCATTGGATTGCAGGAATGTTTTACTATGAGGTCAATCAGAGTAGGAGGTCTTTCTAATTTAAAAGGCAAACAGGCACTTCTGATAATGAAGCTGCAGTGTAACCAAAGGAAATCTCCAGAGCATTTCATGAGGAAGCATCTGAGGCATATTAACAGTAAAACAAAGATCAGCATTTTCTCTGCAGAGTCAGCGTCTACACACACTGCTCCTTAATCACCCAGGGCCCAGCTGAAATAGAGATACATCCAACTCCATGCTCCTTTTGCATTTTTTTGTAAATACTCAGCAAGTGATCAACAAAAACCCCAGACCATGGCTGGAAGACCAAAGCATCACCAGGCACAAACCACAGAGAAATGAAGATAGAAGCGTGGCCTGAGCCACTTGCAGGCTGAGAGGTGCAAGAATCACCTATGCGCAGTGACTCCTGCACCAAGACAAGCAGGCTTTAGGGAATACAGAGTCCTTGCTGAGGGTTCAGCGACAGCCCCCAGGGAAGCTGGAGGCCTCACACCCTGCCATGGTGTAACATCTCCAGGCGCTACTAATGCAGCAGCTCCCCTTCAGCTGCTTCCCAAGTACAAGTCACAACCACAGAGGAGAAAATCCCTTTCCCTAGACAGGAGGCAACTATTGAAGGAACTTTACTCTTAATGAGTTGTATTTGACATTGTCTATCCAAATGTTTGCCTATTCAGCATTAAATGTACCTGGATGCATGGCCCTGCAAGACCAACTTGGAGCACACTTAAAGCAGCTGTGTAGCGTCAAGCTCTCCAGGTCTGCAACATGCTGTACTGAGCTCAGCTCACAGATGGCTGCAAGTTGTCCACCCCATCTGGATGTGAAAAGGTTGTCACACAACTTGAGCAGCTCCATGGATGTCCTTCATGGTCGCTGATGGCTAAAGCATCTCCTGCCCTTACCAGTTGGTTGGAGAATCTGGTAGTGCTCCCCACACCATCCCACTTCCTTCAGCTCATGTATCACATGGACCCACAAGCAGTTGAGCTGATCCAACTAAGGAGACAGGGCAAAGATGGGCCTGCACAACCACAGCTGGTAAGGAATGGTCTGGGAAACTCCTAAACAGTCCCTGCAGCCACATCAACAAAAACCCATGGACTCACGACCCTTGCCAATGCCCTGGAGGAACACTGTTGTTACAGCTTGTGCTTTGGCCCGGTAGCGTGCTACTTGACCAAAACAGCAGTTTTCCTTTCCCATTCCGTCTCAGAGGTCTAAATGCCGGACCCAGCGTGAAGGGCAGGCTGCAGCCAGTGTGCAGCAGCAGGCCCCACGTCAGGTTAGTCCACCCGTGTTGTCACGTCACCCTGCATCTGTGGCAGAACCACCCTGCAACAGCAGACAGAGGCCAAGACATCTCACAAGCTTCAGCCAGCCCGTGTACAGCACCCAGACTGCAAGTAGAGTTCTGGAATCAAATTCTTCACTTGAAGCTCACAAGATCCTCTTCAAGTTGTATATCTATAAAAGTAGGACAAAGCTTTTCCTTCTGATGACAAGCAAGGATGATTTACATTTTGTAATTAACAATGTGTAAGGTAGAAAAGCCAAACAGATCCCTCCTCTGACTCCTAAAATCACTTGGAAAATCCATTCTGGCCTGCCTTTTTGAGGCTGTTATTCCTAAATGTTTTTCCAAGGCTCTTCTTTGAACAGAGGTGTATTGGGTTTATGTAGAAAGGTTCTGGTAGCAGGCAGGCTACAGAGGTGGCTTCTCTGAGAAGCTGCTAGAAGCTTCCCCCATGTCAAACAGATCCAATGCAAGCACCAGCGGCTCCAAGATGGAGGGAGAGTGACAGGAGTGACTTTGGTGGGCATGCGGCGTCCAGCCAGGTCAGCCCCCCACAGGATGACAGTATTACCAAGCACCTTTTAAAAGATGCCATCTAAAAAAAGCAGACACTAAACATCATATGCCTCCCTGAAAAGCAACAACTTTAAGAAAGTAACAAATGAGATCTCTCTCTGCTTAGCGTGCCTTCCATTTCTAAGCACTGCAAATGTTAATCATGTGTTTATGCATTTCCTTGGCGGGGGGGGGCATGCAGCTAACCTAACTCAGCCAACTAACTTAACACAAACTTGAAGCTGCCCAGTTTTGCCTTCAGTCTTTCAAAAATATGGGCATTGACTCAATTTGAATGTCCAAGAAGCAGAAAAGGCTGAGTGGGGGTTGCTGCTTTCCGGCTATCCTCCATTTGGTATCAGTGCTGTTTACTTCTTGTCCATAAGTGCCTCACTTTGCACTTTCTCTAGTGGGTGCTTGGCTGTATCCTCTACAGATAAGGTGGCAATACAGTTGCAATTATAATGTTCTTTTCCTACTCAGCTCACTAATTTTTTCAGAAGCAGTCACCTCAGAGGTTGAAGTTTTCCATGCTTGGTCTCTGTGTAAAGGTGGTTTTTTTTTTTCAATCCAAACTTTCTGGTTTGAAAAAAGTCCACTTAACGTCCTTTGACTAAAATTGAAATGACTTCTGTGTTCAAAAACTCTAAACTCCTATCAGGTTTTTTTCTTCCTTTTCTTTAGAAGAAAAAAACTAAAGAACAGCTCAGGGCAACAACAAAAACTGATGAACGCTGAAAGCGTCTGGATATGACTTAGAGCAAAGCCTAGGACATTTGGCTGATCTGCAAAAAACCAAAATTTCTTTTCTTTAAGCTTAAGTACTTTGTAACTGACCACTGAATATTTAATATCTAGTACAAACTCTGTTTTCTTGTTCTTGTGACACGTAACTCAGTACTTTATTCTTTGCCACGAATGAGAGGCTGAGGTCGGGCTGTCCTGCTCTGCTCCGAGGGGTCAGCCAGCGGAGGAGCCGAGGCCGAGCGTGGCTGCTGAAGCCATTAGGCTGGAATAGTTGTTATGGAGCAGTTCTCCTGCTGTGCAGCCTGGAGGGAAGATTTCTTCTTCTCTCCCCTGTGGAGATACTCTGTGCCCAACCCAGTTATTCAGGATTAGGCATCAGAGAGATTGGCCCCCTTAATCAGTTTTAACTCTCATCTTGTTATGTTCTCTTTTTTCTCTTCTTTCCTTTCAATTTACAGCTTCATTTTGCCCTTTGTGCTGATACTGTACCTCCGTCAACTTTGACTTTGCCAGCAGGTTTGATCACAGCTCCAAATCCTTCTCCAGGTCACCAGGTTTTAACCCTATTTGTGCACTGGATCTCCCTCAAGGTTACACGATAGGCACTATCAGGATGTGAAATAATTAACTGCACTGGAGAAGGGGCATGTCAGGTCCAACTGGCTTGCACTAGCAGCTCGGAACTTGGGTCCCCAGTGCCAGTAGGAGCGTGATAACTCCCCCTTCATCCCCCAGGCCAGCTTCGGAAACCCTCTCTGCCCTCTGCTCCTTCCCACCCCTGCCCCACAGCCTTCCCACTGCTCAACTTGGAGCAGAATCAAACCCAGTAATTTCAAGTGCCTCACACATCGGGGTTAGAAATGCCAGAAAATAACAGTACATATTAAAATGAGGAAATAATCTGATGGTTCCTTACTGATATGGGACAAGAGGGAGACAGAAAGGGACGAGTGTAAAATAAAACAAAATCATGCATTTTCCACCTACCATACACGAATGTTTACCATCTGGAATCAAAGAATTAAAAAAAAAACCCCACTGATATAATTTTACGTGCTTTTTGCTAGTAAAAGGAGTCTAATATCTTTTTACTAGAAAAGCTGCAAGGAAAAATCATAAATATGCCAGTCACTTTGTTGTGTACACTGGTGGAGAAATCTCGCCTTTCCTTCCCAGAAATGGTGTGAAGAACATCTGGAAAAATTGATAAAAAGACTCCGAAACCTCAAAACCAAAATACACCTTTCCCCTCTTCAACCTCGTTTTACGCTCAGCTGCACGGGATGGGCCAGATTCAGATCACACTCACGCATATCCTGAGAAAACACACTGAAGTCAACATATTAATGAAACAAGAATTTGGCTCCACACATCCAAGGCCATTTAACGAGTTGAAAATACAAGACAGTTTGTTTCAGGTAAGATTCATTGTACCTGCTGATGTGAGGGGGCCTTACTGGCATGGTCTTCTCCCTATTCAAGTGGACGTAATTTGAAATGCATCAATAAAGAGACAGAGTGCTTTGAAATACAATGAGTCCAAGCCTTGTTTCTCTTGATCTTAATGGAAAAGCTCACACCTTCCTCAGGTACCATGCTCAGGTATATCAGGTCATCAGCTCATTCATGGGTTTGTTGAGAGAAAAGTTAAGTCTGTTTTACCACTTCTGCTTCTGCCGGTGCGAGGCTGAGGGCTCTGTGGCCCTCAGCACCATGCACAGCCACAAGCCCAAGTCCAGTTTCCCACATTCTCCTCTTGCTCCTCCCCAGGTCCCTGTGGAGTGGGCAAGTCTCTGCGGTACCTGCGTCACCTCACCGATTACCCACCGGGTCACATGGCTATTGAAATGAGACAGGCATCTGTCTCACCCTCCAAACACAACCAAGGCTACGATAAATACGATGACTCGTTCTCAGGGTGAGAGCTGGTCATATGCGTGTCACTAAAGCGACAGAGTCAGATTTGGTGAGAAGCACTTAAATGAAAGAGAATCTCCACCAGTGTTGTCTCCTTGTTGAAGGCAGACAGTGGAGAGACTGTTGGGAACTGCTGTTTTAGGTACACTGAAAAAAAGTATTTGTTTTTTGAAACAGAGATGAAAGAGATGGCTAGCTATCATCAGTGGGTGTCTGAAAGCAGCAAGAGTAAAAAGGCTTACTGAAAAATGCTGCACAAAAGCCACCGCAGTGCTTCCTTGTTGTTCACAGCTATCGCTCACTAGTTCTGTAGTCACTTCCCTTCATCTTTATTGAAGACAAGGCACTGCCTCCCAGATTTCTGAATAATTTGAAGGAACTCTTCCCAATATTTCAGTGATGCAGCCACTTTTCTGCAACACCCCAGACAGGCCATTCGGCTCCTTGTAAAGTAGGTAAACTGTGAAAGTTACATTGTTCTTGAGTATTAAACAATCTCCTAATCTCAGCCACCAACTGATTAAAAATAGAACAGAAAAACAAGCAGAAAGCTACTTTCAAAGCAAGTTTTCTGGCAACCAGGACAGAGAAACCCTCTGAAACAGGAAATCTAGTGTCACAAAGAGGGTGCTGCGCAGCTTTGCTTGCTCTCCATTAGTTGGCCAGTGGAGCAATAAAGTGACATGGGTTTCCAAAGTAAAGTTTGCTTTGGTCCCTAATCAGGCTTTACTCCACCCGAGCTCTGCTCACTTCAATGAGAGGTTAGATGGACTGGAAAGCAAATGAGGACTTGAAGATTTGGCCCTTTATGAGCCAAGACTTAGTTGTGAACTTATTTAAAGACACAAAAATCTCTGCAGCTGAACTCAATGCCACTTTTGAACACAAACCTGTAGAAAAACTGTTTGTTTTCTTTGTGTAAATCTTGCATGTTAACATGATTAAGTCTGCTGGGCAGGTGTCTCCACATGTCCCTGTTTGCTTTGGCACAGGAGCTGCCCCTCTCACCTCTCCAAATTCATGTAAATTTAGTGTTAAATCCTGCCTTTTGTTACGTGAGAGTGCCAGGGAGCCCCTCTCCCTTCCCGCACCAAGGCTCGCTCATGTCACAGCTGGGCTGGAGCCCAGCCCAGCACCAATGGGTGCCAGGCTGGGGATGGCACGTGCAGAGACTCGTCTGCCACAAGCAGGCGGGTGAGCACGGCATGGGATCCATCAACAGCCCCTTTCCCCAACGCTCCTTCTTCTGCTTCTGAAGGTATTTTCGGAGTTGTCGGTTTTCCAGATACTTGTTTCCCCTGATGAAATCCCCTGCTCCTTGAATCATCTGATTTTGTGATCATCCCAGTGTCCATGAAAACTAAGTTTTTAGCTGTTCAGATGAGACATCCAGAGAAAAGAGAACATGATCCTTTGCAGCTTGAAACAATACACTTGTTACAATCTCCAAGCATCACTCTAACGTTATAATATTTTGCAAGATTTTTGGGATCCAACTGCAGTGCTCCGGGTGCTGACGCTCCCTCCTGCACAGACCAGACACTCCCTGATCTACCACTTGTTTTGCTGTTGGCTCCCTCCCATTGGCAAGGCAAAAATTTTCACCCGCTTTTTTAGATCGATACAAGCGAATTCAATTCCAGAAACTGTTCAAAGGGAATAAGATTCAGAAGGATGCAATGAGTACTAGTGAAGACTTTCTTTTGTTAACCTGGAAAAAAAATGCATCTAGCAAGAAGATCTTGACACAGTGAAGACCCTCTAGGACAGGACATGAGTATTTAGGTATCAAGTGGCACATGCAGATCTCCAGCACCCCTTCCCAAGTGCAGTGAGGACCCAGGTGCCATCTTGGGCACTCATTCTAGAAATTCAGCTGAGCCACTCAGTAACAGTAAACTGTTGGCATCCTGTTGTGCAAGCCTGGATGCATTCACTGCTTTCCAGGCTTTGTGAACTGCTTTTTGTTGAGCAGATTAATCCTAAACATTCAGATCTCACACCTCATTTTTTGTCTAAGGTCTAAGCAATGATAAAAGCAATTAGGCTCCCTAAATCATTCTCTTATCTGTAATTGGGTGTGATTTTTTGTTTTTTGCTTGTGAAAAACACTGAACAAAAACAGTGACCATTTTGTGGGCCAGGAAAATAGACCCTGATGACAGCCAGCTTATCTTCCACAGCTGCCTGAACAAACCAACACCTAACAGATATGTCTTCAGGAACACTTCCAAACAAGAGCTAACACTGTTACTTGGAGGTGATGGACGGACTCGTGTAGTTTTAACACAACTCCCCATGTTCCATTAGAAACGAGGAGACTCCAGCTACTTTCCCTTCCTGCATCATGTCACATTGCCAGAAATATCCCAAGGGCAATGGGGCTGCGGGCAGGAGGGGAGAGCAGCACACACGTCTCAGCACTCGTTCCACCAGCTTCAAGGACATTTAAAACAAATAGAGAACATGAACCAGAGAGGCTGTAACTGCAAAAAAGCTCCCACTCTGTTTCTTTCCCACCGTCATCATTCCCTTTGGACAAGCACACGATTTCTAGCAGGTGTGAAAGAGCCAGGAGACAAACAAAAGAGATAAAAGACAGAACAACTCTGAAGAGCACTCAGAAGGCCACATCACAAGCACAGCACACCAGCTCCTAGCAGGCAGAGGCACTCTACCATTATCTAGTTCACAGATGGACCACCCAGAAAATCTGGGAGCAATTAGGAAGGAGAACAAACAAACGCTTGGAAAGGCAGGGGGAGGGAGAATGGGAAGGAGGGCCAGAAGGGATTCCTTACATCATCTCCACGCAAGCGTTTCGAGAATGAAGTGAAGCTATATGGAGGAGGAATGCAGATGAAAGAGTTTGCAGTGAGAATGCAGTAAAATAAAAGGCTATGAAAACATGTAGCATATGAATGAATTACAACATGGCCATTAAATTTACAGAAAGTCAGGACAGTATGTAAACAGAGAAGAAACCCAGCAAGTTCTTGGAGAAACATACACGCACATATATAAACAGATCGAATGCCAACTGTCTCTCTTGCTATTAACAGTGTGTCAACCCACCCGGCAACCCACAGATTCATCAGACAAAAAGCTGACTCACTCTTCTCTCCGCAGTCAATAACTGGCACTAAATACTGGCAGGAACACACAAATGCTACACACCAACACCACCAATGCAACTTCACATCCTATGCATGGGTAGGAACCACAGCAACAGCCAAAGCTGTGTGATGGAACAGTGTTTCCTGCTGGCCTGGATTCACCTGGCACCAAACCGTTTGTCAATCATCAACTCACAACACCAAGTGACACCTTTCCTGCCTGGGAGGCTGACCCTGTTTTGGTACCCAGTAATTTGGCTGCAACTGACTTCAAGGTGACTGCTCAGCCCTCTAAAAACAAGGCCCATTTTTAATTAAATGCCTGATTTCAGGCTTCTTTGTTGGTTTTATTTGTGGCATAAGAAGGTTGCCTTTGTTCACCAGCGCAGCAAAATTTGCTTTTTCCTTTTAAATTATCTGACATGCCGTTTGCAACTTTTGCAAGTGAGCACAATTTATGAACCTTGTTTTGTAGGATCCAAAACTCACAGCAGAAAAATGACTCGAAATAAAAACTGAACATGCCAAGTATTTTGAAGTGACCTTAATCAATAACACTGTGTTTACTTTGTCTTGGCCTCTGAGAAGCAGACTCTGATCACTAAGGACATCTTGTAAACACATTAAAGTTAACACAAGCATTTTTTAAAGCTTTTCAGTTTACTATAATCTTGGTAAACTCACTCCCTCATAATTTTCCCTAAAAATAGTGCTTATTAACTCACAAGTTCAGCTGAAAAAAACCCTACTATCCGCTTGTCTTAGCAGCAGCTACAATATGGCAATTAGTTTACCTTAGAATAGACATCAAAGGCTCAAAGGATGACCCTGCCCTAGAAGAACAAAATCTTTTAAAAGCCCCGTTCCACTCAGTTTGCTAGTTTATAAGGTTTGCTAAAATCCAGTTTAATGATCGTGTAGTTTCTTAGCAAGTCATGTGGTGCCATATTGTGTGAGGAATAGAAGAGTTAGTTCTAAAACCTTTTTGAACTTGGGGAGCTTTTCCGACCAGCTGATGCAGAACCACATTCTGAGATGGTAAATGAAACTGTTGGATGCAAAAGCCTCACTATGATTTTCTTTAGCTTCTTTCAGAAGAGACAAAAGTTCCCACACAACACATACTCTCCCCTTACAATGAAAGATTCAGTAATAGCAATATGCTCAAGTCCATATGGTGTGGATATAAGGGAGAGGCACAATGAGAAACTGAGAACACTGAAAGCAGGGGCCTGTAACCTGCAGCAGAAAAAAAAGCAAAAGCATTTAAAAAAAACCCTTAAGGTGAGACTGAATGAAGTTGTAGGGCACACTGAATTAGCCAGTTTTCCTGTTAGCTACAGTCTTCATATCCTGAGTCACAGACAGTTTCCTCCCCTGACATGGTTATCAGATTTTTTTTTTTTTGATGATATGCAACAAAATCCTTTCGAGACCAGTCTGGCCAGGTAACAGCCAAGCAGGGGACTGAGCAGCAGTTTCCAATACAGCCTCACAGCAATAATGTAGGAGAAATGAAACTGGAAGGGCTGATTCCAGTGGGAGCAAAAGACATATGAAAATGAACAACAATAAATACAGGAGAGAATCCTTCTTACCCTGTCTGGAATCAGATTTGAATGGTGAATACGAAATAGGGAGGGGAGAGGACAAGAAGGGTCTGTTTTAAACATGAGCATAGACTTGCCCTACCTCTTTCCATTGCTATCACGAAGCATGGCTTTTCCCAGCTCCCTCGTCTTCGTCTCCAACTCCTGAACTTGCTCCAGCAAAGTTTTATGGTAGGTATGCTTGGCCCTGTACCACAAAGAAAAGACAAAAAGAAAAAAGGCATGTGAACATTTGTTTTGCTACCAAACCCCAATTTTACTTCTCAGATGAGAGGTGCAGGGCCTTCCCTTGAAGAATAGGGGATTTGCATTTTTGTATGCATATCAGTTCAGATTCACAATATCTGGGAAATATTACATAAGAAATGAGAAATCAGAAGGACTTCAAATTCAGCAGAACTCAGCTGCTTCAAAATAACACTCACAATCTAACCAAGCAGCAAAGCTACATGACTATGGAAACCTGACACCGCTGCCGTGGGACTGCTCAGGACCCGGGCATTCAGACAAAAGAGCTGGGATTCATTGAATATTCATGGCAGTAAAACATGATTCTACTCTGTCTTTTGAGTTATGTGTGGCACTGCTCTGAAAACCTGAGAAGAGTCTCAGATAATAATTGCCATTCAAGTCCTTTTATTTTCATTTATCAGCTCACATGACTTGGAAAGGCACTTCTCTCCCCACTGAGCTTTCAAAGTGACAGTAACAAGATTGACTCTGTCCTACTTTCTTTTCCAAGAGCAATCCATGTACCACACGTGCAAGCAAAATTTGGAAAGCAATGTCCCCCATGAAGAGACTTCCCCCCCCGTCCAGTTTCACCTACTGCTCCAGTGCTATTACACCTAAATTACACTGACAAAAGGAGAAAATCTAGTCCCCCTCTGTCTTGATATGTACAAAGCAATAATACAAAATGCAGGGATCTTTCTCCAATGGGCAGGTTTTGATCAGCTTCCTCTTTTGTGTCATTTAAAGAAGGACGAGTGTCCCGTGAGATAACACCGACTTGCATGTGACTGCACAATAAGCCTAAAAACAAAGTGGAGCCAAGTCAGCTGAGGCACCACTTGCTTCAGAGCATTAAAATAATATTCTTCAACTGTAGAGACGGCAAAAATTTCTTAAGTTTTACAAAAATCTTTAGTGCATATATGATAATCTTTGACCAATGATGTAAAACCATGTCAAACTCCCTCTAGCAGAATAATAATAACATTGTATATGTAACAAAGAGTATAATGAAGATGCCTTTGTTTTTAAAAAGCATAATTCTTACTAGTCCTTCCAGGAGGAATAAAAAAAAAAAAGACCACAAAATCTCATCGGTTTCTATATTAATGACAGTGCCTTCATATTAATGCTAAGTTACCCAAGTCCTCTGGTCTTTGTGTTGCTGAATTAGGCCCCAAATGTCTCAAAATGAGAAGCTAGAATGAAAACTACTTTTCAAAACACATCTGCATTTAAGAGTAAATAAAGGAGAAGAACAAAAGATGAAATACAGCAAAATCTGGAGGTAAAGGATATCATGATGCACTTAGAAGAGCACCCTATTAAACCAGCAAAGATGTATTATTTGCAAGGGAACACCAACAGACTGTGACAGAAGAAGTTAATGGCAAGGATATTTCTAAGACATATAATATCTCGAGAATGTGAGATGACCTAAACCTGCACAGAAATTAATTATATCCAAGGTCTTATAACTAGTTAGGCTAATGATTAGACTGGTTTCCTCTTTGAGGAAGGGAAACTACAGCGAGTAAAGTGAGAAAGCTTTGAGCTATTAATTCTCAGAATCTTTACAGCTGACTTCACTATCACACTATTTGAGTAGATACATTGACATTTTCTCTTACCTTTTAAAGAAGCTGTACACACTATTGCAAACTTGAAGACTGAATAAGTTTGGAACTTTTCATGTCCTTTATAACTAGTTTTCCCACAGACAAGAGCACAGAAATCTACAAGTTATTCAATCTCTCCCAAGGTTCCATACTTACCTTGCCATACACCATAAGAGATGAGAGAGGTTTTTTTATTCTTCCCCTTAAAGTGAATACTGAATTCAAAATTTAACAGAACAGAGCCTGAGCAACAAAGTCCAGTTAGCGCAGCACAGTATAAAGAGGCATTGCAGTGATATTTCACTATATGGAAAAAATACAGTTGTCGTCTTGAATTTGGGGGTACTGAAGTATTTTGTAAGTATTGTGAAATGATGAAATATATGGGCTCTGCTGTGGCTGAGTACCTATAAAGCAACAATAAACCCACAGGTAATTGTTATGCATTGAGTCACTCCTTCACTTGGAAGAAAGAGCAGCCATGGAAGAGTTTGTAATTAACTATTTATAAAAAGGGCCTGAGCTAACCTATCCACATGCTTCTCCAAAAACAAATACTAAGATATGGTATTACAATTGCCTCAGAGTCTGGGCTTGTTCCCATCAAAGTCAAGTGCAAACATTCCATGGAACACTGGCAACGGAACTGAATACATCATGACTTTTTCACAATAGCACATTATTAAATTTTGATACACGAAAATACAGGTAGAAGTCTTAACTTTTATCTTGTACTTTACAAGTGACCCTAGATGCATGATCAGTCCTCAATAAATTATGAAATCTTGTGTTCGATGTTACTGTTCAGCTAATATTTGATGCGTTACATAAAGGCAAACTCACCTTTCACTCCCACCATGGACCACAAGAACAGGCAAAGGGTTATCTTTCTATTTTTGGGTGGCCCTTCCCCTTCCAAGGCAGGGAAGTGCACAGCTTCACTTGGCTGCCCTAGGAGGATATTTAGGGGGTTCAGGAAGCCAGAATCCGCCAGGGAGAAGTGTGGTTACATTCATAAACTTTTCCCAAACCCGATGACACACCTACTCTGGCTCATTATCCTCAATACCATTTTAGGAGTCTTGTGCTCCAGAGACTGCAAACATGTACAAGAATGGGAAAAGCTCCTCATACCTTCTCTCTTATTTGCACTGCAGAGCTGCCAAGTGCAACATGCCTCTTCCCCCACAGTAAAAAAGCTACATGAAGATTTTGGTAATGATTGGAAGCATCAGGAAATTTTTCACTGTAACACTAAGTATTGAGACACCAATTATTAATAAACTCTTGCCTTCTTGCCTAACTTTGCTGGAATACACTCTGTATTTTTATGATTCCCACATAGCTTTGTGGCTCAGCTATTTTGAGACTTCCTAGCACCAGCGACATGTATTCAAGTGACATGTGCCAACTGTGAGGAAGCACTCACCTTATAAAGCTCTGTTCATTTAAACAGTAGCACAACTGGGACTTTTATAAGGCAAAAACCAAATCCAGACCAAGCCACTGAATTCAGGGTAGTGGACCAAAGCTAACAATGCGGCATTGCAGCCAAGCATTAATAATAAGCTTCCTTCTTTTTTAAAGAGAATTTTCCACCTTTCCTTGATTCACTTTAAAAAAAAAAAGGAAATATTAAAGCCTAGAGCAGCAGAGACCATGGGAGATAAGAGGTATGTTGACAACTGCAGCCTGTGTAACAAAGGGAATATGTAAAACTAGCGATTTTTTCTGGCATTACAAGTTTTAATAGTGGATGCAGCACAGCAATTTAGAAACAAAGATTTGTATTGGTTTGAAACACACTTTCCTATCCATTTTAACCTTCTTCCAGACAAAAACTCTGTACTGCATTTATGGTTTTCTAGCAGTATTTTGTACTGAAATTAGGCACAAACCTTCTGGGTCACATGGATGCTCTTTCTGCAGACACATGCTTCATGTCCAAAAGAAACTGAAAGGGATAAATTCCATGACCAAGAGAAGTCAGAGCTGCTGGAATTTTATGGCCAAAACCAGATTCTGCTGAATTACAGACAGCAACGTGGTGTAACCACTGCTGTGGAAACGTGCCGACTGATTTCCAGAGGCCTTGGGCTCAAGTTTTGAATGGCAAGCCTCTTGGAAAGGAAACAGACCTTTACTCCTTCCATATGGCAGTGCTGATAGCTGTGTCATTTCATTTATCCTAGTTAAAATGTTAATGGTGTTAATTTTTCAGTGATGGGCTAAAACAAAAAATGTCCTGCTCAGAGAACAGATTTTTTGCTTAATGTTGATAGGAGCCTCCTGTTTAAAATCTGCTGGCAAAATATTTACTCTATCAATCATAAACGTTTGTCTTGAGAGCTTCACAATCTCTGTACATTCTTGGTCTGAAGCACTGAAAGGATTATGTGGCTGAGATTTCTCTAAGAAATATTAAAGAACCAGCTGAGTCAGTAACAGAGTTTTAAATGATTAATAGCTGAGGATGAGCCTGCCTTGGTCTGGCCTATTTTAGAATTCTTGAGTCATTTTTGCCAAGAACTGACAAGAACAGAGGACAACTTCAGGACATCCAACTATCATGAAAACATTTCAAAAACTAAAGCGTAATCTTGAACACCTAAATATATATTTGATCCCCGATGCTGCAAACCGTTCGGCTCCTATTCAGCTTTAACCAGAAAAGTAGTCCCACTGACTTCTAAGCAGGTAATTTTAAATAATGCCTGACACAGTAGCAGGGCCTGTTATGATAAAAGAATTCTAAGATTTTTTTCAGAGCTTTAAAAAGCAAGTCAAAGAGATGGCTAAATATCTAAATTTAAACATTTTGGTCTCAGCTTTAGAATTTTAAAATAATTTTCAATTGGAGAGTTTAATTAGCATACCAAAAAACCCTCTAGTGTGCTAGACTATTAAATCACAGTTTGGCCTGAACAGAAATTTTACATTATCACACCTAGTTTTAATTTTAGCTGTGTAGCTCATGAAAGTTAAACTGAGGAAGAAAACAGGAAAACATTTAAGTAGTACTACTGATTGGTAGATTTGCATAGTACTCTTTTAATTTAGCTGCGCTATCAACTCCATAGGAAGAAAAATGATTTTAAAAAATACGCATGTGACCTGATGTATCCTTTTATGCCAGTTTTTGAAACGTGCCTGCGTTTGGGAAACTTTCTGCTTTTTTGAATATTTTTTGCATTTCACGGTAAAGAAGGTTGGTGGATTTGGCAGTGTTAGGTTTTTGGTCAGTTTATGATCTTAAAGGTCTTTTCCAAACTAAATGATTCCATGATTCTAAGAATCTTCCTTGACTGACCAGCTGCTCATTGCTGGAGCAAAGCGCTACGTATTACAAGGTTTCCACTTTGAGCCTTTGTGACATGTGACAAGCTAACCTATGTTTCCTCTCCACTCCAGCTAGATCTGCCTTTTTGCCCCAGGTTGGAATGCCCAAAAGGATCAAACCTTTGGTGCTTGAGACACTTAAAGCCAAACTGAACAAAACACCAGAAATTCTAAATGAAAACTCTCCTTCTGCATTCCAAATTGCAATGGTAGAGAAGGTAAGTTGCTTCTCCTTAAATCCAAGTTCTTGAAATTGCTTGCCTTCTGCAATACATTGAAACCATGGATTTTTGAGAGAAGGAGATTACAGAGGCTTTTATTTCCCAAGGGTTGTTCCTCCTCTCTGGGCAGTGAAGGAATCGTTAAGACTTCACTGCAGCCACAGAGTGCAGAGTATTGCTCTTCTCTCAGTTAAGGCTTGGAAAACCCACTGCTGAAGGAGAACCTAGAGAGCAGCTGATAAAGAACGGGGAGCTCTCTGGGTATGGATTAGAGTGCCACATTTTTACCTTCTACGTAACCTTAGCCAAATCAAGCAAATTATTTCCTCCTTTTTAGGAATAGGAAATCTCTGATGTCCAATTTCAATTTACCTTTAACAAAAGGTTAGACAACACAAATAGTTGTAAGATGACACACCTTCATTACTCAGACAAGGCTGCCTCTTGCAAATTCAGGACTATTCATTCCCTCACATTGCTGGTTGCATTGGCAAGTGAGAAATGACTCTCGCTTCACTTTGCTCAGAGGTTTTTCAAAGATGTATCACCATTTTGCATTCACTGAAAGGCTTCATAATTCTTTACAGAATAACACCGGACTAGACAACCTGTGCACACAGAATAATTCCTATAACCCCAAGAGGACCAGTTCGGGACTTACGCTGTCCATGCCACATCTTTAACGAGGCATGCAGTGGGCACAAGAAACAAGCCGAACCAGAAGTATCCACATCTTAACACCATTCCAGCCTGTGAAGAAAACAAACAAATAAATCATGAGTATTTGCAAGCCATTACATGTTAAGTGGTTGTTTACAAGGAAAAGGTAGAGCAATGTCATCCATGATCTGGGTGATGTTGAAACTTGGCAGTCGTGGGGAAGTCTCATCAACTGTTAACAGAAGTTAGGCCTATGATTAACAAACAGAAACAGCATTTCTCATTGTAACCTTTCCTTATGATCTCAAATGCCTTAGAAATTTCAGAAAAACTGAGCGTTTTGACCAAATCCTCCACTGACATTAATTTGTGGATCCAGGCAGACTCATTTTCACTAATGAAGAGCAATATTATTATATTTAGCTTGCACTTTTGATTATCTTTTGTGCCCTTTGCTTTTTGCTCTTTCTACCCACTGTTCTAGATCTCTGATCAGCATCACATTGACATTTAAAAAAAAATGCATTCATCACTAAGATGTTTCCCTTAAGTACAGCACTTCCTGTTCAAACTACTGCTGCCTGAAACCCAGGGTGGGAAAGATTTGCTCCTGTCCTGCAAATGGCCTTTTTTACAAACAAAGAGCTCAAAGTTTATATTTGCGTTTTTCTCACTGTTGTAATGCTTGAAGAAAAAGCTCGCTAGGATTTGAGAAGGAAGATATCTGGAAACTCTGCAAGTCCCAGCAGACACAGGGAGTTATGGAATAAAGTTGAAATATAGCATTATTTACAGAAAAGCTATTGTAGGTCATCAGAATCTTTTACAGATGAATTAATAGTAAGGCCTGGGTTTGCTGCACAGAAGACCTGAAGAGGTGGTGACCTCACCACCTCTTGCATGCACACACACACTTCACATAAGAATCATTCAAGCTCTCTAATACATTAGAAACAGAAAGGTGATGGGTTTTTTTCTGTAATCACTCATGTGAAGCACACAAGATAAACAGGGGCCCAAAGGCGTCAACAGCCTTTCCAGTGGCTACCCACGTTTTGCTCTCCTGCCAGTTATGGACACAGCCACATCCCTTCCCCAAAACCTTTACTTCTCACTGTTTTACATGCCACATACAACACACACAGTATCTACTGATGTTCACACGTGTGATTGTAACCGAAGGCAGGGATGCCGATAGCCCCAGACAGCAGGCTGAAACAGTCACATCCCCCCGTCAGGCAGGTACACAAGGAACAGCAGGTAGCAGTGCCCAAGTGTCAGGGTGTTTTTACAGACAAACGCAGCTACAGAACATGGAACCAAACAAAATGTCTATTAGCCTTTGAAATACGCCATGGGAAGACAAAATTTGTAATGATACCCTTTGTAAGATAAACGCAGTTGATCACAACAGAAGGAACTTGCACCACTTGCTACAGCAAAGCTTCCAAAAAGAGAAAAGCCACATTGCATTACCAGGATGCCCATCCAGCATCTTTTTTTGGTGTTGATCTCGGTTTAAACTTGTCCACAACTCAAGTCATATTTAACAGCAGCTTGCCCTTGGATTGCCAAGTAGTGAGTACTTTCAAAAGCGTTTTTCACTTTTAAATGTTAAATCCCGCATGCCATTGCTGGACTGACAGATCAGTGGTAAATCTTGTACTGAAACCAAGAGCGAGCTAGACTGTGCTAAAACATTTACGGACACTTTGCCACCCACACAGACAGTAAGCAAACACATTCCAGTCCCAGAATCAGCTCTCAGTTATTTGTGAGCCTTCATGTCTCCTTTCGTGTGAGAATGTCAGAAGCATATGGGCAGTTTTGATCTATGCTTATTTAAGGAAAAGGATGTGCAGGAATAAGAGGAAAGCCATAACTTTATTGTTAGCCAAAGAGGTGAACTGTAATAACACAGTGGCAAAACATAATGAGATTTATCCTTGTGGTGCTTTTTTGTTTGTCTGTGACCCTGCAAGTGCCAGCAGTCTAATCACATCAGCATTTCCACTGACCATCCCTCCGTTGCCTGTGCTAATAAAGGGCCATAGCATTCTATATGCATCTTCTGCTATTTTTGCTCAAATATTTTCTGTTCCACTTTTTTTTGCTTTTCTAGCTGAAAGCAACTCGACATTTTCAAAGTGCGGAACAATCCATGTATGTATTCAATAGAAGTTTACATGTAATTTTTGTTGTTATAATGCTAGCATCTCAGTCAATGGTTATGAATCTGAACATCTCGTATGCTCAGTGCGACACCAAAAAAAAAAATTCAAGGCAAATACTTTTTGACTGCAATTATGCATTTTACTCAAACATTAAGTCCAAAACCTGCACCGTAACAGTAAAAGTATTCATGTCCTCTGAACCCTGTCAGACATTCACTCTACTGCTGGCAAACCTTTTTCCACACAAGCCTCTAAAAGGATTTTACTCCTTTCCCTATGTCGGGAATCTGGGAGGCTTCTTCCTTGCTTATCTCTGGTTTCCTCACAGAGTTACACGACTTCTGTGCTGCCTGAGAGCAAACTGGTTTGTCTTGCACGCAGAGCTCTGCCTCTGAACTCTGCCTCCTCTCCGCTCACAGAACAGGAGCTCCTCAGCAGAGGATTCACAGAAACCACCCAACATGTTCTGGGGACATCCACAGACAGCATTTTTAGGCTGTTCTCCAGCTTGTGGGATAGGGGGCTGGCTTATGAACAGAAGCTATAGTAAGAACACCTATATATCACAGCAAAGCCTTCCTCAGGCTTCCCAGCTGCTGCAGTGCTCCATGCCAGTTGTTCGGCTCTTCATGGGAGCAGCGAACACAGCTCTGCAATCCATCCTCAGTGAAACACGGCATTTCCATACCCAGTCCCAACGAATAATACCTTTCAGCTATCGGTTATCTCCCCCAGATAAGAAAAGCGGAGCTAAAGAGGAATCACCACCATTTATTTTTCTTTTTTTAAGAAGGTCACAGGAGGAAGAATAGAAATAGTTTGTTTTTTAAACAAATTCAAAATTTGACCAGCTCTGTCATCACACAGGCCCCACGAAACAAAACCGAGTCATTTTTATTCTGTCTACTGATGTAAACATTAGTGACTAGCACATCCAAAGCCAACTACCAGAAACCATTAATCACCTGGCACCCCAAACCCACTTGAGACTAATGCAAGTCCTCCAGCTGAAGACATTGCAGCTTAAACTGCTGCCATCAGCAGGCTGCCTTCCAAGAATAGACGAGACTGTCACAGGAAAACCGCTCATTTTAGAGGAGTGATAACATTTGTTAAAATGAAAGAATGGAAACAAGAAAGAAAAACTTAACTCCAGTTATGTCACAACTGAAGATCAAACAATTTAGATCCAGACACCCTTAACCTTCCAAACTGGTTTTATAAGGTTGGTTACTTGCTTTTTTTCTTTTAAACACTGTACAAAAGCAATAGTACCGGCCAGTCAAAATGACTAGAAGATCTGTTCTGTACCATTATTTTAGAAAGCCCAGGTTAAGGGCTCTGTTGCTGTTGTTTGTTTGTTTTAAATCAAGGACACACTCTACACAGGCATATCAGTTAGGGAATAGATTGTTTAAAAAAAATCTTAAATACCAATATGGAAAACATGTCAAAATCTTTTCTTCATTTTACTATTCTTTTTTGGTACCCAAGTAAGCATCGGTTGGTTTTACTGTAGTGATGCCACTATCTTCAACAACAACTTCCAAGGAGAACAAGGGCAAAAGTGCCCAGGGGTGGGAAGTCAGATATCCAGACTGTTTTGGTATTCTCATCACAGCATAGTTAGACAACAGCTAGGGACCACTAAATGATTCAGACAAACCACACAAGGGTCTCAATCATATCATTCAAGAAAGGTGAGACAAAATTTGAATTCATATTTTGAATAATAAAGGCTTTATATTACTTCCTTTCCTCATATATCCATGCAACCTAACTCTGATAAAAAAAAGATAGCAAAAGCATAAGATCAGGATAGAAACAGCTGGCTTTATATTTACAGTGTGACAAAAGTTACTGGAAGTGTGCCTGGATCCTGCTCATAGCTGTCTCCACAATGCACGGATAAGGACCCAATAAGCTGCTCTATTATGATTTCATATTCATTCAGTTCCAGCTTTATACAGTAGGGATCCAAGTCCAGCCTTCAGTCAGGTGATGACAATCAGATCACTTTGGTCCCCACTAGTCAAATGTGGATGATAGCACAGCATTGGCATGCCTTGGGAAAGGAGGAGAGAGCTAGAAAATGGACATGTGATTATCGTGAAGGATTCACATATGACAACAGCACAAGAAGTGTTCACTGCCATCACTGAGATACTATTGATCTAGATATCTATGAAGGATTCAGCTTGCAAGTGACATGTAGCTGGAGCTGCAAGTGCAATTCCAGAAGTCTCTGCCCTCCTGCTTCATCGGCATTGCCTCCATAACCAAGGCAGAAAGCAGAGCATCACCCACAGGCAGTTAACCCCACCTTAAGGAAACCAACTGAGATGCACCAGGTAGGCATCTCTGTCAGTACCTCTCCTCCCTCCATTCTAGACCAGCAGTTTGGTCTGAGCACAGCACTTGAGAAGGGCGAAAGCTGGGGCAGAGGAATCCCAGCTGGTCACTCTGCTCCTGTCTCATGTTAGGCAAGCGCCTTGCAAGCATGTTTGTGATTAATTCGATGAGGACAGTTTTCTCCAAAGCCAGCACAGTGTATAGACAAATACATTTTCCTCGATGAGAAGCTCAGGCATTAACACTGGGACACATCACATCAATGCTCCTACTTTACTCTGGAAACTCCCAGATTCCGGGAAAGATTGACTTTCAATTGCTCTGTAGATTCAATAGAGATGATTCAGAAACCGCTTTAAAGGTCTAGGGAATATTGGAAAGCAAAAGACACTCTATCCCAATCTTGAAATTGTTGTGCTCTTAGTGATGTTGCACCTTAGACAACTTTGCTGTGGATTTTTAATTGTTTGGTTGGGCTTTTTTTTAATGCTTTTCATGAGTAAATTTGAAGCCTAAGCAGTAGGAAGAGGAATAGATTCCACAAACGAAAAAACTATCCCAAATTATGAAAAATATCACTGTGCAAACTTCTCTGCAAATATCTGATGCATTTATACAGTTTGAAGACCATTACCCAGCCCTGTTTTCCTTTAGAGAACTGCACCGTGCACCCTCTGCGTATTCTGAGTCTTCTTGAGACTGAGTGTTTTAGAGGCAGCACTGGGCAGCTTTCTTCTTTCAAAAGACCTAGAAGCTTAATCTTGAAAGGGTAAAAATATTAAATCCTTATCAACCAAGTGGCTGAATAGATCTTAAGGAGACATCAACACATGCCATGCAACAACTGGAAGATATGGTGTCATAAAACAATCCATTTATCATAAATTATTCTGAAAGCATCCACTAACAATGGCTTTCTCCCACTTTAAATGATAAAACGGCATTTCTCAGATTCAGTCAAAGCCTCCTACTGTTTCTATTAGCTTATGTGGAATGAACAGTATCTCCACCCCTTGCAGTTACACTGTACAAAATACACAGATTCTGTTATACTTACTGTATTATGCAAGATCCTTGAAGTGCTACAAATACTATACCAACCTTAAAGATCACATACTTTAAAATCCAAGTGCAGAGAGATGACACAGGGCTTGCTCATGGTCACACGAATCAATTGCAGAGCTGGGCAGATTGCCCAAGTCCCTCAATTAAATCATACTATACAGAGACTGAGCCTACTGGAGCCCAACTATGAAGTACAATCAATATCCAAGAATACGGTCTCAAGGATTTTCCCTGTGCACGTTGGAACATAATCTAGCCTCAACACGAGCCGGCGCTTAAGAACTTTTCCCCTCAACGCAATCGTAGCCAGCCCAGGCTGGCCAGATTTACTAGATTCAGGGCTGACAGGTGTGATCAACAGATTTACCAGCTCCCTCTTCAACAAGCATCTTGGCTGGAAATGCGCCTGAAGAATAACCCTTTTGGATTAGAGGCAAAGTGTTAAAAAACGAGGCAGCAGAATTTGATTTCCCCTCCATGCTTACACCACTGGGAGTCAGGAGTACCTCAAACGAAATGAGCGGAGCTCCACCACTGAAAGGCTGGCTGGATATTTCCATGTCTGCAACAAAGATGTGCAATGTTTTCCATAATGTAAGAGTTTTCACTCTAAAATGACTCAGATGAAAACAATGACCTCACTGGCTGGCTGGATTTAACACAATGACACATTGGTCCAGTCTCAACCCTATTTCCTCCCTCTCCCAGTCTCCTCTCGTACAGCCGTATCCCCCCGAGAGCCGTAAAAGGAGGAGAGAAAAAAATCAGATACCTCACTCAGATATTTTACCCCTTTTCCTCAATTTTGCCAGTCATACTTAAAACCATATGGAAGTCTAGAGCAAGAAATCCGTCCACTGTCTAGCTTCCATGACATAGTTTATCAAGCTTACAGGTAATTTTAATGTAATACTTGGATTTAAGTGTAGGGAGAGACAACAGGAGAGGTACTTTGAGCAAAAAAGAAAAATTCCACCACAGTATCACAGAGTCATATATATATTCAGCATTCCTAGTAAAGCCCAAATTATTTTGAGATATAGGTCTCAGGCAAGAAGCTTTTTGTCAAAGAAGTTGCTAGTCACAATGGTTAAAAGAAAGCATGAAAATACAAATTGAAGTACAGAAAATCCAGAAAAATATAATCGCAACTCAGAAAAGACCAATCACTTGCTTGAAGTTCTTTCATGATCAGAATATTCCAGGAATCAGTAACATAAACCTACAAAACCAAAAATTAGTATCTTCAAGAGGAAAAGAAGCCAAACAACTTCATATACACTTCCATGATTTTAGAGAAACTACTTAGAGCTGTAGCACCATAGAAGCACAGTGAAGTCCTCAGATCTACCCCCTTTTATTTTCTAGTTAGGAACTACTTTTCCATAATGGAGAAAACCAGCAAGGTAGCAACCTATTGTTATTGTTTTCTTAATATAACTTACAGGAATTAATATTTAAAACATAAATGAATATATGATTGGCCAAATGTGCCCCAAAGGGTGCTAATAAGCTCTGTTCTAACTAAAAACATATTCTACATATGCAGCCTCGCCTGAATAAAGATTGCTGTATCTCATTACATAATTAGTACACAACATCACCAATTAAACAAGGAGCCTGCCTGTGTTACTCTCCATTATCCTCTGATAGCAGAGAATTAAGAAAATAAATCAGATAGTGGTTTAATTTGATTTTATGGTTCACTGGTAGTATAAACTGTGATGCAGTTTCATGTAGCCTATCATTTATTTTTCATTCTTGATTACATTAAGCTCAACAAAAAACGTAAATGAATGTTTCTTCAAAGTCATTTGGAGAAGACTGTTGGTTAAAAATTGGTAGTAAAATCATGCTTGATGTAAAAGGATATGAGTGGTTTCTTGAAATTTTATTACAGAGCACAGATCTCATTAACCAAAGAATCTTCTCCTTGATGTGGATGAAATATCTTAGTAGACAGCACCAGGTGCTAATTATTCTTCCTGGTTAAAAAACACTAAAAATATCATTCTGTACTAGCCCGAGCTTCCCCAGGACAAATTAAAATTACTGAAAAAAACTCATTCCTCCCTTTAAACACATTCTTGGGGACCATAAACACCTTGGAAAAAAACTGATGCAGAGGACAGCGTTGATGGCATCCCAGATTTATTTTTTCCTTACCTGAGTCAGGCTTGACACCACTCTGAATAATAAGATAGTTTGAGTTTGCTGAGTCTACTATTAGGTGGTTATGCAACACAATATAACATCCTTTTATTGTAGGTAAGATGAACCGACACTGAGGATGCAGGAGAGCAGGCCCATGGGTAGTTACCTGCCATGGTGCTGGTTCTTCACTGAAGCCCGGTAAAACCTGCGTGAAACTGCTTCCCACCCAGCACGAAAGCAACGTCAGGCTTGACACCACTCTGAATAATAAGATAGTTTGAGTTTGCTGAGTCTACTATTAGGTGGTTATGCAACACAATATAACATCCTTTTATTGTAGGTGAAGATGAACCGACACTGAGGATGCAGGAGAGCAGGCCCATGAGTAGTTACCTGCGGCCAGCGGTGACCTGCCATGGTGCTGGTTCTTCACTGAAGCCCGGTAAAACCTGCGTGAAACTGCTTCCCACCCAGCACGAAAGCAACGTCACTCCTGCAGACGTTTATTAAGAATCTTTGCAGTTTTTCTTTCCTTCCTCCACAAAAGAAACCAACACAGGCATAAATAGAAAGAACAAAGTAAATTTGAAACAGTAACTTTGATAAACCTGACAATGAAACTGTTTGTCTTGTTCACTGTTTCACGCACTTTAGTATAAACTTCTACTCTGCATATAAAAATAAATTTATCCTTTATGTTACTTTTCTCCTTTTGAAGTCATGCTCAGCATGTAACCACTCTGGGTTTAGTGCCTATAACTTCTGCTGTTCAGGTTTTAATAGTAACCACTCTTGTATAGTAGATGCCCTTATTTAATAACTGTGCCTTTATCATGAAAGCTGCAGGGGAAAAAAAAAATTAAATTTTACAGAACCCACCTTTGAATTTAAACTCCAAGGGAATAATTATGTTTAGCCGAGTTACACTTACAAAAAGAGTCAGAACCTTCAAATTTCCTGACTTTGTGTGTTGAAATTTTCTAACTGTGCTACTGCAACAGCACTGGCTTCAGCACAAAGCCCACACGTTTCCAGACCCTTCCTCCTGTCCAGTACTAGCGAAGCAGCATTCCTGAGCTAAAAGGTGTTCTACCAAGAGCAGAAAAATCACTTTGAGGAACCCCGGTCTTATTCCACCTCTATCACAGCTCCACAGGCTCATGTCCTAACCTGAGAGAAAACACAGAAACCTCAGGGAAGTGTTTTGAAAATAATTTTTAAACAACCATTTTAGTTGTATATTGAAAAACAGCCTTTTTGAAATATCTGTATCAAATAATATTTCTCCATCTCAATTCTTTTACTCACTTTAAAAAAAAAAAAACATCTTTGAAGTTTGCATTTATTCCTTTTCTACTTGTTTGTCACTGAGTGTGCCTTTCTGCCAAACATTTTGTGCTTTTTTAGACCATCTCCAGAAGAGGGATTAAAAAATAAAACATAAACCACATTAAGCTACACTACTAAATATTTCAGGTAAGTATAATTAGGTGTCTCTCCACTCACCCAGACCATCAACAATCTTGCCTGGAGTGAAGCTGCTGACCAAAACTCTCATTCTACAGCACATACAAAGATCTGGAAAGACCAGTGGCAAAACTTCCACCCATAATAGTTCAGAAATAGCTTCTGCACCTTGTCCCCACATTTGGCAAGTAAGTTGACTTTAGCAAGACTGCTGCTCTCCAGAGATGGGACATGTAGGCACCCGTACATGCAGGCAGCTTGTTGGAAAGTTCTGGAACTCTGCACACGGTTTGCTGCTTGCAGTGAGCTACAGCACTGGGACACACAAATGGAAAACACTGTGGTTTTTGACGGTTTGCTTATAAACTTATTTCCTCATATGGATAACACTATTCCCTATGTCTTACATCTTGGAGATTCCTTAATACTTCAAGAATTCCAGAAAATGGCCGATAGCCACATAGCATGAATTAGATCTCAAAACCGCAAGGCTCAGAGAAGGAGATATTCTCCAGTTTTTCAGCCTGGGGTCTAGGCTTATAAATCAATGAGGAAGTTGAATTCAATAACAGCTGAAAGTACATCACTTCCATACAGAGGACTCTGCATTCTGCAAAACTGCATCCTGTAAACTCAAGTTTATAGATCTTCATCTGTTTTCAATCTGTTATAGCAATAGTTCCCTTGAATCAGATAACAGGCATTACTTACCCATGTTATATTTCTCCAGAATGAGAAGCTTACTAGCTCAGTCACTACATATCCACTTGAGATTTTATCTTCACTCAGCTACTATACCAAATGGTTATGTTCTTAAAGCATATTCTGAATGTAGTTAGCTCAAAGTTTTCGCCACCATCATACTGTCCCTCCCGAAGGTCCTAAAGACTTCAGGTTATTTCCGCACAACTGCAGTTCAACTCAGATCAATGAAGTCTTACCGCAAACGGGCACTTTTTCCCATAAAACCTTGATTCTTTCCTTCCTTTTAAGTCCCAGGGCAGTTTATTTCATTGCTTGAGCCCATATGACCTCTTCATCTTTGTGCCTTGTATTATCATGTACAAAGTATATGTGCAATCATTCCCACCACACTCTCTTGCCAAAACCTAGAGATGCATCCTATCTCTCCCTTCTTCCTTTCACCCTTTACCGATATCTTCAGAACAATAGCACAAAAAAATCATAGTAATGATTTACATTAATTCTCTTTTCCATATCACAAATCACAGCTACAGATGCCTGCTCTGAATCTATAAATAACTGAACTGCAGCCAAAATTTAGCTTCCCAGCCCACAGAGATGCCTGACAAGCCTCATGGGTATGTGGTGCAGTATTTGATGTCTGAAGGGGACACCTCATGCCATGGCAGATACCAGTCTTGTTCACCTAGTGCCACCTCTGTTTTCCCCTAAATGGCTGACTTCTGAGCATCCAACATTCAAAACTCAAGACCCAGAGACAAACCAAACAGCTGAAGGCAGACCGTCCCACAGGAAACATTCTCTTCATCACAAAACATTGTCAAAACGACAGGATGAGCACATGCACCAGTGCAGAGGCTCTCCTGGACACCCAGCCCCAGGCAGGCAGCGTAGCTGCCTCCTGCCCCTCACCCTTCCCGGCAGCGAACGCCAGCACCGTTTTTAAGAGACCCATATTGCCAGCTTCTAGGTTGGGAAGAACACTGTACAAATACAACACCATTTGGTGCACTAACTTTATTATATTGATTTATAGTTTCCCTTTAATTAAAAGTTACCAGGAAGACATTTGTTTTTGATTTAGACACTCAAATCCACCGAGACCCACTTCAGCTGATTCCTCAGTGCGGGTCCAGCAGGCCCCGTCTGCATCTCCACAATGAATGACTTCCTCGAAGGCACAGGCCAAAAACCCCCCCAGACCCTTCCCCCTCACCCCAACATCTGTTCCGCATCCTGGCCGGGCGGTGGGACACGGCACCCGCTCCCAGCCTGGCCGCAGATGGGTAAACACACCAGCGCCTGCCCTGCGACTGCAGCTGAGAGCTCCGGACGTGGAGCACGGTTCTCATTTAAAGCATTCGTAACGTCGCGGAAACACCTGTTAAGAAACTACCCAAAATAAATTTACCAGGAGTCTTTTAAGAAAGAGAAAAACCGTGATTGACAGCAGCAGCACAAGATCCAACAGCAGCAGAATGCAAAGCTCCATTACAAACCCCGACCAATTAAATACATAAGCAGCACCATTTTTCATTTCAGGGTAGCAATTACTATTTCATTTCTCATCTTCCACTTAAAATACATGCTCTTCACACTGGAAGGCTGAAGTTTGACCTATATTGACCCAGTTTATTTTCTTCTGTGTGCAAAAATCCTACAATGCCACATTGTGTGTAGTTTTAAAAGAAATCCCCATACAGACACTCTTTAAAATCATGTCAGCAGCACATCATCATGAACAGTTTTAAAATAGTTTCAGCCTGGCTAGTGAAAAAGGTGGATGGTGATATTCTGCTTAAAGCCTGCAAGGCACAGTAAAGGAAAACCAGTAATTTTAAGTTAAAATAGTAAAAGCATTGAGATTTTCCAAAGCTGTATCAGTGGAATCAGAAGCAAACCCCAACGTCTTTCAAGTCTTTGAGTATCGGAGACAACTGGCATTTTTAAAAAGCTTACCAGCAACCTTCTCATGTAAACCATTGTTCTCCCCCTTCCAGGACTCTGGAGGTTTACCTCGGCCCATGGCAGGGACCTCTCCCTCCTCCCTGTTTGCACATCTGACCAGCGATCACACTGCAGGCCCCTTACTAATGATTGTGGTATTTTTCAAGAAGACTTACACAACTTTGGAGCACAGGTGACACTGATGTTCAAGCAGGACTAGATCAAATATTTACAATAATTTGCATTTCCCAGTTTCTTTCTATTCAGGGCTCTCCAGCAAGAACTATGCTGCTTACTAATTTGTGCATGACACCATGCCTATGAGGTAGGACATTGTATTTCTGACACTGTAGGTATAGAAAACCAACACCCATAGCAATTAAGGCAGCTTTCCCTACACCAGACAGCAATTTTGGGTGAAGGGCAGGTGAAGCCAGCTCCACCAGTGAGTTTCTTGGGAGCACAGAGTGGCTGGAAAGGGGCACCCATGGCCCTGTTGCTGTCCCTGCATCAGAGGAGAACAAAAACTCTGGGCACAGCACAGTGGGCTGCACAAACACTCACTGTGCCTGAGCCAGACTTCCTCACCAGAAAACCTGTTTGTTCAGATTTTCAAATTCTGCTTGGTCTAGCTTGATCAAGCCTTTTATCAAAGCTTCAGAAAATACGGTACCACAGGATAAGTGGGAAAGGTCCTTACACAGGAGGATAACCAGTTAGATAACACAAAACCAACAGCAGGACTAAAAATGTGGTGTTCTTAACGGAGAGAGATTACCAGCAGGGTCATACAGATATCTGTGCCACGATTTATGCCAACCAAGACATTCAGAGATGGTCTAGGAAAAGGGGTGAATAGTAAGGCAATAGTTTGAGAGGATATCATCTCCCTCAGAGAGCATATGAAACAAAAACTAATCAGAAAAAAAGGCAAAAGGACTTTTTGTGCAATAAAATAAATTTCAATGTCTTTAAGTGAAAAGTGATAAGACATGGGGAAAGTGATAATAGACAGCTGTAGGCCTAAGGATGCAATCCTGTTAGCCAGCATTCCAAAAAAGCACTTTGAGTGTTAGCACTTAAGAGGAACGAGATAGAAGAAACCTGAACATTTTGCTGCTATAAAAACCCCTACACCTCATCTACATGCTCCCTACCCTCCAAAAAGGACACTGAAGAGTTAGAAAAGGTTGCAAAGAAAAGCAATAAGAATAATCAGAGTATGTTATAGATTCAATATGAGTAATGACTAATGTGATAACTGTCCTTTTTAGGAACATGGAGAAGAGAGAGGGTATATAAAAGCTTGTAAAGACAAGACTGGCAGAAGACAGTACAAGGACTGGGGACACCAGATCATACAGTCAGTGGCAGGTTCAAAACCAGTTAGAGGTAAAAATGCTTTCACAAATATAGACAGGGATTCCTGCAGGTTGTTGTGGACCAGAGAGTGATCACATTACTTGAAAAGGTTAATTTGAACTTTAAATTACACTGCTTCCTGGTAGAAAAACCCACTGAGGTTTAATAAGTAGAAAAGTATTGCTTCTGGCTGTTGAAATCCCTGAGCTGCTTAGAGCTGGGAGACTACACCACAGAAGGACCATTACACCCCTTTTCTGTTCTTAAACTCTTCCTTATCATCTGCCACTGGGCATTGTCACAGCCAAGGCAGTAGGTTAGATACCTATATTGGGATTAAATGTACATTATTTAGATTACCTTGGTTGGACACTGCAGATAAAGAAGCTACTGAGAGCACCAGGGAGAAAACTTTGTCTCTATCGTGACATTAAATCAATTGGGCAAGACTGAGAGGACACAGAACAGTGAGGGGCCCAATCCCCTTAACACTGCACTGGCCTCTACCGCTCTTCTTACCCTTACATCTCCCAGATCCCTGTAGAACCCACTCCTCCACTGCTCTCATAGTCTCATAATTTTGTTTTCATCCTTCATGTGGTGACACCCAGTGAGACCCAGCCTGCTGGAACACCTGACTTGAGAAGACAAAGAGTTGATCGTTCTCTGGGACCATCACCGATCCATTTCTTCTAAGCCACTGAGCATGCGTAAGGTCTTCTGCACAGGTACCTAACAGATATTCCAGTGAATGATCCCATTGTCTCAGAATGGTGAGCATGTGGCATCATTACACACTGCTCCTTTCTCCCTCACTCTCAGATGGGGGAAACTAAGGCTTTGTGCATATAATAGCTGGGATCTGACTAACTCCTCTCCCAGCAAGGCAAGGTAGCTGCCAGTCTCAGTGATATTTAAATCCACTACACTAGTTCTTCGAAGCTTTGAGTTTTGTTTAACAGATATATAAACTGATGATAAAACAATGTGCATTTCAATCAATAAGTGAAAGCAAGAAAAGTAACTACGCAGACATGCATTACATAGAGCTCCTGAAAGAACATTTCAGCAGAGGAAAACCAATGCCAGAGTGCCAGGCTCTAGGGTCCAGTTCCTTAAAAAGTGATGAATTTTCAGCCCACAAAACCACACTTTGTGGCCAGCTTTGCCTTCCCACTGAACTTGCACTGCAAGGTGAGGCTTTGCAATCCCTCCCAGGGAACTATTCCCTTTTCCAAGGCACAGAACTGAGCAAAGGTGCAGAGACATAGTCTGGGCTAAGTATTCTAAAGAGTACCATTGTATTGCCTCCTCCTTACAAACACACTTTCCAGCATGTCTGGGACCAGCGTTTATATGAAAAGGGGTGACTTGGAGCACATTCTGAGCCCTCAGATCAAAACCCAAAGTCCCTTCCTCTCCTCCTTTCAGACAGCCACATACACACAGAGGAAGAGACGGATGCTGAGAATCTGGCCCGAGCAGTAAAATATTCATAAAACAAATCCCACAACCGTACATAATTGAATAATCCAGATTTTGGCTTACTCAGGTTTATGAGAACCAAACCAGCATTTTAAATGCTGATTTTTTGCTCTCCTTTAAGTTTAACAAAGCTTGCCTTCGGCTCACAAGCCTATCAAATTTGAGACTTATTTTTAAGATAACTGACCTGGAGAGTTCTCCTACCTGTTCTGCCCTTAAAGTATGCCCCAAGTTCATTCACTCACTTCATGTTTTACTACATGCTTGACAGCAACATGGAAAACGTATCAGAGGAAAGACTTTTTTTTTTTAACTGATAAACATTAGCCACACCAAATAGTGTCAACCTCACTGTAGACTCAAGATGTCCTCCTGGGAGGATCAAGCTCAGGTGAGATAGTTATCTTTACTCATATGTTGTGCTCTCCTGTTTCTCTCTCAGCTCTGAATCGGGCTTTCTGAAAGGGCTCCTGGCTCCCACAATAAACCAATTTGCTACAGGCAGCAGAACCATTATCAAAGACCTCATTACAGTTGTCAAAAGCTGGAGCTATACTGCAACTGACAGGAAAAATGTGGGTTTGCAACACCAACAAACGCATCCAATAGCTTCTTGAGTCTCCAGACAGGCCAGGAATTTTCCAGGAAAAAATAATCCAGAATATTTATGTTAAATCTCTCCCATCCCCCTTCCAAAAACCCCTTAAGTCAGCAGGGAGGTATTGTTGAAGCAGAAAAGATTGCTAAAATCAGTATAGCAACAAGGTAGCACCATGCTAATGAAATACTTCTGCTTTTGCACAGGCAAAATAGGATTATAAGCCTGTGCAGTAAGGAAAAAAGAAGTATATATACAAAAATACAGCTCTGAAGTAAAATATTTAAAAGAGGGAGGATTCTGAAACTCTTTTTGGTGCTGTTATTACATTCTAGATCATTAACAAAACAATCCAAGAGAAAAAAAAAAAACAGAACAAAACACAAAGCAGTGCAGTGTGGAAAGGAGGATATAGCTAGCAGAAGATTTAGAGCACCAATTCCCTGTTAGTGGTTCAGATTCATTCAGATGGGATACAGTTCTAAAGCCCTAGGGATTCACACATCCCTGCCTCAATTCAAGGCACTAATAACCAATCAGTAGTTTAGATAAGACTCTATAAATATTTAAAATTTTTAATCTTTCAAGTGCCAAGAATAACATTCCCCATCATGTCCTTGCCTTTCCCACAGCAACAATGATGAGATTTCTCATCTGGCATTGCTGGCACCAGCGCAACGTCAGGTGGTTTTAGTAGTGGCAGTCAATTAACTTAAAAAGTTACATCTAATTGATCCATTTCCTGCTCTGATAAACAATTGTAAACAAATACTTTTCTTCAAAGGAGGAGCTTTGTTCACAAATTAAAAAAGGAAAGGGGCCATCTGAATCATGCTAGCCATGGCTGTGTCAGGGGGTTTATTATAAACACTATTTTTAGGGCTCTAAATGAGTGATGTGACATTAAATATAACAAGTCAAATTCTTCCCCGGTCTAACATGACAGTGGGGCTTCCTCACGCAGCAACCCTTGCTTTTTCTTTTTTTAACCTCTTCTCTGTTACTGACACCACTGTGTGTGTTTATTTATATTGTTTTGATTTTCCTAACCTGTATTTAGCCTTTCTACTTTCTGCTCATTTTTGGACCGGGAAGCTCACTACCTCCCTTCACTTCTGCTTTAATCAGGTTCAGACTCCGATTCCTGCACCTCAGCAGAACAGCCGCCCTGTCACAAAAACAAAAGCTAATTCACTTCTGTTTCTGTTTGTAATTCCCATCACAGACAGACACCCACCCCCACCGTTTTGATAAACGTGCATTTTGTGGTCCTTTTCCAAACCTTCCAAAACTTAGGCAGGGAAAAATTTTAGTGTAAACTTTAGGCTTCTATGCTGATTTGAAAAAGGCCACAACATGCAGTTGTTTGTAGTGTAACAACTCCTCCATAACCTCTACTGAAAAGCCATGATACTAGTTACACTTACCCCTGCACATCCCCCCCCCCGTAATTTTGTTTCCTTGTCCACAGAATGGAAATTGTGACACAATGATCATGATGATATTCACTTGCTTCTAAATTATTTCAGATCCAATGATAAAGCATGCTACAGAAATGCTTAATTATATTTGCTACTACTATATTCTCCTCTGCCACAGAGCCAGAAATTCTTAAATTTAGGAGATTAAAATTGTCACTGTCACTGTCATTTCCTTAGCTAAAACATTTGTTAAAGTAATTAGGAAAGGGCAGTCTGTTTTAAAATTTTTCTATTTGATACCATCACATATCTTAGTTCGGAAGTTCAAGTCTACTTTTATTAAAATTCACAATTCACACATCACTCAAGCAAAGAGATCAAGTGATTGATTTCTGTACACTGTCAGTTGCTATGCCTGTTTCGACAGAATTCACGGTGTTTCCACCATGGTTGGTTACAGCCTAAGACAGCTATTATCATGCCAATAAAGCTTCTGGAAAAGATCCTAGCACCTTATATTGATAATGCATTTTCAGGAGTTACATTCCTTCTGATAATTTTCCAGTTCAGACATCCTGTGTTTTACCTGACACGGTTTTACAGAGAGGAAATCAAACCAAAATGTAAACTTGCCATCTAAACAACATAACAGGACCCTGTGTGCCATTTGGCAATCAATTTCCAGGGCATGCTCCTAGGAACAAGGTGCTTTCCTATAAGCCTGAAATGACAATATCCAAGCTATTTCACCAAGCAGCAAAAAAGCTGCATCTTATTTACTAACCCAAGAGCTTAAGTATGATAGTCCAGGACTGACACTGTCTCAGAATATATATACACACACAGAATCAATTATGAAACATAACAAGTCAGAAGAGAAAGCACTGAAAGTAAGCAAAAGAGAAATGAAATGTTAAAATAATTATCAGACTTCAATCAACTCCAGGAAAATAATCTAGTAACACAACTTAATGCCTTTCACTTGACTGACAGTCAAGCACAAAAAAGAGGAGTCACTGCCAGGTGAGGAGGAGGTAGGATACTATCATCATGTCATTACTATTACAATAGTCATGTTCCTTAGAGAACAAACAGGAAAGTGTAACATGGGGGAGCTCATGTACTGAAAGGAACTGGCAAACAAAAGGGAAGCAAACGAGGCTAAAACAAATACGAAATGCACAGAAGACAGCTGCTGGAACCTCCTTTAAGAGACAGCACTGCTCTCAGCCCCTGGCAAAGCTTCTGCTGTTGAAAGCACATCAGAGTCTTGAGTTCAGTCCCACTAACAGAACCCAGGTTTTTTAACCTCTCCTTACTCGGGGCAGACTCCAGCACTTGCTGAGGTGTCAGCGTAGGCCTGGTGGGATTCCTGGTTAGGCCTGTCTACAACACTGTTATTAGTGCTACGTGGAAACGCTCAAACAAGATCTAAGTCAGTGCATTCCAGCAGTAGAAGCTGAACAACTAAGTGTTCATGTGTTCAGCAAGTTTGATGTACCTGAAAGTCACAGAAATCCCAAGAAACCATTGCCTGGGGAAGCCAGTCTGCCTAGGCTGTTTTCTGCCATGCTCATAGTTCAGCAATCCAGGAGCAAGTTCCCCCTCTGACAGACCTTTCTCCAGAGTGCCTCTCTAGCTGGTGACACAGATGTCACTATTCCCCAGGACAACCTTAAGTCTTAAACCATTCAAAGAACAACAAGTTTCACGTATGTATGGGAATAAAAAAACCCACCAAAGTGGAAACATGTTTATCTTTTAAGCTATAAATGGGAAAACAAATCCCAAACAGAATAGCCCTATTTTCAGCTAAGATCATTACCCCCTTCTACTCAACACACCGCAAGAACTTGCAAATACTTTTCATCAGATTGAATAGAAATTTGTAGATTTCTATGAAGAACAACCAAGGTGAGATTCAGGGAATGCATCTGAATGCCGATGCAGTGGTACCATTAATTTTGAGGGTGTGTCTGGGTCATATTCCAAGTCCACACAGAGACAAGACATGAACATGCAGGTGACATTTCCTAGGTTCTGGTTTTCACAGAAATAAATGCTGGTGCATGGGCTGGAAAGGAACTAAAGCATATTCCCACACGTTCCTGATCTGTACAGTCAGGGTTCCCGGAGCAGCATTCCCAAGAGCCCGTTTAGACACAGTCAGTGAAACCAAACAACAGTGGAAAGTCACATGGCTACACTCTGTTCAAACTGGGGCACCTCTTGCTGTTCTCATCCTTGGATCATCACTTCAGATTTTACCAAACAGTGAGACTGAAAAATTTCCTAATGTAGGACTGAAGTTAATTTGGATGCTGTTAAGGCAGAAAATGCATTCTACTGAGACTGTCATGATAAAGACTGCAATTTAAAAACACTGCCTAGCATATGTAGAAGAATTACAGTATGGAAAAGGAATTAATCTTAGTAATCCAGAGGGGAAGAAATAAAAGGAAACAATAAAATAAATTAACACAGGCAATCAAATAACTGAAAGTGCTGCATAAAAGAACTGGTCTAGAAGGATATTTATAAATTACTCCCCTTTCTCAGAGGGCAACTAAATACCATGCTTCTGAAATAAATGAAAAAGCAGTCAGATGCTGAAACAGATGTATTATGAAGAAAGTGAAAACTAATAAACTCCTCATGTACAGCCTAATGGAACAGAAGGAAGTGAATTACAGGTATTAAAAATGCAAAACCAGAAGTTCGGTATAAAAGCCAGAGAAACTGCTGGATATAACTGGCCAGCAGGGCTGGGGGAGTTCCAGGCAAGTCTGGATGCTTCCTGGTACAAAGATCCTGTAGAGAGATATCAGTGAGGCTAAGAGCCCACAGAGCTTGAAAGGCCAACAGAAGAAGGGTCAGAGAGGCAATTAAACTAATGCAAACACAAAAAGCCCCAAGACCACACAGGTTTTCAGCAGATCTTTATAGTAGAAGACCCGCTATACAAGGTACACAATCTCTCCCCACTCTGACATATCCAGAAAGTGCAGCAGTTCCCAAAACCAAAACTGAGGCCAGTCTAGCAGTGCAAAAATGAACACTGTTATGAGTCTTGCACAGGCCAATCTTGTCTCTGAGGGAGGAAAAAAACAACACCCTCTAAAAAAGTCCTCCCCAGAAGAACAATAATCATCCTTCCTCAATCTAAATGGTTTAAGTAATGAAGCCTCCTATGGAACAAACCATTGAGGAGGACATTGTACAAACCACAGTAACGATAACATGTGGTTGTTTCTTTATGCTTACAGAGTGACCTTTTCTGAAATCTCTTTCTTGAAGATGGGGCTTAGAAACAACTTACAGATTTTCATAACCATTCTAGACACTCACCACCTCCATCCTTCAAAACTAGCAGAGTGAACTTCACAATAGCTCAACTACAAAGAGAAGGAAGACACAGGCATCCCTGATTTCCTATTTTGTTACTCACCTTAAATGAAATCCTGTTCAAAAAACCATCCAAACCAAGAATTCACCCTCCAAAAAAATACCAGTTTCACTGTAACAGAATGAAACAGAACATAAGCTTCTGCTCTATTCACATAATCTGATACGTTAAGCACCTTCTCTGACTTGTAATATGAAAAATGTGCATGAATTTCAGTAACACTTCAAGCTGTAAGGCTTCCAGTTCCACTATAATTTTAAGTACAAGTCTGAAAGAATCTGTAATTAAACAGCTCCAAGACAGACTAGAGTTTGTGTGGTCTGAAGTAATCAAGTATGTACTGTTTCTAACCTCAGTCAGCTATATGAAATTATTTTCCTCTTATTATTTTGAAAAGATTTGTGGGATTAAAAAAAGCCCACATTTTTCTTGGCTATGCACTATGGTAGTGGTTAAAGATTCCTAAAAATTGCTTTTCTGATTTGGTATATGTCAGTTACCAAAAAGCATTCTAGACATGACTCAAAATGGAATAATCAGATTCTGCTCTAAGAGTAAATCAACTCCTAAGAATAATCATGGCTCTTGATAGATTCCTTTGGAAAGACAGGACAACAATACCCACCAAAAGGTGACTGGGTGATTAGCAGCTCCAAGGAATTTGGCTGACCACGAGTTTTGAAGCAGAGGTTGAACAACGGAATATAACATACATATGTATTTCATTGTTTATGCCATCTCCAAGTATCTGAGTTGACGCAAAATGGGAATTACCAGAGAAACACACATCCTTCACATGAGGGCTTTGCTACAGAGAAGAAATATCTTGGGTCGACTAAATCCATGAGACCTTTACTCTTATCATCACACTACTTGGGCATAGAATGCACAGGAGAAAGAGTGTAAAACCCTCAGCCAACTCTTCTGAAGTGATAAAACATTAAAAATGAATACCTAAGATATCATTATACTAAAACATCAAATTGGCTTATCTATAACTGAAAATTTATGACAGACTAATAGGAGTTTCCAACTGCAAGCTATCTTGCCAGTCACTGAACTCACATTGGCAGTGAAGTGTCATCTCAAGTACATTTCAGAAGCTTTCTCCAAGAGCTGCAAGTGCTCTGCTCTGACTCCTGTGGCTCCTGGTGCACCACTTCAAGTACAGTCACATTCTGTTTTTCTCAAGATGAAATTACCGTCAGTTTGTCACCTCATGAAAACACTTATCTCCTCTTTCCAAAGAAATTTCTATTCCCCCGCCACACCCCTCTTGCTCTACTACTGCTACTATTACTGGAAAGCTGTCCTGGAATTTCCTCACCCTAGAAAGCAGTTCTTCACAAACAGGGTTCAGCTGAAGTTTATACAGGGCTTGTTTAGATCCCTTTGTATCAACACTCTCCTTCAGCATTAATGACATGTTTCCTTATTTGGTGCCCCATCTCCAGATACATATATTTTAAGTAGAACTAATAACAGTAGAACTGCATTTTAAGCAGTATTACCCCCACCATGTTTGCTCTCTTGCAATGTACAAGGGAAATTCTTAGTCTCTTCTGCCTTCCCTAAGCATTTGAGTAGTAACCCTTTATAGCCTTTGAATTAACTTTTCTTTCATGATTCTGGGCAGTCTCATGAACACTATTATAAACTGAAAAAAATGATACTGGAAAACTTTCTGCTTTTAGTTTATAAACTTAGAGTTAACTGCATGATGACAGTGCTGCATGTGACATTTTCGTTCAAAGATGAGAGACTTACTGGACAGTTTGCTTTATCATAAATTAATAAACCTGAAGCAAAAGTGATCACATCCTTGGGTGGAAACCTACAGTTCCAAAAGCAGCTTTACTCCTTGTATTTTCCCCCATCACCTTGATTGAAAATCACCAAGAGCACCACTTCCACAGAAAAGGTAAGAAGAAAGCAAGTGGTGATGTTCAGAAGACAGACATGGCAGGGACATGAGCACTGGGTTAAAATCTCTCAGAGGAGGAGTGGAGGCCCAGTAAGCATCAACCTTGCAGGCTGGCAGAAAACCAAGACCTTCCTCTCTGTGGGTGCAACACAGACAGAGCCACTAGATGTGAAAGGTGTTAAATAAAAGGCAGGGTGAAAATCCAGCCCACTCAGCCACATAGGTGTACCCAGTAGAGCCCTTTTGTCTACTAATTGGAATATACTTAATTGACAAAAACCCTGAACTTTCCACCTTGACAGCTACACAGCTGTCAACTGTACCATGAAATAAATGGAGAAGAAACTCAAGTAGACTCATAGAATAGTTTCGTTTGGAAGGGACCTTTAAAGCTCATCTAGTCCAGCCCCCTGCAATGAGCGGGGACATCTTCAACTAGATCAGGTTGCTCAGAGCCCCATCCAGCCTGGCCTTGAATGTCTCCAGGGATGGGGCATTTACCACTCTCTGGGCAGCCTGGTTCAGTGTTCCACCACTCTCATTGTAAAAAATATCTTCCTCATGTCTAACCTGATTCTCCCCACTCTTAGTCTGAAACCATTACCCTCTGTCTTCTTGGAACAGACCCTACTAAAGCAATGGGCTTGGATATGAATTTGTCATCATGAGAGGGTCTGAGAACAAACACAAGGAGGATCCTTGTACTTTGCAATCATTTCCAGGATGTCCAAAACCAGAATAAGCTCATCACCAGGCAGCAAGATCACTCAGCCTGCCTTGTGTTTCCCATTGGTAATCACCCTTGGCAAGATGAAAGAAAGGACAAGGTGACGTTCCAAGTCAAGGAGAAAGCAGGTGTAAAAGTGGAAATCCCTGCAGCAGAGCCTGAAGAACGCATTGCAACAAGATCTCTTTGAAGCCAACAACCTAGTGAACCATGGAGGAACCCTCCTCCCCCGCTGGCTCTTCCGGTATGAGACCGCATAGCAAGAGTGAACCCTCAGATTTCCTACTGGAATGCACTGTGTAATCGGAGGGACTGCTTAAAGGAGGCAGGTCCTCCCATTTGCAGCTCTGTGATGACTTTCTATAACTACCCAGTTGCTTTCATGGCAGAGCAGTATTAGGAAAATATTTGCTATATTTTTAGCTTTCTTTTATTGTAGCTTAGCAGCTGGATTCAAAGAGAGCCAACAGTGTCTGATCAAGCTGACCTGTGTATGCATCAGTGACATGTGCTCTACAAACCAGCCATGAGCCCTCTAAGACATGACAAAAAGGGCCAAGTCAGGGATTACAGTTTTTAGGGTATAAATCCTCATGAAACAGGGTACAAGGTGTTCCCCACTGCCATCCAGATTACTATGGCTCATCAGCAGCTTTTCATGTTTCAGTCAATCCTTGATGGTCAAATTCTTGTTTTTTGAAAAATACTACTACTAAGTGTAACCTGAGAGAAGACAGAGGACTAACTGGATTAGTGACCTGATACAGCAACAATTTGTACTGCTTGGCTTGCCATAAATCCTGCTTAAACACTATCCTCTTGCTTAAAGCTGGATGGTCAGTGACCCTTGGCTCACTTGGCCTGTTATGGAAGTGACCAGAGCAAACCATGTCAGAGTGAACCAAAGCCCTGCCTGCTGAAGGGACATGCCTTCGCTTGGCAAGGTTGAGAAGGGCAGTGAAGAACATGGTTGTGCTTTAGGTGGAAATTTAATCTGTGCTGGGGATATTACCAACTGTGGAAACATTTGACTTAAAGAGTTATGCGTTTCCATATATTAACATACTTCCCACACTTGCTCACATCTGCCCAAATAAGCTATGAAATAAATATTTTCCACACTGTAAATATAGCACATATTTCTAAGGCACAGTGATACATCACTTAATCAATCTAGAACAGTGTAAGCCATCTTTTGCAACTAAGCCTTTCATGGTGTAGCTCAGCAGGCAAGTACACAAGTTAAAAAAAATCTGCACACAGTTACTTACCTTTCAGTTTGCACTTCTCTTGTACATAGAATTTGTTTCATTAAAAAAAAAAAACAAACAACCAACTCGTATCAACAGCTTAACAGAGTAACAAACAGTCCATTGCTCTTCCAAAGGAATACCTGTGACAGGAGCAGCAACTTCCTTATGCTCACATCTGCTTTCTCAGTATCAGCTGAATGTCTGATACACAGAATTAGCAAGATGGAATATTAGTATAAAAGGTGACTTGCAAAGCAACTGTCTTTTTCATTTCATTATATTATAAAGATCGTGATTTCTCCCATTAAATAATGCATTTCTGTCATCCTAGGAATCCAATCATTGCTATGTGCTATCTCCTATACTTCTGATAAATGATTATCTCAAAGAGATTTTGTTCAGTGAATTTTTAACAGACATCCTGTCTCCAAAGTGTTTAGTTAAATTTTAATCAAAACCATCAATTTGTGGGTTTTCTTTTTTGACTTTTACCTTTAACCTGAGAAATACTACGTGTACCACATGCATGTTCCCCTAGTTTTAGAGATTAACTAGATATCTCCAGAACATTAAAGATTCAGAGGATGAAACAAAGACATCCTCTCTCCAAATGATTTCATCAGGCAACATAATAAGTGGTAATAAATGCTGATTAAAGCATTTAGAACGAATATGACTAAATAAACCTATCCATTCCTACTTTCAGAGCTCTCCTGTAGTCCAAGACTTCACAAACCAACATGCCTACCAAGGTAGCCAAGTAATGAAATCAGCGTTTGAAGGAAAAAACCCACAACACACACACATATATATAGAATACCTTCAAACTGTTTTAGGTTGCAGAAAAATTGAACAGTACATTGTAAAGACATAGTATGGAAAAAAAACCTCACCAAAACAACAAAGAATGTCAACCAAATAATATCTACATTAAGACAACCATAATAAGGAACAACTAATGCTGAGTAGATTTCTGGCATTTTCAGCTTTACACAATATTAAATTTAAAGGGGAAAAATTATTTGCTAGAAAATCAACTACTCATAGAAAGCTGAAGCAATATCTCCCACACTTTGTAAAGTTGTGATAGAATGAGAACTGCTTGCCCTGTGTTTCAAAAAGAATTTCTAATCGTACTTTTCTGAAGCCAGCTACCACAAAAATTGGTGAAGCTTGAAGTCTATCCAGGATACTGTCTAAAATAAGTATTAGGGTATTTGCACAGCTTGTATGGAAGGAAAAGACTGAGGTAACTGCTGCTTAGAAAGTGGTCAAAGACTGTGAAAGGACTGATGGCCTGAGAATTCCTCTGCTTGCTTAGGCAAGTATAATTGAAGTCCAGCAGTAGTCCAGGATTTCTGTAAACTTGACCATAGTGTGTGTTATCTTAATTGCCACACTGTGGCTACAGCTCAGCTAGCTTTGCTTACAAAGGAAGCAACAGAACAAATGCCTAGCTCCTTTACTGGATTACAAAATACATTCTTGAAAGTCATCTTTTCACTGACAAATACTCATTTTCACAAGAACTTACAGACTGGCCATGCTTTCTTAACCAGGGTTAGTAAAAACACTGTTTTACTAAGTTAATACCAATTCACTAGAAATTTCATTGCAGTAGGATTAAACTCTAATGAACCAGTCTCCAAAAAAAACCCAACAAAACTTACATTTCCTCAGCAGATAAGTGGTTACAACTGTAGAGCTATGGCCTAGCATCCACACTAACTAGAAATCTAAGGAGGAGTAAGAACCGTGTGTTTGAAAGTATTGCTTTTAACAGCTGATGAAGCAATGTTACACCTGGGCCACCCATCCTGGTAGATGGCTCTCAGCAATGGCCAGCACCAGGCCAGGACACACATCCTGGTAGACATCTGTCAGTGATGGCCAGCATGAGGCCTTGCTGTGGCAGAAGTGCAGTGACCCAGATACAGTGACGCAGCCATTGGCAGTGTACAAGAGATGCAACAGGAGAAACACGGACAGTTCCTGTAGAAGTCTGAAGTGAATTGAAAAATTACTCTAAGCATTCATGAACTACACATATTTTAACAGTTTACACTGCAATACTGCTTAGACGCACTATTGTTGAAGGCTGGTTTACTTTATTTGAAACATCACAGTATCACAGTATGTTTGGGATTGGAAGGGACCTCAAAAGATCATCTAGTCCAAACCCCCTGCTAGAGCAGGAACGCCTAGGTGAGGTCGCACAGGAACATGTCCAGGCGGGTTTTGAATGTCTCCAGAGAAGGAGACTCCACAACTTCCCTGGGCAGCCTGTTCCAGTGCTCTGTCACCCTCACTGAGAAGTTTCTTCTCAAATTTAAGTGGAACCTCTTGTGTTCCAGTTCGAACCCGTTACCCCTTGTCCTATCATTGTTTGCCACCGAGAAGAGCTTGGCTCCATCCTCGTGGCACTCACCCTTTATATATTTGTAAACATTAATAAGGTCCCCCCTTAGTCTCCTCTTCTCCAAACTAAAGAGACCCACCTCCCTCAGCCTTTCTTCATAGGGGAGATGCTCCACTCCCTTAATCATCTTCATTGCCCTACACTGGACCCTCTCCAGCAGTTCCCTGTCCTTCTTGAACTGAGGGGCCCAGAACTGGACACAATATTCTAGATGGGGTCTCACCAGGGCGGAGTAGAGGGGAAGGAGGACCTCTCTCGATCTACTAACCACCCCCCTTCTAATACACCCCAGGATGCCATTGGCCTTCCTGGACACAAGGGCACAGTGCTGGCTCATGGTCATCCTGCTGTCCACCAGGACCCCCAGGTCCCTTTCCCCTACACTGCTCTCTAATATGTAATCTCCCAACCTATACTGGAACCTGGGGTTGTTCCTGCCCAGATGAAGGACTCCACACTTCCCTTGTTAAATTTCATCAGGTTATTCCCTGCCTAACTCTCCAGCCTGTCCACGTCCCGCTGGATGGCAGCACAGCCTTCTGGCGTGTCAGCCACTCCTCCCAACTTAGTGTCATCAGCAAACTTGCTGATAGTACACTCAATTCCCTCGTCCAAATCGTTAATGAATATATTGAATAATATTGGCCCCAGTACATCTCTCAGTGCAACTCACAATTTGGGGTAGTTTCATCATTCCATGGAAAGGAATCTTTTATTAGCATTTAAACCTCACCAAACACAGATTTTTGCAGAAGAAGATCAAGACTGGTCAGTTTTCCTCATACTACATGAAATGTGGTATTTGTCTGCCAATACTCTTTAAAGCTTTCTTCATCCTAATCCTCCTACCAGCTTCCAATTCCTTAATTCAGATATTATTTTATGCTTCAATATTGAAGCTATATCTACCTGGAATCTCCCTGCTTCTTTTAACTGCACATCACTGTCTGCTTGTCTGATAGTTAGTTCCTCCAGAGCGGCCCTTGACAAACTGTTGCTCACCATCCTCTACCATTCCTCATCTTCTCTGTCAGAGAGGCTCATAAGGTCTGTGAAATCTGTTTTCTTCCCCCCACACAAGTCAATCCCTCATTATTTTTTTCTTTCTCTGCACAAGTCTCAAAAACAGGTGATTTCTATTTTAGGATCTCCTTCATCAGCATCCCCTCTGGATAAACTCGACAGAAGCTTCCTCCCCTCTTTTTCTACACCCTCCATCATCTTTGCCTTAAAGCACCGCTGTGTTCAGGTCACTTCACTGACCTTGTGTCAATCCCGCTTTCTATGCACACACCTGCCTGAACAGTTTTTAATCCACACTAGCACTTTGCCCTGGATTACATGGCTATTTATTTTGCTCAATGGAATCTTAGGAGGGGCACTCAGGAAAGCTTTCAGGAAACCCAAGTAATTTGTCTCATCCAGGTTGCCTTTATCTTCCATCAACTTCTTCAATAATGCTGATAATTTAAAGAACTACCATTTCCTCACCAAAGCCATGTCATTTTGACTTAAGTTACATTAACCTAATTTTCCCCTTATGCTCTTCACATATGAAATCTCTATGGGCCGAACTCCACATTCACTTACATAAAACCGTATCAGGAAAAAATTTAAAGATAATTGATGGAGTTATCCATGGCTATTGCTGTCCTAATAGGAAAATTCTTTCCTCAATTTCATTTCCAAGAGCTGAAGTAAAATTAAGTTATATCTAATTCTCAGGCTCTCCCTTGAAGATAGACTTCATTTGCATACCTTTAAGGTTTTCAGGAGCACTTGTTAAAAAAGAACAGGAAATTATTTTTAAAGTGCTTACTATGTTCTATTCATACAATACGTGTTTAATCAAGGAATTTACCAAGTACAGATCTATTGTTCTATCTCGTCATTATCTCCACTATATTATGTCAGTGATTTACTGCACTTGAAATTTCAATAGATCTTTCTCCTAAAACATAAAGATTTTCTGAGGTCACACACCGATTTCCATTAAAAAAATGCCCTTGGAATAATAATTTCCCCTTCATCTTCTATAATGAAAATAGATGTAAAATAATTCATAACTTCCCTGCCACCTCATCATCTACTTTAGCTATCACTCAAGCCTTGGTGCTTTAGAGTTACTAGCCCTACAGTCACAGATAAAAGGAGGACAGCGATCAGCTGATATTTCTGCCTACAGAGCATAGGAGGGAAGATAAAGCTTTAAAATACTGAACTCCTTAACTCGTCATAAGCACCACCTCATTCAAACAGAGTGCCCAATCTCCCTTGCTTCCTTAAGCCCCAGTGAAAGGAAAAAAAAAGAAAAAACAGGAGCTTGAGAGAGGTAGGATGGACACAAAAATCAAGTAAGCAAATAAATCATGGTAGAAAAGGGTGAAAAGGCTTATCTTCAAACAAAGATTCAAACAATATCTGAAGCTGTTGCCCATTGCGAACTTCAAACTGTCAGCCAAACATCTTCAATTTCAGCTGCTTCTTGGAAAACACTATCAAAGCTGCTTCACTTTTCCTTTCACTATCTCACCTCAGAACTCCCCCTTCCTGCCAGATATACGTACTCGCCTCAATAATGTATAGATGCTTATCATGCTGTTCAATGTTGTGTGCGTGCTTTGATTCTCCCATTTTCTCTGGTGCTGAATATGTGTGGCACACTATAGGGATCGAGATTTTTCCATAAAAAGCCTAACAGTACGACCACAAAGACTCTCAGTAGTTCCAGCCATACAACTGGAGAAATTCAGAAATTCAGGGAGAAAACAGAAGGCTGAAGTGGCCAGAATGCTGTCAAGACTTCTCAGGTGTACTGTATCAGTTCAAAGTCTCTGTTAAGAGAACATGCACAGCCTCAGTAGGAGTTGGAGACATCCTCAACATACAACTTAAATTTGATTCAGTGTTCAGAAAATACTTAAATCTGGTGATCACATGATGGGAAGTACAAGTAGCTCCCAACTCCACTAGGGCTGCCCTGCTACCAGCCCTTCTGATCTCAATTCCCTTTCAGAGGTCGTCAAACTCTTTGGAAGGATACAGATGGGTTTATCAGACAAAATTTATCCTTGGGCCTGCTCCTCTCTCCTGCTCTCGCCATCTGAAAGTGTTGAGTCTGAGTGACACATAAGGACAGATTAGAAGGAACAGAGAAGAGCACATATAAATGGAAAGAGCTTAAAATGACTCGTGTAATTAATCTCCAACATTCATTTTCCATTCACATTCAGCTTATCAGCCTTTGACTATAATATTTCTTCTGTTACGTTAAACTTTCACTGGATGTCCATGCTGTTAGTTAAGTAGCATGCAAAGCAATAAGTGTCCACTTAAAGAAGCATCACATTGGAAACATTTTCAAACTAGAATATTTTTTTTCAGAATACCGAAGTACCGTACAGCACAAAAAATATTGCTAAAAGATAAAACAGTGGATAAATTGAAATGAAATCTAGCACAAGTAGGCAATGCCATTAAATCTTTCTGGTGACCTTATAAACACAACAAAAAGTGCTATTCATATACCAGCTAGCCAAGTCAATATTTATTTTCTTGCTTTATGCATGCTTTGCAGTAGTGACCTTATCATAAAAGCAAGGCACTAAAAAGTATGGTTTGGTCCAAAACTTGTTTTGGCAGGCACTGTGCAGATTTCCCCAAGTAGCTCTGCCAACATATCTCAAGCCAAACTTGCAACAGTCTGACCTAAAAGGACAAGAGCCCTGTCATAAGTGAGACTACAAACATTTGCCCCAGGAGCACGCTGTGTGCACAGCCTCTTTCCATGTTTGCAACGGGGAGGGGAAGGGATTTTCCATGTCTGTCTTTGCCAACAGTTGCTAGATTATCCCCAGAGCCTACTTTGAACACGCGGATAACTGCTCTACTGTAGACTGTATTTTCTTTATGAACATGGAGACCTCAGAATAGAAGGCCGGATCTTGATTTCTGAGTTATTCTGGGCACACCAACAAGATAAATGAACCCTGGGTTTACTTCAGTGTCATTGAGAAGAGATCTAACCCCTCCAGCTTGCAGCATCTCTTGGGATTTAGGAGTTGAAATGGAAGGAGAGTATAAGAACAGAAGAGCAGGCAAAACCACATTGGATTTGTTCATTCACATTAAAACTATTAGATGTTTTACATGTACCAATTGCTTGCTTCTAATAACATCATATTTTATTCCTGTGCAAGCACAGTGAATACATGTGATGCTGAGACACAGAGATCTAAATTAGGAACAGAAAGTAAAACCCCTTTCATCATCCCCGATGAAAACATGCTCTTAAAACCTCCATAGACTAGAACTAGCTGCACAAGGCTTGACTGTCTGCCCCATCAATGAGAGATCCCCTCCATGCAAGCTGCCAAACTACCAACCCAATCCTTTTTATTTCTTCCTTTGTCATCGTAAGGATAAGTCTAAAAGCTTTCAGCGCATTTCCTCTCAGTTAAACTCAAATTAGTCCCCTCTGCTGGGCTCCTACTGGGATGCCTTGGTCTATCCCAGAGGCCTTGCTGAGAAAAGCTCTTTTCAGTCCAGCAAATCACCTCGGTACCTGCTACTCTGACAAGGCCCACGCCATTATTTATTGCATAATAAGCTCTCGCTGCTGAGGGTCAATTATTCCATTGACTGGGCATTACAATAATTCTCGGTAATTAAAAGAGGTACTTATGTGAATCTGGACACATATTGAAAGAAACATTAGTCCTTTTGTTATCTTGGCAAGCCCTTGTTCCTCAGCCCGGCCCAAGCAATTAGCATCTTTTGGCAATCCCTGTCAGCTGGGGTTTGGAAAGCCTGAAGAGAGGGTCACTCAGATGCTAATTTAGATACAATTGTGACAGCAGAGTTTAGAAGGAGCTGCTCCAAAGGCGCCATCAGGGTTTAATAAAGCAAACAGCTTGGGTCCCAGTGACCCTGCAGGGGTAATTAAAAAGACTGCTCTATGTTGCTGTGCCAAATGGGAGAGTGGCATCATGAAGCCTGTCCACAAAACCCATTTTTAAAAGACATATAATCACCCATTTAATCTGCTCATTAAACAAGTCTCTCATGCGGACTTAACAAGAATTAGCACTTTCTAAAAGGCAAAAATTGACAGAAAGCAGACGGTTCAAATGATTCTAAAGGCTGTGATTCCTAAAGGTTTTCCCATTATTATGATAAGCTCATTTAATGCTAATGCATAATATTTGGGGATACCGGTGTTTAAGATTAACAGAAGAAATATGAACATCCAGTTCTCAAAAGTAACGTGGGGTACTGACATGAGCTTTAACAAAAGCAGAAGCCCCAGACCTACAAACTGTGTAAATTACCCCATACTCAACCCACACCAAATTCTGCATGAGTATTCCTGGTACTTTGTTTCCCAGGATGCATCCCAGTAAGCGAGTTCTTGCACACAACTGCAGACTCAACCTCTAACACACAAGTAAAATTAGGTACCTTATTATACTCCCCAAGGCTGTTAAAGAGTTAGAACCATCACTATTGACAGAGAAGCAAATCACCTCCCACTGCTTCAGGAAAAAAAAAAAAAAAAAAAAAAAGAATAAAATGAAAAAAATTCCTCTTCTTTCTCACCTGAAACCAAAACTAAAGTTCCAGAGGTTGTATGGCACAGGGTGAAGAGTAAGGAAAACATGTACTTCGGCTTGACAGTGACCTAATGTATATCACAGGCAAGCTATTCACCTCCATGTGGAATGCAAGATTGCAAGATTTTTATTTTTAGAAAGCTACCCTGCTGTGGATTGGGGTGACACTACAACAGCAAAGGAATGGAAAAACAATAGGGGAAAAGACAGAGGATAATGTCAGTTAATTTTTTTTTTCTTCAGTTTTAATTCAGTATTGAAAAAAAACTGATCTCTGTACAAGGTCTGGGAAAGGATGCAGCTGGGAAGTCATAACAGAGATTAAGCAATTATATTGTTCCCTGGATATTATACATTTTGCTATACTGCATTCAAATACAGCCTCCAAACACCAGTCCTCTTCAACCTCCTACTAATAAGAGAAAAAAATACCAGGGAGGCCAACTTGGCCCCAGGAAACAAACAAACAAAATAAATCATTAGGCATTTTAGCATGTTCAGCCCAGCTACTAAACTCTTCCTCAGACTCATGAGGCTCCATACAAGATCTGAGCTCATCATCAAGAAGCTGACGTTCTACTGAAAGTCATTAATCAAAGTCTCTAGAGATGGTGCCAGCACACTTTGTATCTCTAGATGCAAGTGATGTGCACACACCTTTCACAAGGCAGAAGGCTGAGCTGGAATGGCAACTTCAATTCCACACAGCTAAAACCAGCAGGATTTACCTGGCATGTTCATCTTACTTGGAAATGAAAGGCCAATGTCAGTTTGAAACCCTATGTTCAGGTCATTTGCTATATCAGTGTTTCTCATTTTGTGGTCTGTGTGCTGGTGAACCATGAGAGAAGTGTATAATTCCTTTTACCTCTTTCTTATCACACCATAAACAAGATCCTTGTTGTAGAGACAGTAATATATGACAACCTCCATGGTGACTATGGAACAGAGACTGACAAACCAGGCAAGGACTCAGCCACCACTGCTCATTCTCAGAGCTGTCTCAGTTGAACTGCACAAATGTGAATTGTCAGTGACCTGACAACACCTATGTGTGCTTTCTCCTTCCCCATTCCTCAGCCCTAAAACATGTCAAAGCAGGGAAAAAAAAAAAAAAAAAACAAAAAAGCAGAATATACTCCTCAGCATCATTAAGCATCAGAGAATCCAATAGAGCTATAGCCCAAAAACTTCTCCAGTTCTACCTAAGACAGGTGATGCAACATCCTACCTTGGGAAAATTATCTCCATACAGAAATACTAATGCCACGAGGGGACATAGTTTCCTCCCTCCAAGAGGCAGCATACCATATGGGACAGGACATGTTAGAAATTCTGAACAACAGAACAGCGACCACCTACAGTTTGCAGGACTTGCTGCAGTGCAGTGGGAAAGACCATAAGCTTGGAAAGGCAACTCCAGTATCCCATTTGAATAACTGCGCAGCTCCACTACCTCTCAGGCAATCACCTAAGGAAAAAGCAGCACATATTCTACAGAGTACAACCTAGTTAGTTCGGGGAACAACGATGCTATAGGTGATGATTTTTATGCACATTCCACCTAAATCTATTGATATCTAAGGATCAGAGCATGATCTAATGATCAGAGTAAGACTTGCCTTAGGTTGCTCCTAAAACAAACCTCCAATACCAGGAAAAAACTCCTATAAATGAAAAGAACTTTTCTACCACAAAACAAAGCTTAAATGTGTAAAGGAAGAAACACTCTTTCCCATCATAAAACAAAAGATGAAATGGGTAGGGTGTAGGATGGGGTGGTTGGAAATAAATCAAGAACTATTGTTTTCCAAAATGGAATGAACATAACTTTAGACGGAAGTCCTTTTTTCTGAACTCAATATGGAGAAGAAGGGGGTGAGGAAGACAACTACACAAGAAGGATAAGAGAGCATAAGGAACAGCAGGAGAATAAAGAGGGAGAAGGAAATAAATCATCAGGACATTTATAACCCTAGACTACCCCACAGGGGAACAGAAAAAAATTAGACCATTCGTCTACAGCATGTTTGTTTATTATCTCTTGGGACAGCTTCAGATACAATAGTTGACACTATTATATGTATGTGCAGTTAACCTTAACATATACTATTTCTTTGCACCTTTGCAGTCTTATGCATGCACACAAGTATCTTCTTGTACTGACAAACCATGTCCAGTTTCCCTTAGTACTGTACGGAGAGTATTTGCCATATAAAATGATTATAACTCTTTGCATTAAAGCACACTTTGGTACAGAGATCTGGAAATAGCTCTGTCTGGCTCCAATAACTGGACTACACACTCTCTCTCTATACCCCACCATCAAGTATATTTTCTAACACACTTGAGAAAGTAATTCAATAGCTGAGCTAACTACAACTACACTTTCAGGTCTATTTAAAACAGCAAAAACAATGTGTTCTTTCTCTTGGGAGAGCTATGCTACCATTTGGTCATACAGCAACACATTTTGGACTCACTTCTAAAGTAGCTGCATGCACCGTGAAGATTTATGGTTGGAGAGTGATTGAGACAGGGGTGCAACTCCCTGGAAAACACCAAAATCCATTCACACATGAACCATCATGGACGAAGTCACAGATGCCACTTTCTGACCAGTTCTGCTGTGCAGGAAGATGGGGAAATTCATGCAACTACTACATTATTTCTTAAAATTAATATTTCTATCACAAATGAACATGTTGCTTTGCTGCAAGATGTAATACCACTGGTAGTGTTAATCTCTGCTTCTCCACTAGCATGTGTGACAGTCATTCCAGACATTCCTTCTGCAGCTTTTTGTTTTCTTGGGGAACATTTAGATGGCTTTTGTGTTAGTCGTAAAAAATAAAAATCCTGTTTTAAAAAAAGCCCCCACAGCTGTGGAGGCATCAGCTATACAAGACTTTCTGAAAGAATAAATACAGCTGCATAACAAAGAGTGAGAAGTTACAGGAAAAAGCACTAGTAGGTGCCAGTCCAATTTTCTAATAACTCTTAAGGTTGAGGCTATCCTTTGATTCTTTGGAGTTTTATTATTTTATCTAAACCAAAGAGTTTTTTGTGTTGGGGCTCTACCCCCCAATTAAAAAAAAAAAAAAAAAAAAAAAAAGGAAAAAAAGTTACTTTAAATAATGATGAAAAGCCAACATACCACTAGCAGTTATTTGTAGTGATAAACTACTGATATGGACAAAAGCTGACTTATTAAAAGCATACTTCAGAAAAGTAGCATTAGTTACGCTTAGAGCTCTCAAATGGAATTGAGAGATTGAAAACAATCTAGGAAGAAAAGCATACAGGTCAATTTATCCTTGACAATGAATATTCATTTACTTCTGGTCACTGGGTAAATCTGCTTTTCTAATTCCTTTATTTAACTGTCAGAGGTTAGAAGATATTAAACCAAGATCTTCACATTATTAAGCACATAGTTAAAACATAAAACAAATGCAACAGGGATATGACTAGTTTAAAAACGTATGCTCTCAATGTTTATTTCTCTGTGGTTAAACAACACTGTCAACTGGAATTTGGAATGTTTTCTTTATTTAGACCTTGTAGACTGAACAATAAGCCCTGACAGCTCCATCTCAGCCCTCTCAAGGTCTGTACCAAATGAAGCCTAAACTCACCATTCAGCAACTGCACCGGCCATGGGATGTCTGGAATTTGTTGTGTGCACTCATCCTTAAAATGGAACAGCTGTCGTGAAAGGCTGTTACAAGACACCTAAAGGGGCAAAAGGCTCCAGTGACACCCTTATCTACAACCTGATAGGAACAGCATTTGCTGCTACTCTGCTTCCATCTCTAGGTGTAAAGTTACATGATACAAGGGTCCAGAATACTCTGCTCAGTAAAGTGGAAATCTCTATGGCCTGTTCCTTTTCATGCCATTAGCTGTGCATAGGATTAAATAAGCTATACAATTTAGTGTAAGATGTCTGTACGCCCTTTTTAAAAACATGCATTTTAGAAATTGGCATTTTTAACCCCTCTTTGCTCAGACTTCTGTAAAAGCAATAAGACAGTCTTTGGGCTTTGCTGTGCTTGCCTTATTCTCTGACTGACTATATAGCCCATAAGCCTATAGACTAGTTTCACGAGGGGCTCAACCAGGATTCAGCCATTAAGGATCAGAAAGCAATAGCAATATAGCAAAAATAGCTCTCAGGGGAAATATATTTTATTGCTGCCAGAAAGAATATTTTTTAAGAGAAGCATTTGTGTAATTCTTATTAGCTAAATAAAAGAGTGGAAATAACCAGAAGCATGAAGACCCAAGGGTCTGAGCTCCCATCAGAGCCAGTGGCAGATTTCCCACTGATTTCACTGGATACGCAATTGCGACCAAATGTGGAATACAAAGGGGAAACGATCAGAGGAAAGGCTCTTATTCACAAATGCATCCTGCATCTGCAAAGTTTGTACCTGCGATTGAATTGTGTTCATAAATCGGACTAGTGCCTACCCATCATACAACTGTGATCAGTTCCAGTTCTGGTGGGAGAATCAGATGAACTACTTCTATTAAAGAGTTTCATTTTTACAGATGCACAGCACTGGGCAAAGCCTAATGTCATCAGGGGCACTTTTACAGACATCCCCCCAGCCTCTGCTCTTGCCTGTGCTTGCTCAAGTGACCCAGAGACCTGCCAGGCTCTGCACTCACCTCTTCCTTCCAAAGGCAGATTCTACTTCTAGCTAAAGTTTCTCTAATACATCAAATCCTCTCTCTTAACTCTATATTGCAGAGGTTTAACAGGTCTGTAACCAGGCAGGAAACACTTGCCTCTAAATACTTCCATGCCTAGGTAAACGTTGTTATAATTGCAAGAAACCATCAGACTCACTTAAGCCAAAGCTTAACACCAGCTTTTTGGTGTTTCAACCAAACCACAACTTGTTATTTGGCTGTGTGGACGAAATCCCATTCCATACCTCTCACACCTACCTTTGGGATTTTGGTTGGCCAAATTTCCTTCCATTTTACTTCCTATGAGCCACAATTCTCTGCAGCACACAATCCCATCCCTACTGATGTTCTGGCACAGGGTTTACATCCTCAGACATGCTCTCTAGTGGGACACTATGGGTTAGCAGCCCCGTTCTCCCAAGCTCGCGAATAACCTACTCTTGCAGGTGGAGTATGAAATTGGAGTCCCAGAATAAAAACAGTACCTAAGGGAAAAAGCAGCAGGGGAAGATGACAATAATGAACTAATATGAGGTAAAACACAGCCAGGCAAACATAACTGCAGCAGGGTTGAGGATAAAGCAATCCTAATTTGGGTGCATCAAAAATCTGTGTGTGCAAACTACAGACAATACTGAGTTCTGCTCCAGAGTTTGGCTTCACTCTCCACCTCAAGATGATTTACCTGTAGCAAAGGAGACAATCCCAACACAAAAATCCCTCTCCCTCTTGGAGAGTCCTCTCAGCAACCATTACACCTGCCTTGGTTCTGGGGCAGGTCAACTCAGAGTGAACAGAGAATGAATTAAAAACCCTTTTTCATCAACTGCTACAATACATACTGGTCATCTACCATACAGGCAGATACTGCCTGCTTCAGGCACATCTGGAAACAGATGGCTCTGTTTCTAAGATGTCTGAGTCAACTGTGTCTTCCCCTTCCCTGTCACAGACCACTGAAATAGTATATTGAACACTCATTCAGTATTCTTAAACACATTTTAGATGCCCTCTAGATGTCTTCCATCTTAAGTGCACCATATTAAAACTCTCTTGAACTAGGTTACTTTATAGAGATTTGTTCAATTGTGTATTTTCTTCACACTTCCAGTGCTTGTTCCTTTACTCTTGTGATGTTATCTGAACTTCCAGTTCTTCAGGGCAAAGTGTCATAGTTGGAAGAGTTCCTGTTTGTACCACAACACACCTGAGTGTGAATCATCTCTCTTAGCCCCTACTGTTGAGCTTTGATTGCCTTGGGTATTTCTGCCGCTTCCATTGCCGTTCTAAGCATTCTCTTACATTCACAGTATTTTAGCGATCTTAACAACTTCAGGAAACATCCACTGGTATCCAGACTCCTCAGTCTCTCAGTCTCCTGTTTTTATGGTACAAAATTGCTAAGTAAAAGGTTCAAAACAGGGAAGAGAGAAAACAAAACACCACAACACCCCCCCCCAACCCATACCACAAAAGCGCTCCAAACCCAACTGCATAGAGCTCTACCCCGCCGTTATCAAAAACGGATCACTTGGCCTCTGGCTGTTCCTTCACTTCACCACACTGAAATCACAACTGAAACAAAGCCCTGGAGACAAATCTTGTGAGTTCACTAATATGTAACTGGAGGGGCCTTTTTTTTTTAGTTTTGTTGGTGTCGCCTGACTGAAATCTGTCCCATGGAACCCCACAGCCCACCTCAGCCTTTTCTGTGATCCAGCAACGCACTGTACAATCACGACACTCCTCTTTGGATTTGTACTACATTTTCCTCTTTCTCTCTTGTTCTCAGTATTAATCCCCCCTCTTACTTTCTCCTGCACAGCTATACTGGCTTATATTTCCAGCTACATAGCTGTAAAGTAAACCTCAATTTCGTGTCTGGTCAGTGAACTTCATGACTGTTCTGTTTAATATATACTCTGTTTTTTGTGGTTGCCACTAGACTCATTGTTTTACATCTGTTTGCATTAAAGTGCATTTTCCACTGAATGACTCAGACACTTTAAAGATCCCAAATCCTTCTCAATAGGGTTGCATAAATTCTGAAGTGTTTGCTATTCCTTTCCTCTAACTTAGGTATCATCAGCTAACATCTACTATGATCTTACGTCTGATATTCTCATACAAATTATTTATACAGGTATTATTAAAAAGATCAGTCCCCTGGAGTATGCCACCAGTAACCTATTTCCAGCTAGAGAAATTATCATTTGCAGACGCTGTACGTAACCTGTTTTGAGACATTTTTCAAGCCAGACTATTTTTGCTCCTCGGACTATGACTCCGTGGTTTAACCAGTAAGCTCCTTTATGAAACCTTATCATTTTAAAAGTATCATTAATTCACAGTTTCAGTTTTTACAGTATTATTTTCTTCATAAAATGGAAAAATGTAACATTACCATGATGCACCTGGAAAGCCAGTATTCAGAGCACAGAATATGTGCTTATTTTTCCAAATTTCTGATTTTCTAACATTTTTTCTTCTGACAAACAATAGCAAAACCACAAATAAGCTATTCAAAGGAATTTAATTTCAAATGCACAAACATTATAGTGTTAAATTTAGTTCTTCAGCCCTTTTTGCTCCATTTGTCCTGAGCTAAGGTCTTACTCATTTTCCTTTAAAATCGTCATCATTTCTGTATCTGACAGTTGGCAAGTAGAAATGGGAAATGGTTTTAAAGATCAAATTAACCAAACCTGATTGAATAATTCAGATTTGCCATGGGACTCAATTATTTTTATTAGAAACCCTTATTTTTCACGGGAATAGAAGTTATTTTCCTTGGCATCCCAATAATTATTTCTTTTACTTCTGGAAATGTTGAAGTAGTTGTTTCCTGAGGTTTTAAGTGTTAACTCTTTCCCATTTTCCCTGAGGTTTTACCTGTTAACTCTTACTTGTTTTTCCTGATGTTTTACGTGTTAACTTGAGCCAGAAATTATGACAGATGCTCCAGGTGCATAGTAAAACAGAAGAGACATTTTCCTCTTTGCTATGAACAGCAAACTAAAAACACTATAATATTTAAATAAATCTGTCAAAAATGTGGATGGGTTCTCTTACAATAGCGATATTTCTCTCAGCCTAAAACCATTTATGGATACAATTAGCCCTGCTGCAGAAGGCCTACACAACCGTGCCCATGTCTCTCTGAAGCAGAAGATCAAGGTTAACAGTGACAATGTCAATAAATGGAGGTGAGGCAGCATCACACCCAGCACAGAGTGACCCCCAGGTGATGGGTGCACCCACCCACCACCACACAAACTGAAGAACGGCTCAGCCCAGCACAAAGGGCTAGAATTCCTCAATCCCAAGCAGCCTGCAGGATCAAGTCCATCAGGCACTGGAAATACATTGCCTTTCTCAGCTCTGACTCTAAATACAGTAGCCCACAAGAAGATAAAAGCTGTATGGTCCATGTCCAGGGCCTTATGCTGATGGGGTACATGAAACTAGAAAGCACATCAGTTGAAGGGCCATGTGAATAACTGAAGGCTTGTTACAAATCGCAACTGACACCACACAATGTGCAAACTATTGGGAAGAGGAGTCCCTGTACCAAAGTTCACTGTAAACCAACTGTATTAGACTTGATAATTTCTTAGGTTAAAAAACCAAAACCAAACCAACTACACAACAAACTAAACCCAAATCACTTTCATTTAAAGACATCTTGAGAGAGAGTTAGGAAACTTTCTGCACAGAAGCTGACTTGTGATGGCAGAGACACTTGGCTATCGCCTGCTCTCCTCACCCCACCTCTGAGCTTGTTCTATCCCCTCCTCTTCCAGGGCAAGATGACAACCAGATGATATGGAGTCTGTAGGAAGCTATATAGAGCAGAGGGTACAGAGCCGAAAGGGTTACCAACTTTGCACTCGATAGGTCTGTGTCCTTTCACTATAAGCCAGTTAAAGCCTTTCACTCTCAGTTCTTTGCATTTATACAGAGGATTTTTTTTTTTTTAAAGCAAGAATCTTCAGATTAATTATATCTTGCCTGCAGAAGCATCAGGCAGAAATAAGGCCCTGAGAGTTTTCATTTTTGAAGCAGAAACGTTGTCACTTTTTATGTACATCTGAAAGTATTCCCAGGTTTTACAAAGAATGGTGAAACTAAGCATAAGATGCTTTGTCCAAAAAAACCTCCAAAATCAACACAGACTTACAGTTAAATATAGCTCAAAAAGGACAACTACAGCAAAGCCTCTTGAAGAAACAGCGCCGTTACATCACTACATCTAACAATTGTCAATAAAAACCTTACATGAAAAATCAAATGGCAAGATAGGATTCAAGATTGAGATAAATACAGTCATTAACTAAAAGACATATTCCTCTGCACAGAGGGGTGTACAGAAGACATTTTATTCAAGCAAATTGATCCTGTTGCTACTGGAGTAAGATCCTGCTTACTGTGACTGTGAAGCGCCCCTGAGATCTGGTTGCGAGTAGTACATGCTCCTCTTTGTACTGTCCTGCTGCTGCAGCTGCTGAGAAAGGAGTGCTGCCCCAACTTGGGGAACTATTAGCAGATTCAATACCTAAATTCTGCTACCCTACTCTGAAACAGAGGAGTGAACACCTCTTCTTGAGGAGAAACTGAACTAAGTGAAACATATGAAAGGGTGGAATTACTGTGTCAAACTATGAAAATACAGTGTCACTCTTAAAGACAACCTGTGACCTTCAAAAGCAACCCCTATTTAGAGGAGATGTCTATGCCTAAGCTGTACAGGAAGAACAGGCTCAGCAGTCCACATAGGTTTGTTAAATTTGATGACCTGCTTGTTCTCCTCTGCACCACAGGCTACTGACCTGCCTTTAACCTTCCCCCTCTAGACTGTGCTGGAACTCACGGATTTCATGCACCTCCCAGGAGTCAGCTGCAAGCGTGAGCTCATGCTCAGATAGTGACTGTCCTGCTTGGGAGGGCTGTTTGCTTGGCCCAGCTTCCCACCAACATTTTTATCTGTACACAGTATGAAGACTGAGAGGAAAACCACGACAAGAGGCCAAGGACACCTCAAGGCACATACACTCAATGCCATTGTGCTTTTGAACCCATCAGAAGTATCAATAAAAGGAACTGGGACGTGCAAAGCTGAGGTATTTGTCTCCTTTTCAAACCCTCGTCTAAAAAGATGATGAAAACAGTAACACCAAGGCATGCTGAGGTCAGCAGTATTTCCTAGCAGGGGATGAAAGATGATTCATTTTCAGGGTTGCAGTTCTGTTCTGTTGGCAGACTCCTCAGCGTAAATCACACCATCCTGGTATAAAAAAAGCAACTCTTAAACTGCTCTATCATCATAGCTCCAAATAGTAAGAACAGAGTTTTGTGCTAAACAAGTAAAAGAAGAGTCTTTTAGCCTCTGTGTAAAGAGTAAGGATCAGGTCATCATGCCTTGTTCTCAGTCTTCCTAAAATTTGGAATAAACTGGATGAATTAAAAGAAATCTGGTAGAAAATCCCATCTCAGTATTAGTTTAAGTTCATTCGAATTTCTCTGAACTCAGGTGGAGAGAGAAGAGGTGTTCCAAATACCTTGGAGAAGGGAAAAGCTGCAGGGCAGATTCACATGTTGGACAAATAACTCACAGGAGGAGTGACCCTGGTACAAACTGGGGGTTTGACCACAGCAGAAATTATATTGCAGCCAATAGCTGACTCTCATTTGGCCTCTGCCAAAGCTCCTGCTCATCTGAATTGCTCCAGTGACCTTTGCATGTGAACAGTCTACTGCCTCACTACCTCTGGCCAAAAGCTGCCCTTGGTGTTTCTCCTCCTGCTCTGACCGTGCCTTTACAAAACCAGTGCTGCTGGGAGCTTCTACAGGTCTGTGTGAAATATGATTTGGGCCCAGAGAAAAGCTTCTTGCATTCTCCCAGCTCCATTATCTGCTCACTCAAGATGAGGCATAATGTTCTCCAAGGTAAATCCAAAAAAATATATAAAAATATAATTTAAAAAACAGGAAGAGGAGTTCCATTCCATGAATAGATTGCTTCAGGACATGACCACTTTAAAACACCTGATGCATACTGTGAACTACAGCATAAACCTTGGCTTCCATTTTCCTCTAATACCCAGAATACCTATTTGAAAATAAAATTTTTGTAGCACAGATTATTTGTCATAAAAACATTTAAGAATTGGCAACATGGTGGGAACATGCACTAGCCTTTTCTTGCAAATAAAAAGTCAGAAATCACTTGGTCTGATTTCACAAAAGCTGACTGCTAGTGACACTCAAAGGTGCTTCTTTCTGAATTGAAACTGTCTATAATTCAACATTATTTCAGTTACGGTCAGCCTTTCAACTGCCTTGTGCAAATTTACACTGAATATCTGATCATTAAAACAGACCAAGGGAAAACACAAACCATTCAGAAGAGATCAAAAGTTGAGGAACATGAAATATTATTTGGGGTCAAGATAAAACTAAAATGACTGATCAGCAAAAGGAGCTTACCTGATGCCTGCACACACTGATACACACTCTAGGAGCATTGATTAAAGTCCACGTGCATAGCTGCATTTTATTAAAAAGTGTTTCAACTGGAAAGCTGAAGAGATCTAGGGTGATTTTAAAAAAATAAATCAGCAGTGTAATTAGACATTTCTGGGCTATTCACGAAGTTTCAACTCCCTGGAATACAGCAGGAATGGAGCACCACAATCAGCTTTGATGCTTCCCTGTCCAACAAATCTTTAGTGCAGCATTTGGCAAAGACAAGCTTCCACAGAACAATGCAGAAAGTCATCTTATATAGATGGGCACACACAGCCACCACAGTCTCTCAGCCAGGCAGGGGCCATCAAATGTTCAACTGTTCACTACAACCTTCTTGAAAGAAGTAGTATTAGATTCTGCCTACAACTTACGTTCTGTGCAACATATTCTTTTGCTTCTTACAAAATTATTCTTAATACAAAATTAAGCCCCAGAAAGGTTAGGGAGGACTAGGATGGACTGACTACTCAGCTTCACAAGTAAATAGTAAATAGAAAATACAACTTTGGTAGCGAGCAGTGAGAAATTAAAGGGTAGTAATACTGAAAGACCAGTTAAAATCATGAGTTAGTTCACAGACAAATAAAATACAAGTGTGTGTAAAATACAATCTGTGTTCTCATTTCAGAGTGTCTCCTGGTAAAGCACAAACAACAATAACAAAATTTATCACATAGAGCTACCTGCTGCACTCTGCTGCAGAACTGCTTAGAAGACCTAACCAAAGACAGGACTCCAGAGTGCCAGAAGGTTAACACCAAAGATCCTATGCTTTGAAGAACTGTCAGCATCCTGCAACACAAAACGAAGCTTAAGAAACTGGAAACAGGACTTAGCACAGTAACGGGCCTGCCACAGAAGGTGGGAGCAGTTTCATCTATGTTGCTAAATCAAGATGTCAGTAAGTCTGAAGTACCTTCCTCCACCATTTCAGTTTCTTCATCTCACACGTCAGGTATATCAGCACCGATCGACTCTGGTACAACCAGCAGGGTGTTCTGTACTAACATTAGCAAGTAGTGAAACAGAACACAATAGCACTTGATGTGGGATGTTAGAGAGGTGAACGTGGGCTTCTATACTGGCAATGAGACACCAGCACTCATTTTAAACCATCTTACATGTTGGGTGAATGCAAAGCATTATGACAGCAGTGGGGATTAACTAAACTTACAGTACAGGATATTTCTCCATTAGGCTGTATGGCAAAGAAAAACATTGTTTTTCTCTCTATATACAAACAGGTTTTATTCTTAGCATGACTTGAAGCCACTCTCACAAGCTTCATTTTCTTAGGTGTTAAATGGCTTATCTGCCCAAAGCAACACCAAATTAGAGAAAAGGCTGAGAAAGTTACATTCAGTGTCTTTCACTAACACCTGTAAAAATATAGCATCCTTGCCCGAAAAATAAAGCAACTTCCCCCATGCTGTAGTACACCAGGTGGAGATTCACTCGATTTCCAAAGCATATGAAAGCATAAGGTATATATGGCAGTTTTTCTCCTGTTCCTACAGCTTCTTGAGCAAAGGCCAGGATCCTGTTGCTTGCAATAAATTAGCAAGAGTTGGCAACACTAGAAATAGCACATGAGGAGCTTGAGGAGGAATTTGAGATGATGCAGGGTCTGATTAATTGGCTAGGAAGAGAATTTTAGCTGTTGAAGCTTGGAAAGATTGAAAGTATGATTTGGGAATTAGGGATATCAAAATAGAGGAGTTTCAGCAATCAAGGAAGGAGATAATTAGCATAGAAAGAGCAAAGCTTTTAGCAACAGACACAAGGGCATACAAAAATGCTTGTTAACTCTAAGATATGTTTGCAAGTCTGAGTTAAAACCCTATTTTTCCTCAGGGAACCATGCCCTGAATCCCCTTTTAAAATTAATCCCTTCCATTCTTCTATTTTAAAAATAATAGGTGTGGGAAGCTATTTAGAGCAGACAAGGGCAGCCGGGTGCCAGACTACATCCTCGCTCTTCATTGACTGCGAGGCGGAACGAGAGAAATTCTGGTGCACATGAAGGTGGCAGAGTTCAGCCCACGTGTGCAGAGACCCAGCACAGTTCCAGTCAGACCAGCAAGTTGCTTTTGTACCTGTACTGGAAATGGAAGGGGACTCTTTGTCAGGGCAGGGAGCACTGCAGGAGGAGGCTGGCAACTCAGAGGCAGGGATTACGGTTTCACAGGAGAGGTGGATGGTGTGAGTGCCAGATCCCACTTCATACCTCTGTGGAAGGCCCCTCAACTTTCTAGCAGTTCCTGATACAGACCCTTAGTTCCACACCAGAAATAGAGAATTCAGCATCAAGAAAATCAGTTATTGACTCGGAAAAACTGTATTGATCTAGTCAGCGTTACACAGCCTGATCTGTTACATACACTGGAGCAGTTCCAGCAAAACTATTAGGTCCTGCCTAAAAGTACAAACTTGTTCTTAAATTTTTACTCAGCACTAGTGATTCCTACATTACACTTCACTGCACTAAGAGGTGGACTGCGATCCTCAGGGAAGTTCAAGGATGTACTGCAAGTGTGAATATAACTGGCTGGTCTCTGACTTGTACTTCTTAGATCAGCTACTATAATTCAAGTGTGATGGGAAATGGCAACCTGCTTCCTGATCTCTTCCAAGCATGGAATGCAGGCATCGAGAGATGCAGATAATAACTGGGATGGACTGAGGAAAGATAAGGGATGGAGAAAGGACAAATCAAGTCGGGGAGAACTGATTTTCAACAAGAAGGTGTAAACACTTCAGGTATTCACACTCACCTACTTCTGTTACTGCCCAGATCTCTCAGCTCAGCCCAGTATAACTGTGAGAAGACCAACAACTGTATGAATGTCATATCCTGCTTTACTGCTATTGTGCTGAGTTCACATGCTGCCTGTAAGAGGCATAAGTCCAGATGTCTGCTCAGTACAAGCTGTGCAAAGGGAGATTCAGTGACAGGGTATTAAAGAGATTAGATTAAAAAAAAAAAAAAAAAAAAGCAAAGTGCTTAGTCAGTGCAGAAGTCTCTTCTCCAAAGTTACTTACTGTCTTCTGAACTGGAAGCTTATTCATCATAGAATCCACAGTGTTCCTGCCCCCCATCCTTCTTCTACTCTTGTTCATCCTGTGGTTTGTAACTGTTTGGAAAACTTTAGGGGCATTCCTAACTGGTTACAGATGTGTAAGGATGCACACCACAGGCCACTTCATCAAGAGGATGACATAACCCTGCATGCCAGCTTCAAAAGTAGCTCATTTAACACCGAACTCGGAGACACGATTGTCCCAGACTCGCAGTGTGCCTGTGGAGAGTGATGGGATTATAACAGCAGCTGGCAGTGCTCTGTTCCAAGAAATCTCACAGCATTATTCAGTCTTGAGTTCCCTCTTCCTCTGTGGAGCCATTTGATCCTTAATCTCTTCTATGGATTCTTAACCCTTTTGATGTACTACTCCTCTTGACAAAGTTTTACAGACACATCTTTAGACCAAAATATGGGAGAAGACTATCAGATGTCCAACTGTGACATTTTACTATTTTGAACCCTACTTATAAGTACTTGTCAACCAGGAATTTGCATGAAGAACTGTCTAGCATGTATTTTATGGAATTAATTACAGAGAAACAATATTGTGAAATTAATTTCACTGCTTTTCCTGAATCAGACTGTGTAACTGGAAAATGTTAGCATGATGCTGTAGAGTACCTGTGACCATGAACTAGCAGTACAACTAGTTCCCTGTATAGCAATAGTATCTGTCATGTACTTTCCACACAGAACAATACACCACCACTGCTTAAAAAGACTCAAAGTCAATAGTTGTTACGACACTTCTGGTCTATTACAATCCTGCTGGCGCACCCCAGTCAGGACCTACTTCACTTTCTCTCAGCCATGTCTTGTATAATTAAGAGGTAACTACAACTTGCTGTGTATGATCAAGTTTCTTTCCCATATGAACTGAGATGGCAAGACACTAACACAACAGGTTGGGACAAGAGATGGCTTCTACAAGGAAGATGATACCAGCATTGTCAAGAAACAGCTACGAAAAAGCCAGTGGCTAAAAAACTCATGAAGAAGGTGCCAGTATGTGATAAGGCGATGGTGGATCTGGACTGAAGACAGTCCTGGTTGAAGAGAAGTGGAAATCGCATAAAGGGTTACCAACATCACAGCGACCAAAGAAACAACAGCGAAAAAGGATGTGGGCGATTATTTTGTGAGTCACATAGGAAAAATCAGTGTGATTTGCTAGATACCAGAGTAAACCAATAGTTCATTGAATAAAAGAAGGTGAAAGGATGCAAGAGCTTGAGATGCAGCATACAATGTGTTTTGGGGGCGTGGGCAGGTCTGCTGGAAAAAGCAAAAGAGAAAAATGCTGCTGATGAGAGAAAAGCAAAACAGAGCAGCTACATGAGATCTTGATTTCTCCTTCTTCTAAAGATCTTGCATAAAATGCAAGGGAATACATGGAAATCAGCACGGACAAAGGGGTAGATAAAGTATGAGAAAACAACTGGGAATTGAAGCAGTAGTTCAGGGCTGGGAAATGGCACAGCCGGGAAAAAAAATGACCTTGACCTAGCCTTGGTGAAATGCCTCTACGTGCAGAGTATTATACAGCTGAAGTACAGTATTTCAATACTGTCATTAAAATGTTTCATACATATTTCTTAAACAGAAATGTTATTCATCACAAGGGTTTCTTTTTAACCACCTGATCATTTGTATGTAGCCCCTTGTAATTTCTACCCACTTCCTGCTTCTTGTCTATTTACTCAGTTCCCACTATCAGAAAATCCAATAAATCTTTATTGAGTTAGACATATATGAACATATCTCTTCTCCAAGGAACACATTTTAATAATTTAGATGGCAACTCTGTACTGCATCATTTCTTTGATTTCAGGGGATGATGCAGTGGGCTAGAAAGCTAATTTAGATGGGCTTAAAATTACCACATTTCCATGATTATCCTATACTCTACTATCCAGTTTGGCATATTTGGTGTGTATGAGTAGTTACTGTGGCTTTTTCCTCATAAAAGATTTCAGAGACTGTATCATCTTGCACAGAGCACACGAAGCAGCACTATCAAACATGACACATGTACCCAAGTCATGAAAGAAATTACACAGCACTGCAAGCTATTGTTTGAAGGCAAATATGCAATTATAGTAGCAGTCACATTGTAAAGCACACATACAGCAGCAGAATTAAAGTCACATTTAAACGTATCCAAGCCTTACAGGCACATCGCTCAAGCCCACAGCAAGATCCCACAGGAAAGCTGATGGCCATTTGGGATCTTTTCAACATAAGATATTCAACAATAGGAGATTTAGATTACCACCACGGAGGGGGAAATCCCCAGCCTTCCAGTGAGAGGCAGAGAGAGGTCACAACCTATTAGTCTATAAAATCACAGCAATAATTACTTTAACATAGTAACATTCCCATCCTCTCAGCCTTCCAGCCTCAGGCTCCAAGAATAACAGCATGTACCTTCCCTGGCAGACATTAAAACTATTCTTAATGAAATTAATTTCATTAAAGACATCCCTATCAAGTGTATTAAATAGCATGTCTGATAACACAGTGCAGTAGAGAGCATATATTGGCCCATGCCTAAGACAAGAATCTGGCAATCTCTTGATCATTGCCGTAAACTTCACCTTCTTGTTTTATGACCTTATGACAGATTTCAAACCCATCACCGGCTCAAGGTTTAGTTTTGGTGTGTGTTTGTTTTGTTTTTTTTGTTTTTTTTTTTTTTTTTAAATCACTTAATGTGAGATGCAGGCTAGTATAGATTGGAAGGAGTAAGTTCCATATTTTGGAAAAAAAAATGCACAAAGTTATTTGGATGTCTGATTTAATAAATAAAAATCCCATATAGAGACAAATTATAGGAGGCTCAACAGGCTTTGGAATGCTAAATCGTAACAGCAGAGTGCAGGTGTGGCACAGAAAGGCTCTGCAAGTCGCTGTGATGACCACAGCACAGCAATGCACCCACATTTTAGACTATCAAATTGATTTTTCAGCTTAAGACAGCACTAGCTGCCTTCTATGTTTCATAGCTAAGTTCTGGAACAGATGTTTAAAACTTTCCAAAGTGTTTAACAGATTACACAAATGGCCAGCAGTAGCTAAGCAGGGAGAAAGGGCTCTAACTCAGTAATGTATCCTACTGTAATAAATTCCCTTTCAGTGACACTGTGACTCCTGTTCTAGTTGAGTCCCTTCAGAAGAAAAAGGAAAATGGAAGGAATCAAATATAAAGAACTGGCTGAAATTACTCTTCAGGGCCTTCCCTGCAGTGCTTGGCACTCAAAACTGTACCTGGACTCAAATAAGTCTTTAGCCATGGCAACACTAATTGAGGGTACTTTGGAGAAACCCTTTCAATAACCTGCTGTGACCGCTCACAGATTTTTTCCCCCCAAGTCCTTTTTGGTCTTTTGAGCCCCACTGGAACACACACTACCCAGGCTGGGGCAAGGGAGCAGCTTCCACTAGAGGGGACCTTCCTGGAGGTGGGTAATTGAACAGCTGCCAGGCCCAGGGCAAGTAGGACAGCAGCTACCGGCCCCGCATGGTGCAGGGGCCCTGCAAGGAGCCAGCTGAGGAGACAAGGAGTCAAACTTGAAGCTGCAAAAGCTGCTCCTGAGCCAGCTCTGAGCAGCCAGGGAGGAAACAGCATAAATCCAAGACATGTGAGAAATAAACAGAAAATCTTTTCTACAAGAAGATGCATGTGCATTGATAGAAATGATGTTCTGAAGCACTGACTGCCTCTGAGTGCACACCCAAAGCGGGCAGGGCGGGCAGCAGCCGCTGTGCGCTGCAATGAAAGCAGCAGCACCCAAGAGCACCTATGCAGGGACATACATCAGGGTGCCGGCTGTACGTGTCTGGGCAGCGATGGGTACAGAAGCTGGAGAGAAGCAACCAGGCCAGCCAGAGTGTGCTGTGTGCAAGTTTTAAATTCTGAATGCCTCTCTGTGTATCACCAGGGAAGCTCACATGAGGCAGAATACAAATCACAACCGATTTTACTCCAGCCAAAGCTAACAGCAAGTAGAGACTTCCAGGGGACTTGCACACTTGTGTTCAGGCTCACTGTACTGAGACTGAGGAAAGAACATTCCTTATGCTGTTCCTGACAGGAGCAAATGATTAAAATTCAAGTTTCCCAAGAACAGCAAAGCCAGCCAGAGGCTACTGACCCAGAGGCAGCTATTGAAAGACAGCAGGTGTGAGCAGATCTTGCTGCTCTTCTATTGCTAAATCTCACATTAGATGATGTTTGAAGCTAGTAGTGCCAAGAGTGAGCTGGGCTGAAAGGGGCAAAACTAACACTGGATATAAACAAGAGCTTAAGAAAAGGGGAGCATAAAACGGTGTGCTAGGTCTCTCAGCAATTTGCCCAGAGTTTTGACCATCGCTACTCAGGCAGATACTTTCCATACTAAAAGATGTACAACAAGCTTGTAATTAAACTATCTAAAGGACCAGTAAACTTTTGCACGCTGTTATTTGTATGCTACTTTCAACAAAACTAATGCCAGTGTCATGTATGGTTGGGTCTATCCTTGCTTGACTGCTGGGCTGCCTTTTCCCAGTTCCCCATTTTTGTGACCTACATTTCCAAACATCCATCAGTACTGAAAATTCAATGGCACAACATCTCTGGTTTGTTCATGTATTCTCTTGCAGAGCAATAAGAAAAACTGACGACATGTCGGTCAATGTATTTGATGCAGCTCTGGTTCTGCTGAGACAACTACTGAACAAAATAGCAGACAGTTCAGAATCTGAACAATTAATCCGCTTGTTTGTGAGACTCCCTGAGTGTCTCCTGGTTTATCATCAGCCATACACATGTACCTGTACTGCATCCAACAGAAAAAGACAGTGGTATAGTCAGAGTATACACATATTTCAAAAGGTTATTTAGGAAACCTACTTTGAAATTAGGAAGTTCTATTGAAAAATTTTGTTACAGTTAAGAAGTTACAATTAAATACATATGCACTTTTGTATGCATTAATTTAACTAACGTGCAAAGCAAAGAAGGCACTCTAAAACCCAATGAACATCCAAATACTAAACATTTTTATTACTATTAATGTCAAGTTCTTCCATTGCAGCTTTTGCTCTATGGTTTTGACCTTACTAGACCTCGTTTTCAAACAGGCTCCCTTGCCAACACACTTGTAAGAAATTTTCAGATATGCAAATATTTAAAGACAAGGGAGTTGAAATTAAAACAAGACCCAGGCTAAAGCTGGTTTTCATTTGAGGAAAAAAAATATTGTGTTAGGTAAAATATAATCGTTACCTCAAATACTGTTATCAAAATGCCTTTAGAATTCAAACTGCTTTAGCTCTAGGTGATGTTGTTATTTAAAATTGTAGATTAAAGCCAGCAAAACCAAGGATTCTTCTTTGGTCTCTTTGGTCAGGAACTGTTCAATTTGCATGTGTGGGTTTGTTTGTTCGTTTTTAATACAAAATCAATATAACGAGCTCCAATTCAAATCAGTTTCAGACAAAGAGCAACTGCTATTACTGCAAAAAACACGACTGAAAAAATCCACTGATCTGAGAATCCATCTGTCACTTGCTAACTGGTGCAGAACTGCCCCTCTCCCACTCTGAGCTCTGCAGCACCCACTGACATCTCCGTCCTCTGAATGCTGGGGGGCAGGAGGGGGGACGCAAATTCTAGGACCACATAAAGTGATGGTAATGCTCCCATAGGCACTCACAGGGATCCACTATCAAGAGAAGGACCAAAGACTAAACTCCTCAGGACACAAGCCAGTCTACTTCACGTGGCTGGTATATCTGACTTTCTGTACGTAGCACAAACAGTTACACCACCTACGGACAACTGCTTGTGAAAACCCAGACTCTCGGTACTCTGAAGACACTGAATGGTACAGCCACAATTCTCATGCTCCATTCTGAGGCTGGACACTCGTAACGTGAATAATGCCATTAACCCAAGAGAATTAGGTAATCCCCATCGTTTTTCAATGACTTAGTTTTTGTCTGCGCTAATTTTACCTCCAAATCTGCATGTCTGAAACTCCACACTCTTCAAGTCTGCTTAAAGTGATTACGTCTTTTCAGTAAATCTTGGATTGTTCTTTCTCCCGGCTGCAGAGCTGTCTGCCTGCAATTTCTCAAAAGAGCGCCAGGATTTCATGTCCATTGGCCCCTACATTCCTGCCAAAGCCCTGCAGAAATGAGAGCTGCTGCAGCTGCCAGGGTTTATTTACACACATTCCTGCCTCAAATTGAATTAATGAGCATAATTTAACTCAGGCAATGTCCTCCACAGCTCTTGTTTCTCTTCGCCCCTCTCAACATTTCTTTCTCTCGCACAACCCCTCTTGTCATCTGCCTTAACCAGTATCTAAAGTGATTCTGGTGTACAAAGTAATTGCAAATCCACTGTATCTCCCATTTGAGCTGATAAACTCGTACATATCTGCTTACAGCCTACTTCAGAGAAAGCCCAGGATCCCCTTAATGAGTATCCAGAAGGTTAACATGAACTTATTTGCTCTGTTCAATCCTAGTTTGTCAGTTTAGAAATGAGTTTTCACAGTTTAATTGCTTACAAAACACCCAACCTCAGAAGGAGCCCTGATGCAACAGATGAGAGCAGCTGATGCTACAACATTTCTACAGTTGTTAACATTCACACACTATATTTAGTAAATCTTTTCTACACAGGTCTACAGCCCATTTCTGCCCTCAGAAATCTGAAATTCTGTATCCACAGCACAAGGGGTCCCAACATGAACAAGCCCTGCAGGCGCTGTATGGACACGTCACATAGAGGAAGCTCCTGTTGTGCCACTAACCACATCAATGCCACATTTCCCACGTTATGTCAGAGGTAGAGCAGAAAAATATTTCTCAAAATGCTCACACCCATGTGACTAACAAAAGCCCTTCTCCCCTCTATTATCCCCCTGTTCGGTGTGCATCTCTCTCACATAGTGTATATTACATGAGGTTTGAAAGCCTTAGAACAGGGGTGTTAAACTCATTTTCACTGGGGGCCACATCAGCCTTGTGGTTGCCTTTAATGGCCAAATGTAATTTTAGGACTGTACAAATGTAGGAGTAGTTAGACTTATACAGTCCTAAAATTACATTCAGCCCTTTGAAGGCAACTGCAAGATTGATGTGGCCCCTGGTGAAAATGAGTTTGACACCCCTGTCCTAGAACAAAAACCATATCCTTCTACTAGAAGAGCAGGAAAGAAAAGGAATTAAACCTTTAATGATAAATACATTTGCTACATAGGCACCTCATCAGCATTGTGGACAAGAACATTTCTGCAACACTTTAAACTCCTAGATCCACAGGGAAAACCAGACTGCCTGGAATACAGCAGTTTGGTTTTCTGGGAAGAGTATTCTCTTGTGCAATTCCCACACACCATATCTATCCAGTTAGGCTGACTCATGGGGACGATCTTCCTTTCTCTAAACAACACTACCAAGATCCTTAAGAGTATTTCAATGAGAAACTGATGTATTCCAGGACTTGTGGTTGAAACCACAGCAAATTCTATGGACCTGAGATTGCAACCCCTGCAAATAGAAATTATTTAAGCAGCTTCAGTAAAATCAGTACGATTGACTGTGAGAGACAGCTGCTCACCACCATCACAGAACAGGCAGGCACTCCAGGATGGAAGGAGTTCAAAGGATTATCCCAGGATGAGCCTCTCCTGAAAAACTTACTCCTGCGGGAGGATCTATGACTGAAGTTGAGGCACATGTCAACTCTCTTCCACATAGACAACATCAGAAGCCAAGACATACAGAACTGCTTCACACTCCAACTGCAGAAAGTAGCTTAAAGTGTGAAGACAGCAAACAACTGAGGGAGGGTATGTGTGCATCTTTGAATGTCCAAAATGGAAATTTTGAACTCTCAAGCAGAAGCCTGCTCTAGCTGCAACTGATATGGGCTGGTTGTCAATTTTGGTAACATTTGGACTAAACAGAAGTGGCAGGTCCTGTAAACTCCGACTAATAAAGAGATATGAGACGTGACTCCCAATTACAAGGCTGATCATGTGCTCTGTGTCTGCATACAGGCTATTTAGATGCAGAAAACCAGGGACTTGGGGTTCCACACCAAAAATAAGAGACCATGAAAAGAAGATGCTGTCTTGGGAAAAACAGGGGAGAAGATCTGGAAAGAAGATGCTGGCTGGAAGCTGCAGAAGATGCCAGAGAACAGGGACATGTATAGAGATGAAATGCCAGGGACCCAGACCACTGACACTTGTGGGTGGTCAGTGCTGCCAACAGTGGCACAGCAGGAACCGACCCAAGTCTGCACAGCTTTCCCAGGCCGGCCATGACCAACCTGCAGGGGAGGGAAGTCGAGACCTCAGGAACATAATAGCATAGTAGGAACAAGCAAGTGACAATAATCAAGTAGGGTAAGACTGGTAATCTCTCTGGTTCTGAAATAACCCCCAGTATCCAGGTGCACTACAGGTTGTCATTTACTTTGTCTTGCTTGTGACAGCGAGCACTAGGCTAAATTTGAGTCTTTGCAGGCCACTTGCATTAGAAGTTGATGCAGACTATATATGGTTTTAAAACAATTCTGCTTGCTTACACAGGAAAAACAGGATGAAATACTTCTTTTTCTGACTACTAACATCAAAAGACCAGAACACACCTATTCTTCACAGTCCCAGCCCTACATTCAGCCAGTAATTTCACTTATAAGTTCCCCCTCACTCTCTTCCCTGACTATTTCCAACTTTTCACTATAATTCCATGCCCTTCAGTAATATTTTCTCCCTTACACACAGCTGAAATCAAATACACTTATCACTGAATGTTTATCGGATACTTGGAAAACATGTTTATTTTGTGTATGCCTTTCATACACTTTTTGGTCTGTGTGGAGATGTCAGCGGTTCAGGAGTTTAATTGCTCTTCACAGATGTTCTGAATGAACAGTAGTGGTGAGACTCATCAGCTCAGTGAGATTTTCCCTGATCCCAAACAACAACAGCACTTTTTATAAGCACCTAAGGAAAACTATTTGACAGAGCCTAATTTTTTGTTGTTCCACTCCCCAACAGATACCTACCTTGCTACTCCATATGCTCACTTCTGCCTTCTCCATTTTTTAAAATGCCTTTTTCTTTTTATATTGCCATGCAATTTTATAAAAGCACAATGATAGTCAACCATATAACACCACCAAATAAATTCACCATCACTTCCTCTGACTTGTGTATCACTAGAGTGGAGAAACTTGAATTTGGAAAGGCCTTCCCTGAATGCAGCTTCGAGTGGTTACTTCTCATGGTTCTCTGCAATAAAAATAGTCTAAAAATATTCTTTTTTGGTACATTTCTCAAATTCTGTCAGAACCTCATAACAAGAATATCTCTTCCACACATGAAAATGAAATGCCAAAAATGAGCTTTTTTACTGTAGCTACATACACTATTGGGTAAAGCACTGCAAGCAGCAGCTTGTATACGTACAGGAACCACAATACTAACAAAAGAATTACCAAAATAAAACCTTCACATGTTTACTAAAACAGATGCTTACTCCAAATATTGCACAAAAATGCCCTTGCAAAGCTGACAGTCATTTTTAGTAGAGTCTAAATTACACTCTGCTAACCACATTATCTTCTACTTACACAATTTGAACTCCCATGCAGTCGGGGAAGCAATGAATTGAGTATGGTGTGTAAACTCTGAAAACCAGAGTTTCTTCACTTCACCCTTTATATTCCTTGCCCTCTTCTCCCCAAATAAGAATTCAGTTCCCTCAGCATCTCCTTTGCTCATGACTGGGTGCAGCTCACAGACGGTTACAAATGGAACTGACGGCTGGTGGGTGTTCATCCTCTTCCTTCCCAGAAACCTTCTGAAAATGAGGAATGCTCCGAACACACAATTTAAATTTAAGTGAGTCCATCACTTTAGAGAATGAGATGAAGGAAATAAGTTTGCATATGATATTTTTCTGCTTCATTTCTTCAAAATGAATTGGCATTTCCCAGTGGCAGAACTGGGTTAAGAAGACATAATAAGTACCTTCAGGGAAATGAGAAACGTTGTTTGACATGGTGAATTTAAGCCAATTTATTGAAAACAAGCTACTTTGTGTCAGTTGTAACACTTATTCTACAGTTCAGACATTGTACAGAATCCTTTCTTCTCGTTGCCCAGTAAGCACCCAATTGCCTTCAGTATCATCCCAGAGAAGGGAGATGTGTCCAGAGCTGCAACACGGAGCCTTGCAGGATGCTGGGCAGGAGTCTGCAGCTCTTGGTGGTGGAAGAAACTCATTTCCCAGTATGAAGCTCCTGAGAGATGCCACTGTCGGGTTTTATGCTACGAAGACCAACGGTGACACATCTAATCACAAGTGGCTCTTTCACACTTGAAGCACTATGTTATAGACAACACCTGTACTGTTCCCTGTTCTCGTTTCCTATCAATTCTATAGAATCATGTACTACTCTAAAGAACATTTAGTGCTCTGGAAGTGCGTGTATCTGCTTAGCATCACCATTGTAACACACTTATTCTTTATCAGAGTGTCCCTCCTGTGCCTTCTGACAAGGCTACTGGTATAGAAACAACAGCTCACATGACACACATACCCAAATGAGAAATTACACTCTACAAACCAAACAGGTGCAGTTTTGCTTCCCACCCAAAGGCACTCCCAAAACTTCGGGTATTCAGATTAGAGCTGCTTTTTGTCGGCCACATCCATTGACAGAGAAGCAGCACAAGACACCACCATTGCCACCAGCTGTTGGGAGGAAAAGCCACCGGGGGCAGAAGGCTTGGGCTGACCGGGGGCAGCGGGCAGGGTGCTCAGGAGCCTGTGCTCCTTCCAGCCTCACTGCAAATAAAGCCTCCGGACTCATATTTGCCTTAGAACAACTATAAGGGAGATGATTTCCACTCCTCAGGGCTTTTGAATCAGATTTTGACATAATACAATTGGGGAAAAAAAAAAAAAAGATCTCATGAAATGTATACTGTAGGGAGAAAAGGGAATAAAGGTATGTTTCAATTTGATCTGGAAATATTTTCCCATACAAAATACTTATGCTTGTCTCTTATAAAAAATGCAATCCAACCAGTGCAGCAAAGAAACAGCGGCATGGAGCATAAACTCAGCTAAACAAACAAAAAAACCCCCACAAACAAAACCCCTTTGTAATAAGTAAATTAAAATAAAAACATAACATGACCCTTCCGTCCCCAAGGAATGAAGGGAAAAACAACATCCTGACCAAACCCCAAATATCTGCTATCTACGCTTTCCTGCATCCATCAGGAAACCAAGCAACTTAAGTGTGACCAAAGCAAGCTATAAAACCACTAATTCCAACTCAGACAGTCACCTACTGCCCTCTGCAATAAATCCCATCTGCCACTCCTCTTATTTTCTAAAGGAACCACAGCTTCGTTATTATGAGCTTAAATGCCCTTTTAAAAACCACCTCACATACACAATTACCCTACCACCTTCCTGTCTTTGTCTCCTAAAGATTATAGCATAACAGCATGTCGATCTAGCTGCTTTCACGTCCTCTCTCTCCTGCTCATCCTCACCACACCAGACCGTTCAGGCGATGAACTCCACATGGGAAGAAGGATCGCTCGATGCCTGCGCACCGCCTGGAAACATGGCTGTGTCCTGCACAGGACAACCCGACTCAGGAGTGCTGACCAGGGAGCACGGTCAGGGGCAGACCCCCACCTCTCAGCTTGCATTGCCCTCCTGCCCACTCTCCCCATCATCCCCGTGGAGCACACGGCCTACAAACCTGACCTGCAGAAGACGCCACAAGGGCTGAGCGCTTCGCAAGTGGCTGAAGAACTGTTGGGCCACTTATCAATTACACCAACTAAGAGAAAGAACTATTTTCTTTAACCAAGATGCACACAAACCCATGTCATACATGACAAACCCGCACTGCAGAGCTGCTTGATTTTAGTCTTGACATTTGTAATGCAGAACACAGCCTGCATCAGAAATCCTTTCATACGTTCTTAGTCTGTTCTTGCTTGTCAATGTGGCTCAACACAGACTTTTTTTGTAGACATGAGTATCAGTACACACTGACTCTGGTACAACACAGTAGCTGCTTTTCTAAATTTAAAAGCCAGCTGTTTTTAATTAAGGGAATACTGACTAGGATAGCTTCCAAACATCTTTCCACAAGCATACAACAAGGTTTTGCTCTTTTGAATAGATGAAAAAGTGATACGTGGAAATTCTGAAGGACGTTGAGCAACCCTGTACTCTAAATTGAAAAGAGATGCAATTTTTGAAGAACAGTCCATTGCCATGGAACAGTAATTCTACCCTGAGTGAAGGAGCTTGTTTCTGGATACTGTTATACCCCCTCCAAAACCAATAAATATCAATAATCTGCCAGTTACAGAAGTCTGAATGTCCTGTGCATGCACTGTATTTCTATTAAGCTACTGAGCAGCATTTCAACTTGTCCAGGCTACCTTATCTCCAAGCAGACACTGGCTAGACAGTGTGGCCAGTGTCCAAGTTACACCACTGCAGGAAAAACAGTGCACCATCTGTACAACCTGCTGGCAACCACAGATCTCCACTCACTTGCCTATTGTTCCCCCCATTAGCACACTGGCCCACTGGCCACAGGTCTTCTGCAGGGCAGGAATAAAGACCAAAATGAAGGGGCGCACATGAAGGCTTGAGAGAATTCTGAAGGGCAGCTGACTGCCTCACTCTGCATCCCCAACTCCCAAATCAGAATCGAGGTTTTATGCCTATGGCTTAACCCTATTTCCACGTGGCTTTATATAGGAAATACCTTCATGGCGCTGGGCACAGCTGCACACACAGTCCTGCTTTAAAGCCTTTGTGAAGTACTTCCAAAGGGAAATAAACTTAGGACATCTTTAATAAATATTTAGGACAGTTTTTCTGTGAAGTTGCCAAACAGATAAACTGGCAAGCTTTGGGGGGTTAGCCTCCAGAAAACAAGCATGTCTAATATACTACCTTCACACTAAGAAGTTATTAAAATATTTATTTTCATTTATCTCATTTTAAAAATATTTTTGGTGTATGATATAAAATGCCACAACACCAGGGATCTAGATGTGACAGATTAATTTCTGAAAGCCATGTGTGGATCATAAAAACAACAAATCCACTCCTTCAACAGATACTTAAAAAATATATGCATGCTTCATTAGTCTAATTTGTCTGCTCAGAGCCTAGTCCAAAACGGCAGAAAACGTTCCAAAACCACATCAAGTGCCATGGAGACGGTGGTGCATAATAATAAAAACAAACATGATCAGCAGGCAGTAAGGGTCTCATTCTGCAGGCAAAGTCTGATTTCTGCCTGAGAGCTGGATGAAGCGTTGCCACCAACCAAAACATTGACCACAATGTAACGTGCAACTGATTGCTAACAAACAAACCGCAATCAGAACGGCCAATTTTTTAACTAACACCAAACTGTGGAAATACGAGACGCCAGAAAGTACAATAACTGAGACCTCTGGAAAAAGATTCAAATGTAGAGAGAAAGGCAAAAATACTCTGGAAAACACAAAAATGTACATTAAGCTGTCAGTATTTCAGTGTGGATTTGAAAGAGCAGTAATGTGAAACCTGTTTATTACGGTACAATAATTATTTTCTTGCCTCCAAGATTTTTCGGTTTTGCCTTCTGTTATTTCCAAGTCTTCCAAACCACGCAGGTTTCTCACACACATTGGCAAGAACTGAATTAGCAAGAATTAAGAGAGCTTCAGATCAGAAGTCAGCTACTCAACTGGCCATACAACCAGAGCCCATCAGACAGACCCTCTAGATCATCTCCCACCCTCAAAAGCCAACGACCCAGTGCAACAGGTATGGTGAACCCGTCTTGCTAATGTCATACGCAGAGAAGAAAGGGAAGTTTTGCTAAAGGAGAGATAGATGTTTTCTTGATAAACTATTAATATGAGTAAGTCCTGCTACTGTCACAATACATGGAACTACTCAATTACTGGGATCTTTTTAAAAGCATCCTTAATCCAGGTAAAGCTGATGCACAGCCTCCCTGAAGTCCTTACATAAGCAGACAAATAACCTAGCAAGAATTTGACAGCTTAGCTGGAAAAAATAAATATCTTCTGTCGAGGATGTGGGCAGCCCCAGGAAACACAAAGCAAGCCTGCCACGAGAGCCGTGAAAGCACGAGAGCAGCTCTTACATGGAGCTGTTCCCACTATGCAGAAACAGAGCTGGTTGTGCAACCAACATTTGCATTATGATTTTTATGAATCTCCTCCTCAGCCACAGCTGTACAGAAGTAACTGGGATGTGCAGCAGCTTCAACTTCAATAGCTCCAGCCATGAGGAGGATGGAGGTCTCAGGTGAGAAAGGTCTTCCTAATGCAGTCCTGAGATAAAAATAATAGTGTTCAAACTCAAGAAGATTCTTAAACCCTAGTCCTTAGATATGACCACACACAGTACAAAGTGTAAAAACCTAGAAATTACTAACCTGCACTTCGGGCTAACACCAACGCATGACCCTCATCACCAGATTAAAACTCCCACTCTTTCACCCTGTCTCCTCCAGGCTGAATGAGACTGATACTCAACTTCCTAAAGCCATTTCCTAAATGATAACAACAACTAATGAGGCAATAATGAGACGAAATGCAATGCTTACATTAAGGGAAATAGCTTGCAAAAAAAATAATCAAAGCTCAGTGGTAGTACTTTCTTCATCTACAACCAATAACAGATGCTACAGAGGAGGGACATGAACACCCTTTCTCTGCCCACCCCCACCTCCTTTGAAACACTATTTTAGCTTAGGGTGAGGAAGGAAGATACCTGTTCTTTATCCTAGATAATGCCTCATTTAAGACTCAAAGCATGAGCACTTTCATACACCTATATAACATCCTCTTGTATACACACACATGCTTTCAGGTACACGTATATAGGTATGTACATGGGTGGGAATACTTGCACACAGACTTCCATCTCAGACAGTGTAATATTCTTCCCATAAATGTAAAGTATGTTACGATTCCTATGAAGACATCCATATGCAAAATGAATTTGAGCAGCATTTCACTCACAACACCTGAATGACACAGGCAAGAAATTAGCAGAGATATTATTGCTCACTGTTCCTTTTGGGGGACCGAATCCCCATCCCACAGGCAAACAGAATACTCAAGACTGAATGAGAGCACCAGTATGGCTAGCATGCTGCTCAACAAAACCAGAGGATCATAGAACATTACAGGTTGGACGGGACCTTCAAAAGTCACCTAGTCCAACCCTCCTGCAATGAGCAGGAATATCTTCAAGTAGTTCAGGTTGCTCAGAGCAATACACCACTGGGAAATGAGCCACAAGCCCTAATGATTCAGTAAAAGGATAATTAAAAAGGCACTCACATCCTTAGAGCAGCACGTCTGTGTGCCACCTCTTAATTAATGAGTAGCAAAGTGGGTAGCACTTTTTATAAACATAGGCACCTACTTGTTTCCAGTCTGTCGCAGTAAGTCATAACTACTGGAAGGTGGGAAAGGATTTACACATTGTACAAAATGGTGTAATCTGGAAGCGCTCATTCAAAACCAGTCATTCAAGTCAATTCAAAACTCATTCAAGTACTCTGGCTCCAAAGGCGAGACAAAATAATAGACACTGACTTTTCTCAGTGTCACTGTTGTCTGCAAATACAAAAATGATTTCTCTTAAAACACACAATTACCCAGGAAAGCCAAGATAACTACCAGAGGGTTTCCTTGGTATTACATTATTGCTTCTGATACTATTAAAGGAAAATATTATTTGCATGTCTAGAAAGGTTCCCCAAAACAGCCAGAGAGTTTACTTCCAAAGTACCAGATGTCACACTACTGGAAAATTTCTATTAAGGACTATTGAGATTTTTATCACAGCTTTGTGTTATTGTGATAGATGTATTCTATTACGAATACTGTAGTGAAAAGAGAAGAAATACATTGACTCTTTGACAGAGAATAAGTTGCTTCCCTTTGTCCTCAAGGAGGAGAAAAAAAAAAAAGTATTATTTTCCTTGTGAGAATGCTCAAGATATAATACGGAAGAGAAAGAAATACTTAGTGAAAATGCTCTAATAAATCTCAGCAGAAACAAAGCATCTTTTCACACACTTAAAAGTCTGCTAAGCTCCATACTGACATCTGATGAATGGACGGAATAAAATGTTTTGCGCATCCTATGCCTTTTACTGATGGCACAAAGTCCTGGCTGGCACAGATGCTGGATGAACATTACATTTAAAACCAGCTCCCTTCGAGTGCTATTGGATTTGCATAGTATGAGGATCTAAAATATTCTGGAGTTCAATTTATATAGAGATAAGTACACTAGCAAGATTTAAAACCAAAATAAAGCTTTTAAGATACATTAATTACTTGTAAATGCAGAAAAGAAGACAGCAGGAGTAAAGGCATAGCTTAAGCCTGCGAAACAGGGAGCCAATATGTTTTACTGACTAGAGCCTTGTACGATCCCAGCTCGTTTCACCATGAGCTGGTTTTCTGACATCAACTGATTACTCAAGAGACTTCATACAAGTTAATGCAAGTGGTAAGCACGTTCCCTTTACCTTGGGAGATTTCCTTGATTTTACTGAAGCATAAAGGAAACAAACAAAAAATCCACTCTCTTCCACTGCTGCTGCTTCTCTCAAAAATACAAGAAAAACTGTGGTAGAATGATATTGATCCCCATAGCCACATTGAAAGCCATAAAACAGATTATTTCTGACTATTTGTATTCAAAAAGAGTTTTTTTAGAATGATGAACAATCTTTAATGTCTTGACTGATGATTACTGACCCAGGGACACAGCTCCACAGGTACTGGACTTGACACTCAATCAGTCAAAGTAAATGTGTTCGCCATTAAAAAAAAAAATACATTAGATTATTTTCATCTCAGCAAGATATTAGTACCACTTCTTAAGTTATAATGTCAGAAAACCAGAGCATAAAACCATAGTTTAAACTGAAACACTTTCTAAAAAACATACTCCAGCAAAACCAAAACCTTATTAATGTGAAGCTTTTGTTCTGAGACTTGTGGTTTCTGTTGGAGCAAACGTTGATGATCAACACAATATGAATTTTGTTGCAGACACAATTAAAAAAAATTCAAGCTACTTTTGAACAAAATGCAACACCAAGCTAAAGCTGATAGTGCGGCCCTTCTTGAGTGAAGGAACAGCTCAGCTGTTTGTGTTTTAGAAGGCTGACACACCAACACCAGCACTACAAGTCTGCTGTGGAGGACAAGAAGTTCATGGGTCTGCATATTACTCAGGTCAAATTTCTGCTTGATATATGAAAACATGAATTAGAGCTACCGATCCTGTATGTGCTGGAAAACACACAAAGATCACCAAGAAATACTATCAGACGATTGAGGCTTTGTCTGTCAGTCACTCATTGCTGATTCCAGTCTGTCAGCTGTCACTCCCTGCTGTAAAAACCTGCCCATGAAAATCTACCACAGCCTGCATTATCCCCAGTGTTTTAGCACAAAATAAAAAAACATGTATTAGGCCACAACAGTAACAAAATCATGCTTGCCTGCTCTTGTTGAGTACAAACATGAGACTAACCTCAAAAATCTCTAACTGGCTTGCCAACACTTGGCTTTTTAAAAATTATTTTCTAGTACATAAGGGTGACATGAGCTAAATACGCTTATATTCTTTCTTAAAACTATTAGTTTGCTTTCTTTCTGTATTATAAACAGCATCCTTGCATTAAAGAAAACTCTAAACTTGTTATAGAATATCTTTTTCTGGCCATTTTTACAGCAGTTTCACTTATACAGAATAACATTTTACCACACGTTTATTAAGTACTTCATTGTTCATGGTAAGCCCCTATTTTAAATATGCACAAGGCTCTTGAGTGATTTTGACAGGCTCGTGACTCAATCTTCTCACCATGGGTTGAAATAATGACACCGAAGGGAAAATTCCACCACCTGGAACTCTGCTGACACTGAAGGAACAAATCCAAAATTCCTTTAGTATTATAAAGGGACCACTAACATATCAGCTTCCCTTCTGCTTCTAACCATCTCATTCTCAAGTAAATTCCGGCTTATTTTAAACAAATGCAGGAAAAAAAGGAACAATACAAAAGATAAATATGTGGAAGAGAGAGAACCTATGATAAAAAAAAGCCAAAACAACAAAACCAAATAAAACCAAAGCGAACAAACAAAAAAACAACCCGTGGCATTTTGTCAAACACACAAAGACAAAGCAAGCACTAATGAAGGAGCCAGCCTCACTACTACCCACATGAATTGAGAATTGTCATATAGTATCCACAGAGCATATCATTAATGATGTCACTTTTGTGGAGAAGAAGAGCTCTTCTAATGAGGAGATTAAGCTAAATGAATGCAGGGATTTTTTTTTTTTAATGCAGTACAGGAGCTCTTACTGGCGCACAATTCCTTTCCAAGCCTTGTGTGAATGTTCAGGCAGCAGCAGCCCGGGACAGCAGGCCCTGCAGCCAAGTCTTCATACTGACCTGCCCCAGCATGTCTGGTGCGATGGGGAACGTGGGCCAGATGGCCGAGTAGACACCGAAGAACACCAGCCAGAGCAGCATGCTTCCCCAGACGGCCAGGTGACTGAACTGTCAAGGAGCAGGGAAAGAAGGAGAGTCAACACGGGGTGCATCCTCCATCCACCTTCACCTACAGGCATTTCTCTGTTCAGCTCTCTGTCGCTCTCACTCATACCCATCTACAGCACTTGGTTTCAGGCCAGTAGCACAGGTTCTTGAAACAGTATAAACCAACTCTCCTCTTTAATCTTTGCCCCACAACAGGGCAGACGGATAGCCTTCTCAGCCAATCCGTCTTACTCGGACCTCAAAAAAACTAATTAGATTTTCCTTGGAACTCTGATTTCTCTCATCTAGCTCCTGCTTCCCATCGTGGACATGCCAGGTTCAACACATACATCAAGGTAGAAATTTTCAAAGGTTCGGGTTAAAGTTCACAGGGACAAATCCCTTATGCAGAATGGATGCATACAAGCCACTTACACATGTTTCACGGAGGAAGATTCGGTGCTGTGTAGTACACTACCACAGTTGGCGTCTACTGATCAGCTTTGCTGTTTTTGTTTTAAAGTTGTCCTAAGTGATTTACAGATCTGCAGTGCAGCTTACATCTTTATTGGGTCTTTGTCTGTAGACTCACTAACAGTAAATAAAAGTAGTACTAAAGTGACCAAAAACATGTCCAACACAGACTTGGTTTCACTTGCAGTAAAGAAAGCAATTTTTCCTACACACCCAAACTATTTTGCTGTTCAGGATGATTTAAGCTGTTTTACTTTTACATTTCAGTGGATGGAATCAGTAATTTCAGTTGTAACAAGCAACTGAGCTCATTATTGGCTCCAGCTTTTCTGGATGCCAACAACTCCCGCGGCTGATGACTTTGGCTCCAATTCAGAGAAGTACCTGCATAAATCTTAATTACTAATTACACGTGGGTTTAGGAACATGGGAATGAATTCACACACTGGTTGCTGTGGTTGACACCGTGTTTGTTTAATTCTCAGCTTTATAGCTTCTTTTTGATGATTGTATCTGTTGACTTTTTGAACAGTATGTCTGAGAACCAAAGAAGTGTCTAACAGAGTATTGTGTTCTGCCCACTAAGAGACAGACACAAACCTCTGGAAGGAGGAGATCATCCCTCCTCTGGAAGCACTGAGCATCCTCAGAAAGGAGAGCTTCTTCCAGCATGGGCAGTGAAAACAAACAAGCAAGGAAGAGTTTGCAGCACCAGTGCAGACTTGCAGACAGCTGGGAGCAACTGGAGGCTGCCTTACAGTAGGGGCATTCATACGGCAAAACGTCAGAGGTGAGAGAAAGAACACTCTCTAGGCACTCTTGGAAAGCTGGCATTTTGTTCAGTCCTACAAGTTGCTGGGCTGTTGAGCAGGACTTAAGACAGGCCCCCTCCTGGAGAGACATAATGGGCAGGCAGATGTGTTTTCAAATTTTGCTATTTAATCTGTTTCACTCAGGAGATGTGACCCGCAACTCTTTGACTTAAAAAAAAAAAAAAAAAAATCACAAAAAATATTGAACCCACCAAATAGTTTTTTGTTCCATTTTAATGTGAATAAAACTAGGAGACTGGAAGGATTTTTCTTTTTTTTTTTAAAACACTTGGAGGAAGGAGTAATGGAATTTATCCTTTCAGTCTACTTCCTTTTCAGAAAATTAGGGACAACTCATGTCAAGATTCTGACTAAAATGAAGTCCTGCCACAGGGAGCAACTGTAGCACTCAGCTGCTGCAAGAATTTGTCTTCAAGAAAAGGAGACCACATGCAATGGCAGAGCAGCATCAGCGCTGCTTTCCCAAAAGGACAAGGTACCTTCCCTAGAGCCACAGTTGTCCTTACAAAAAAGTGCACAGAAGGCTCAGGACAGCCTGGACTGCTGCTTCCAAGCTGCAAGCTCATACAGACTTTATGATTAAAAACAGTAAAAACAAAAGCAAGCAGGGAAAACAATTTAAAACATACTCTTATTTTGTAGGAGATGTATTCATGCTAGTGAGACAACTTTTTGTTGTTGTTGTCTCTCTCCTGTTTTCCTTTCCAGTCTGCTGGTACGACAGTTCTCAAGTTTTGCAGCTCCTCATCTCGCCTTTTCCAGCTCAAAGACTGTGGTCATTTTACATTGTTTTCATTACCTTCTCATGGTTGTCCTAATCACCTCTTTGTCTTGGGTTTGTACCTATCTGAATTGCTTCTCTACCTTTAAAAGAGCTTCTACCTTCAAGAAGAGCCCTCTTTGCCCTGCTTGAAAATGTTCCTTATACACTCACCCCACCAACCTTGGCACTGTTTATTCTCCACTGATCTCTGTCATTTACCCCTGCAGAATTCAGATGCAAAGCGAGTCCATCGGATACATTAGAGGAATGACAGTCAGAAAAAATAAATCATTGTGCTCTCACATAAAAGCCAGACACACTGTATGGCTACCCTGTGTGTCCTATTTGTCTGAAATAGTTCACATAGTGTGGTAAAACTGTGAAGAAACCTCTACGTGTTTGGAAAAACGCCTGCTGCAATGTTCCAGGTACGTAACATGTAACAGGAAGCTGCTTCATGCAGCTCCAATGTGTGGATTTTGTCATGTTTCATGTTACCACTTTTACCAAAGCCCTTCTTTCCACACTATCTACTGGATGTATCAGCCTCCCAAGCCCTCTGAATCTGCATTATTTATTTAAAGCTTTCAGCTGAACCCATCATGCTCTCCAAGCAGCAGCATCCCTCTTGCTGTCAAGAGCAAATTGCATGTAACCAATCCACTTGATGATGGAGAAGAGGCTTAACTCAATGTTGTACATTTAATAGTCTTCAAGTAATCTAAAGACTCTCTGTATGTTGATTCACCCACAGCTGAAACAAGAATTGTAACCAACAATTGACAAGAGTCACTGGTCCAAGCAATGGGACAGGAATTACAAGTCTATACAGAAAAAAGTTGATTCTAAACACAATGACTTTTCTGTGCATAACAACAATTTATCTGTAAAATGCCAGTGTTCGAGAACAGTGAAATCTACTAAACCTTATGGTATCTTTTAAAGTAAAATTTAGAAAAGAAGGGATCATGATTATCCCCAAGTGACTGAAAAGACACCAATTACTCAGGAAATGGGAAAACAGAGAAGCCATGAAGTAATTCACAACATAACAGGATCTAAACATGTTCACATGCTTCCAATGCAGACTTGAATATATCCTCTTCTAGAGAATAAGGTATTAATGTAAGTATTTCTGCATTTTAAAATGTCAGTAAACAACACAGAACTTACACATAAGCAACAACAAAAACAACAGATTTCATTTTCAGATAAGAGAATGAGACAGAGAATATTAGCATCTCCCTAATTACTAAATAACCCATACAGATAGCATTTCATCTTCAAAATTCTGAACAGACATCAGCTCACCACTCTGTGAAGAGTGAAAGAAAATGTTTTACAAATAACAGAAGCAATGAGGTTATGAGATTTAAGCCAAACCCCTCCAGGAAACTGGTAAAGTAAGGATATGAGACTCCTCAAAACAGTTTGGTCTTGAGGCAGGTTGCTTTAGTGTGTAGTGAAAATTAGTTTCCTGTAAATTATCCCATCGGTGTGGAGAAACGGTGACTCCAAAATCAAAAGATTAGTGTTTTAGAGGGGCTTGGGGAAAAAAAGGGAGAATCATGTTGAAAATTCACCAATGGAACCCTCCTACCCCCCATTTTCTCTGTGGGTTACTGCCCTGCCGGCTTCTGACACCCACCAGCAATAGAGCACTCGCTCACTGCAAGTAAATGACTCAAATCTAGGAATCGACATAACTGTCAGACTAACGTCCTTATTGCACTAAATTTCCAAACAAAAATCTCATCCAATGTGAAGTCACTAGTGCTTTTTACCAGCTTCAAAGACATTTTCAAAGCTCAGGAGTTATCTGTGGGCAGACACCTTCCATTCCCTATTGCATTAACTTTTACAGGAGTTACAGATTACAAAGATGATGTTCTTGATCTCTGTCCTTAAGCAATTACAGTACGTTGATTTAATGCAAAATTTTCTTGATTTTTAAATAGAGATGTTTGCAATATACTTTTAGTGTTCGCTTCCCACTTCTGACAGGCTGCCCTCTTTCATCACACGTATCATGTGATCTACAAGTTCATTCTGCTCTCACATCCTGTACTTACAGAGCTTAGCAGTTATATCCTTACATGAAAGATCCAATTAAAACACTGAAGCCTCAAACGATTTTTAGTACTTCTTTTCTGTATTAATACTCATTAGGGAGGAAGATGTGCTAATAAAAGATGCTGAAAGGTACTTACTCTAGTCCACGCAGTTGTTTCCAAGCCAGCTTTCAGGCAAACAGTGACTACAACATACTGCAAGGAAATAAAGAAAAAAGACAACTTGAGTACTAATATTCTCAAATTCAAAGGTGTTCACAGCCCAAACTCCACCTTACACCTAAAGTTACTGCCAATTAGGTACCAACCCAGGACCTTGGCAGTGTGGGATGGGGGAAAGACAGAACAGAAGATGTTTTTGGTTCATATCGGCGGAAAAAAGAAATGAAATGAAAAAAAGAATGGGGGAAATAATGCACACGGCATAAGTTTGATTTTATTTTACTCATATAGTTTCTTCTGATTTACACCACAAAAATGCGTAAAGAAATTCTACCATTCAAAAATTGCTAGGATACATAAACTTACAGTGTAAACTATGTTTCCAACAAATAAATAGTCAATTCCTTGTCCATTTGTGAATACTGCATCTGAAACAAAAAAAAAGAAAAATTATAATATTTGAGTTTATCAACAGAACGGATGAAATAACAAGGAAAATTCTGAGAGAAAATAACTGGTCCCAACCTTGCCTATGCTCAGATTGAACATATATACACTGTCCCAGCTGCCAGAACCCATCCTAGCACAAGATGCTAACATGTAATTTGCCTGTAAGAGCTGAGGTATTTCAGTGTCACTTTTTCTGTCACTATCGCTCTGTACTACTTATTGGCACCTCTAACAAATCCCATTACTTGCTGTGCCTGGGAAAGAAAAAACCTGTAAAGCACCAGCTGATCTGTGGTGAAACAGAGCTGCATTTTAAAAAGCCGCAAAAGTTTCACCTGTAAAAGACACAGGTAACATCTAAAATATTTTTCTGGAGGTTAATTCAGTAGCTGAGCAGCATCCAGTCTCCACGCACCCCTTCTCTAGTCAAGTGTGCACAAGGGTAAGTATGTGTTAATCTATCATTTGAAAGTGCCAACCTTGGCAATGTGTCAAATGCCTCTTTGGTCTTTCTTAGCCCTTGTTGAATAAAAGCGTAACACCACGAAAGCACATTCGACAGCCGCACTAATGCCAAATGAACTTGTACTCACAGGAGCTTTCAAGAATTACTCAAGCATAATAAGTACTGCTATTTTCACAGCTTTTAAAAGCAACTGCAAGAGAAATACACAAACAGCAGGGATGAAAAAGGCTTAAGATAAAACCTTGGACCGGTTCCTAAACACATACTGCTTTGCACAGTACTTCTACTATGAGGGTACCATTTTGCTAGATTTGCGAAACTAGATCTGACATTCCTAACTAGAGTAATCTACTTAGTTAACTACGTTCCTGTAACATAGGTGTCCAGGATCAGTACATTTTTAAGTTTCTTGAGAAGAGGCTCTGACACCCTGACCTGTGTGGTGAAGACTCTGCCCAGCTTACAGGTAAAAAGACTAAGACAACTACATATTTAGTCAGTGCAGTTGCGCCAAGACACTTGTTATAGTTTTCTTCTATAATGGCTGCACGTGGCTGTCTCCAAATAACTGACAGGTTGTGAATATTTTCTAGAAATTGCTGGTACATATCTATACATCCCTGCTTTCTTTTCTCTTTTAAACCCTAACTACCAGGTAACAGCAGCAAATAGACTAGTCACTAACATGATAACAGGAGCTATAGCCTGACACAGTTTGGTTAGGAATTGGTTTAGTTTCTAACCGCTGGCATCTCTATGAGCCCAGCTCCTCCCCTGGTACTCAAGCATTCATCACATCATTCACAAATACACATCACATTTTAATAGTCACTTTACTCTTTGCTCTAGTGTCAATGAAAGAGGTGAAGAGCACTAGAGAACTGAGCCTTCTGTGCCCAATGAACCCCAACATTGCCAAAAGTCTCAGTTTATTAAGAAAAAGGCATGTCTAAATATGTGTCGGTTTTGATAGATTTAGAATAGTTCGCACTAATGACTCTGCCAGTATATTGCTCCAGTGCAACATCACACCGCACAATTAAGAAATTGAATAAGTTTTGGTGTAGGTATCATTTTTTTTAAAGTCACACTTCAATGCAGTAAGTTAATGTCTTTTTTTTTTCAGTGATTTCCCTGACCTTCCACTTAGGAGGCTAAACAGTCCTGAAAGGAATGATATTTCTTTTAATGAGAACAGCAGGACACTCAGTGAACATTCATTTCTAAAGCTATACAAGTGCCCATTCATGGACCACATGCACTTCACATTCTAAGGAACCTGAGAGGTTAAAAAGCATCCCAGCGTGAATGGCAGATTTTTGTCCCTGGTACTAAAATCCCTTTTTCACTTGGAAATACAAAGAAACTTAAACTCAACATTCATTCCTCTTCAGAAAGCAAACTAAGCAACATATTCAAAGGAACTCAGAAAGTTACCATTTGAGTGGGTGAGTATTCCAGTCTTATCATTTTAATTGTTGATATTCAAAGTACGTTGTCTATTTAGGAATTAGGTAGAAAAACATTTATGGAAAAAAACGGTTATTATTCTTTAAGTGTAACCACTACAGACACCAACCTAAAATTTCTGAAGTTGGATTTAAAGAAGAGCTATTAGAGATTAACATTTCTCATAAATATAGAGAAAGAGAACATCAAACCCCCTCAAATCAAAACAAAAACCAACCATAAAAACTCCTCTCCCCCAAAACTGAACTGAGATCCCAGCCCACATATGACAGAGAGGGAAGTCCCTTTCCTGTACAGTCCAGACAGTGCGTGAAGCTGCCGATACCAACATTTTACTCAGCCAGGTAGAGAGACACAATCCTGCCTCCCACCAGTATCTTTACCATCATGTCTCTGATGTGAGCATCCATATTCCCTCCCTTTCCATTTTCTTTCACCTCTGCCCCAATTAGTCCATCCTGGAGCTTAGAAGGTTTTCTTGAATGTAGTGTTTTCCAGGAAAGAGTTTAGGTTTTGAAAAAAAATCATTCTTTTAGATAAATACTATTATCCCCCGCTGCCCCCGAATTCCTCATGTGATCTAGTCCTGTTTCTTATGACAGTAAAAGAACAGATTTCCCATGGCTTTTCCTGCCCACACAACTATATTGTGAAGCTAGGTAGGAACCATATGGGAGTTACTGTTCCCTGAAATATCATGTAGTTGCATTATCTTTCACAGAAAACAAGATTTAATAAGCCTAATTTGTACAACAAAAATCTCATTTTCTCAAATCTGTGACTCTTGATCTGGCCTCCTTCCATTCCAGCCAATTCATTTGTTCCACAGACTCCAAAAGTAGTGAAATCTCTCTAGTTTATCCTACATTTTACAGTACGGTGTTACGGAATGGGAAAGGTCCAACAAGATATAAAGAAAATGGCTGTAAGGCAGCTGTTATAAGAACATTATGCAGTAAGAAGTTGAGATATCAACCCACTACCAGAAAAATAAGACATTTCATAGAACACTATTCAATATTAGACTTCTTGGCAAAACAGCAGTTTAATTTTTAATGTATTGAAGTCACTATATGAACAATAATTATGTTAAATTAGAATAAGTTCTCAAAGCCATTAGATAAATAGCCAAGTTCAGCAGCTACAGCCCATTGAACTGTCTGTCAGCGTTATTTTCTTGGGACTTGTCCCGACCCCCCCATTCTGCAAACACGCTGGTCTGTAAGTCCGAACACCAGTTACTGATGCAAGACATAATGAAGCTCTTACCGTGCTCCAGCACTTTCAGTGGAAACCAGAAAAGAATGATGGAATGGATCAGGGCATTGATGCAGTGACCCCAGAAAACCTGAGGGAAAACAAACCAAGTCATCAGTGAAGTCCAAAACTCTTGACCTCTCTAACTCCTCACAAACACTTCATTGTGTAGTTTTGAGTCAGACAATGTTTGTCCTGAAGTGAAATACCTAAACTTCTGCAGGATCTATTTCCTCCTACAATTTCTGCTCTTCCACAAGAAAACACTGGTCCAGTTGGATGGTTTATTCTAACAACTTAAAACATAATAGGCTAGCATGCTTGCAATTTAAGATCTTTGTCAAAATATAGCAAACAGATGGAGGGACCGTTCTTTAATTACCTCAAAGAATTATTTTAGAAGATTTATTCAATACTATGAAATGTTCTATTTTCTTTTAACAGGCAAACACTTTGTGCCCGCAATTTTAAACTTATAGACAATGCTGTTTGCTTTATGTACTCTACAATTTTATCTCTGAACAAATCAATCATACAGCATGATTCAGAAGTACATTTAGATGTGCCTGTTATGGAATAAAGACAGAATTCTAAATGCTGGCATTTTACAGCATTTAAATAGAGAAATGAAGTAAAATGTGTTCTTCAAAACTCCAAAGTCCAAATAAACCAATTACAATTTTATTTTCCAAAATAACTACGGGACTAGAGCTATACTAATTGTGAAAAATCCCTCTAGTAGAAAGCATGATGACAACTTGTATATTAAATACAATCCAGGAGATGTTATCCAGTTGCTATGAAAGTGGTAAACTCACCACTTATCAGTACTTGTGAATTAAAAAACAACCAACAACAACAAAACCCCAACAACAACAAAAAAACCCATAATCAAATACAAATCTTACTTTGAATAAAACTTTATGAATATTTCAGGACCAGTTTCAGCTGAAGCCATAGCTGAAAATCCTTCTCAAAAAACAAGGAGTTTATTGTTGTCGTTGTTAAATAAAAAATGTAAGCCCTTGAAAAGAACTGGCAGGTAGAACAATCTCAATCGCGGTGGCTACCATACAGCATCAGTAACAATGGGGAGCAAGTTATTTTCTAATGAGAAAGACCTGGAAAATAAGAATGCTCATGATAATTCTTAAAGAAACAGATGTTCCCTTACCCTTGTGTTGAACCCATCCGCATTCTGAGTAATTTTGTATAGCTGTGGAAATCTAAGCATGCTATCTTGAGTACACGATCGTTCAAAAATTCCCAGAGTAAAAGGTGGCAGCGCTGTGAAAATCTGCAAGAAAAGTAAATACTAATCAAAAAGAGCTATTAGTTTTAAGTGGATCTCAGATAATATTTCAGTATCTAGACAATCACAAAATTCCCAGACTTCAAGTGAAGACTTATTATGAACTAGCATGTTATTTGACAGTTTTCAAATGTCCAAACAAGTCCAAGCATGAATTTCAGCAAATCACAGCTCTCAAATATTGACTTATGAACAAAAGAAACATGAATAAAAATGTGTACTATTAACCAATTAGCTTAAAGCCAAGAAGTTAAGTATCACTAGTTTCTGATGTACCAGCTAATATAGGAAGTGTAAAACACATCAGACTGCAAAGGAAAGACAACATGTGCTTTTTCAAAAAAGCCTTGTGGGAATGGGTTCACATATAACTGCAGTTATAGCCGCAATTAAATACGTAATATGCTTAACCAAAGCTAAGTTTACAGACAAAGTATATGTGGAAATCACATTAAAAAAACCCTACTGAAAAACAAAGACTATTCTGTATTACAGTACTTTGGGGATTCTCCAAGGCAGGCATGAACTGATAGGGAAAAATTAACTGGTGTGTGTGTCTGTGCTACGGGCAGACACTAAGATGACCGAGCTTAGGAAGCTTCCCAGGAGAGGCAGCAGGACACTTTGCCAGAAGCAGAGTAAAGGAGCCTCCGCTGAGTCCCACACTGCTGCTCTTAAAGCGCTTCCAGGATCTGAGGCAGCTCATTTAAGGCCAGTTTGGGTATCCATGTTTCTTGCAGTCTGCAGTGCAGACACAGCATGAAAATAATACCAGTGTGCATGTCTGAATACTGAACTTCATTCACTTCCTTTTACATTAAGGGTTTATGTCGGAAAAGAATTTCTAATCCTATACATACACATGTTTTTAACAGTTTGAGAAGTGTTTGGGAAGTTAAGAAGCAGCTTGAAGTTATGAACTGTTTGTGCCGTGTGTGCATGTTTGCAGAAGTTGGGCCGTGGTTCCCACCAGCAGCGAGTTGGCAGACGGGGAGCAGACAAAGAGCAACAGCGAGGACTAGAGACTGGTGAGCATCCAGAATTACATCCCTAAATCCAACTGGGAATGTGTTTCTGCTCATAAATCGATAAACCAGATGGTTAAAACGGCAGTAGGCTGGGGGTGGGGAACCAAAACTAGGAACACTGGTCCAATATATTCCAAAAAGGGCATGTTCTCATAGAGCTTTAAGGTATTTACCCAGGATTCCCATGTTTATTGGGGCATTTACATTTTCACTTGAAGTGAAACTCCAGGTGTTTTTGTTTATGAAAGTAAACTTCCAGTGTGAACTAGTGCAAACCCAGGAATTACAATGCTACTATGATTTCCTATACTTAATATTTTAATTATACTGCTAATGAAATAAAGGGTTAATCTGCACAGGAGAGAGTGACACAGCTAACACCACTTTAAAATCTCACCTCTTCAAACTGTGCAAGTCCGTAATACCTACTAGCACTTGATTCATTATGAGTCCGTGTGACCAATTCTAATTTTAGAAAATTCCGACCTTACAAAACAAAAAGACAGGACTCTTCAGCATGGGACAAGATTGACAAGAGTAACAAGCAGCTGTTCAAATAGGCACTGCTGCAAGACATTAAAATAGCAGGCTACACAAGAAAGTAGTGAAATGTTTTCACACAGTACATGGTTGATCTATGGAACTGCGTGCCAGATGATGCTGTGGATGCAAGAAGCAACTGGGAAAAAAAAAAGGGTTAATTTTTACTTCACTGATTGTAGAAGATGAGTTTCATCCATGAGTTTTATGTAGGGTAGGTAGATTCATCAAATCAGGTTTAAAGATAATAGATGCAAATATCTAAACATGAATGACAGCGACTGAGTAACAGTCAGGAAATTAGGGTGAAGAGAATCAAGGGAACGGAAAATCCCTGAATAAATATCTTCCATGGAGAATACGAAAACTTATGAAATATGATGGTTTGTGCCATCATTTTTAAGATTAATATGACAGAAGTTAAGTGTTTCCATTAATAATACTCAGTGATAATTTGATGGCTTTTTCTGTATTATCATATATTTGGAATGAGAAGTCTTAAAGCAAAAAATTAAATTTCCTCCCTCCAAAGAGAAACGCAAAAGATTTTTCAACACTGGAAAAGTGTCTTAATGGCTTATAAATCCAGACACCAGGCCACTCATCAGTAACATTACAAAGGTAAAACTGTCAAAAACACCAGCACAGGTCACCGGTATGCTATGGAACTTGGTCTCAGAGATCCTCTAGACTTTAATCAATATTATTGATTAAATAATATTAATGATTGAAGTGATAAAGTCATGTGGCACAGTGTGGAACTCTGCGGAGCACGGCAAAAATCAGAAATCACTTCTGGACTGACAGATCGTGTTCTTGGTTCAAGTGAAAAACGCTGGTGACGCAGAGATGTTGCTTCCTGTTCTGTAGCTAATGCAGCCTGAGCCAACCCAAAGCATCTGCCAGACACTTCTGAGCATTTAACTATTAGAAGGTCTGAGAAAAAAAACAAAAAAATCAAAACTCAAATACTAAGACGATCTATTTTGAAGATAGAGAGTCAGCAAAATATTCAGTACAAAAGTCTGAAGATGCTTTTGAAGAGGAAATCAAATTCCATCTAAAAGCTGCAGAGTTTTAGGGAGGCTACACTAGGCCAAACGTGTTTTCAAGGTGTTTTCCCAAATTTATTTTTGTCATAAAAACACCATCCAAAGTAATTTTTTTTTAATCTACCTCAGAGTGGATTCAAAATAGCTTTTACAAATGAACTCACCTTTCCTGAAATACATCCACAACAGTGACCTGTGAGAAATGGGACACACCAAAATAATATACAAGTCCCAAGCGCTATCAAGTAAAAACATGTAGCACTTACCACATTATATAGACCAATGCACCATCGCTCAAATAAGATCTGCCCCGAAAATCCATTAACAAAAGCAAACCAAAGCTGAAACAAAGAAAGACAAGTTACAAGAGGCTTTAGATTACTACTGCAGTGCATATTTCCAATTACAGTAGAGGAGAAGGAAGTGGAACATGGACCATCATCTGGAGACAGCTGCTTGTCATGCTTTAAAAATGATTATCGGCAGTGCCAGGCAGTTATTCTCTTCTAACGTCTTACTAAAGTTTAAATACTGCTTATCTAAAAAAAAAATAATTTAAAAAGTACTGCTTATTTAAAACAAAATACCCAGGTGATGGAGCAATTTGCTGTACTTGCATCATTACTCTAAAAAATAAATGGCCTCAAACGATTTCAAAATCTTTATTGCTGGCAAATTAACATGCTTGAAGTCAGAAGCCAATCTTGTTTCCTTCATGACTGGCAAAGACTGGAATTTTCAGGGTAAATATGTTTTGACAGAAGCACTCCTTGATTTCTGCATCTTATGTTCACAGATGCAGAATTATAGTGATACCAACTTATCAGTGACATAATCATATTACAGTTTAATCATCTATATGATGTAAACAACTACCAATATAATAATTAAACATCAGAAGAGGGTGCTGAAAGAGGCTGTGGAGTCTCCATCCTTTACAAGTTCACAAAACTCAGCAAGCAGTGAAGCAACCTGGGTTGAGTTCAGTGTTCACACTACTTTAAAAGCAAGAGGCTGAGCAGACGGCCTGGGAGCTGCCCAGTTCCCACAGGGGACGTGACGCCATGAGCCCAAGAAACCGCTGTGTAAACACTTGTCAGCATCTCCTGGGACCTGGTCTCCTTAAGCTTACTACTTATCTTGTTTAAGCAGCTTTTTGAAGCAAGACCTGCTTTACTGGGTTGGAACAAAGTTTCTTAGTGGGCACTGAAAGCAGCTTAGGAAAGAATGAAAGATGGGAAGGAATTATCTTCTCCCAAGTGAACTGGAAGAATTATCAGAAGTTTAAGGACATCCTGAAACAGTTTGCAAGTGAATCATTGCACTTATTAGACAACAAAGGATTTCTGTGAATTTGTAGCTGTAGTCCCTTTTAAAATCCACACCGCACCAGGGCACTGCACTCAAAACTAAGTCAACACTGTGTGTGGGAACACTCCCCATCCCCTTTCAACATGTTTTGTCTTGCGTTTACTTTACAAGATCCCATTGCACTGGGTATTGCAGAGCAGTCAAGTGATGGCCCTGCCTCTGTCCTTCCCACTGACAGGCAGCTTTTCTGAGCCCATTCTGTCACTTGTATACAGCAGGCACTCTCCTACCAGCATCCTTTATTCTCTGGCTCACACAGTATTAATGCACTAGCAAAACACCTCTGATAACAACTAGGTAACTGTACGTCATCTGATCTCTTTGCTCCCACCCAAAATGGATATAGAATAATCAGGACAGAAGACAAGAGAAGATAACAAAACCACACCAAGGCCTACAACTGTTGTCCTAGATGCAATATCTAAATAGACAGGACACTTCAGCATGGGACAGAGGCAACTTAAAAGAAGATTAAAATATTCAGGGATTGACAAGAGTAACGAATAGCTATTCAAACAGGCATTGCTGCAAGACATTAAAAACACAGGCTACACAAAAAGAAAGACGTGAAATGTTTTCACACAGTACATGGTTGATCTCTGGAACTGCCTGCCAGATGATGCTGTGGATGCAAGAAGCAATTGGGGAAAAAAAAATCACAGAAAGAAAGCTGGAGACCAGATGAGTCTGCCAGAGAACTATCACTGTTCACAGAATATCAACAACAAGGTTAGTTGAACTCTTATTCTGACCCTCTACAGCTGTTCTTACATCTATTATATCACCATTCTTGTTTAAAATTAATCATTTTAATGCACTCACTGTTCAAGCGAGAAGCAATGACACTGATCTCAACTCATTTGCTTATAGATATGCCTTGCACAGTAGGCCAGCTATTTAAAACTTATTTCCTACATTTTTTTAACCCTTCAGCTGCTCCTTCTAGTAGAGCATTTCTATTGATTTCACCCTACATTATTCTGAAGTTTGTGCTTTTCTATACCTGTTGCCTTTCTTGCAGCCTGTAGTTCTAGTAGTGTCCCTGTAGGCTCTTAAGGGCCAGCTGTTTCATTCAATTTCTATTTTGTTGAAATGCATCAACCTAATACAAACTGCAAATATTTGTTCAGTTTCAAAACAAAAAAATAATTTCTTTCACATTGCAAGTCATGCATTCATTTAAATTAAATAAGCATTTAAGTGTTCGCCTCTCCAGCTCTGTCCAGAAAGAGGGCACAGGGAACACAGATTCTGCATCCCAACTTTTTACATCACTTCCACTGTACTGATACCTTGGATGATCACTGCTCTGTACATCTCACTCTAAGGACTCAATTAATAGCCCAAAGCACCATCCTGACCAGTCTTACTGTCACACTTGGAGTGTTTCAACCAGTTGCATACCTCAGCTCTTCAAATGAAAGATATTTAAGATCTCGGGTACAAAGCCTGAGGTCTCAAAAAGAAACCACAATTAATTTGGGTCTGTCAGGTTTATCTTTTTCTTTTTTTAGTGGTTTCTTCTTTTAAGAAGAAACAGAGCTTTAAAGCAGCCTACTCCCAGATATTTAGCAACAATGATCGAGACATTTATCATTTCCAGGCTTCTTGCAATTAATTGCAGCTATGAATGAGGGAAGCAATCCTAGAAAACAAAAATAGCTCACAAATCAGAAGCCTGTCCGCCCAGCTGGCAACCTCAGCTTGTGCTCCGCTCAGTTTTCTAGATCCCACCAGGCAAAGTAAACTTCAAAGGTTCGGTAGCAAATATTGAGGTCTCTTATAACATTGGCTCATGCTACTTAGAAAACCATTGCTTTCTGAAACCGCAGTGTCCCACAACTAGTCCTCCAGCAATAGACTTTTCTGATTTTCCATCAAGAGCAGAAAACACAGCAGCCAGACTTTCTGTAGTCAGCCCATGGCTAGAAGAGAAGCCCCAAACCAAGCAAAGCTAACAGCTTCGATACACCTTTCCCAACAAAACTATTAGCAGTAATGAAGTGAAGATACAACATAAAACTTGGAAAAAGCAAAGCTGTTAAGATGCCTTACAAAGCAGCAGAAGAAGCAAAAAATACTCCCTGAACAACCTGATTCTTTCCACTCGAAGTTCCTACCCTACCCTACCCCAATCAGGTGATGCAGAATTCCTTAAAGACCCTGCTAAAACCATCTTCAGATTAGCTAATGACTGTAGGAGAACATTGAGATGGATGTGTCTGACTGTGGTAAATGGGCATCTAGTTCTTTAGTCTTCTGCAGAGTCTTTCAACATTGCAAACTTCTCTGTAGAAAATTCTTTCTCCTTATTTCAAGGCTGCTATGATTTAGATGGACAAGAACTAACACTCAGAGAGAGCTCAAGGTCCTGCTGTTTCAAAAGCCAGATTAGAACTATTTTTCTTTTGGCAGGATCCATGCAGGTGAAAATTGGAAGTGAGAACATTCCCAACATTTACACAAGTCTGTGTGCACCAGACGCTTCAAACTGTGCAAAAGCTGTCACAGTTACAACGCACTGAAAAACAACGGCTACGCTTGTCTTTTCCAGAAATTCACATTATCCAATGCCGGTTGACAGAAAGAATGTCATGTACTTCCTCAATACCTCAATGTCAAGAGCAAACCAGATACTCTGCATAAAACATACATTTATTTTGAATTTAACACAAGCCACAAATTGTCACGCATGGTTTAAGGACTAGCTGTTTGTAGAGAGAGTATGGTATTCTTTAAGGTCAGCAAGGAGGAAAAAAACCCAAAAAACAACAACCCTCTACTTCAGCATTCCTGTTAACAAAATGTACTCAATGTATTTGAAGTTGCAATAACCCATGCTTGACTCAGACTTGGTAACCTAGGAGGAAAATTTGCCAAGCCTGCCTAGTTTGCCAAGCTCCAGGGGTTTGTAGGGCTCAACTCCAGTACTGCTATGAATAAATGGACCCAAAGTTATTAAACGGCTTTTCTGGCTGGAAAAAAAAAAAAAAAAAAAAAAAAGCCTTTTCACTTTAACTATTACCTGGCTGCCAAAAAGCTGCACAAGCTTATTGTAACTCAGCTACAAAATACATATTTTTCTCCCAAGGAACAAGCGGTCCAATTTAAATGTAAAGAAATTCAGACCTAAGGCTAAAATCTAGGTTGCTATATTGCTGCTCTTTATTATAGTAGATATGGCAAAGATCTGAAACGAGTATATATTCTGCATGAAGACAGTGGAATTTTGCAAACTGAAAACTAGCCCGTGTTTCCTGCCTTGAAGTGTGGCCACATTCTTTAAATAAGAAACCCCACTGCTGAAGCTCTGGATGCCAGCTGCGATGTGGGCACTTCACCAGTAGAGAAAGGGGAAAAAAGAGGAAGAATCAAAACCAAAAACCCCGCTGCCTTCTTCCAGAGGTCAACAAAAGCCAGAGAGGATAATACTTGGTTAGTATTGACTTGAGCTGCAGGCAAACTGAGGATCGAGGTAGAACAGTCCCACACTTCTGTTTTGAGCCACGCAGCCCACTCACCTGCTCTAGAGTATATTTTGAGAAAAGTTCAAGTATTATTTTCAAAAAATATTCCCACTTGAGCAAGTTGGAAGGCAATTTTAATTGCATTATTGCTTCATGCATAATTACCGCAACATTAATGCCTGAAATAGTAGGAGCTAATTTATTTAAGTGCTCTAAGGCACTGGGATAGCAAATCATCCATTCTAAACGTGTATATTTATGATGTCTTGATAATAGACAGCTTAACGAGTAGTAGAAATGTTTTCCCAATTCTGCTAAAGGGCACAGAAAGCTAATGTAGTCAGGGTACCAACAACTGCCACAGGCACCAATTATAGTCAGACTGGATGCCTTTACTATTCAGAAATGAGTTAAATTCTCAAAATATCCTCTCAGCACACAAGCATTTTGAGTGTTCTTACCAAACAGGCTTATTTACAGTTTGCCTAATAAATCAGGTTTGTGTGTCTCCTGTGCAGTTCATTAATAATGTATCCCGATTAAAAATCTCTCACTACAGAAGTCTTTCCCAATGCCGGGATCTTATTCATGCCCAGATGCACACAAACTTAAAATAATCCTTTCATTAGAGAACGTACAGCACCGATTCGATAATATAGGTAAAGAGCCTTATTAATAAGACTTGACAGAGTATGCATGGTTGCCTGGGACTCACGTGATTCGCCAAGGAATATTGCACTTGCTCCTTTTATTCCCTCCACTGTTTATTAACTCTTTGATGAAAACCAATAAACATTTTTCAACTGAAAAGCATTTGCTCTAGGCCTTTGCACCCTAAACAAGTGCCCATTTAAGCTTAATAATCATCTCCAATCTTCTCCGCCAGTGTTAACAATTTTTTTTTTTTCAAGTTTCATGATGCTTTTGCCTCATTAAAAATACCCTATGCGTTTACTGCAAAGCTTGGTCAGAAACAGATATTCAAAGCAGCCAATACGATTGAGATTTCCTAGCTTTAACCATTAATTTATTAAATAAGCCTGAACAGCTGTTATTTCTTCCATTGCTGACTACAAACAATTTATATTTCAGCATATTAAAGAACCGTTTTATCAGCTTCATCTTCCTCTGCTTATAGAAGAGGCATATGTGGAAAACTTGATTTCTTCCTTACAGATGGTGTTTCTGTGCTCTTCTGCTCTAACCCATCAACCATCAGCATCTTTCCTCCACAGCAGAGGGAATTTAACGTTCAACAGGAGAGGCAAACACAGCGCAGAACAGGGAGGGAGGGCTGAGGAGCCAGAGGAGCATCACCCCACAGGTACACGGACAAGTAACTCTCGCAGTTTATTTCCTCAGAATAGCTCTGAAGATTTTAAAATTAAGTAATTAGCCCACCTCTGTCTTTTTCCTCAATGGTTACCATTGGATAACAATCATGTTTCTTGCCCCAGGAGATGTGAGCACTGTGTAAAGATACGGCATCTGCAGATGACTATGCGGGATACATCAAAGGACCGAGCCATTAAGATACGAGCAGATTGCCTCCTCCAGCAACATTTGGCCCTGATATACTGATTAATGCGTTTAAAAAACACCCAACAAAACAAGCAGGCCATGCAAACTCCTTTTCTTCGCAGTGGAGTGGTGTTTTTCTTTTTTTGTGTTCCTTGAGTTACATGAACACCTAATCAGTACACCAAATTATTCATTTAATATTTATGTCACTGGTAAAATGAACAGGCAGCCCATTAGAACAAATTTAACAGAGGGCTGCAATCTGACTTTTTTTTTTACTCTTATGAAACCAAGTAAGGAAACGGCAGAATATTTCTCCAGTTCTTTTGGTGTGAAGTGTTCCAGGGACTTAATATTTCTCCAGCACGTTACTTGCTGCAGAAGCAAGCCTACAATAATGTGATTAGAAACGGCCTGTGTTGCCAAAGGGCAGCAGAACTTGCCAAAATATGTGGTTAAACTTTGCAGTTCCTCAGAACATTTCCCTTTTACAAACAGAGCCAGCTCTATTCTGAATTTATCTTTCATCCTTCCATAAGACTTCTGCAGTACCAAAAAAGCTGACACTGCTATGCTGGAATTGTCTCATCATGTATATATGCAACGCCCTAGAAGTGACAGGACTCACATACTGACTTCTTAAAATCAAATGAAAAAAGAACCTGGTTGAGGACAGTTCAGTCAAGCCCTGTCAGGATGCAGAGTTTCAGCATGATTGCACGGTCAAGGCGGTCCAAACCACAGCCTGGGCAAGACTGATGACGCTAGGAAGTTACCTATCATTATCCTACAAAGCCAGCCGTGTCCTGTTCCGGCTGGAAGTCAGGTTGAGAGGGCTGGAAGATGCCAGCTGAGAGGAACAAGGCAAGAGCTTGTTGTCTACATCCTCCTCCCAACCCTGTGTGCTGAACCAGGCTGGCAAAAGCTGGAAATGTCACACCAGGCCACTGTCTGCTGCTGAGCAATGGCAACTCATGCTATGAACCCCCAGCACCATCAGCCTTCCCTTGCAAAACAAACATCACTCCTAACAGTCCTTTCCTTCGCAAAAAGAGCAGCTATAAAGAAAGGTTTCCATTGAAGTGGAAGACAGGCTTATGCACACAGCAGCAGCGACTGCCGTGCTGCAGCCAACTGAGCAATAGCAACATTTTTGGAGGTCTGTTTTGAGTATGTTTGTTGTTGTTTCTTTTGGTGTGGTTTTTTTTTTTCTGTCTGTTTGTTTTCCCTCCCAGATTTGCCCGATCAGCTTCTTTAACTGCTCTTAAGTACTAGCACATCACCGTGGAACTGACAAGCACAATATGACTATTAATAGCTTGGCATGTATCAAGGTATCTCCTCAGCATGTAATCACTCCAGACCGGTCCTGATACAACTTTGACAACTGAGTAATTGACTCTCATAAAAAGATAACGACATGCTATTACATGGTTTTAAATGACCTGCTGGCTTTCCTGAAGCTAAATGGTATCTTTAACCTATTACAAACTACTAGAAGTGCTTGGGGTTTGTTACTCTTAATTTGTTCTAAAGTGCTGAAACAAATGTGCCAAGAAGAAGACATAGATTTAACTACGTATATTAATAGGTGAGGTAACATGAACAATTTCAGGTAACTTATCTAACTGAATTTTTGCTATACACTTAATCCAATAAGATTTTTTCTTTTTCCAAATGCAAGAAAAGAAGTACTTGTAAGAGAAGATTAGGGAGCTGGGGAAAAAAAAAAAAAAAGATGCTACTACTGTTACCCAAGTAGGGGCAATGGAAGGGAAGGAAAGCACATAAATGCCTCCAGAAAAGATCAAGAGTCCAGCAAGTCTGGTATTGGATGTACAAGCAGAAGGAAAGCCAACAAAACACATAGTGCTCCACAAGCAAAGCCTGATAATGTTATGAGTTAAAAGTGAGGCTAAACCCACCAAGGCTCACTGCAGCCTGAAAAAAGCACATCGCCACAGATCAGTAAAATACTTCAACACTTCTCACACACACACGAGGGAAAAAAAAAAAAAACTGTAGAAACCAGAAGCTTTAACAAAAATCTGGCTCAAGAAATTAGCACACAAAATGCAAAAGCAAAAAGAAAAACCAACACTGCATGCATTTGGGAAGTGGAGAGTGGAAATGTCAAAACTCAGCACCTAAATACCCACACTGGGACGCTGCATCTTTGTGGAGCTGTATCTCAGTGGGACACTGGTGGAATCAACCTGGTCTCATTCAAGCTGGAGGTGGCCTTACTGTAACACACATTCTGTCACATATATGTATGTACATGCCCTGAAACGGCCAACATGCAATTTGTTTCTCTGAATGCATAGTATTCTGTTTTCACATCCAATTAGCTGAAAGAAAATAAAATCCCAAGCCCAGACCTCATTCATATAATACCCCAGGACAGCATTGCAAGTACACAGGAATACATACTGAAGATTTCTTTGAATCTAGAAGCACTAACCCTTTAGGGGTAAAGGTTATCAGGATGAAGGAAGATAGAACTGAATTAGAAAAAGGACTGTATAGAATGCTGTAATTCATTAAGAAAATGGTACTACTTTTGCACATGGTTTGCTTCTTCTCATCACATAGTGTAACTGGTGGTTTCCATGTAGCCTAAATGCAGGTTAATGAAGCAGAAAGTTGCCAATCCACATCCAAATGCATTCACACCTGTATAGGTACAAAGGGCGCTAGGGTAAAAAGTGATCAATATTCATTTAACATATCTAAAATAGAGTTGTCCGTTCTTATTTCTTGGATATGAACTTAGGCGACGTCTTACAGTAATCCAAACTATTTTAAGATTTCCAAGGACCAAATGCATTCCCAGTACTGACTGAATGATGTGACGGTGACCAAGACTCTCACTGTCACTATTCAGCTCCTATTTTACAGGACATTTCACTTCAGTCCTCTCCCTTCTTTCTTTTATTTGAGGAAGTCCCCTATGTTACACTTAGAAACACAGGTTCACAGATCTTGCTTTTTTTGTCACCACATAAAGGAATCCTTCTGCAGAGCTGCTGAATTAAGTGTAATAGAAGCAGTTTTGTAGTAAGGTCATTTTAGGTCTGGAACCGCAGTCCCCTCAGGATTCCCTATTATGGCTACATGAACTGGCAGGTTCCCCTTGCAAGTCTGCTTTCCCCCTTCCTCCCTATGAAATAACATTCGGTATCTAAACTCTTGCATTAAGCTACTTTTAGCCAGGAAGTTTATATAAAGTTTGCTGACAGCTTGGAACCTAAGGAAAATAGCAAAATTAACAACAGAAAAGCCAGACCACTACAGAAACCGCAGCTCATCTTCTGTCATACTGACAAGAGTAAATCTTTACAGCCATAATTCCAGGAGCAGCCCATGTTTCTCATTACCCACAGCTATCAGCATTGAAGCACAAAGAAAAGATTCCAGCCCAAAACTAGCAGGACGCACAGTACAATCTAAAAAGCTCCCCATTACTTATCTTACATTTGTTCCCTTTTTATTTATTAATACAATCATTTTCTTGGTCAGCAGGACAAACTAAAAATAGGCAGTACTTAAAACTTTCTTTTTTACACAGCTTCTTTTAAACATGCTCTCCCTTCCCCAAAGGCTCCAAGAGCAGTTCACAGAAGGCCTCTCCCCTGCTCTCCTTGCCACTCCTCTGATGTGGAAAATACACACAGTATCAGTACTTTAAGTCTAAATTGATTTCTTTACATGCTGGCAAAAGCTAAAAGACTGGGATCCTAAACATCTTTTGCCAAAATATGCAGCACATAGTAAGCACGTGCGACCATTTCACTGGTAAATTACTTATTGGTATACTTCCCACTAAAGAAATACTGTTTGAACTTCTTTCAGAAAATGATTAGCTTTCTTGCAACTGCAATATATTCAAAGTTCTTGGTGTGCTTTTAAAGTATTCGCTCTATCTTCTGATACAGCTGTGTACAAAGAAAAAAGGAAAAATAGCTTAGACAAGAAAAACCTAAAAGTTCTCACACAGGAGTAGTACGTTCACATGATTCCTGAATTCAGTCCAAGATTTCATTACGTGGCTTTGGGAGGGTGATGTACACTCACTCACTACACCAAGCAGGCAGCTAAGCCTGCTGCTACTTATGAATAACTCTCCTAAAAAGGCTGGCTAGCAAAGGAGAGACCACAGCAGACTTATGATGTTCACTACAAACCAGTTCTTAGTTTCACAGCATTTTGCAAATGAGGATTTTTTTTGACCAGAGCAAGTTAACTGGCATTATCACCTTCCTGCTGGGAAAACCCTTCATGACAGACGACCACCACACCAGCACATTGCCTCTGAACATGGGCCAGGGATACAGCTCTGGTTTCTGTAGCTTTTTACCAGGTTCCACAGACACACAATAAGGCTGAGTGGTTACACACAATGAAAATCCGAGATGGCACCTGAGGCGACACTCACAGGAATATGGTCTACGAATGAGGTTTGAGCTTAGGCAATGCTGTAAGTAGCAACTATGAGGATGAAGATGTATTTACCATATTTTACAAAACACGGAACAAAAAATTATTAAGAAAAACTGACCACAAGCCTACTTAACGAGGCAGATACGTATAAACCGTGAGAACACTATTTGTACAAGGCCCCAAAGCTATTTCAGAAACAAAGTGAATTTATATTCTGAATTGAATTTCCACAAACTAACTACACTATAGACGGCAAGTGTTGCTGGCTTTGAATACAGCAGACAGTGGGAGGCAGGGAAATAAGCACAGAAAGCACCCATACCATGATTCACTCCATCTACACAGAACAGCGCAACTCCAGCTGCTGTACAAGTCCCTTCTAGTCCTGCAACAGAAGTTGTGCTTCAGAACTAGACACAGGTGCAGAAAGCCACCTGAAGAGTGCAAAAGGAGATAAATAGATGTTTTCCACTTATAAGCCAAAATAATTAAATGCAAGGGAAATGTGTATTTGCTCCGCCTTAATGAATCCTTGGGACAGTGAGCTCTTCAGAACCCAACTAGAGCTCCAAAAGGCATTCTTCTTTATGGAAACCACATATTATATGAAAATTTGTCTAAGTAAACCATACTTATGGCTTTCCCCCTACTGCATTCTCCTTGGTGCAGAATGCAGCAATTTAACACCTGAGTTGAAACAATCTAAGAACTTTAAAAAACAAAAGAACCAGCACAGCGCATCCCGTAAACTGAAGGCAACCAGGAAATAGGAAGAGTAATCAGCGGTATGGGGAGACTTCTGTTCAAGTCATATGCATTACCATTTCTTTTCTCCATGGAAGCATGCAGCAGCCCTGATAAGATCTTGCTTACTGGAGAAAGTGCTCAGCTCTCTGAAGGAGCATCTCAACTCCAGAGAGAGCTGCAGATGCTAACTTTGCACAAGAGTCTCAAGACAGTGATACCCATTCAGGCCAATGGCTCATCCCAACCACTTGCCTATCTTTATTGGCGCAGACATGCCAAGCCCTGGGGAAGAGCATGAATCATGCAGTTTCCAGGTACTCACTCCACTATCTGCAAATACGCAGCTTTGTGGATTTTCCAAGTCTCCTGTGCCTTGCCTATGTAGTAACCTGGAACAGCTATTTATTTGTGGTTTTCCTGTTTCCTCTTAAGCCCCTGTAAACTTCCTGCAACACAACATCCTTTAACAAGGAGGTTTTTTTAAACACTGAGCTCAAGCACAAGCCTTTACATGAGGTGGAACCCTAATGCAGCAGTTGACAGGTTTATTTTTTAGGACCTGACTAGCAAAGGGAAGAAACACTATGAACAGGACACCAGTGAGTCAAGTAAGGCTGAGGGAATGCCTCTCCTCAAATTTCAATAACTCAAACAGCTGGTTAATAAGCAGTACCGATCACTTTGGTAACAACATGTTTTTACCAACTCTACCTAGAGAACAGAGCTGGTGACCAATATATGTGAAACAGCACTACCCCAGATCACCTACAGATGTGTTCAGGCCAGTGTGGGGAAAAAACCCAAACTTGTTCTAAACAATGCTGCTAAGAGGTAAGAGAAGTAGTCTTGTCATCTAGGTATCACAAAGATTTCTCCAGTGGCAAAAGCATTTAAGCTATGAAATGTCTTTCACTGCATACAGCCCACAGCTAGTCTGAAATCTGGCACACTCAGGCCATGCAGTCCTTTAAGCTATCTGAGCAGGCTCAGGAGCCTCAGATATCCTCTTATCTTACCATGCAACCACAACATGAGACCTCACTAATGCTATAAACACAGACCTCATTCTTTTCGGCACTTCAAAATTTTTAAAAACCCCACACAGCTGGTCTACTCGGATCAAGCACAAAGGGCCACAAGACAGTCAGCCTGCTATTCCTCCAGGTATTAACACTGAGCAACATGGACACCAGCCAGTCCACATCCATAAGCCTGGTAGTCAGCTCTCTGGAAGAACTGAACAACACAGCAGAGCTACTGCTCGCTCAAAAGACACCGGAGACCCATCTGGAATTAAATAAAGCAAATAACCCTTGTATTGCACGGGGCCCTCTCAGCCTCCAGTCACTCAAGAGCACCTTCTCAGAAAGAGTCATTTCAACTCCAAATAGGATATCACAACAGACAGTGACTTAATGTTTCATTTAAGACTAAGTCTTCCATACTGCAGCACAAGAACCAACTCAATTAATTTAAAATGCAGGTTTTAAGTCTGCAGAACAAACTACCCAGCCTATCATTTCAGTTTCAATCAGGCTTAGAGTGCTCACAGAACATTTGGAACCAATTTAAGTGGATTTACAATCACATCACAGTTAAACCACTGTAACTTCCTTGTGTAGGCAAGGCTGGCAAGGGAACATTTGTTTATAGTTTGGATGACGATATGAGGAGAAAGAAGATGTCAGATATAGACTTCACTTCAATGCATGGGGATTTCAGCATTGAAGGTTGAAAAGTGAGGGAAAAAGCTCATTATTTTGCTTGCACTACTCAAATATTAGAGGAAACCTTAGACCGCTTTACACTGGGATCTGTCCCACTTGCTCAATTCGAACAACACAGAATGTACCACCATATACAGCCACATCCAACCACTTCTGGGGAAAACATCCAGATTTAATATGTTGGATCTTCTATCCTTAGCAACCTAGACATTTTTCAGGTAACTTATTAATGATTGTTAATGATTTTAACATCAACTTCTCTTTTAATCTTGCTTAATCCCCAGAAACACTATCCAACCCCTTTTCACTGTCATAATGTTTGCTCTTCAGATAATTTAAAGATGTCAAGTGGCTACTTGCATCAGTCATCTTGCCATTCAAAAGCTGCCATTCGAAGTTGGTTTTTTTTTTTCCCCTCTATCAGCATTGAAAATAACACCCAGAGGAAAAGCCCCAGCCTCAGAACTGTCGCATATAGGACATGGCTAATTCCTGAGCTACACTAGGTGGGAAGTCCCTTGTAAGGAGCTGACATGCACACGTTTGGACCTCAGTCCCGTCAGTCCTTCCTGGGGAGCTACTCTCTACCTTGTTTGCCAGTTTCTAGCATGAACACATGTTCCTTTTGCTCAGATACTACAATGTCCTAATTGAAGACTACTGATTAATTTCCTCTGGAAGGGAAGAGGATTTGACAAGTTAGGAAATATTTCCTCAAGTAAAGGCTACAGCAGCTGGATTTTAATAATCTCAATTATCCCACAATCAACATGCCCCCACAGATGGGGTCAAAATATTTTTCATGCTGCTGAAACAGAACACAAGTTATTTCAACCTTCAGCTGAAATCACCACCCTGCCCCTGGAACTGCAGTGTAACCATTTTACGGGTTTCCAGACTTAGAGCTCAGATACCAAGAACCAGACACGTGAGAAAACAGGTTATTATATTCTATAAAAGCTTTTAGCTTACACTCAGTGTTAGAGGTGCAACCAGAGATTTAAGTGAGGAGTTGCCAAGGCTACTGTTGGGTAATTTTTCAGATAAGAGCGCACTTTCCAGAATAAATCAGTTTATATGAATTCTTGTGAGCATTGGTAACTCCAAGTTTCCTGTGATTAAAAAATGAAGGACCAAGCACCTGCACAGCAAATAAAGAGCATTCATTTTATATGGCGAGTTCACAGTATGACATACATATGCACGCTACTGAACTGCAAAATCAACTCACGTCCATTCTTATCGATAAATCTACAGGTTAAATCTTATTTAATACAAGTCACTGTTCTCAAAACCACTGTGTTAGTTTTCCCCAAAAACAAACAGAAGAGGAAAAAGAATACTGGTAGTTACAGGTTTTAACTGCACTCACTGTCAAGGTCTCTCAGATAACAAGCAGCCCATGGAAAAGCTGTTTTGCTTTGTATGGGAATTTTAAGACCTCTCAAGATTACTCCTAATACTGCACAATACTTTTCAATATAGCTCTAGATTCAGAGTCATAACCACCAACACCAATGCTTTATATACATCTTGATGCAAATACAGCACAGCAAAATATTTTTTACCTTGGGTAGTTTAAAACAAAGAAACGAACAAACCAACCTCCACACCTATCACCTAAGTGTATCACAAAAGCATATTGCAAGCTATTTCTCATGGCTGAGAGCACTCCTGCTTGCCCACAGCCATTACAGAGGAACTTCTCAGCTTGCTCTGCAACGCATTGCCATCAGCTTGACAAACTGACAGATATCAGAGGCATATTATTAGATTCCAGTGCTCAGTTCCAGACAGTTCCGTAAAAGCAGAGTGAGTAGCTCATCTTTTCACTACTACATTTTCAGTAATTCGTCCCACACTTATACCAGACTAAGGCAAAACAGAACCCCTGTCAAACTGATAACATTGATGAAATGGTAACATACTCTATACTACAATAATGACTGACTTACATTTCGGGAACTCTTAAAATAACCTGTTAATTACACACAGTCTAGTTACTGGTATTTGAAGGCAAAACCAAACGTCACTCATGAAGACCTTCATCTACAGAAGTAGTTAATTAGATTGTCTTCCTCGCTATCGTGATATTATTTTTTTTTTAATATTAAGCTTCTAAAGAGTTACTAACATCACTAACTTCCTGTCAGCATCAAAAGACCAAAGACAGGGAACCAGCAAAGCTGCTTCACCTCTGAAAAGGCGTGTATTTCCCATCCTGGCACCTCTGTTGTACAGAACTTCAACTGAGGAACCAGCAAAGGGAAGGCATTCTCTCTCTATTAGGAAAAATCAGGAGCAGAGCACAGACTTCAGATGGCTACCTTGTAAGAACTTTGGGGAAAGAGCCAAAAAGACAACTGAAAAGGATGAGGTGGAAAAAAGGGTTAACACTCTTCAAAAGGGAAAGGGCTTTGTGGTTCGCAATAGTTGCTGAAGAGTGCACAGAAGTTTTTTGCCTTTTTTTTTGGCTTTGTTCTGTTTTTTAAATGAAACTGACTTATAAGCCTTCTGCAAAGAGATCTATAGTTTAATAATTTAGCTCATGGATGATGCTTTATTAACGGCATGCATCAGAGGTTATCACCGGAAAACTGGATGGAAGCCCAGATGTCTGGTTTAAGACCATTTTTATTTCCTACATTTTCAAAACGTTGCATGGGGCTTTAGCTGCACGACTCAGATGAACTTAATGAGAGTCATGCAGCTCTGCCTGCATATGCCGCTTTGAAAATAGAAAAGCAGTGTTTCGGGTTCTGTTTTTCTGAAGCTCTCCCTGGAGTGATTTAAAGCTGTTTTTTCCTCTCAGTCTTTTCTCTAAAGGTCTTCTACACTTCACCTCACCACGTCTGACAGATAAATAGCTGAAAACTTTGGACACCTCATTTTTCAAAGACTCCAGTACTCAGGGCTTGTGCGCTACCATGAAACCAAACAGCAAACAGTCAGGCAACTAAATTCAGCCAGTTGTGTATATGTGCTCCATTTAACTGCAACAGGTTACTTCAAATCACAACACTGTTGTGGGCACCCAGAGGAGTTACAACTTGGTATCAACATATGTCATTTATTATGATTGATTACTACTTACTGTAAACTATTTTAATACCCACACATGATCAAACTTAATGTAGGTTATTCAGGTTCAAATCAAAGCTTCAGAATATACATTCTATTACACACCACACAAATTTCTATTGGAAAATCATGCCGTAAATTGTAGATTAAGGAAAAAGAGAACCATATGATATGTATCATTTACAATCTATTTTTTAAAAAATCATTTCTGTTTATAAGTTACATGAATAATTTTACTGTACTCTCATATTTTCAAATCATTTAAAATATAGATTTCCTCATTTTCTTTCATTTTCTTTAAGCAGGAGTGCTAATCTTTCCCTTTCTGAGCTTATAAACTGCCTGTTTAAAGAAGAGCCCCCCCCGTCAGCTGGCAGCTGACAAATCTGCCTTCAGGTCCAAGCAGACCAAGCCTGAGGAAGAACTGGAACTTAACTCTAACCTTTCAGTTCTGCAGTGACATTGCAGCGGAAAACTAAAGATTAATATAAAGATGGGTACTTTTCCATTTTCAGTGCTCATATTTTTATAGAAGTAAGTGATACAATACACCACATAAATCCTTAACAACTTCATAACAAGTTCTGAGAGAAACAACAAGCAACACAAGCAGGATCACTTCAGGGAAGCCTACCTAGATCAGAAAACACATAAATAACGTGAACAATTAAGGATCGTCAGTGGTAGGCCAGTAAGAATAATTTTAGAGAAAAACTGCAGCACAAGGATGTCTTTCCTGCATACAGGAAGGACAGACATGCAAACCAACACTACTGATGCATTAACACAATTCAGAATCGTAGTTTGTGTCATTACACAAGCCATGACCCCCCAGAAAATGCCGTCCTGATCCTGACCAGGAGTAACACACTAGAGACAGTCCCAAACAAGACGTGAGTTTGCCATCCCACAGGGGTGAGCCAGGATGACAGTTTCTTCTCAAGTTTCCTGCATTTCTTAAGACCCCTGGGCTCTACAGAGACACATTCTAACTAAAAATACACAGAGCATCCTGTGTCAGCCTGGTGACAATCTGTCATCCTCCAGGCATTCCCCAGCTGTCAGTTTTGAATAGTATTGGTTAAATCCTCTACTGCACTAGAAGATCTTATATTCAGGTGCATTAGGTTTTTATATTCTTTGCTAAAGAGATTGTTTTTAGGTAAACATTTAAAAATAGGGCAGAAAGACAAGCGGGCAGCTCTGAGACAATGAGTGCACAGCAAGTTAGAAGACGCAGGGTACTGCCCTGATCCTCCCCCAAACAATAAATATGGTATTTCCCTCCTGGATTCAGCTTGCTCTTCTTCCTAACGTGGCTATCGCACTTCTGGACAGAGTATGATAAATGCTACAAGCAGCATCCTGCAGCTGATTGCCATAGCCCCAGTAATTTTTCTTTTATGTAGAATGCACGTGTCTGACTGTCATATAAAGGAGCATTCTTCTAAATTTGGAATTCAAGCTTACAGCTTTGGGCCAAATCAGAGCTGGAAAACAAGTTTCCACACATTAGTGGCGGCGACCAATATCTCTTGAAACAAGATACTGACCTGAGAAAGTAAGAGAGTGATATCAGGAGTTAAAAAGCTTAATAATTCCTGATAAATTCTTGTCATACAATCTGAACACTCAGAGCTGTGTATCACTGCCAGCTGCATCCCAGTAAGAAAGCAGACTGACACCGAGCTTGCATTCCAGAGGCAACCATCCATCAGAAATGAATCCTTGCAAGACGTTCCAAGACTATACTGTTAGCCCTGTGTGGATGCTGGGTCACATGCACAGCAGCTCATCTCCAGAACATCAGAGCAAACACATTTTGTTAACACACAGGGACACAAGTGACCTGACTAAATTCTGGGGCAAAACAGACACTATTCAGGATTCCTGTAGGAAGCCAGAGCACACAGTGGGAGGTCACCATATAGCCACGACCAGAGCATCACCAGTGCTGTACACAGTGAATTTGCCTGGATAAATGTGCAAGGGCAAAGTCCAAACTGTCAAATTCCCAGCTCCCTTGTCTGAAGTGGGTTCTTGCTCTCCAGTTATCCACACTACACAGGACAGCTCAGCAGCCTTTCTTTACGAAAGAAGTATTCCCTTTACAGCAAAAGGTGGGTATCACTTCTGTGGACAACATGCTTCAGGTATTGCTCTTTACAGATAATGCAAGAAAAAAAACATGCCAACTTCAGTTCCCTCCAACACTCACCCAGCAACAGTGGCACCACACATGCCATCTCGCTCCTCTGCACACAGCACATACCTACCCTGACAGCAGTGACACTGCCACCAAGTTATTCCAGAGATTTTTACATTAAAAACACCCTGAAAATAATTTCTCAGACTTGCTAGATGCCTAGAAGAGATGTGAGCACAGAAGTACACATTGTGGAAACAGCGAGTCTCTCCTAAAGAACACCTGCAAGTAATGTGACAGCCTACACTATATGGTTTGCCTGGGAGTCAGGCACTGCTTTTCATGGCAAAAACCTTTAAGAACACAAGTGTAATCAAAGACTAGGAGTAAATCATCAGTATGTCTTCAGTACACTCAGCAGGAAGGGCCAAAGTGTGATTAATGGCACCTAATATCAGCAATACAGCTACGGAACAACTATCCATGCAGGTAAAGTTTCAAGATACTTGTTATTGCTTCAGAGCCATTTTAGTTTCAGGGCAGTCATCAGAGTATAACTCCAACAAAACATGAATTATTTCAAAGAAGCACTAACACCAGAACCAAAAGCTGTTCCATGCACTAACTATACAACAGTTGCACAGGACAAACACACTTTAGAAGAGCCATCGGAGTTAGTTAACTGTTTGTTGCTTATGGGGCTGCTCCTTACGTTGGGAAGAGTGAGACAGAACTAAGACGACTCCAACCACAGTGCCAGCTTTTCTGCTCTGGCTTGTGAAGGGTAAAAAATTATTGTCAATATAAAGCTGAAATTTTCCTACTATGTCTGGAACTGGACTGATGCCCAAAGCCACAGATTGCTGTTGCCAGCATGTGCCCAACTGCAAGAAAAGGAAGAAAAGAAGAAAAATACTGGGGGTTGAGCCCTCAAGATGGCATCTAACTCTGCAAGGAAGAGCCTGCACAGGAGCCTGAAATGCCACATTGAACCTCTAGATTAGGGGAGCTAAAAGGTGTCAGCTCGCTAAGCAGAAACTTTTCAAGCTAGAATTTTGATCTCAAGTAAATGTATTCATTACCTGTAAGAGGATGCTCTCAGCAGAAACTAAGAGAAAAGATCTGCTTGCAGTGAAACTGGACTGTATTTAGTTAACAGTTACCTCAAGTCCATCCCATTTTGTCTGGACAAAAGCCTTGCTCCAGTGTAGACCCCTGGCTGTTAGTATTTGCCCATGACATTTCTGAAGACTCTACAATTGGCACTGAAGCTCAATCCACTTGACTTACTCTGGGCAACAAGAAAGCACCTACACTGATGCTAAAGAGAGGGACTTTGGCTATTTTATTTAAATATAATCAAGGCAAGGCTACCCTTTTATTTTAAAAGGATAGGGAAATTCCACACTTGATAGAGAAGTGGGCCATGGGAACAAGATGATCTAAGTTCAATTCAGAAGATTTGATTTGGCTCCATCAGATTAATCTTCCTAAGACTACATATATTCTCTCAGAAGATTTTTATTCATATCACAAAGTTCAGTAAAGAATTAAATTCCTGTTTCAGTTCTTGGGGAACAGCCACCACAAATTCAAATACTGAAAATATTAAATGCAATACCCTTGTTCTACTCTATTCATTTAAAATCTTCATTAGCAACTGATTTCTTTTAAAAATGAAGAATATTGGGAATTACCAAATCTGACACACTGCAACTATATAGCCTCGTGCTGTACATACAACAGCAATTTCAAAACAGTGGGAAACAGATTTAGGTAAGAGTAATGCAAAAAGAAACAGCTCCTCTTTAAGTAATATATCAAGGACACAAAGGGATGTGCGCATCCAGGCCAGTCAGTTCAAAAAGCTTGTCTGAAACTCGCTGATCATTAATAGAATATGTTAAGCTATTAATGCTCAAATGGAACTGTGCTGGACTTCCAGCTGTTTGAAATACTACAGAGAAAACTGCAAGTCTGCTTTCATTTTGGCATTAATACAATTTTAATCTTTTTTCCCCTACTTCTCTTCTCCAACATAGTCAAACAGCTGTGACTGGCAACTTTTATAAAGGTACCCTTTCTGCTTTACAGCAGACAGTAAACATTTTTATGAATGGTAAAGCAAGACACCTTCAGGTGGTGCATACGCAAACATGCACATTCAATTTAGAAGGAAGTCTTTCATGGACTACAAGGAAAAAACTTGTAAGTGCTACAGAGCATGTGCATTTCTAAGAAAATGCCTTAAAACATGTAATTCTTCTCTGGTTTAGTTGTAATTAGCCTTGGACGATGCAGCAGACAGCACCTGAACAATGTTGATATTACCCTGAATGGAACTTCCTGTAACACTTTGGTAAAACCAGGTAATTAATGGCTTGTTGAAACATATTCAAACAAAAACTTGTAATGTATAAGATGCTTTTACTTTCTATACTAAATGGTTTTCTGTTTATATAACTGATTAGTTAGGACATATTTTGTCTATTGGTGCAAACAAGCCCAATGAATTGAACATGAAATCCTATGAGAAGATGTATTACCACTGCCCTTGCTGATATCAAAGAACAATTGCAACTAAGCCAGCTTTTTAACAACAAACATGATTTCACATAGTTTCTACAGCATGTAAACACTTTTTCTTCTACTACTATTTTTCGAAGCTGAAGAAGTCAGTGGTGAGACAGAGCCGTGGAATAAAAAGGGATTCTGTATTTTACTAAGCAGTGACTTGGGGAGAAAAAGATTTAAGGAGGACTATCCCGAGTATGGTGTTGCAGCTCCCAGCACAGGAGCCAGACATGTAACAGTGCTGGCTTGGAATGAGCCTACGGCTTCCAAACGATGACACTGCTGTGGGACCCAGGCACCGGCCAACCCTCCAAATTAACACCAGCTCCAGAAGCGCTGACAAGAGTGAATAGTATCTTGTTAAACTTTATTTTTTACAATGACACCTCAAAAGATTGTTCTCCGCAAGACAAGGCCAGGAAAAAAAAAAAACAAAGCCAACAACATTTGCAATGGAAGCAGGAGCTATTTAAACGCAATACAAAAGCTGGGGTTCATGGTATCATTTGTTGTATACCATTAAGCAGGCAGTCATCTGCCAAAACTGCTTTTTGGAACAAGATACATACTCACTGCAGGAGTTTACTGTGACTGATGCCAGCACGGCATGGGGGAAATAACTGAAGTCTGGCAAGTGAAGGTCCATTTCTCTTCATTTACTAGAATTATATAGTAATTACTTCTGTTTGAACAGAAGAGAGCAGATATTTCCTGCCCAGAGTTGCTTCCAGCTATACCTCCAAACAGAGGAAAATGGATAAATATGCTAATTAAAGTTTAATTGATCTTCATTATTTTTAATATCACAGTAGATGTGAGAATATTGCTAGTTTTTATACTATGGAAGTGTATGCAGCAGCAACTTTCCTTGCAAATGAGAATGTTAACCATGTGTCTGAGCACAAGCCCAAGGGGAGTTTACTGTACCCAGCATTTGTATCACTTACCGCTGCTTTGGGGCTGCAATAAAAAACTGTGGATTTGCTTCTTCGTAAGAAAGGAATAACAAATTTAGTGATGAATCTCAGGTGAATACCACTGTGGTTAAAGAGAGCACTGGAAAACTTCTCATGAGCCTGATTCCCCGCTGACACACCAGTAAAGTAAGTAGGAAGACAGACTCAGTCAACACAGCAAAAAAAAAAACCCCACGCAAAAAACCCCAGTGAGTCACCAACACTCAGATTACAATGCAGTCAGCTACGTGAAGAGTGACAAGCAGTGACCAGAGGAACTGCGGTGAGTTTCTCAAGAGCAGAGCTCTGAGGAGAACATCATTTACTAATCTGACAACCTGCTCTGCAGGGAATGAAGTCAGACTAGAGAGAAAAAAAATACACAACAACAAAACAACTGCCCCCCACCCCCACAAAAACCACACACAACAACACAACACAAAAGTAACCACCAAAAAACACAGCAAAAACCAAACAAAACAAAAATCAAAACAAATCAAGTTTCCAGGCAGAAACACCTTCCTGCTCATGAGTAGCTCTCACCAAGTGCGGCTATCCTGACAGTAAGCAGAATCCAGCCATATAAGTGTCATTCATTAGAGAGCAAGTAGGTACCAGCAATATATTTGAGCATCAAAATCAGCATGCTAGAAGTTGAATTATTTTGTGTTTCCCTTTTTAAAATGCAAACAAGATAACGACTTCATTGCTGAAGAGACAACAGACTTTCTCCTCAGGGAGAGAGAGGAGTGAAAAGGGGAGAGCTACGTGCCCATCCAAACACTACTCGCTCCCCAAAGTGACTTTACAAACCCCCTGAAGACCCTTCACAGGCCACCAGCACACACTCCCCTTTCTTCATCAAGCCCAAGAATAAGGGCTTGCCAGGCTTACTTGTAACTTTTTATGTAGCCAAAAGCCAAACACATAGATTTCCAATCATAATCCTCATTTTACAATGTTCTGGCTTTTCTCTCGTGCCTTCCCTAGAATGCTTTCTCAGCAATATCGGACAACTTGAAGAAAACTATAATTCTCATGTCTTGCATCCTTGAAGCACTATCCTGGTTTCAGCTAACATATTCCTGTTTCTTTCCCAAGATTTACTGCTCCCACCTTCTTATTCCAACTCAGCATAAATTAGGAACTGCTTGAAAAATAGTAGTAACTTCTTCCAGAAAAGTGAAGTCTAACCAGGACTTTCACTGCTATCATTTTATCACTCCTCCATTGCCAGAATACCTTGTATTTTACCACAAGCCAGCTCCTCCCTGCTGCCCAGATGGCCTGAAGTACTTTCTTATAGATCCTCCCGCCCCCCCTTATACCACAAATCACACACCATAAAATCCAGTAATTTTACATACATTCTGTTAAAATTATGGTCTCAAATGTATTCTTAGTTTTTGAGAGATCACAACTTCTTTGTGCACATGAACAACATGGGACTGACATCAGGAAAGGGTTTTGTTTGGATGTGCCTTTGGGATCAACTACCACTTCTCAACTTCCTTCCCTCTTCCCCAGCTCTTGTTTGCAATGTCTTTGAGTAACGGATACCCTGACAGCCCAAAAGGGAAAAACTGGTTGATTATAAGCCTCCAAACAGTTATGCAATGAGATGACTAGGGATATCATGAACACTAATTCATGTCTTTCACCCGCTCTACCTCCAAAATTTTTTGTCTTTTCTGCAGATACATAAGCAGAGGCTCCCACCTTAGCTTACTAAAATAACATTTACACTCACGTCTGACAAAAGTCTACGCTGCTATCAGAAGAGCTGGTTCTACCTCTCATCCAAGAACTCCTGTGTACATCAGGAACATGATCTGGCTGAACTCTAACCTTACAGAGCTCATCCTGCAGCTGTGCAAACACTAGTGCCTTGGCAAGGAAGGGGGGGAAAAAAAACACATTTCTAGGCTAGAAGAAGCAAAGATCAGCCTGCCCTTTTTAATGGCAGTGTGCATTTATGTTGGACCAAAGCACGGCACTTGTGGATTCAAGTGACGGAGAAGACACAGCCCAGTGATGGGTGCAGCAGCATGCATGGCATGGTTGGAGGGACCTGCACTTCCCAGGGGAAGTGGCCCCTCGAAGGTGAGCACTGCCCAGAGTTCCCAGTGCAGAAACCTGCTGGTCCCACCACCCCAGCCCGGCGTGGTGGCCCCGAGGCAGGTGGCAGCAGGCAAACAAGGAAAAATGGGAAAGCAAAGTAGTTCAATAGCCCATCCCTATCTTGTCCATGAAGCAGGATATATTAACAGGCATAAATACATCTCTGAATAGTAGAAAACCACATGTCATATTTAACACTAATGAATGCCAGCTGACATGAAGCACAGGCTGTCATGTGGCTTAGCTGCTCCAGACACCTGTCAGTCCTTGGCAACAAAAGGGAGAAAAGGTCAAGACACTGTTAGTAAACCCAAAGGGGAGACTCAGTTTTCTACCAAAATTGAACTTGACAGGAACCATCATCACAAATAATGCTGAGAGGTTCAGGTGTTACTGGTTACTGATGGCTTATGCTGCTGCTGCTGCTGCTACCAAGCTGACCACATATTTTAGGCAGTTAATAAAATCAATCTGATCTGTAACTTATTAATAAAGATAGCATTATTTGGGTTTGGGTGAGAGCATATAGTATTAAATTTCTCTTCTTATACACATAATATTTAGATAGTTTATATGAAAATAGATATACTTTCACTGAATCCCTGAAGAACTTACATAGAGCTATGGCTAATATATTCCACCTTCTCACTTTCCAAATCCTTAATTGCTTTTGCATGAATGCACAGAAATCCAGCAAGAAGAAAGTAAGTAAAATAACTTTGTCACGTTTAAAATCTGGCAGACCCAGCTTGGATCTCCTTCACTCTTCCGACAGCATGAAGTGGTCAATAGTTATCCACATCTTTGTCTTGATGGGTAACACACACAAACATACACAGAGACCACTCAGCTCTTGCCTTCTACAGAATGGGCCCCTGTGCTTTTTGGGGTATAGTTCTGGGGTTTTAGCTTTAAGCCTGTGATTACCAGCTATACTGATGTCTAAATTAAACGTGCAAGTATATGCACAAATGTGTTAAGATTATGGCAGTCTGATTCTCTTCTCCCTTATCTGCCACAGTCTCAGTTACCATGGCCTTGTCAATCCTGGTTCAGAAATATTCAAAAAAATACACTGACCCAGGATGCACATATTTCCAAGCAGTTACATTCAAATTGTAATAGCTCAAGAAAAGAACAGTAGGGAAGAAGAAAACTAACGGGAAACATCATGGAATAAGCAATAGAATATTGGGAGGGGGGACACCGCACCTGACTTATTTTTTACATCTTTTTAGAAAAATAGACTGTAAAACTCAGAAGTAATAATATCAAATAGCTGGCACAATTTGCTTTTTCTAGTCCATTTTAGCATGTTCTAAACAACTTCGAAAAAAGCAAGGAGATATAAAAAGTAATGACATGCTCTCTACAGCATATAAGTAACCAAAAGCTTATAGATAGTCACAGCTATCTGCATTGTGCTCAGCATCTCAGTACAGAGTGAAAAAAGTCACCTGTTTTGGACAAGTTACTCAAAGCTGTTACACTGACTGTGTGCTATCGCACAAAGGATGCAGGATTCCCACAGAAGAAGGGGGCTCTCAGGGGCATCGAGTGATAACCACCCCTCTTCTCCTGTCCCCAGCCACCGAGCTTGAGCTCTTTCCAGGGCAGACATCCCCTGAGATAAACAGTCCAAACTCTGAAGTGGTTTTACAGCAGTAGAGACTGTAAAAACACATTTGAAAGCAATGCCTATGCTGCTCCAGACTTGCACTAGGGACTGGACTGATCATGGAGGATATGGCATATTTTTTTTACCTCTGACCCTGCTGTACTAAAAAATATGATTCAAGACAGTGAACTCAGGCAGACAAGAACTCCAAACCTATATTCTAGATTCTTTCCTTCACAAACATACAATACATTTTATTCTAAATCCTGTACATGCACTTAAACTAGGTTACAGATGCCTTATATGACTCCTCAAAATAATCTCTAGTGGTTAATTAGTAAAGCTGGATAGAGGTATTTTTATCATTAGTACTCATCCAAGTGAAATGGCAAAATCATTTTCTAGCAGCATTTGCAAATGGAGTCTCTAAGTTAAATTTGTTCTCTGCCGTAGCTTCTTTGGGTCATGATCCTAAAAACCAAGAAACCTCAAAATAACCAGGACCAGCTCAGTTCATGATGCAGATACTGAAAAGAAAGAAATTTTATATTCAAAAATCTGGTGACACCATATTTTTGAGCTAGCAGCTGTCTACGGAGTGGTGTTAAGACACCGAGAGTTATGAATGCATCAGCTGTGCATCTGTGCAATGGAACATGCTAGAAATTACAGCAGTTAGAAAGTTATATACTCCAGTGGTGCCTCCAAACATGCCAGAGAAATGCCCCCATCAACACCTAGAAGGAGAAGTGGACAACAAGACTGCTGTTGGACAGGGGCTCAGGTAAGGTATCTTTTTTGCTCAACTTCACGAATGAAGAAACAACGTACAAGTAAAATGCTTCAAGATCATAAATCTGAACATGGAAACAAAGTGTTCAGTGTTATCAGGAAATTACTCATGCTAAAGAAATACCAAGCCATACAGCCTGACCTTACTGCTGGGCAAGCAGCTGGCAGCCAGGCAGACTTCAGCTCAGACAAGTGAAATGCAGCCCACACGGACCAGCACGCTTTTTATTCATGACCACACAATAACCACCAATATCTTCACACGTGGCTTGGAACAAATAAACTCATTTTATTCTAAATAACCATGAAGAAAGTAGAAAATGTCTTCAATTACTGTTCAATGACTTGAGTGGGACTGCCAACAGGCAAGTCACCACACATCTGCAAAAGTGGGCTCCAAGTTAAATTTCAGAGTACTTCAGCCTTAAATAAAAAGTTAAAGGATTTTATGAAATTGCACCAAAGCATGACTTGTGAATAGATACTACCCCTATTCTGCCGCAGTTTCAAACTCTTCCTCCCCACTTAAAAAATGCTTTGCGAAGAGTTGTGCTAAAGAACTGCAAAACCCCCTCACGCCTTGGCTAAGTCATGTTTTCAAAAAACAGGGTAACATGTGAGTTGAACTGCAACAGATGAAGCTGAGGAAAAGTAATTCTCTTCTCCTCCCCAGAAGACTGAAGTCTTCCAAGCTGCATTAGGTTACAGAACATGCACGCTTATAGTGCTGTTTTAAAACAAGTGCCTCAAAGAACTGGAGCATTAAGCTCACTGTTCCAACTTGCCAGCCGGTCACTGGGGACAGGCTCTATTCCCAAGTCCTCTTTGGCAAAGCACAGCCTCACTTGTAAGCATTTGGATTGCCATTTTCAAAAGTAAATTGCTGTAGAAATTCCTTTTGAAAATAGCTATTCATAGTAGTGAGGTACAGGTCAAAGGGAAGAAACCGTCACACCTTCAACAGGCTGGCCCTGGAGCTTCTGTCTAGTAAAGAGCAAACCAGACAAAACCCGTTCTTTACACACCCGATATGCGTGGTCCTTACTCTGCTATCAGTTATTCCCATGTAAACACGGAATGTCTCTACTAAAGAAAGTCTGTTTACAGGGAAATAGGCCAGACAGAAAGAAAAACAGTACAGGCTCAAAGAATGTATTTGCAAAGAGCTGTATAACCACATATACATCAATACATATATGATGTTGGATGTTAAAAAACCTCTCTAAAAATTACCCCTTCATTGCAGAGGAGTGTACTTGGCTAATTTCAGCATGAATGTGCTAAGAATAGTTTATTGCCTAATACGGTTTATTTGCACATTGACACAAATTTGGCCTTTCCTGTATTCCCAAGTAATGTGATATGCACTGAACTGGCCTAGGTGGATGAGAAAGCAGGATCCATTCCCTTTCATTTTTATGAAAACAGTGGGTTTTCCAATATTAGTAAGTCAGAGCAGTCAATGTTTTTCAAGCCAGTATTTGAAGTTATCAGAAGAGTTACACTTGATATAAAAACTTTTAGTTTTCAGAAAGCAAGTGGGGTTGAAATCAAGAATGATAAACCCTTGAACTTCAAAGCTGGTTTTGTCTGATGGAAGAAAAGCCAGGTTTAGATTTTTCCTGACTTTCATAATACAGGTTTAGCTTCCCTCTTAAAAGCTTCCTCACATTAGATTATCTCCCTTCTAAATATCAACTTGCATTTTCACTGGGGACATAGTTAAACTGATAAAAACATTTACTGATGACAGAATTCTGGCTTTCATGAACACATTGCTCAGGAAATGGCTAATGCTTCACATTTAACAGCCTCAGACTTCGAGAAGAGCATTATTATAGCTTTGTTTTATGCCCTCCAAATATGAAATTAAGGATATATTTTACAGAAACAAACACACACAAAAAAATATCACTGCATCTGTCATACACTCCTTATGTATATAAGTATACTCAAAAAATGGATCCAGGAACTGGGAAAGTAATGGAACAGCTTGTCCTTGGTGCCATCTCAAGGCATATCAAGGATAAGAGGGTTATTAGGGGCAGTCAGCATGGCTTTACCAAGGGTAGGTCATGCTTGACCAACCTCATAGCCTTTTATGAGAATGTAACAAGGTGGATGGATGATGGCAGAGCGGTGGATGTGGTCTACCTTGACTTCAGTAAAGCCTTTGACACAGTCTCCCACAGCATCCTCACAGCTAAGTTGAGGAGGTGTGGTCTAGACAATAGAGTAGTGAGGTGGGTTGCAAACTGGCTTAGGGAGAGAAGCCAGAGAGTGGTAGTCAATGGTGCGGAGTCTAGTTGGAGGCCAGTATCTAGTGGAGTGCCTCAGGGGTCAGTGCTGGGGCCAATATTATTCAATATATTCATTAACGATTTGGACAAGGGAATTGAGTGTACTATCAGCAAGTTTGCTGATGACACCAAGCTGGGAGGAGTGGCTGACACGCCGGAGGGCTGTGCTGCCATCCAGCGAGACCTGGACAGGCTGGAGAGTTGGGCGGGGAATAACCTAATGAAATTTAACAAGGGCAAGTGTAGAGTCCTGCACCTGGGCAGGAACAACCCCAGGTTCCAGTATAGGTTGGGAGATTACATATTAGAGAGCAGTGTAGGGGAAAGGGACCTGGGGGTCCTGGTGGACAACAGGATGACCATGAGCCAGCACTGTGCCCTTGTGGCCAGGAAGGCCAATGGCATCCTGGGGTGTATTACAAGGGGGGTGGTTAGTAGATCGAGAGAGGTCCTCCTTCCCCTCTACTCCGCCCTGGTGAGACCACATCTGGAATATTGTGTCCAGTTCTGGGCCCCTCAGTTCAAGAAGGACAGGGAACTGCTGGAGAGGGTCCAGCGTAGGGCAACCAAGATGATTAAGGGAGTGGAGCACCTCCCTTATGAAGAAAGGCTGAGGGAGCTGGGTCCTCTAGTTTGGAGAAGAGGAGACTAAGGGGGGACCTTATTAATGTTTATAAATATATAAAGGGTGAGTGCCATGGGGATGGAGCCAGGCTCTTCTCGGTGGCAAACAATGATAGGACAAGGGGTAATGGGATCAAGCTGGAACACAAGAGGTTCCACTTAAATTTGAGAAGAAACTTCTTCTCAGTAAGGGTGACAGAGCACTGGAACAGGCTGCCCAGGGAAGTGGTGGAGTCTCCTTCTCTGGAGACATTCAAAACCCGCCTGGACATGTTCCTGTGCGACCTCACCTAGGTGTTCCTGCTCCAGCAGGGGGATTGGACTAGATGATCCTTTGAGGTCCCTTCCAATCCCAAACATACTGTGATACTGTGGTAACTCTGAACCTATTATCTGCCCAATAAAATACTACAGTAGATCACTTCTTTAAGTAGTCTATTGCAGCACATATTGGACCTGGCAGGTGTTTCACCTAAAGGTTTTGAGATCACACTAAGGAACCTAATTTATCATTTACTATATTTGGAATGTTGAAAACTTACAAGCTGTGTTGGTTGTAGGGTGCAATCAAGGCAGTACTCATAAAAAGTCAGAACAAAGCTGGTACTCATTCCATCACTTTTGAAAAATGGCTGGAAAAAATTCAAAACCAGCTGTTTAATAGTTGAGTCAATCTGGTTTTCGGGAAGATGGACTGCTCTCTAATGATTCACTGTGCAGTGCACATGACTGAGAAAAAAAGGAAAATTAGCATGGATTTATCTTTGTGACCAATTCCTTGGAAACTCTTGGGATTAACATACTCAATTACGAATCCAAAAAAAACCAAAAAGTCAATCACAGATTAAAGTCTGTGAGACCAACCTATATGCAATTCTGAATTCCTTCAGACACCAGGGGGGTTTAAATATGGAATAAAGTGTCAGTGGTAGCAATATAAACTAGGCACTGTAAATCAGCCAAAAAAGAATTAGGATATATTTTTAAAAACACAAAAGCACCATGTAGATGATTTTGCATCAGGTTGGCCAACTATATTTTATAATATTCCAAGAAGTCTGGCAGGCTGTTTGCAGGATCTGTTTTCTGTAACTCTTGCTACTAAGGAATGTTTTCTTGAATTGGAGCCTACAGTTTGCTTTTTTGGTGGGTGGGAAAGGCATAATGTTCTGCGCTGCCCTAGGTCTTCTACTTCTGCATGTTAAACCTGTGTATGAGGCTGATAAGAAACACTGCAAAAGAAAAACACGTGTAGGACACATTTTTCCAAAAATTATCAAGAGATGGTGCTGAGTGTCACACGCTTTGCTCCTCATGCTGTGTCCATCACTGTGCTTTCCAGGTCTGCAAGTTCTGTACTATAACTTCTATAAATATTCTCTACTTTCTGAACTGATTAACATCACCCAAGCTGAGGGGCCTGGATTCCTTTCTTTTTATATGTTTCAAAAACAAATTCAGGATTCAGTGACCTCAACACAGACCTCTCAGAACTACTAAAGCTGCTGCTGCTTCAGACAGGTGAAGGTCTTCAGCAGGTCCTGCGGCACCTGCCAGACCCATTCTGCTCTCCATGACCCCAGAGCATCCATAAAGGCCATCTACATGGACATTACATAGGTTTTGCTCAGGCACCTACATTTACATCTGACATCAGTCTTAAGGACACTGGATCCCACCTTTTGCCTATCTGAAAGCACCTGTCCACAGAGAATAAATTCCTTATTCAGGATATGTACTTATTTGTGAGAATATTAAAAAAACGGCTTTCCAAATTACATAAAATGGAAATCACACACATATTCCCTCCTTTCTTCATCATGATACAGCATTGTTGTAAGCTTACCACACCAACTGAGCATATGCACACACAAGTAATGACTACCAGCATTTTAAGTATTTGAACAAGCAACTGAATAATTTGAATACATAAGCATGACAGACACCTAGCTGCCTGTATTATTATTAACCCTGTTAGAGAATTCCACAAACAGATGTTTTCATTCTTAATTTTACACTGAGGGAAAATACTGCTCTCATCTTTTAACAAAGTTGCTTTTTATGACAAGTTATTGCACTTCAGTCCTCAACTCACTGCAAAAATTCCCATGCTTAATGTTTTCTATTGCCTGAGTTGAAAAGTCAATTGGAAACAGAAAGCACAGCGATGTAGGTATAAGTCAGATAACATAAATCAGGGATAAGAACACAGAGGTGTTAGAGTTGTATATTTTTTAGTATCAGATCAGATACACTCAGTTCTGCATGCCATTTGGATAAGAGGGCTAGAACTCCTATGTCTGCTTTCCATATTTTTCAAAAAACCTGTTGTGTTTGACAGGCAAGTATGAAAATGGGAAAAAACAATGAAAGGTCTCATGCAGCAACACTTCATATTCGCTTCTAAAGCTTGTACTATCAGCTGGTCCAAAGTGGTGACCACAAAGCCTATGGAGCACTTCACAGCTCTCACTGCCAGACCTTGCTGGACTCAAAAAACCACCACTTATTTGAAAGCATGCTTATCTAGCCATTGTGTTTACTAAGAGCCTTTAAGACTTGAAAATTCCACTCTAAAAGAGAAGGTATGATCCTGGTGTTTTGTTCTTTAGTACAATCATCTTGTTTGTTCAATACTGCTCACATGTAAGACTTCCCTCTCAGCCTCCACAAAGAAACAGCTTTCCAATCTGAGCCTACAACCTATCTCTGAATTTTTAAGGCAGAAAAGAAAATAACCCAGCATCAGGATATGTACACTACACTCTCCCCTTCCCACTTGCCTTTCATCTTTCTGTCATGGCCCTAGATTGCCAGACCTTGACACAGGGACCATCTATTTTCCCCTCCCCACTCATTCTGCAATATATAACACAAAAGCACTTCATATTAATTACACTTGAAGTAAACAACATGCTCCAGTGAAGTACTGAGCATATTTTTCCTGCACACAGTGTTGGCCTGAAAGCTGTCGTCCATGCTACCGTTTCCACAGAACCATTCCCAAATGCCTTGAACTCTTACCTGATATTTCTGATATTGCCTTTGATCTTGCTGTGTTTCTACTTCTCCAAGCATGACATGAAAGCAACATTCCTGTATTCTTTTACATTCAAAATCAGCTATATTTCAAAGTTCTGATGACATCAGGACAACTTTATATCATCTCTGGTGAAATATATCTGCTCAACAGATGTGAAACAAATCTTTTGTTTCACTACTCAGTTTAAAGCCAGCTACATAAATAATTGAATAAGATGGCGTTTTGTAATGATGCCCAGATATTTGTCAGTCTCAAGAAGCCAAAACCCTGTCAGTGACCTGCTTCAGGACAATGCTGAATGATTGGCTTTCCCCAGTACCAGCTTCAGTGCACCCTGCTACTGCAGCCAGACAGGGGAAACACAGGACTGGACGTCAAAGGGGAGGCTTCAGATTTGCATTTAATCCCCGCAGCCATCGTGGCAGCTTTCTATGAAGATACTCTTGTCACTGTTAGGACAGACACCACAGGGCCAGTCAGTGTGGGGAAGTGGCAGCAATTCATCTATCAACCAGCTCTGGGGATGGAAAAGTTTGGTTCCACACCGCTCTGCTGGGCCGGGCCATAGTGAGAGAACCCCAGCTTGACAGCATGGAGAACCTTGGCAGCAGTTATGTGCACGGGCTCAAGAATCAGGCCAAGAATCACACCAAAAGGACCTGGATTTCCAGGGCCTGCTTCTCTTTCTGATTTATATTTCACTGTGTTTTGTATTTTCAAAAATTGAGGGAGGAAATTAAGAGAACAGCAAGAGGACAATGATGAAGAAATTCAAAAGGAAAGAAACCAGGTCGGGGAAGGAGAGCAACATCAGGCTGCTGGCTGTTGAACCAAACAAAAATCTTCTCAGACTTCACTGAGCTTTAACACTTGGACTTAAAATTGACCTCTTTAAAAAAAAAAAAAGGTTAGGAAAGCCGAATGAGGGGAGAGGGAAAATATACTCTTATCTCCATTTCCCCTGCAAACACTCAACTACAAGGCCTGCCTTCTGCTGTATTAACTCTCTAGCTGCATGAAATTGTCCCAATATGAGTGCGTATCTTAGTTGTTGCCAAGCAGCTAAAAACAGCTCCTGGGGCCCCTGTCTCTCCACAAAGAATCAGCTGTTGCAGGAAGGTAAGCGCCAGCCTTAACCCAGCAGCATCTCTGAGGAGTAAAGCCCATGATGGCAGTGACGTGGGTATGCTTCCCACCAAATCCTAAATCCCACATTATAATTACCACTTTTCCAGAAGCTGAAGGCAAGTTGACGAAATTTAATGTTTCAGAGATGCCACAGTTTGGATCGTCTTGGTATAATGGAAGTTCTTGATACCAGTCTCTAAGTGTATTACAGGTTTTAATATACCAATGTTGGGATGCTAGGAAACGAGACAGCAATATGTTCTCCTCAAGCATTTATCGTTGCTTAAGTTTAATCTTAACGTATGCCTCTGCAAGTTGTGTCCAGATGTTCTGTGTGCTAAGCCTGAGTACCACCTCTTCCTTCTCTCTGATATTGGGAAAGTATCAGAGAAATAAAGTTATGATGAGCCCCAGTGCTTCACTGCTGCAAAACTCATTTACATAAGGCTTACTATAGTTATCCCTCAGGTGTTAAAGCTTCATTGAAACAAAACAGATACAGTAACAAAGGTATAACTGACAGTCATATTGACCGACATGCTTTTTGATTCAACTCCATAAATATTTACTCAGTACAATCCTTTAGAAGATTAACTTGAAAAGTAGTTCAAGTTCAAATCCCTGTTTCATTACAATGCTAAAAGAATATTCCCCGTACACCACACATCCAAGCAGAAAGTGCAGGTAAATATTAAACTTGTCCAGAGCACAGGGAAACAATCAGGAACATACCATATGCACAAGGAACAGTGCAGGAGTGCTGGGCAACTACCATTCTCTCAAGTTGAAGGATTTATTCCTCATGGAGTTTCTCTTTCATGAGCATCAGTCTATACCACAAACTGATCAGCGCTCTCAAGCCTCACAGCAGAAATACAAAACTCAGCTTTCTTTGTGTAAAGCTAAGAAGGGACTTAGAGACCTTTTCTCTCTCTCCCCTGCATCTCTAGGACACCAAAATTGGTGTCTTTGCTTTCCAGGCAATTTGGCTGGTTTGATACAGTTTGGGATGGCAAGTTCCTTAAGGCCACTAGTAAACCAAACTCACCAGGGGAACTAAAACCAAACTGAGCTCTTCCCATTGCTGCAGGTCTACAAGATTTCTTCTGTCCCTTCACCTCCCTTAAGCCTTAAACAAGCTCTCAAAGTTGTATGCAGCATGACCACAGAGGCTATCCCAGGCCCAGGGGTGAAGCTCCTTACACTTTTTTAGTGCTCAGGTGTTAAAGGGAATAGAGTCCCACCCTTAGTCATGGACACCAGGAGACAAAAGCTCATTTGCCTCAGTACAGAACACAGAAAGAACTGAACACAGACCAATGCAGGGAAGAAAACATCTGACCTCACATTTTCAGAGCAGACTTGCATTTTGTTTAACTCCCTTACAGTTAACAGATTAATCTGTGTTGAAATTATATCAGCCAACGTCCAATTCAGAAATAGCATAGGAAAAATGGAGCAAGTTATTGAATAATATGTGTTCTCTAAGAGCCTAACATCACACAAAATAAGATCAGACCCTGAGGGAGTCAGGTATACACACACATTGACCATGATACGATTCACTGAACAGTAAATCATTACTTACTCACTACCTCCTGTAATCAATATAAGCAGCTGCCTAATTATAAGTGTTCCAATTTTTTTATCTGTTAACCTCATTCATGTCTGCTTAACTGTAGAAAGAAATAGAAAACCTAATATATACACATAGATATATATAAAGAATACTGACGATCAATATTGAAATGGCTGTAGCAAGTGACCACTCAATTAAGTTCCTTGTGTGTTTCTAAACAGGCAACAGCACATAAACATCCCTTCCTGATCCTTCCTGGATTCAAGACTACATCCTGAAGCATAAGAACTACACTCCTATCTAAGCAGGCTGAAATGCAATGTATTAATGTTCTGAAATGCAATGTATTAATGTTCTGAAATGCAATGTATTAATGTTCATAACAGTATTCAACCCTCTTCAAAATCCAGTTGCACCATCTGACATCTTCAGACACTTTTTCAAAACAGTTAATTACATTTTAAATATTATTAAATTGAATAATCGGATTAATTTAATCATTTTACTGGCATTTTAGGGCAGAATTATTTCCTCTTTCCAAAAAAAAAAAAAAAAAAAGCAAATGAATTTCAGTTCCATCTAAGCGATGGTCTTCATAATTTGGAAGCAACAGCTATAGTTTTTGCCTAGTTTATTATTTGCCTATAGAGTTCCTGATTCTGTTAAATTAACTTCCAATTTAATTTTAGCTCCAAATTCATGTTTTACAAAAATAAGCCATAATTGAAATGTTTCCATGAATACAAAGCAGCTTTCAATAAGCACATCTGCACAGAAGAAATGAACTTTGTCCCTCACATCTCATATCCAAGACTTCATTGTACTGAAACCTTCAGTTTTCGTTTTGCAAACATTAGAAGATTCAAGAGAACAAACTTAATTTGAGAAGGGAAACAGAATTTTAAGTTGTAAAACATGGAAAAAAAAATCTCAGTCCTTTTAGCTCAATCTATTTGGATGAGTTTTTCTTTCTATGAGAGATTATTTGAGTAGTAAGCACCAGTCAGATCCATCCATTTAGTTACTCTTACCTCAATAATATACAAAACCACATTCTTGTAGAAGCAATATAGTATGCACTTGGTAACTCGATTGTAACTCCAAGCTCCATGGACCAACAACAGCTTCTCCAAGTAGGAAAACTGAAAGTGAAAAAACAAGTTTTTACATAGAGGAACTGTTTAAAATAAATGGTTAAAGTAAACCCCCACATCATACACAAGAAAACATCACACAATCATCTATGAAAGCTGTAATTCAAGTGCAATATTTAAATAACTTAGCAGAACACACATGAGAAAAAACAACACTTAAAATATTTACAGGAAAAGACTTTTTTGTAGCAAAATCTCTGAATGTTTTTAAGTGATCTTCAGTTAGTATATTACTATCCTGACTGCAAAATCAAGCAAGGTAAACCTAATACAGCCTTGTAGATTGAATATAAATGTGAACTCTCCATTTCATTGTCAAAGAAGGATTCATGTGTTTGAGGTGACCTGATAGAAAGTCTTAGCTTCCTAAATTCAGATTCTAGATCATTTATTTTAACCAAACCTCATTCGAAATGTAAAGATACAGTAATGAATTAGGACTGTCAAGAGATAGCTCTCCTCCCTTGATTTCCAGCACCAACATCACTGAACCATAAATCCTATAAGAACAGCCTCCCTCCCACACATCAGTAATTCAGATTTGTTAGGATATGTCAGCAAGAAAGACGAAAGAAAATAAAAGTGAACTGAGCTTCACGGTTCAGTCTCTGCCCAACTTGAGGCAGGACTGGTAGTGCAACACCCGCAAGGGAACAGTTGACCTACTAGACACCTAATGCCTCAGTTAATATGCAGCACAGCTGCAACTTTCCTTGTCAAAATTCACTAATAAAACACATCCGCAGCAATGGCAAACTTGCCACTACTTCCTGACAAGTCACCCCAAATGACTCTCGTAGAGAATAGTTAGATACACCCTAAAAACTTCTCTCTTCTAAGTCTAACAAGGGACCATCTCAGGTGAAGTCTTCTCTGGAGCTCAAGGCAAGGAAAAACCCTACCATTAACTGCTCTCATGAAAGTGAGCACACTGGATAGCACTGCAAAGAAGACACTATTGTACCTATGGAGTTTTAAATTAGAAGGGGACATAATGACCATCTGTTTGGCCAACCTGTGAAATAGTTTCTACAGATTATCACAGCTGTCTCTGCATTGACCCTAGCATAATTTTTTTTGGTTTTTTCTTAAAAAATACAGTTTAGCATTTAGAAAGATACCCCGTCTTGACTAAGGGATTAGGTGATGCTGGAGCTGGGAGGGGGCAGGCAGGTTAAGACACTGAAAATGCATCCAAAATACAAGCCAAATTTTCCAAAGAAGACAGTTTAAAAACATGAACATTTGTTTAAGAAAGAAGTTTTCTTTCTTAAGCAAACAGTCCCCAGACATCAGATGCTCTCTGGATTAAGATGATAAAGCTGCCTACTGAGGGAGTTATTAAATTCTACTACTGTCTCTCTAAACAGCTCATTTGATTTGGGAAATAGGGACCACTGGTGCAATATCATTTCAAGGGAAAAGGATAAGTCAAAGAGATGCTCCTTGGACCTGTGGAAACTATCCGTAGTACTGTCAGACACAAGTTTGTTTGGATTATGCTTTGATTCCTCCTGGAATGCTGAACAAGCCTATGTAGAGACATTATCTCCCATAAGTGCCTACGTCTGGCACCACCGCATTGGAAACACCATCGGAACACAAGATATTACATTATAGTGCTCACGTTAAATTACTCAATAAGAACACACTCTGCCTTCAAGGCATGCACATGCAGTAATGCTTTAGTGGGAGTTATATGTCTTTGCTGAAAGAAATACACCCGAAGGAGATCAAGTTTTTCTTTTGAACGTTTTTTTTTTGTGGTAAGGACACATTACCATACAACACTATTAGTCTCCTTTACAAGAGGGCTTCCTTTGTATTTTTTTCTCATCAGCTACAAGCTTTTCTACACAATCACAAAAAATACAGTTCCACAGTGTTGTACCAATTTTTGAAAGTTAAAATTCTGTGCAAATGTGACCAGTTTTATTTCATATTGAACTAAAGATTCATTGCTATTGTCAGTAACTCCCTGACTGGAATTTAAACTCAGAGCAACTTACTTCACATTCTGACAGTAAATCCAAAGACAGGAGTTTTTGTTAATGCAGAAGCATCACATGAACGTGGAATTACTTCTTCAGATTTAACGTTACTGTGACTAACACAAAAGGATTTAAGTGTGTAGGGCCCTCTATGGACAAAATTCTCACCACTTATACTTCCTAAAATGGAAGTAATAAGTGATCTGAGAAAGCCTAAATAGAGAGCATCCAATTAAGTTATACAGCAGAAGCAACACAGTTTACAGAAGTTAAAAATGAGGAAGCCATCACAAGATACCACAGACTTCATGATTATGAGAGTTCCTATAATCCTGTGCATTTGGAATATGCTACTGTTTGACAGAATAAGGCCTTAATAAAACAGCCTAAAATTTTCCAGATAAATTTGGTCAAAGTCCCAGTTATTCAAGCCTGAAACCAAAGGTGCTTCATCAGTCCACAGAGCAGCAACACAAGACTGCCACTTTGCATCAGAGCAGTGTTAATGAGATAAAGTTCCCTGTGCAAACAGCAGCATTATCCACACCTTTTCAAAACCTCCCCTTCTACTGAAACTATCAAAAGATGAGAAAATTTGGTATCACTTGACAGAACAAATCTGCCTACACCTGCCAGAAGGGCACATCAGCTGATGCTCACCGATCACTGCAGAGACAGCAGATAGTCTGTGCTTCCCATCAGCTCCAGCTGCTCATGCCCTGCCAGTCTCAGACACATACACATGGCTGTAAAAAGCACTCAGAGGATGTCCAGCCACTGAAGTATCTCTCCTTCCTTACTTACATTTCTTTTTAAGTCTTAATCCTACACCTTGGTTTTTTCAGTAAAACAAAAAAGGCTTTTACTCCCCTCTTTGGCTGAAGTAATCAGTGTTGAATTGGATGGAATAATTTGAGAGCACTCACCCAAACAACATTCAAAGTAACATTCCTAAACAGAAAATGCTGGCCAGCTCTCTAGAACTGTGATACATCATAGGGGTAGAGGAATTAAAAAAATAATAATAAAAAATAATAAAAGGAAGAGTCACCCCAAAATAAGAATTTCCAAACAGCCAAACTCTTACACACCTGGTCATAATGCTTACTCATAGTAAATGAAAAGAGCTTGCACCCAGAGATAAAACTTACAATTAAAAGCATGATAATGTAAGCATCACAGAGCATGCTTATCCCCAACTACTAAAGAACCAAGATGTTGCACAGCTGTCAGGAGGAAACAAACTTTGAGGGGCAATGGATCTTTGCCCTGAAGAACACAAAATCATAATAACAAATCCCAAAAATACGTTCACTATATCTGTTTTAGACAGCTGCCTTGAAACAGAGACAGGCAGAGATGCTCCTAGCTTGAAGCGAGGAGAAGCCACCCAGCACCACAGGGCTGCACAGCTTGTTTCTGACAACATGATATGGCAGTTGCTCTCTTTTAGCTCTGACCTGTGCAATTGCATAGTCCGAGCAGTTGGTTGCCTGCATGCCCTCATTGCCGCTGATCCCCACTCCAACGTGGGCCGTCTGGATCATCCCCACGTCATTGGCACCGTCCCCAATGGCAAGTGTTATGGCATTGACGTGTTTCTTGACCATGTCTACTATTTCAGACTTCTGTAAAGGAGATACTCTGAAAAGGAGAGAAAAAGGTGTCAGTTTCTCCCATGCGGAGCTCCGTGCCTTTCCCAAAGAGACAGCTGGAATCTACATTTAGAAGTCATCAAAGGGCAGTTGCTGGGAAGTTTCTTTATTCAACAACTAAGCTTCAGAACCTGTGCCAAACTATTTCAGGAGAAAGTAGCTTTAAAAATAGTTTCACTTTCATCTACGTGCTCATATTTTATGCAAAGAGACCAAATAGATATGAAAGGTTTTAAGGCTTTGTTTCCTTCCCCCAGCCCCACCTGAGACACTTTGGCAAATACCAGTGATGTTATATTGGGAACACTGGAGAAGGGAGTTTCTTCTTCAACTACGACAGTTTACAGATCAACAGGGCACATCCAGCCAGGAGCAGAAAGATCACTAATATGTTCAAGAGAGTAAATCAGAAACATTCTCGGTGGTTTGGCAAAGGGTACTGCAGGCTCGCCTTACCCCCTCCTCCAGCCACCCATCCTTCCAATGTCAGACTTCAGGGTCAGAGAGAACAAGGGCTCTCCCTGATCTCACGCACACGGAGAGCTGATGCTACCCTGACTGCAGGGACAATGCTATTCAATTCCGATTCAAAAATGAAGGGCGGACTCCATGACATCTGAATATTCTTATCAGTTTTATGGGTAGTTATTTTAACCTGATCTTTCATTTTATATCAGTTCCAGTTCGATAAAAATTCATGGAATTCAATACAGCTAAACTAGTCTAAACCAGGGAGAAGTGGAAAAATACTCAAGACCAGGTTACTAAATTGGATAAGGCACCCAAAATGCCCTTTATTCATGGAAAAGGTAGGTCAGGTTACCAAATCATATGAGGTATTCTGGAAATACCTACATATAAGATTAAATATTTCCATTCTAACCCCATCTGTACAAACAACCTTAATTCCTTTCCCCATCAGTTTTAGTTACAGTTCCAAATTATTTTATATTCCCTTAAATAAAGCTTTAGACAAAACTTTTCCACATCTCAAGTCAGTCACATAACATTCAACAAAAAAGAATGTAACTGATATCTAAAAGCTTTACTATTAAAATAGGGGGAGAACAGGGAGCTTGGGGAATGGGGCAGACAGATTTTTTTACACGGCATTTTTTCCAGAGCCTACATCCTGTGGGAGCCACTTACAGAGCCTTTTAATACACTCGGCTGGATTACTGCTGATCAAAAAAAATGAGAGTTATCTTGTTCAGCATTGTGCTTTATGGCCTTGATTTGGTTTAGTGCTGATCACCTCTTACAATAATGTGATGAGTAATGGGGGGGGGAAGAAAAATTTGCTGGGTTCAAAATTCACATGTGAACTAAATCACCTGAAAAGTGTAGCAGCTGTCCTATTCCTAAAAGCTGAAAACAGGAAAGAGTTGACTGGGCCATAAAATTTACTTAATACCACTGGATAAATTTATTAAGCACTCAGCTACCTGGCAATGAAAACAGCACTTGGCACTGTAGGGGCCCAGTTAAATTACCAACACAAAACCCCAACACACCAACCAACCTATGGTGCATGAAAGGTGTTGGTGTACAACTATAAAGCAGCTCCAAATATAGTCTGCATCAGATTTTAACTTCTCTCTCATACATACATAGACACACACACATACACACTCCTCTATTCCCTTGTATCCCCACGCCCCCCAGTATTGACATAATAAAATACTGAAGAACGGAGCAAGGAGTCAAGAAGGACTTCAGGCTATAAAATGGAAACTCCAGAGGGACTTGGAGCCACTTGGTTTAAGAAGATGAATCCTAAGACAAGGTTCCAGTACGAAGTGTTACTTGATTACAGATATTTTAAACAGAAGCTTCATAGCAAGCATCCTTTTTGACAACTCCCCATCAAGTACAGCCCCAAACTCCAGAGAATACATTTTGCTGCACACAGTGTATTAACTACAAGAGTTGCAAACTGAGATGGCTACTGATTTCCCAAGGGGTTCTACTCTCCTCCTCTGCCAAATCACTCTTCTCAGCCTCCAAATCTCTTGCATTCCTTGTAATCTATTTGGTACCAACAGACTGCATTAGGTGATGTTAATCCCCTTAGCCAGATTACCAGCTCTGTGGTCCATTTCTGCACATTCAACAGGCTGTTTATAGGAATAACTGGAAGGTTATGGCACCAGACACCATTAACCTGCAGCTTCCCCCAGATGATACCTTAAAAGGGGCAGAGGAATAGACAAATTCACAAAGACTCCTGGTCAAATTACTAAATTCAAAGTAAAAAGCATAAGGAAAGAAATAACTACTTCAGAGAAACATTTTTCAGTGACAGGCAAATACTGGTAATTATCATTCAGTACAACATCCCTGGATTTCACTGCAGCAATATCAGGATATAAGACTTGCCGTGATATACACCTAAATAAAAATTAAAATGTGAGCAAAACATCAGCAGCATCAAAATCTTCTGCTTATTCATGTTGTTAGAGTGCAACTCAATAGAGTTCACTAGAAATGTTTGTTTATATGTAAGTTATTTTTATTGTCTCTGTTAAAAAGCATCTTTGACAGCAGAAACAATCAACTTAGTCTAGACAGACTCTCTCTTTTACACATACTCCTGGAAAAAAAAACAACAGGTCTTAAATACCACAATTATAGCTACAGGATCAAGTCTTCGGATTCTTGCTCAAACTGCTTCCCTGAGAATCTGAATTTAATATACTCAGGCTACAGAGAGCCTGGGCTCAAGACTGCACCTTGACAAAGTGTTCAGCATTCAACATTTGCCTGTGCAATATAAAGTGATTGTGGATGATGGAAAGGATGTGTAAAACTAAGCGTCAGCCAAAAGCAGACCTGCTACTTGCCCATCTCTGGGACCTCCTTCCAGTAGCTGATGTGGAAAAACTAAAGGTTCGCCTCAGTCTTTAACATGTTTAGTCTTTATCAGCACCTTTAACAGATTAATACAGAAAGTTTCCATCCTGAATGAGATGATTAATGCCTTGATATCCCATTGCCTCCTCTGTGATGGGGCAGGTGGAAGCAAAGGAGGACACAAAGCACCTTGTGAAGAAGCTGTGAGAGAAACACAGCCCAGAGCCAGAGACTCCCAGAAAGATATGGACTTAATTGTCCTTCGGTCACTTAAATCCATAAGGAAACTGTGGAAGGGGGCAGGGCTAAGTAATATCCAGAAAATGCAGAACGATATTGTTACTGTCAGTACATAACGGAACGTTCGTCTTCTACTTAGAGCAAGTTAATAAAAAATAGCAGAGGGCACTGTTTTCTGTAGGTCAGCTCCCAATGGCTTTACACCTTCAGGTTGTGTTACTTCTTTAGCCTGGGTACACTCATTTATGAGTGAACTTCTTACCTGATACATTTTCCCTGTTTAGTAAAGTTCTACTTATGTGGTTTAGTCTTAATGTAGCCCTGTGAGAAGCAGGGAGTTGGACTCTATAATCCTTATGGATCCCATCCAACTTGAGATATTCTATGATTCTACTCAGCATTTTGCTGTAAGGCTTGCTCAGGCTTACATTATTTCTGTAAGAAGAGAATTCAAGCACTTTTTTTTTCATCAGAAATACTCATGGGACAAGCAGAGCAATTCACAAATTCATATCAGCAGTCATCTTTCAGTCAACGATTCCACAAAAATCCTCCCCCAAAACAAGAAAATGGTGATATTTAAAAAATAAATACAAAACTTTAGCTATCCAAATGGGTTTCAAAATATTTTAAAACCTTGAAAGCAGAAGCAGAGACTAAAATATCCATTTTAACCAAGCAAAGCAATAGAGCTTTAACTTCAATTTTTAATGTACTGCAACTGATTTAAATCAATCAATTCCTTTACTGCACTGTTTGCAATCTAGCAAGGCTATCCCTCTTATTCCCAGACGCCCAATAATATATTAAGATGGATGCAGTCACAAATGAGATGGGAAGGACATAATCAGCACAACCAGTCGTATGTTGCATAGGTCAGCTACACTCCACAAGATATCAGGAGAAAGTGAGAAACAGTTTCTTAATTCTGTCCCTCTGCATATCTGTATTTATTGCACAGTTACAGATACATGAGAGCAAATGATGGCAACTGTAAATAATACTTCTCGAACAGGCCATTAAACTACAGCTGAATCACTGCAGATGCTTTAAAGTATATAGACAAACCACAGAAGCCAAATAAAAACACAGTATTTCAGAAATGATTAGTTTTATTTATTGCATTCAAGTCTAAAGGAGCCAGTGAAGACACAGTTCTGCTAGAGAACTAGCAACTGAGACTACCAACTGTATATAAAAGAAGACATGATTAATAACAACAAAGCTAAGTAAACTTTATTGGAACCCTTTTATCTATAAGAAACGGGCAGAAAAAGGTTAGATAATTTATAAGAGACAGACCATCTTACAAGGCCATGCAGAGAGGGCAGCCCCACAAGCTCTTCCACACCTGCACAAGGCCCAGCTTGATACCAAATCTCAGCTCTCCTGTTTCCTCTACATATGTTCAACTTTGAGGAGATTTTTTTCATTTGTGGGTCCCCTCTCCAAAACCAAGGAGACCAGAGCATTTCTGTTGAAGACTGCATACTTCCCACACCCCCCAATTCAACACAAAGTACTCTTCAGACATTTTTACCCATACTTTAACTTTTTCAACGTTCATTTGTGAAAAGAGGAAGGCAGGGAAGGAAATTGTTTCAAGTATTACCTCCTCCTGCTTCCATGCTGTAACAGGGATGACACACAAAGACATTAATGTATTTAACATGAAACATTAATTTGATATTGTACTTCCTTGAAATGCCTTGTTAATGCAACACAAGAGGCCCTTAAGAGCCTACCTTTACTGCAGTGAACATGATTTTACCCTGTTCTATCGTAAAATACACTAGTACTTTGAAATGCTCAGTGACCTCATCTTCAGAAAAGGCAGAGACAGGAGACAGCCCAGAAAGAGCTTACAGCTATCAATAATATTGACATTTAAGTGTGTTCATTGGTCCCCAGAAAAAGCAGCAAGATAAATTAAAACACCACTAAAAGTAGTGCTCAGAAAGCAAGGAAAGTTACCATGACATCATACTTAGCAGTTTTTAATTACACATTAATTTCTCTTGACACACATCAGGGTTCAGATTTCAACTGTGTGTCATCCAAACAAGGGCTAGTCTTGAATTACAGTCTTGAGACTCCAAGATATCTTGGATAGACTGATACAGTAACCCACGCAGAAGAATGACCAAAAGCACGCACATCGTACCAACTCAAACTGTGCACTACATTGAATGCTTTTCATTTACCAAGTGCTCTGAACCTCCTTTGCCTGCTGACAACCACGGTTTCACAGGGACTGGTTCTGGTGCAGTACTTACAACTTCGGAGACAGCACTGGGCGAACTGATGGATAAGTTAATGTTCATAAAGAGCACCAAAGGAATTCATTCCACTAAATGTAAGTGCCTCCAATGGAGACATCTCTATCTGCACTAATCACACCAGGCTCCTTTTACAGTCAATGGAGAGAAACAGGCACTTCTGAAGTGCAATTAATCCAGTTTATTTTAGACATGTACTTTAAGGGCCTAGTTGATCTACTCTTACAAGCGCCCTTTTCTCTCCACCAAGCTAATGGGGGTCGAAGGTAACTAGTTCAAATGAAAAAGCCTACTACTGACAAGTAAAATTCCATGGGATGAAATCCATCTTAAGTTGTTGCAGTGCTAAATACGTCCAAATTAACCAGGTGCACACACTTTTCCTCTCTTGCTTTCCAGCAAGGTGGAATGGCTGCTTCCTCCAGACACAGACACCCGATGCTGAACTGATGGATACACCATGTCCTCCTTCCCTTCTCTTAGAACTTTCACTTCTTCACTGTGCTTCCAGCTCTTGCTATTCTTTTCTACAGTAATTTCCCAGTCCCATCTCTTCTGAACAGAGATAACTGAAAATTTTACCAATCCTCTCCTGACTTGTGTAAAAACCACCACAGCTTCATCGCCCTTTGCCATTTCAGCTGCAGCCTCACTTTTCCATACTTTCTTCATTTTTCCTCTGAGCAGACCATCTTCCAAACTGCTTCACTTGTCCAAGTTTATTAGACTGGTTTCAAGCCTGTTTTTTAATTTTAAAAAGAGTTTTACATCTTATTTCACTTATCGGAAGTCTCGCCTTTTTGCAAGCACAGATAAAAATATCTCCCTTCAGTTTTTCAGCCTCCTTGACATGCTAGTCATACTTGACTTTCTGAGCAACATGTATTACCTCCAGAACAGGATTGTTGATACCTAGCATGGCTCTAAGTCAAAACACAGGCACATCCCCCTACATACATGCTCACAGAACATGTGTCAGTTCTTTTTCATTTAATGGTTACCAAAATAGTTCCTTCTGCATCACTTCAGGTATAACAGGAATGCCTTTTAATATAAAGCTCTCTTTATAGTTATAAAGCCACTGAGTCATACACCATCTTCTGAAGAGGAACAACCCAAATTCATTTAGTACTTTTCCATCACAGAAATATTTCTCTTGCTAATTGTATCCTTCCCTTTTTTTCAATAAATTTATCACTAGAGAATTTCTCCCTTGCATTCCCATATGTCAACAACTCATTTGCCATTCATAGTTGCCACTGAAATGATCTCCAGAGCACAAGGACTACAAAATACTACCTTCATAAGATGGGTTCAATGCATTAAGCAGTGTGATATAACACACAGCACCCCAGTGAACAAGGGGTTAAGTCTCAAGTCAGCATCTTGTTCCTCTTTGATATCCCCCCTCTGCGTGTTTCTGTTTTGATTGCTCTTTCCCCAACCTGCTTTATGGGGCAAAGATTAAATAGGGAAAATCTAGTTTGGAAAACAAATTATTTGGAAAGTGATGAGTTGGCATAAAGAGGATGCTGAATGGAAGACTATTTTGCATTTCTAACTATAATGGTTGCTAGTGGCAACAGCTTAAATATGTTTTTAAAGTGAAACCAACATATCAAATTAATTTTGAGCTTCTTTCACTCCAAGCTGATTAAGGCACATTCATTTCCATGTTAATCAGGCTCAGCAGTTCTCATGCAACACAGAAATCTGCCTTCTTCTAATGACAGAGCAAGAAAATTTCAGTCTATAAAATGTAGAGATTAGTGCCTTCCGAACCTTGAGCACAGGCAGCAAGGACCTGCGTGTCTCACACAGTGGAGTTGTTCATAGATTTTTGCAACACATGGTGAAAATAGGTGACAATTGAGACCACGGCCATTAATAAGCACACCAGCCCACGTAATGACCCTCTGCCCTGCAGGGAAGCCAAGGGATGAACTGGGAGAGCCGGGGCGAGCAGCTGCCCGCAGCCACGGAGCAGCAATGCTGCAGCAGCACAGCCACGCACCGGGCGGCTCTGCCGCCGGACAGACACCCCGCAGAAACACCACCCACAGCAGCTTCAGATGGGAGCTCACTGCTGTAAAGCATCATACATGGGACCATACACCTAAGAAAGAAACAACCTATTCGTAAAAAGCAAGATTTTTCGATTTCAGAATTATCAGCGTGCCTCAAAGGTCAAGGGTCACCTTGCATTGGGAAGAAAGGTGAGCTCCCCAAAAATTCCTTTCATGACAACACCAAAGAAACGGAAGTTATTTCCCACCCTTCCCTGAAGTCCAGTCCCTAACAAAAACAAAAAACTCAAGGTGAAGTCCATAAACCCTTAGACACGTAGAAAAACCCAAACTTACAGCTTCCACCATCTCTCCACAGCTAAGGAAACTGAGCATCAGGATGTTCCTATCAAGATTAAAAAGTTCAGATGACTCTTAGATAGAAAAGGCATTGGCAACTACTAGTCTGACTAGGACCAGCTCTTGGTCAATCATTAAATCTGCGCTCTGTTCAATGCCAGGTTAAGCATTAACTTACAGAAAAACATTCACAGCATACTCACTACTCCTAAACACAAGCTGCAAGGAAGGATGAGCCTCTAACCCTCAGACTCAAATCAAGCAACATTGCTAAGAAAAGAGTGGGATGGGAAGGAGGAAAAAGGAAGGAGTAATATTCTAAAGCAAAATCAGTTATACACCAAGTTCATCATTAAATTGAAGCATTAATATATGGAATCTAGGGTAAAAGGGTGCTTTTGCCATGTTCAGTCACCACCTACACTATAAGTTAATTTGACCCAATTTACATCAAGAAGGTTTAGTAACAACACATCCGCCCATGGCCAGCCACTCACATGGCCGCACTGTAAGGGCACCTGTAACCCTTAAGGACTCTGTTCTAACATATCTGTACGTCAGTGAATGTTTCCTTATTCACATTTAAGACACAGAAATACCCTGTGGTTTGTGAAAACAATGGTGATTAACAGCAGCTGCTTCTGTAATGGCAAAATAGAAAAACAGACAGCACACAATATTGGTCCCCCGCACCCCTCATTTTTTACCATCTTTGAGGCAAGAGAACTCTGTTGCAGAGGAGAGCACGTGGAGCCAAAGCCGCACGTCCCTGGCTGTCACACGGGCTGTGAGCACAGCACCCACTGTAACAGCACAGGCAACTGGAGGCCAAGCTGGCCCAGTCTCACCCCCAACAGACTTGCAGAGCATTTGTTTGAGCTGACTGTCCCCAGAAGCCTGTCCAGGCATTCTGGAGCAGACCAGGCAGAGTCAGGCGTTCTTCAGCAGTAAAGAATGGACAATGACGGTCCAGTGTCCACGCTTGCTCCTTAGTGCTCTTGTTGACAGTGTATGCGCAGCTGGAAACACTTAACACATGAGGAAACTCACAAAACTCAACTCCCTGATCTTTCCAAACTTGCATTGGCTTACGCCTCTTTTGAAAGCTTTCAGTAATAGCAAGGTGGCCAGCCTGGAGGAATCTCCAAAGATTCAGAAAAAAACAATGCAAAGGAATTGCAGTTTGCATTTCCTGCATGTATGTCAACTCCCATGGCTAATTTTCTTTTGTATGTAAGATTTTTACTTTTAGTCTCATCCACATTTCTGACCACAGGATCGGTTGTACCAGTAGAGACAGAGCTTTGCACAGGACAGCGCTCCATGGAGTATAGGAGCCAAAAGCAAGCACAAATACTTGGTCTAATAGCTCAAGCTAGGGCAACAGTTTTGCTTCCTGAATTACACTAAGAATACAGAACTAGCAGCCAAGGCCTCACAATGTCAAACCTTCGCATCTTTATAGAAAGAACACAAAATGCATCAGTTCCAGTTTGCTAACATACATGCCCACGTTTCACAGGACACACTTAGTTAGCAATAAATAAGAGATGTCAGGACATAACATCCCTTCTACCACCTCTTTTACTTATGGAGAATAAAAAGAGAAACTTAATTACACTAAGGAACTTTAAAACAGCAAAGAGAAAATAACTGCATTTAAGTTAACCTTTTCCTGAAAATGAACAGAAGGATATTGTCTGAAGGAGCTTCTTTCCTGAGGAGAGAACCAGCTTTGAAGCTTTTCAACAGTCATTATAATGAGCCTGTTACTATTAACTTGTGGTCTTGTAAAGTAAACTGCCGGGCAACTGAGAAGCAGAATAAGTATGAGCCTATTACTAGGGGCAAACAAGAGCAGATTTCTTCCATGTCTACTTTAATACCAAATTAGCTGTAGTATAAGAGAGGTATCCTCTCATTGCTAGAGTCATTTTAAACACTGAACTGCTTCAGACCATTAGTACCACAGGAACATTGAATTTGAGCACATTTAAGCCATTAGTGCCAATAGAATGTGAAGTATCAGACAGAGCTGCCTTATTATTGCTAAGGTAACTTAAATCACCCATAGCCTGGGCTACAACTAGAAAAGCTAAATGAGCCAGACCACATGAAACATCTCCTTAAAAATATACCATGAGAAAGAAAAGGAAGTGCCAGGCGTAGAGCTGTATTCACTGGCACTCCTCATGACTCAAGCAAGATTAAAAGTAAAAAGAGCTAGGAGGAAAAATGATGACTTGCCTGGTGAAAAATTCATGGGCTCTACAAAAAGCAGGAAAGGGGCTTCCATGAGTTAGACAGGAGACTCTCCACATGCACCTGAGTATATCCGTTTGGCTAAGTCGGTGCTTTCTTCTTTAAATGCAGCCATGAAAAGCAAGTCAGCTTACAGTGCTTTTTGCCCAGAGAAAGGCTTAGAGCCTACGCATGCTCACATGACTTAATAAAATGGCTTTTGTAGCAGCATTTAGTCTACTCTCAATTGATGCAGTAAGCTTTATTTTATTTTTTAGCTACAAGTTAAGACTTGGAAGCCTAAGTTCACAGAAGCCTGTTTACTATATGTTAGAATTTATATATTTAACACACAGGCAAAATTCAAATAACAGCAATTCTTTTTCAAAATACACTGTAAAAAATCCTATTGCCAAATAGGCTATTGATGTAAAACGTGAGCCGCACTTTCAAATATGACCTGGCAACTGCTAAGTTCTTAAGATCTATGTTGTGCGATCTGAACACAGATGTGGCAATTGGAAAAGCCATAACGTTCAAAGGACTCAGCAGATATATACAGCCTTCTACAAGCTCCTACTAGCTCTACAAGCTAGTCTACAAGGCAAGATACAAGGCATATTAATATACATACTATCTTTAAATAAACTATGCCCAAGAGATCCTAGAGAAGGGAGTTGGGGACAATAGGCAAGAGGCTGATCATGAGCCGCCTAAAATCAGATGTACCAATTGTTTTGGTGATGACAATCATGTAAGGGAATTCACTATCAGAGTTCCCGTGGCACAGCTTGTCCTTCAGCCACCAAAGCAGCTGGTTGCCTTGCTGGGCTGCCAGAATGCAGCTTCAGGGCACTACACTTTATTAATTCAAGTTTTGAAAAGCTACTTCACTTTGTATACATCTCTACTATTCTCTATACCCTGTTTCTCCAAATAGGACCAGAGTAGCCTTGCTAGAAGTTTGCTGGCAGCAATGTGCAAGGCATAGCCAAAGTTTACTGCTACAAAATACCAGGAGGACTTGGCAACTCTAACATGAAAGTGGTCAAAACACTTGCTTCATGAAGATGGAGAAAGATTATATGAGCAGCTCTCCTGTGAGTGTAATGGAAAAACATCAAGATTACAGACTACTAATAGCCTTACACTCTCACTTGATCACAACTTAAAAATCAAAGCTAACACTGGATTAAAAAAAAAACGCCAAAACTCTAAAAACAGATTGAATGCCAAAAATAGTAAATTACTAAGTCTTCTGGATGAAAAAACCCAAACAATTTACATGATACAGACAATCTGCTTATTCTCTAAATGCACTTTGCTATAATAGTACTATAGACACCCTGCTGTTTAATTTTTAGGAATACAGATTTTATTCTCATTCACATTCTTCATATCCAGTACAAACAACACCCCAAATGCACGCCAACATGTTGGACCACAGCAGAGTGATTAGCTCAAGTGAGGATCCAACTGTTTTAATGTATTTGAGACATAACTAATACATTATTCTTTATACAAAATATAGCTCACAGGAATGAGGTCAAACATTCAGAATCCAACTGGCAATGGTCAGAGTACTCCAAGAATCCACCCTGCCCAACTTCATCAGTAACCCAGATGCTGACAAAAACATAGCCTCAGCAAGTTTGTAGATGACACTGAACCAGGAGGACTAGATTACAAGGAATCACAGGGCTTTTATTCAAAGGAACATTGAGAAATTCAGGGACTGAGCCAACAAACCTCACGGAGTTCAGATAGAGAAAGGCAAAGCTTCACACCTGTGAAAAAGAAACCCCATGTAGTAGCGCAGGCTGGGAAACGAGTGAATAGCAGCCTTGCTGAAGAGGACCTGGTTGTTACGGTGGGCATCACATTCAACATAAGTGGACATTACACTGTTAGTGGGATCAAAGCACATCATTTACTGAGCTGTGATCTAGCACACAACTGTGACCAGGACAGACACAGAAGTTATTATCAGCCCTCTCCTCAGTACAGTTGGGCAACATTTGTAATACATCCAGGTTTGGAGCCCAAGTTGAAAAGAGAAGGAGGGAAATTGGACACAGTCCAGCAGAGAATTACTAAGATAGTCAGGGGTCTAAAATATATAACCATTAAGAGGTTGTGTCACCTGGGCTTGTGCAGGTTAAGAAAGGAGTAGTTTAACAAAAATGTGCAACTGTTTGACATGGAGTTACTTGAACTTTCCCGTCACATGCAAACAACATAACAAGGGCAAATAGCCATAGTTTTCAAACTGGGAGGTTCTGGTTGGATATCACAGATATTTTCATGAAGGTGCTGAGCAATGGAAAAGATCTGCCAGAGAGGTTGTGAAATCTCTGCCCATAAGCATTTTCCATGGGTCAACTAGAGAAAGCCATGGCTGACATGGTCTACAGTGGATGACAGATGTGCCTTGAGCAAGACGTGGGACTAGGCCTCCAGAGGTCCCTTCCATCTAGGCTGTTGTACATCTAAAGTCTCAGTTAAGTGACAATGGAGACGCTTTTCCTACTACAGGACTGACATGGTCCCTGAAGAGGGTTCCCATGTGGTTCTGTCACAGAGCAAGGCCTGGATTTCAAACAAAAATGCCTAGTACACATGCTGCCTTGTGTGCCAAAGGTCTCCAATGAGACACTATAATTGGGCACCTCAGTAGAGAAGTGACCTCATCTCCTTCCCCTGCATGTAGTCATCCCATGTTATTGGAGCACCTACTCGAGGTAAACAGTCTTCTCCTTCCAGCCTTGCCTTTTCCTCATCCATCAGCACTTCAGACTCTTCTCACCATCACATCATCTCCCTTTTCTTTTGCCTGAATAACCCACTGGTGTTGAAATTATTTATATAACTCCGTGCATCATTTCCTTAACTTGAGATTTTTGTATTTTAACACAGGATACATTGGACTTGGCAACTTTAATAAGTTAACAACTCTTTGGGTAGACACTATAAAATTTCTTGGTTATTTTTATGCCACAGACTCTTTAGAAAAAAAAAAAATACATCTGGCATAAAAGCCAATCCATCAAAAGAAATAAACAGATCTCTTGAGAAAGCTAGACAGACAGCGTAGACTCAACAGAAACCACTCTCATCCAGCAAGAAAGTTCCACATGGGAAAGACTCCTTCCAAAAGGGTCAGCTCTCAAAGACTTACATTTTTTAGAAGCATTCTCCACATGACTATTTCCAAATCTAGCCAAAATTAACATTTTAATCTCATTAGTGCATAATGTCTGATCATAGCACAGATTTCAGAGAAAGTCAGACCTTGTAGCAAAAGATATTCCTAGTTTCTTTCCCTCACCTTCACTAGATGAAATGAAATTGAGAACTAGATCTAATTTTCCTAGTTTAAGAAAACTGTTGAGAAATAAGTAGTAGAATTGAAAACTGACCATTAGCCTCATTTCTGTATAACAGCTGTTACAAAACTTTAGCATATATATTAGAGTTGGAATCTTCCTCAATAATATGTCATGTCTGTGTTTTACCGTGAAGAGGAGGTTTGACCAAAGAGACAGAGGTTCCAAGAAAAACAAAATCTATTCTAGTTGCATTGTGCTATAATTATCACAGTCGATTCTAACTTCTACATTAAGATTTTGCAGACTTTCATACACAAGCCACAGCTTTATTCTTCTCTAACCCTCCCTATGTTTGACTACGTACCTCTAACATCTATAAAACAGTTTAAATAAAACTATTAGGAAAGCCACAGATTCATTTTAAGCAGGTCTCTACTCATTTGAACAGCTGACAGTAATCAATATAAGCCCAGTCTAAAGCTAATCCTTCCATGGATTTTAGTGAGGCTTGATTAAGGTCCAGATGATCAGTTAGTCCTCTATAGACCTGGTTTCTCCTGATAAGTTCACCTTAATAAGTTTCCAAGGGAAGTCACACCCACACGTTATGCAGAAATTCTGAATATTTAGCATTCACAACTGTCTTTGTATTACTATTCGCACTACATCATGCAGCAGTAGATAAAGAAATCGGCTCAATTGTGCATGCTAATCAATGAAGCAAACCATCACAAGAGCCACTGAGAGTCCTCTCCCCTCTGTAACATTTGCCTAGCTCTAGAGAGACTAAAGGAATTGAAATTAAAAAAAGAGGAGGGGGAGGAGGGAACCATTCACAGCCATGTAACCCGAACTGGAATAACTGCTAGTACAAACAGGCTCATTTTCAAATATACGTGGTTCAGAAATAACGGCATGGCTCAAAGCAGCTGCGGTCATACTGTTTACTCTCCTTTTTGACATAAAAGCCTTTTCCTCTGTGAACAGTTCTTAATGCAGAAACATCTAAATGTATGCTAATGCCCAACAGAGCAATAACTTCCTTTGATTGATTCAACAGTACTGAAAGTACCAGGAAAAAAGATCAAACCAAGTATTATACAAACAACCAATGTCTTCAATATGGTATGTGTCAACATGAAAGCTGAAAGGAGTTGAACAAGCCAGCTACTAATGTCTTACACGGTTCTGAGAGTGGCAGCGTTCTTAAGTGCTTGCAGATAAAAGTGTTTTTCTTAAGTTGTGACATCAATTTATAGAGCTCTGTAATATAATGAAAGTGCTTTGATTTAACATGATTTATGAAGCCAAAGTACTTCTGGTGTCTTCAGAAAAAGCATAGGAGTTTACAATAAACACAAGATAATTAAGTAATTTTGCAGCCAGTTACTCTCCTGAAATCATAATTAGGAAAAGCAAACATGACCTCCCTCTTTCCTTTTTATACTGCTTAAAATTCCTTCTGTCTTCTATTTCACTGACTCACCTTTCTTTCAACATCTTTCACTAGAGAGCTTCCCATGACCAACTTCTCTGGCATTACTTTAGTGAAGACATTTTCAACTTTCAACTAGTCCCAATACCCTTTTTTCTACAAAGCTGTGATAGCGTTTACAGAACACTGAGACACACACACACACACACAAAATAAATCTCAAGACATGGTTTATGACTCTTTCAAGTATGTCACAAGTAGTACAAACTCTGCCTGCAGTGTGTTATGTTTTATGCTCCCAAGGTTCAGCATGATCTTTTTTTTTCTGATGTGTAATCTATAATTGGAAGTTACTTTACTGCTAGGAAAACAAGTCTCTGGTCAGATTTAACTGTCTGTGTCCCAGATGCACAAAAAACTTAAGGATAACTGAACTGCTCCTTTGGGTACAGACAGATGACTAAGTCCACTTCAGGGGACCTGGGTAAAGCTAGAGGAGATGGAGGCATTTCTGGATAACTGCTGGAAGCAACAACACAAGTAGGATTTCAAAATCAGAATCCACTGTCCTGTCCTATTTAAGTAGCCCATCAGAACACTGGTATCACACTTCACATAAAACTGATCTGCACACACACACACACACACCAAAAAAATGGAGCTACCTGTGGTTTTAAACTCCCACTGTCTAAATAGGACACCTAGCTTAAGTCTGGTTTATGGGGTACCTCCAGTGCATACACCATCAAAGGCAGCCCTTAATTGCATTTACACATATGTAGGACTATTTAATGCACCTCAGACAAACTGAGGCATGACAGCCTCAGTCCTTCTGGCCTGGGACATGACCAGCTAGAAGCCAGACATTTGCAGACCCCCAGCACAGCAGTTGTTAAGGCAAAATTTTGGAGTAAATTGTATTTCTAGACATAGGAATCTCAGCTCCATGTAAGGAAACTGCTTAGCTTTGTCCAAAAAGGAAACAACTTCATAAATCTGCAAAACACAAATGACAAAACCCCTCACTGTACTAGTGCATAAATCCATGGTGTAGCCACACTCATATTAGGCAGATCTTCCAGAGGGAAGATCAAATGTGTGGAAGTGCTTTTGAACAAGGACTATCTGAAAAAGGCAACTAAAACTCAATATACTAGAGGTTCATTTGATGAGGCAGGAGAAACAAAAGTAGCCAGGGAAATGATTATTCATCATTTCTAACATGCAAAGAAATTACCAGGGAGATTTAAAAGTAAAAGGAAATACTTGCTCTGCACAGTGCGTAACACTTTCTGTCCAAGGTGAGACGATAGTTTAAACACTTCCATGAAAAAAGATTACATAATTCGTGAATATTTTTAAAACAAGATGCAGATATAGCTGCTAGGAAAAGAGGTCTCACATTAACGAATTATATTCACATTCCCAACACAGCCACTACTGGTCACTGTTTGAAACCAAAAATTGTGTTAAATATGGTCTGGTCCAACACGTTCATAAACAAAACCAGACATAGGATCATTAGCTGACAACTACAAAAATGCAAGTTTCTATACAGATCTAGCACTAGTCAAATAACAGCTATACTGAAGTACTATCCACTAAATTTAGACATATCCTACTGAAAACCTCCTGGAAGAGAAAAGCTAGAATCCAGCTCACGTTCTCTTCCTAGAGCTGGAATTAACTGGATAGTAATTTGTACAGGAAAGCACGATGCACTGTCAATGCCACGTAACTGATCTCTTGCTGGTTTGAACTGAAGTCCTGACAGTGGTACATCTGCTTTTCTACAACTTTTTCTTCTAGACAAAAAAGAAATCCATTATCACTGATTAACAGTGTATGACAACTGCTTGAAAAATTTGTAAAACAGCTTAAATATACAAGATATTCTGAAAATTCGCAATAGTTATGAACACTGAGAATTCAAGTTTCTTTTCCTACTTACATTGCCCATTTTTTTTCTGGAAAAGGAGGCATTTCACAGACAAGAAAGAGTGAACCTTTTCACAAGCATTACAGATTAATGTGTTTGGTATGCTATCATCACCTTGCCTCAGATTTGGCCTTTTCCACATCTGGCAGAGTACAGGTCAGTTCTTCTTAGAGGGTCCCTTTCACACTTGTTCTGCTCTAGGCACAAGTAACTTCCATTTTTGTAAAGTCACATATCTGAATGTCACAGTAACCTTTAGGAACCAAATCTTAAAACAGGATAATCTAGATCTTCACAAAAATACCAAGCTACTGGGGTGTTTTTCTAATCGAAAACTAACTGCATAGAAGGGAAATGAAAATATCTAACTTCATTTCATGGCATGTGTACCACAGCTTCTCCCTTGCTTCAGTGCTAACACAAAAATAAAGAGAACATGCAACAGTCATGCAAAGTTTAAGGAGACTACCGAGGCTTGACAGGCTTTAACCACTAGTATTAAGGAAATCTCCCAAGAGCGGGAAGCACAGGAGAAAAATAAGAAATCACAGCTACCATTGTTCCAAAAATAAGTCAGCTAACAAGGAGAATTCAAATTAAATTTGTCATCCACATAATTGGGAATTTACTGATGTTTTTGTTCCTTATTTTCCTTGGTGGCAGGTGGTTTTTTTACACACCTAATTCAGCTGAGACCCCTCCAGCAGGCAAGGCAAACGGGAAAGACAAAAGAATGAAAGGAAAATCCCAAGGAGCTCCCACCAGAAGATAATGAACATTTGATTACACCAAGATTTTTCTGCCCAGGATCCCATCAGCCATAGTGTACGTGCAAGGACACACCAAATAGTCCCCCTTAACCATTCTCAAATCATCAGTTAACAAAGAACATGGGGATTGGATTAGATGATCTTTCAAGGTCCCTTCCAATCCCTAACATTCTGTGATTCTGTGAAAGAAAGCAATCCCCAAACCAGCAGCATTAAACTAGTATGTTGCCAAAATGTATTTCTTTCAGGTAATGCCTTTTTTCTTACTTCAGGTGACCGTGAAAAGCAAATACACTGTGTAACTTGACTACAGGCCCTCACCTGATCAGATGGGGGAAGAGTCACCACTTAAAGGGCAGGAGAATGGGACGGCAGTGGTTTTGTTACACAGCAGAGGAAAATCGGAACACATGGCCTGGAAGTGTCCCAATGTGAACTGTACTACCTGTTCTGTCACAAAAGGTTGGGTACCACTACATAGCTGAAAGACTTCTAGAATCAAACCATCTGCCTTGGCTTGGATAATCACACCTGCTCGTTACTCCATTTGAATAAATATCAAAGGGGTCTTCAATCCACATGTGGTACAACAAAGTTTTCATCAGGCAGACTATTTTCCTGCTATGGAAAATTTCCTGCTATTTGTTTCCTTTGCTAGTGTTTAGCTTAACAGAAGCTTCTCAGCTTTACTACCAACATACCTCTTCTAAACAGAGAAGAATTAGTGGAAACGGTCAACCCACTAAAGGAAATTTTTCCTTCTGCTATACAGACTGACTAAAAGGCAAAAGAACTTGTGTGAAGCTTTGCTTTCAACACACCGCTATGGAAAGCAGACAAAAAGCTTACTGCTTGCTGAACATAGGAAATAAATACTCCTCTTAATGCTTGAGAATCCCAAGGAAGCTTCCAGCTGTGAAATAAGGCAACCTGATGACTTCTGCAAGCAATGCACCAACTAACACCATATTTTAGGAAGTACACAGTAAGACACTGAGGATCAATTTTGCCAAAATAATTTTTCTCCTGTTCCTGAGAGAGAGCTGTGAAGTTTCCTCAATCCAACTTGTTGACACAAATGAAGACTTTTTAAAAGGGCAATATATCTAATGCCACAGTGAGCCTGGAAACTGCTCTGGCACACCCATGTGCCAGTCATGTTCCCTGTGTCCGCTGAAATCTTATTCCACTGCCAGTAAAAGTCTCTGCTTTTGAAACAAAGACATTGATAGAAAACAAAGTTTCTCTGAACAGTTCAAATGAAAGAAACCACACCAGTCCCAAAGGGATTAAAATTTGGAGAGACCAGCTTGATCCGGAGAATTGAATGATCACAAAAGAAGTGATTATTCCCATTGTAATGTTTACACCAGATTTTGGCCAGATTCCCACTCATATTTCTTTAATTATGCCTCTATAAACACAACTATTACACATCCGATTCAATATCTTCTACAGTTAGGACGAGATGCCTGTAAAAAAATATTTCTCATTAATGAAACAGTATTTTACAAAGGGTCACTGAAAGAATGCGAAGTCATCTCCAGCAAGCAGCTGAACCTCTCAGAGCTGCAAGGTTCGGTGAGAATGACCTAAGCTGCAAGCACGTTAATACACAGTCAGCTTCCTTCTCAGCATCCTGTCAATACCACCAGGGGCTGGTCTTATTTCATTTACATATGCCACAAAAATCTTTCCTGGAGAAGAATATTGCATTACCGTATGCAGATTTTCAACCAGGAAACTGAACTTGAGGACAGCACTCATGAGACTAAGTTCAGAGATCTTGTAGGCAAGGAAAAAGGAATACAGCAGCCACTAAGCCAGCATATGTTTCTTCTGTGCTTTTTTTTATTTAACCTTTTCTGTTCATAAAGACAAAAAGGAAAAAAAATCCATATAAGTCTAACAGTGCCATCTGTTTATTCTGGTACATGAACGGATAAGTTAACACCCGCATTCCTCACCGCACCGGCGTCCTGTCAGACAGCTGCCCTGCCAGGAGCCTTCACTCTCAACGTCTGCAAAAGTTAAGCACAATATTCTGGCCAGTTTAGTCCTGGGGCCCCTCCTAGGAGATCCTGTTAATTATGCCAAGGTCTGTTAAAATTATGTTCAGGGTTCTCTCAATACGTGTCTACTCAGTTAAGACTAATAGCCCTCCAATACTTTTGGTTTGTCAGGTCTCCAAATGCAACAAATGGAAACCAAAGGAGAGATACTAAGTGTCCCTATATCCCTTCAGGAATGGATTTAACACTATTGAGTTACTGGACAGAACACCACAAAGAAATGTAGGCTTTCCATTTCCCCACGTGCAGCATCGCTGGATGCCTACACTGCCTATTCAGACAGTGGATCAGCCTCCCGTATGCTCCTACGTACTTGACACGACACCTACAACAGCGATTTATGCAGCTGGTGTCAAGAAGTTCATTATCTCCACGAGATGCAGCAGAGGGTTTCAGACCACTAGAAGCCTACAAGCCAGGGCTGATGCGGGTTCAAGAGGCTGAAGAGCTAGGAAAAATACAGCATGATATGAAAAGGAAAGCAAAGGGAAAGGCCAAAGGAGGTGAGAAAGTCAGTGCAGGAAGCCTGTAAGATGCATATACAGCAGGAATCAAAATATCTACAGCTCTAACCGTTCAGGGAAAACCCAATAAGCTGAGGGGCCTTTGTGAGAAGGAAAAGAACAAAAAACAGGGGAAGGGGGGAGAAAAAGGAACAAACTACTAAAAGGTCACGACATTAGACATTACAGGGTTTAAACACAGACTGAAGCTATTTCCTGTTTTAAAATGGAGAGAAAGTATTGATTAATATCAAGGAGACTGATTTAGGATAACGTAAATCAAACTTTTCACAAGTTGAAATGCCAAGAATGTTCTAGTTTTTAGAAAAGGATGGGGGGTTTGGCTTTTGCTCCCCCCAGTAATAGCTTTGTGTTAACATATTTAGCCTAATACAGAAATGAAAACTGTGTGTGTGTGTGTGTGATATAGGTTGTTTGTGTTTCGGTTTTGTTGTTGTTGCCTTTTTCTTTTTACGGGGAAAGAAGGGGTCTCAGTGACAGAGACAAAACACAGAAATACTTTTGGATCCCACTGAGCCTGAAGAGATTTTCCAGTGAAATGAAAAGAACCCAAAACACACACCTTTTCTAGGGGAGCAGCACTCTATTCTTTTTACGTTCAGTCTTGCTTCATCTTTTTCTTTGTTTTCAGTCCCTTTATATATTAAAAAGCCCCACAAACCACAAATAGCTTTGCACTGGAAGTTTTCTGAACGCTTATTTTCAACACTGAATTCATACAGTTGTTTGCTTTGCATCCCATCCCCTAAGAGCTTTAAAAAGAATGTGCTGTCTATTGTTCACCTTTCATCTCATGCCAGTCCTCTCCATAAAACAATGCTAGTACCCATTTTCCCCAGCGTAAGTGATTTCCTTTAAGTGCACTGTAGTACTTCCCTCAATCACTGCAAGTCACCACTACATATTCAACAACAGCATCCTTTTAGCTCTATGCATTTACCAGGTCACCCTCCCACACACACTAGAAGAGGTTTTGTCTACTCTGACTACTGCTCTTCAGTCTAAGATGAATGTGATCACATGAACTCCCAAATTTTAACGTACCAGAACTCCACAAGGAGCTCAGAGTCTTGCTGCACGACCTGTTAATATATAGCTAAAGAAACATACAATAGAAATATCCCAAAGTAACCTCAGGTTTGAGCAATAGCAAGAGAATAAAACAAAGCTATGCTTTCATATTCTACCTTGGTCTCCGGTCTGATACGCAACAGCAGTTAACTCTGCTCAGACAAGCTGGTTTTGCCCAGTGTAAAACACTGGCCTTGCGGCAAATTACCTCCATGTGTTCACAGGCCTCCTTGCAGCTGATTGAAGTGTCTTCTCCTGTTCACTGCAGCTCATGGCCTGACATACAACACTTTCATCAATGCATCTGTGACTATCTCAGTCTTTTTATCTTTCAGTGCTTTAACATCACACACCTTATTAAGCTGTTACCTGCTACCAGCCAGCTATCAGATTGTGCTCTGGCTAATGGGGTTTAGCTCAGCCTGTATGAACTCACAAATGGAGGCAACTATCTAAAGGAGTTCTGCTTTCCCTTGACACTACCTCATTTTGATAAGCAGAGTGACATTTATGAATATACTTGGCAAGAACCCTCCTCTCACACACACACTTCCATGGGTTCTTGCTTTTAATCTCTGCCACACATCCAACCTACTCACTTTGCCTTCTGATCTACTGTGTCTATGAGCACATTTTGTCTAAGCTTCATAGCAGAAGTGAGATGGGTTGGGGAGACCTCTTTGTAGAAGCACATTCCTGTGTTGTGCTGCACACTTAACCCTACACTATAAACCCCTCACCTAGGAAATGTGGATGCCTGAGCTGCACATCACCTTTTTGGTCCTGTGGTCTGTTTTTCCTCTCATCTACCTCTGAGACTACTTGCAATAAAAGCCTGAGCTGCAGGCAACCACTCGTAACTGATGGACACCATGGATCCACAGATCTTGAAGTGTGGAGAAAAATCTGTTCTTCAGCAACTCAGATTTGGGGGAGAAGCAGGAATTCTGTACAACTTAAATCTCCCTTGGCTAATGTAAGTTCTTCGAGAACAAAAACATTACAAACACTGGAGACCTAAAAACATCAAGTTTCCAATTCTTTCAGCACTTTGGTTTCAGAAGTCTTGACACCTTCACTTTCCATCCCAGGATGCAACAAGTTCTGGTCAAGCAATGTTTGTTCCTTGCAAGATGAAATATCTGCTTCTTAACACAAAGAAAAGAAAAAAAAAAATAAAGGCCCACAAGTATTTATGATCCTCATTTCCCCTAATGAAATATCCTTCCTACATTTTATAAAAATTAACTACAATCCCGAAAACACATGCTCTTTGTTCTTCAGTTCTCAGGCACATATTTTTCACACCCATCTGAATATATTCAGATCTTAGTGTTTCAATCAGGCTTTCTGTTCTCTTGACTAAAGGAGTTTTTGTTTGCAAAAAATGTGAAACCTCTATTAGAAATCCTTCCAGTTACACAGATTTTTAAGGTCATGGAAATGTCTTGAAGCAAGTCACCTTCCAGCCTGATGTCCAACTTTCATTTTTACACCAAGACAATATGGGACCCAAGGCAACTGCCCCATTGAAGTACTGCCTGGTTCAACAGAGCCTGATGCTTCATCCAGCCCAGCACCCAGCCTGATGTCCTTAGACTGTGACACACCACACTGTGTACTTCTGCACAGTTCCATGAATTCTTATTAGTGCATTTAACCCTTCAGTACAGCTCAGAAGAGCCATGTGACTGCATCTACTTGAAGCTCCAGGGCCTTTCATGAAACAGTCCCTCAAGCAGCATGTTGCATGACTACACAGTCCATTATCCCAAAATGTCAAAGAACACAGCAGAATCCCCTGGTGAAACCATATCTGTCTTAAGACTCAACCAAGTTGGACAGGAGCAAGAAGTGACGACCACTGGGTAGGGGCACACTTCACTGCTTGCACACACAACCTTCCCAAAAACCCCACCTCTCACATGTGACATGAAGAAACTCATAAGCTAGAAACTGGTGGTAAACATATTCTAAGAGAGCCGTTTCTGGTTCCATGCTGTAAAACTTTGACCAAGGCTGGATCCCTGCTGTGCATTCTTCCTTCTCCAAGGAGTTTCTCCCACAGCCCTTCCTGGGTGGCAGACCAGGCTTGGCTCTTCGGCCATAATGACTGTGACATGAAAACTCGGAGGACCAACACATCTCACTGCACTAAGAGACGCACGGGATTTCTCCTACACGTTGCCTCCTGGTTTAATGTTTTCCTCCAGCATTTTATGTAATGGCATCAATACAATTTAAATCTTCACTTTTGACAAGGAGAACAGTCACTCCGTTCTACTTCGCAACAGCATTTTTCCCTGAACTCTCTTCTAGACTGGAAAACCTCCCAAGTTGTTCTTCATTCACATTTCTAGAATTAAAGCTGTCCTTACTACTCCTCTTTTTTTTCTGTTGGTCCATACCTTCTGCATGCATTAATTACATAAGCATGTGCCTGTTTCTGTAAAAGCAGAATCAGTGACTATTATAATGCAAAATTACTTTTTTAAAATGGAAAAGTATTAAGTGCCTTTTTAATATTCTGCACTGTTCAAAGCTGTTACTCATGCTCAAGACAACTGGTTAGAATATGGCACACAATAGGTTTGAAATAAGTTTTCAACATAACAGGTAGAGAATTGGTAGAATGTTTCAGCACAAAGCAAGAAGCAGCTAAAGCGTTAAATGACAACAGGATATTTAGACTAATCTCAAATGCCCTCCCTGTTCAGAGGCATATTATCCTTCAACTGGCTACATCCCTGTCTTGATCTTCATTAAGGCATTATCATGGCATAAAGTAAAACAGGAACTTTTAATTTTTTTAAAAATGTACAGAAAAACCCAGGCAAAGTTACTCCAAAAGCTGGTGAGCATTTGGACTGGAAGTGGAAGAAATGGTGGGGGGCAGGACAGATACTTGTAATAAAGTGAGAGCAAAAACTGAGGAAGTACAAGTTTGACAACATAAATACCAGAAGAATCAATGGAGTAAACAAAGAACTTACTTTTACCCATACGGTTTATTAGAAAAGTATGAGGAAGAGAACAGTAGCTGGCTTCGGAAATGTATATTGAATATATTTTTTCTCTTCCCTGTTTCGACCTAGGCAGGGGCTTCCTTTTGTTTGTGTTTTCAAGCCTGCTACCCCAAGCCACAGCCAGCTGTTACTGTACCATAACACATTCCCCCTGCTAAATCCCACAGAGCAGCGCTCTGTGTGTCAGAGTTTGAGAATAATTGTCCCAGACAGATGTCAGTTCTCACATTTCTCAGTATCTGAAGCTGGCACCGAGCATCGCTGCCCTTGCCTGGCTGCCTTCTCTCCCCTCACTGGTCAGGACCTTCTGGGTCTGAGAACACAAGTGTCACAACAAGGGCAAAAGACACATTAAATTGCTTTGTGTAAACTGGTCAAATTAGGAAGCAAAACATTTCTGCTGAGGGTTATTTCCCTCAAGGTAACAGAACAAATGTTAACTCTCTACTAATAATTTAATTCCATCTTGGCCATCTCTCAAGCACAGATGCTGTTTTTAGTGTCTAACTCAGTCTGCAATGCTTCAGGGGGTTGGATTTTTTGGGGGGCTGAGAGCAGTAGAAGAAAGGCAGAGACTGTGGAATTGTAGTTTGTGCTTTAAATTTGTTGCTTTATATTGTGAACTAACTGCAACTTCCAGGTGTAAGAAAACACAGCCCCCGCTCTTCCTTCTCACTGCTCCAATGAAATCCAAACAAGCGCTCCGCATTTCATTTTGTAGCACACAGCTGCCCCTACTGCACATAAATGGGATTTAGCGTCTTCCTTCCCAAAAAATCCAGGCAGACTTTATTACAATCTTTCTCCTCCTGGGTACAAGAAAGACTTGGTTGTACTATAACGAGAAAGCTTATGATATTTTCACCATCCCGAAGGAACAGGCAAAAGCACAATGGCTCACTTTGGATTATGAATAACTTGTAGCAAAATTTTCTATTACACTCCACCAACTCAATATGACAGCCAATTCCAATAACAAGTAAATAAGAGTAGGAAGGCAGGAATTTCATGTCACATTTTATCTTACTAGTTCACACAGATTTTCATAATAATATTTTAATTGGCTGTGAATAAAGCTGCAGCAGCAAAATAATTCCATTATTGGAGCCCACAAAGCAAAATCATCTTTGATGGCTCTCAAACCATTTGTACATGAACAATTTCAGGAACTCTTGACAATTCTACACCAGAACGCACTTAATTCATCATTCATTGGAAGAGAAAAATATCAAGTCCTGAAGGTCCATCTACACTGAAAAAGTAACTACATCCATTTATTATAATTCCCATACATAATGAAATAGTAGTATTGTTACATTCAAAATATCACAATGCAAAGAATTTTGCAAATAACATGATCTAAACAACAAGTACTCTCCAACAAGACAAATTCTTGGAATTTATACAATACTGCCTACAACAGGATGGTGAAAAGACTTCACCGTAAAAGCAACACAAATATTTGATACTTGTGAAACAGCAAAATTTTTGCTTTGGAAAACAGATAAGATACTACTGAACCCCACCTTTATATTACACTTCAGTAATGAAATATTTTACTGAAGCTTTCTATATAATTAAAAAAAAAATCTGATGACAAGCTATACAGAAGGAATCTAAAATAAGAAGCTGTGCCTATCAGAATTTCCTGATATTTTCTTCATTAACAGTTGACAGCAGTTTTTTCTATTAAAGTTACTTCCTAATCTGAAGTATAAAACAGTGATTTACAAAAATGCAATTTATGTCAAAATCATTTAAACCAAAGGAAAAATTGTTAAGCAGTTCCTAAAGGCAGCTACTGTTGAGTGGATAGCATCTCTGCATTAGCTCGGTCCTGTATGTTATAGTGCCCATGCTACTACTGTCAAGAAAGCATTATTAAATGATTAAATTGAAAGCTGTCACATGATCTTTCAGCCTTCTAATGGATGAGCTAAGTCTCTAAAACTATTCAAGATAAAGTGGCCAATTGCCCAGAAACTGCAGCTATGCCTCTTCTATAACAGAGATCCATTATTTCATTGCTTTAGCACTTCAATCCAACGTGCCTCACCAACTTTAGTGCACAACATGTTTGCAAACCACCCCAAAAATCAGAACCAAGCCTTTGGTGTGTGAACAACCTTTTACAATACCTTACCAGACTTGAAGTCAGATTCGGATCTCATTTTCACCATCGTAAATGCCTTTGCAATGACACCAAAATTTCAGTAGTCTGTTCCTTAAATACCATCTTTCTGCAACTCCATACATTGTACATACATTGTACAGGGCTTTTTACCACTATCTGTTAATGAAAGCATCACAGGACCATCACTACACAAACTTGATTTAAAATCCTACTCCCACATTGTGTCAAGCACTTAGCATCTAATAGGAAGCATTTCGCACCTCACAGAATCAAGTTGTAATCGCCCAGGTCCCTTGCTAGACCACCACTCAAGTAGCCTTTTCCCCAACATATGACATGGGGTAGCACTGTGTTTGAGTGGTCATCCAGCAGAAGCAAGCGGGCAGGAGAGCCTCAGATGCTTCTAACAGCTTCATTATTCTAAAGATGAAGGAAATTTGAAACATTCCCAGAGAAGACAGAACCGCACTTGTCTTGGCAGACACTTCCCTCTGCTTTGTAACACAGGAGAGGTTAAAAAAAAAAAAAAAAACAAAACACAAAAACCTCAAAGCAACAATAACAAACACAAACCTCCACACATACCACACCCACAAAAAACCCACTACACACACACACAACCCACAACAAAACAACCAACCACCACACACATCCATGTCCACCTACTTCTTTGTGTGTACATCAGTTACCTTCAGGGAACGACCTTGCCCAATGTCCTCTAGGCCCTGGCAGCCGCAGGCAGTATCTGCAAACCTACGGCGATCAGTGGCTGCATCCACACCCGGGTCCAGGCTAGCTCTCTCGAGTTCATGAAAAACTGCCCCATTTCCACAGTATCTTTAAGTTACATGTGGCAAAGACAAACATTGCAAAAGCAACAATTCCTTTACAGCCTTTCGACTCACTTTGGTAAATCACAGCATTCTGATAGCAAACCTCTTGGGAAACAGATGTGTGAAGCTTCCAAAAATGAGCAGCTGCTCTTTTTCAAATATGTTTGGAAAATATAGCTAGATTGTTACGGTTAAACAATAAGAATATGCATAAGCAATTTGATGTTTTAAGAGATAAATTCATCAGGATTGACTTCAAGGTAAATTTGCATTTGTTTCTTCTACAAGGAAATTATTCAGTACATAAACATTGTGAAAGACACTGAACTTGGTAAAAACTGATGAGTTTAGCCCAGAGACGCTAAGAAAACAAAGAAACAAAAACCAGGATAGGGCCAGAGAGAGAGGAGAGATTAATTCTCACCTGTAAAACCACTTTGAGAGGAACACAAGGCCTGGCAGTTCAGCGCACATGGCGAGGCTGCCATCCTCAGGGGATCGGGCAGCTACTGCAGCGACGGCCAGAGAGGATCTATGGCTGCGCCTCCACATGTGAACTAATTCCTCATGCATTGGCCAAGAAACCAAATACTAGGATATCTGAAATTGTCTTCAAGGTTATCTTCCTTAATCATACTCATTTTCAAATGTCAGACTAAAACCAGCCTGCAGGGTCATTCAAGCCCTCCAGTCATAGTGCTATAGAGAAAGTTTCCCAGTACCTTTCAGAACAAAGTTTCGTTAACATATTGTCTGACAGCTATGCACACAACTAGCAGCAAAATCACAAGGAAGAAACAGAATCTTGTTAAATTTAGAAGGTATACTTAATGATTTCTCTTTCCACTGCCACAAATACTACTACCATAATTTTATCGGATTAGGGTTTAAGTGTTAAGTTTAAGTTGTGAGACAAGACACAAGAAATAAGACCATTCCAACCATTTCTAACACCTTGTCACGATTTGGGATCAGCCCCTGGGAAGAACCACCCCTTCTTTTGACTTCCATCCACTCAACCAGCTCCTTGCACAACAGAGCTCTGTTCCCCAAGGCACTGTGGTGCCAGCTGCAAACAGCACTTCACATCTTCAAGTAGCAGACAACTTCATGGCTGGTTCCTACATTTACTGTCTTATACACAAGCCATTGGTTTCTTCTAAACCTACTATTCTACACCTAATACATCCATCCTCCACTATATCACTTAACTATTGCGCTTTTTGGTACAGGAGAGGGACCCCAAGAACTTTATTTAGAAGTTCTGTTACACTACATTTCTTCATGGTACTTGTGTAGCATGGGAAAGCGTGAAAAACACAGAAAGAAGGCAAAAACTGTTAAATAAGCTGATTACAAGATCACACACATAGCAGCAGATTAGCTGCTCAGAAGTATTCAACTTCCTGAATTCCAGACAATTATACCATTTGTTAGAGAAATGGTTAGTGAAATCAAGTTGGGGGGTGGGAAGAAGAAAAGACATTTCACCACTGGATTGCTGCCAAATGCCTATCAAAAGCTAATCAGTTTAATCAAAGATAGGCTTGGATTAAATGAATTTGGAACTTAGTTCAGATTCTAAGTCTAAGAGAAAAGTTACTATGAAATTAGTATTTTTCCCACTAGCTCCTATGGTAAGTTCTAAAGCTTTTGATATTCACAGTTACCTACTGACACACCAAAACCCCAAGTATCACCAAAACAAATACAGACTCCAATTAACAACTTGTGATTTACTAGCCAGCAAAACCCAGCCAAATCTGAATGTAATCACAAAACTGATAATCCATTTACTACAGACCAAGTATTTACATCAAGCCTTCCAAAGGTATCTGCTGTGGAGGTAAAAGATGTGAACAATACAGGAGAAAATACAAAAGTCACAGCAGAGGTGACAGCCTATAGAGAATTTCCCTTGCAGTGAGAGACTTGTGGAGCTCAGTAATTTTAATGCATCAAGGTTCATTCAGTTACAGTCTTTATATAACGGGACAAGTTCTCTTTACTATTGTATAAGGTAACCACTTCTTATTCTAGGCAGACAAATGTCAAAGGAGATTTGCTGTCTAGTTGGTGAAGCTGGACAAGATTTCTTCTTTCCAGGAACAGTAAAGCATAAGTTGCCGCTAGAAAGGTAGAAACTTGTTTAAGGTTGTGGTAGATCCACTATTTCCAACTAAATTTTCTGAGAGGCTTCCCAACTCAGTTACCCAATTCAGTAATTACACATCACCTGGCTATTGGTGCATGAAGAGAATGGACAAGATTTTGGCACTAAAACCATGTTTAAACCTTTTTTTGTTCCCCAGGAATACTTTAAGTGGACCCAAAATATCATCCTACAAGTCAAGAAAAAAGGCATTGCCTGTTCTCCATATGTCTTGCCAGAGAAAAGCTTTGTCTACTATACAACTCACACTTCATGCTCACCTTGTTGCTTCCTATGACTGGTGGCCATGTACATCCATGACAGGCCTCAGATGGCAGAAAATGGACTTCCCCTATAGATCCCAGGCACCAGAGATAATCCATGGCACTGTATGGGATTCTCCACATCCTTTTCTTAAACCCCTGCCCACTCTAAGAGTGTACAAGCTACATACACAACTATGGTAGCTTATTCAATAAATGTTTGCTCATCATGCAGAGGTTATTAAGCAGTAGCACGGGATTCTTCAGTTCAAATCTTCTCTGGATTCTCAAGTAGGAGCCATACCTAACACCTGAAGAACTGAGAACAGGAACAAGCTACCCCAAACATCATCATCTTCCATCACAGCCACTGTAATCCTTTTACTTTTACAAAGCCTGCCTTCCCACACGATATAAAATGCTGCTTCTAAGAGATTGCTATTAATGATCAAACTGTGGTCTCAGAAAAGTCTCATTTGATTTTCAATTTTCTTCCTGCCTTGCCTATTATATCTTACCTACAGATAAATTGCCCACCCTTTACTTCAGCTGTTCAACACTAATCTCTCAAGTTCCCCAGAAATCACGTTTTCTGTGAGCTTATTCTCCTTTTGCTCTCTCTACTTCCCATGAGCATCTCTGTAGGCTGTACTCCATCCTCCAGATTTTTTGCTTCAGTGCAGCAACTGCTATGTGTCAACACACAGAAAATTTCAGCAATGAAGCATCCAGTGGCGAGGGTTCCTGATGACATTCAGGGTCACGCTGTAGCAACCACAAGCAGCACAAACCCCATCATACACACTGGCTGGCTCTTCTCAGGGACTGGTTTATTGGCAGAAGTCAATGAACGGCCTGATGCAAAGCTTCCTGCTGGAGCCCACCCAAGTTCCATCCTTCATTAGCTGATGGATTTTTCCCTTCCTCAGTACTGGCAAACTTATATCACAGCACTGTTTTGATAATCATTGGACAGTTTTTCAAATGCAAGACATTAAGAAATATTCTGAAGATGTTTTGAACCAATGGTAAGGCAAACTGATGATATCAGGACTTAAACCAGGAATTTGAAAGGTTTAATAGCATTAAGTCCTCAAAACACTTGAATTATTTGCTAGGAAGAACAGAAGGCTTAGAAAAAATTCTATATAAAGCAATTTTTCAAAAGAGTAATGACAAGTGTTAAGTATTGTGGTTGGTCTTTGTCTTCATTATCTATGTTAAATCAAGCAGAATATATCAGTGGACATTTTGGAGAAAACTGTCCAATGTTTTCTATTAGGGAGCTTAAACTTCTCTTTATAATGAGCATGACCAATTTTTAAATTGCCAACATTGGATTTCCTTAGTATTACATGTTTTATTAATATCATTTATAAAACAGTGTGCTCCCCAAGTTGCAATAATATCAAGCATCAGTTACAACAGTATATAGTAAAATGGTTTTTGGCAAGACTGACAAGTATAGCACTACCAGATCCAGAATCGCTCTGTTCCCTGAAAGCTAATGAAGTTCTGAATAGGGGATCTATTGAAAGCGTATCAGTGCTGTTGACTCTACACAGCAGAGCACAGAAGAGGACCTTGATGACACTCACTTCTTGCCCACACAGCTGAAGTGTGTTGTAACGCACAAGCACACTGGAGATCATTCACTTGTTTCTCTGAAACACCCCACAGGCACCATACACACACCCACACACAGATGGATTTGGGGAGAGGTGAACAATTGGCCTCTCCCTCCCTCCTCCAGTACATGCCCTCCAGACTGGAGAAAACCCATTTCATTGAGTCACTTTTAAATATATTGAAAGAGAGCAGCTTGCATAAACACCAAGTAACAATAGGCTGAACTGCAGCTTAGCTCAGGGCATAAACTGTGGTAACTACCTCTTTGTGAAGCTTTAAAAAACTAGTTTGATTTATAGAGTATTAAATGCCCTCATTTGTTATTAGTCCTAAGGGACACAGCCCCTCAGCATCTTTCCAGAATCAGACTGCTGTTCACAGAAGCCTGATCTTAGATACGATAGGCTCTGATCTGTTACAGTATTTATGACCCAATTTTAATTCTTACCTATACTCTTCAGCATGAATAAGAATTCTACGCTAATTACAGTTGCCACAGCATGTCCCTGAACTAGTACAGCAGAAGCACACACAGAGCGAGGTAAAACATGCTGAACAGACTTCTGCCATATAGAAATATGCCAGTTCTTTCTCTTCACTAATACACACACATCTTTTTCAGGTGTTTTGTTGTTGTTTGGGGTTTGTTTGGTTTGTTTGTTTGTTTTGTGTAGTTGTTGTCGCTTTTTAGATACAGTCTCCTAAGGTCTAACCACTCCATACTTTGTAGTCCCTGTTTTCTTTCCATCTGAGCTTAGGAAAAAAAAATAGTATCCAGTTGTGAATTTAACTGCTGAGCTGTATAACCTTCTCCTTTAAATCATTAATAAAGACATTCAATCTAAGTGAGCCTGATACCTATCCTACAAGCACTGTTCCCTGCCCTGCAGCTCAAATTACTGCCGCATCTACTGTTTTTGCTTCAGGTCCTTCAGCAAGTTTCCAATCCATGCAATATTTAGGCCAATAAAGTTTTTTTTTCTTTCCAAGTTTTATGTGGAATTTCTTCCAAATGGTTTGCTAAAGTATTCCCTGCATAAAGTATTCCTCTATCTGTAAAACTAAGTTGATTTTTTAGAAGGAAAGAGTAAACTTTTTGATTTACACATACCCGCAGTTTATCAGTCACAGCTCTATAATTTTCAAGTCTATTGGAGACATACCTTCTAGTGTTGGTGCTAAAGTTTCATATAAGGATGGATGGGGAATTAACATTGTGGACTCTTACTGTTAACATGTACATCCAGAGTCAATTTCTTTGCAGCAGACGCTCTGGCAAGCAGATACACACCGCCTGCCTGCACAAGTCTAGACTTCACACTATGCAGTTTATCCTGTTGAAGAAGCTGATGGCAGCTGCAGCTGAACTACTTTCAGCACCTAAGCCAGTTAGATATTGAATTAATTCCACGGCCAAACAACAGTTTGTTCTTCAACTTTGATGTTAGGGTTGCATTTCTTTTTCCTGTTACTATCACTAGCCTCTCAAATTCACTTGCTAATTTTGTAAATTCAGTAGCTAAATCCTAATCCCTTCACGTTTAAAAATAAATATTTACAGAACCCGCTCCGCTGTCTGAAGCCACCCTGGAACAAACAAGATGTTAATACAGCCCCTTGCAGTGCAAAGCCTGCAAAAACAGGCATCATCACAGACATAAGCCTGGCTTTACAGAGCTGAACGACAGGAAAATCAGGTGTTTGAATTCTCCATAGCAAAGTGGGAACACAAATCAGTTATTCAGCCTTCCAAAACAAGCACCACAGATGCAAAGCCACCCAGTAACTTCAACTGGTCCTTGAAAAGGTCTTCAGAATGTGAACGACAAGAACCTGAAATAGATTTACAGCTTGTCTCCTTCCAGAGAAGGCATTTCTGCCTCAGCATCTGTGCTTGTGCACCCTGCCAACTTCAGCATTACAATTTGACTTTCACATCACTGAGATGAACGCATTTTTTAAATTAAGGTGTGACTAAGCCACACGCAAATACATCTGCGCAAGTTCACATGAAATTGCAAGAGACATGCCAGCTTGCATTGACTTAAAGAGACAAATACATTTGATTCACAGGCCTATACAATGCATTACACTCCGAAATACAGCCTTCATGCTGCTAGCGCTTAATGTTCACCATTCTAACAGGTTCTCCTCATGATGCCAGAAGACACAGTCCCAGATCTCCAACTTCATTGCCAAAGAGTCCGAGGCAGAACATTCATTCATGTCACCGGCACTACTGCACGAATGTAAGACAAAAGCTCACAGTACAGGAATTCCTAATGAGCGGTACTACAGACCATCTTTGAAATAACTACTTAGTCCTTGTACCTCTTTTCCTCCCCACCCCTTATTTTTTAAGCAAGCAAAACATTTATCAGCAGTTTGTAAGAAAACCCTGGGTTCACACTTGGACACTGAAGTGGATTAAGGCATGTGAGAGCTTAACTAAACAAGTTAAGAGACTAAACCACTGATTTCTGTACAATGCTTCCCAAGCTAGAATTCTAAGAGACTGAAGGTCAGAAAGCTCATTTCTTTAAAACCACTAGAATGTCCAGGAACAGCAGTCCTCTTTTGTTCAGCAGCTTTCCATTCAATAAAATTCCTCATTTGTCTTTCCCTTCCTAGACTCCTTTGCTCTTGCTAATCAGTGCCAGCCGCCAATTAGGACTGACAATAGAAGAAAGTCTTTTTATGATCTTCAGTCATCACTACATAAAACACCATACTGTACTCCATTCTGCACTCAGTTCCTTCTTTTTTTTTTTTTCTCAAAAAGAAAACTTAAAACAAGTTTACTGGTGTTTTAATCCTTTTCTTGTTCTCAGGCCAAAACCAAAATTCTTTCCAATCCTCCCATTCTGGGCTGGGACTTTGGATACTGAGCAGGCACACTGGGTTTGTTGGCTGCAACTTCAGATAAATTGCTGCCGCCACCACTGTTCCTGCTCTCTAACAACTCATAAAATATTGATTTCTGAAGTACATACCTGGTTAAAAAAAAAATTCCCCTAGACACAGCAAATCGATACCAATGTAACAGATCAGCCTGTCAGGTTGGTATGCAAGACAAGCATCTAAAAATGAACTAAAGAGATAATGTAAAGAAGGTGGGAGGGTGTGTGGAAAAAAGGGGAATGCAAACAGAGGTACCACAGGAGAGTCAAACAAGAAAAGGAAACGATGATTGTGAAAGACACAGTTTGTTACTTCTTTAAAATTCTTATTACAATGGTGCTAAAACAAAGCAGTATCCTGAGCTTTTCTACAGGACAGTCTGTATGATTCTATCACATACATCCACCCTGAGCAATTTGGGCATACACACTGAAACAGTTTGATAGTTAGAAATACAACCAAAGTAATTAGTAATCAACAAAGAAATGGGATGAAAAAGCAGTCAAGTGTTTGTATAACATGGCTGCACACCTCAAAGCATCAGCATAAATTTCGTGAACCCATGACAGAATCCCACAATAAAGATGACTCTTCCTTTAAAGCAAAGGACTGCAGAACCCAAGCACTGGCTTTAACCCAACAGAAGCCTAAGAAAAAGCCAGAGCTCCTGGAATGCTTCTTTCCCCTTCAGCACAGTCTTGAGACGCACATGAGGAGCCAACCTTTGATAATAGGCACAAATACACATTAAAACAGAGCTCCAAATCAGTGGAGCTTTTTATATATTGTAATAGATCCCAACTGTATCAAAGCTTTAATATTGAGCTCTCAGGACGAACGATATGGTAATCAGTCCACGATACGTACTTTTAAAAGGTCCCTAAATGCTTATTCACATAATAAACCACAAAAGCTCTGAAGAAGCTGTCACCATCTGTTTTCTCGACTCTGACATTTTTACATGACCCTCTACCTACTCCTATCAAAAGCCATTTTCTAGAATACCATAAAAATGAAATAAAAGTGGAAACCAAAACCAGAAAAATTATAACTAGGACTGCATCATTTAGTCACAGTTGTTTTCCTGAACATTGTGAGGATCTCTAAAACATTGCAACGTGTGGTACAGTAAGAAGTTGTGTTATGGGCACAGTTCAAACTTCAACTTTACATTTCCTTACTTTTGTCATGGAAATCAGACTGAATTAGTTTTCTATGTGGTTACTTTCCAGTTAAATGTGAATTCAGTTACTTGCAATTTGAAGCAGACATACTTCTGGTTCAGACTGACAATTTGGAGGTGGTGCTTCAGGAGAAGAGAATGGTCAAGTGCCAGGTTTCCTTTGATCCTCAGGTCTTTACTTTGGAGAGCTGAGATGGGCAGGGACCCCACTAATCACAGCATAGATTAGGTACTGAACACATTTTCTCCACATCATCTAGAATATCAGTCCTTTGGGTGGGTAAAACAAAATTCAAAGAGACTAGCTGTAAATATATAGAAAATGTTTGAAAAAAAACTGAATTGTTTAACAGCTCTTTGCTTTTCTATTTTAAACTGAAATCAGGGGCAGTGCTTATGTTGGGGAGGGCTAAAACTACTGTGCTATGCTTAAGGGGCCCCCAATCACTGGCTATTGTTTCAAAATGTCCTCCACCTCCCCCACCTACATTTTAGCAGCTTTGACAGGGGTAGTTTACACTTTCCAATCCCATCAGGGCATGTTAAGGGCTTTAAAAGTCCAGGCAAAGATCTAACAAGTGACAGTAGGCACTGATGCCCAGGGAGCACATGCAGCAGTTGAAGGCCAGTTCTTCCCTGAGCCCAGAACAGGGATTTAACTGTCTATTTTCTGCAGGGAACATCCTGCAAGCTGACCAGAATCTACAACGCTAAAGGTCCATATGCTTCCTCAGAACAACTGGTTAAACATTAGAAACTGTGCCGAGAAGGGCAGAGATAGGATTTAATTTTTTTTTAATGCACACAGTTTCTCTCAACCCAGGACCTCCGCAAGCACAGCAGCTCACCAGAGAGCAGCTCCTGGGTCCACCAGCCTCCAGGGGACATGCCTGCTTTCCCCAGGCATGCCAGCCCAAACAGGATGCCTATGTCCCATCCATACTGATCTCCAGGTTACCCACAGCTTGTCAAAAACATTAAGTGGTCACAGAAAGAAAATAAGATCTGCAGCTTCTTGTCCATACAACCTGCATGAACTTTGCACATACTTGCATATACACACCAGGTTCGTATAAGCCAGAGAACCAAGTGTAGCCAGCTCTTTTAAAAACAGCCATACAATATTTAGTCTCCAAATAGGAATGTACCTGAGATTTTTAAATTATAAAAACTAATGTTCAAAATGTGAATAATCACCTTGTCATGGGGAGAAGGAAAAGTCTCAGTTTCTAATTGCTGCCATACAGTGAGGAACTGAACCTTACACAAAAGCAGTGTACAGCATGCTATCCCATAATTTCAAAGATATGATGAAGTAATTTCACTTAGCAAAAAAGCAAATAAGTTAGTTGTCTGCTACTACAATTAAAGGACAGCAAGTCATCAGGTATCACCCCAAGTCCATTAGAAGCAGACCTCACCGAACAGTAGAACACTGTTGTAGCTGACCAGGTACGGCAGGACAGTCTCCAAGAACAGCTCTGTTGTTGTAAAGAGGCATGAAGTGGGCTACATAGCCACTTTTTCTTAAACCATCACTATTTACTTCATCCATTCAACTAGCCAGACAAACCCAACAAATCAATGTGCTAGGAACTCCTGAGCTCAGCAATTAAAGTAAAAAATTCATTAAATTCTTACACTTGGGCGGGATAAAACTTTGTTCTATGTTGCCTTTAAAAGCCTACCCTAACAAAATATCCCTGAACAGCTTAGATTTCCAGCCCACACAAGTTGGTTATCAAAAGAAACAGACATGAGAACAACGAGGGAGAAAGCCTGCACACACTTCTTCCTTAGACTCCTAAAACCAGCTGTGCTGAAGAAACAAAGTTACCCATCCAGCAGCAATAATGGGACAGTCACAAACACCAAGAGCTACCAAAAGGGGTCAGATACCTTGAAGGGAGCTGCTTTCAAGTGGTGTCGGATTTTATTCCTTTTGAGATGGAACTACTTAACCAACAGTAATGCAGTTACAAACACCTTGCAGAGGTTTAAAATAAGCAGCTGCTTGTTGCTCTGGAGGTTGCACCCAACTCCAAGTTTAAGTTAGTCATGTTCTGGCTCCTCCTATACCAACCAGTATTCAACAGTCTATAAAGACCTAATCTGAATAGCAGAAAATCCAATAGAACACCTGCTTTCTATTTATAAAAATTATAGAGCCAAATCTTGTCACAAAACATGTCCACACCAACTCTGATGAATTTATGAACTGAATGTTACTTTTGTCAGTTTTAAGGATACTCGTTGGGTGATGGGAGGGAAAAGAACAACCCACAAAGGTCCCACAAATATCATAGGATAGAACCATAGAATCACAATGTCCTGAGTTGGAAGGGACCCACAAGCATCATCGAGTCCAACTGCTGTCCCTGCACATGACAACCCCAAAATTCACACCATGTGTCTGAGGGCGTTGTCCAGTCTCTTCTTGAACACTGTCAGGCTTGGGGCTGTGACACCTCCCTGGGGAGCCTGTTCGAGTGCTTCACCACTCTCTGGGGGAAGAACCTTTTCCTAATGTCCAACCTGAACCTCCCCTGGCACATCTTCCTGCCATTCCCTCGAGTTCTGTCACTGGTCATTAAGAGAAGAGATCAGCACCTGACCCTCCTCCTCCCCTCGTGAGGAAGCTGTAGCCCCATGACGTCTCCCCTCAGTCTCCTCCAGGCTGAACAAACCAAGTGTCTTCAGGTGCTCCTCATACAGCTTCCTCTCCTAACCCTTCACCAACTCCGTAGGCCTCAACAAATAGCCCTCAAGAGAGCCAAGACACACTCATCTAATCTTTGGGCAGTGATCTCAGTGTCATCGCAGCTCAGCCTTGGTCACACTCAGACTGAGGCAGTGTCCAGAGTCATCCCATCTCCTGGACAAAATGACTAACCCACAGTTATGAGACACCCATCACGCAGCTCAGACTGGATATGGACGATCTGTATGCACAACCCAGTACCAAGGCACTTAGAATTACCTCACCTGCAGGATGAAGAAGAAAGTTTTGGGAGGTAGCAAGTTTTGGAGAAACTTGGCAGTGAATTTGACACTGAATATACCATATGCAAAAATGACCCTCGACCTTCTGAGCTTAACACTTCACCAAGTGAAAGACTGAAGCTCAGTGAGAGACCACGGGAGAAGTGAATGACAGCAAATGGACCTACATCTGTACCAGAACAGCCTTTCTTGAACTGCAAAAAATGTTCTTTTGACCTTCCAGCCCCCACTGAGGTTGCCAAATCCTGCCTCTCTGCTCAGGATTGTCAGTTTTCAGTCAGCAACCTCTGAGTGCTCAGCATATGCTTCTGAAAATCCTGTTTTGCAGGAAGATGATAGGCATTTGAGCTCTCAAACAGATATCTTCATCCCACCTACATCCAGTTAGTAGCTTGTCTTCATTTTGAGACCCTAACACACTTATGTCACAGGTTTTCCATTCATTTTTAAGACTTTTTGGTTCTTCCTTACTAGGACCCACAACAGCTCTTCCAAGATCCCATGTAAAGCAAATAACCATGGGTCACATCCTACACAGGTTTAGAAACTCTGATCAAAGGGGTCCCTGTAGGAACCTGAGATGCTCTGTGTTATATACAAAAGGTATATGCAGGACACAAATAAAACAATACTATAAGTGCACAAAGATGGCATATTTTATAAAGTGAGACACTTCACAGAAGACCTGTGAGGTGGAGCAATTTCAAGTCTAAATGTGAGCCATGACATGGAAAACAGTAAAAGAAAGGGGATAAAGGAACAAGATTTTTAAAAGTTATCTGCTTCAATGCCTATCGCTGCATCATCTACTCCAGACACTACGGGAGAAGCAAGTTTAAAATAGTAGAAGAAAACTCAAAGCAAGACAGATGCCAAAAGGAGACAGCAAAGCAGCCTCTCCAGAATAGTGTGGAGGTACCTAAAGCTGATTTTTAAGAGAAAGCACATGAAAAGCCTAAAGGCAAATAAAGAATCCAACAGATGGCCACCAATTCTTCTACCATTTTAACTCTACTGGTATTTTTGAGAACACTGACTTCTCTTCAGCAGAATGGCAGTTTAAGTACAGCAGGAAATGAGGTCCTCCTCATGTATTTGATAGCTTGCCTTTTCTTGGAAGTACTAAGCATAATTACTGGCATGGAGAAAAAGATTTTTCTCTTTTGAAGGATGAATTGAGTATCACTCTGCATAAGCAGGTGAGCTTCACTTACATAAGACTGTTGGCAAATAGCAGACTGCAATACATCAGAGAGCCTACAAATAATTATTTCTGCTGTCTTTGGGCAACTGTGCAAAGCAAAGTCTAAATCCCCCAAAAGCTATTACACCATCAACTAGGGATGGCTGTTTTGCTAAATCACTTCCAATTGGGCAGCCTTGGTTGCCCTGGAGAATGTGGTAGGATTTGCACGTGTGAAGAACAGGCACCACCATAGATCTTGCCACATCAAATAGGCCAAAAACTGCATAATCCAGAGATGCCACTGCTTCTCCAGGTTTGTGCTCATGTGAACAAACCCAAAGAGTTTACTTCCTATTCTAGTCCATTGAATCAAATCAGATTTACTATATTTCCCTCAACCACAGTTTTGGTTTTAATTACCATAATTTCAGGGATACGAACCACAGGGCAATAAGTTTAAGCCTAGCCATTCTACTCAGTGTGAGGCCAGATTTTTCCAAGTATCCGGAATGGATTCAGATATGCTCCTACTGAACGCAGAACTGAAACTCTAGTCAGCTTCCACCAACACTTGGGGGCACTTCATGAAACCAGAGTCATTTTACCAGTTCAGTGTCCCACATACTACTATTGTGCACTAAAGCCCAAAGTTCTCACCAAGTTAATTCTCTGCGGTACTAGGAAGCTTGTAGAACAGACTGTTCTTGCCTCTGTAATTTTCTATCTGGTACTTTTAACAATGGAAAGTACAATATTTAAGCTGGTCCTGTGGGATAGAGCACACAGCCTTGCTAGATGTTATGAAAGGAGCAATATCCAAGTTGGTTTTAGTGTCTTGTTTCTGAATGCTGCGCAGCACCACATGTTCTTTAAGAAGCCCTCATCTTCTGCATGTTCATGGACCTGAGTACTAGTGAAACTCAAATATTAAATCTGGAAGACAAAAATAAGTATTTCAATAAAAGCAATGACTATCCTCAAATCCTCTCCTCCTAGAAAAATTTTGAGATCTTTTATAACCAATCAACATTCAAACAAGGAAATTCAGAATAGTAAGCAATGATCAAGATGAGAAGAGTTACATATTCCCTCATAATGTTCTCAAAACCATTAAAAGAACACAGAAACATATTTCCTTGTAGTTGCAACCTGGTGAGCAAGGAATTAAAGATCTTTTCTATGCAGTCAGAAGCCTTTCCAAAGCAGCTGCAAGGTTGCAGAGAGGCACCAGAGCCCTGGCCTCCATCCAGCGTGATGGACCAGCAGGGAATTTCATAAGAGGAAATGTTCAGTCACTCCCTGGCAGGCAACAAATTGTTCCAGGAACTCAGGAAGGGATATTTGGTGCAAGAGGCAAGAACCAGCAATATTAGTCATAATCGAAGTATTAGAAATTATTAGAAATATTAGTCATATTAGATAATTGGTCTTCGCAGATACTGAAGTACATACACCACAGCATCTTTTTGTACACCCTGCCAGTGACCACACATTATACACACGACAAAAGCCATCTTGAAAGAGATCAAAAACTTTACTGACAACTATGTTACAAAGTTAATTTACAACTCCATCGGCAAACTGGAGAGACTCGGGTAAGCCCAGGCATATGTACCACACCCCAACTGTAAAAAAGCAAAACAAACCCCCACACCACCCCAAAACAACTAACCAAAAAATAAAAAAACCCTCACAATGACCCCCCAAAACCCTACACATTTTGCTTAAATAAAGTCATTATAACCTTTACATTTCCAAAACTATTTTTACAAGCCAGAAGGCTAAAAGCAAAGCTCACCAATAGTTAGGTTCTGAGTTTCACAAGTAGGGTGTTGCTACAGGAGCTCTGGGTTAAAACCTGGCAAAGCTTTAGCATTCACACTGACACCTTCAATAGGAAGTGAAGAATATCGTATTCAATAGAGAAAGCAGGAGGAACTTTAGCGAGAAGAAAGTAATTGTTCAAGTTGGAACTTGGCCAGGATGTAGGAGTTAACACACTAACACTTGTGGAAAGAAAAATATACCAGTACTATGAATTTCTCATGGAACAGAAGGTATTCCAAACCACAGTTTTATCTTTCTTCTAAAATAGCGTAAGTTCCAGCAGCATAGTGTTTTCTCATGTGCACTATCTTTGGAATGTTTATTTTTCAATTGGGAAGTGCAGCACTAAACACAGCATCGCTGGCTGCTCCTGCTCAGAAACTGAAAAGAATGGTAGCAATTTGGACAAGGTCCTGATTTGGAAATGTCTGCAAGAGTTATCACACCATTGCTCCGGAAAGAAGCTTCACTTGCATTTTATAAGATACATCAAATGAAATACTAAGATTTGGTCACCTAATTACCAAAATCACAATGCAAAAAAAAAAAAAAAAGAACAAATAAACTTTAAAAACAACAGCTAGGGTAAACAATACTTGCAGTAGACACTACTTTGTTTTTATCAAGACATAACATTTTTTTTCCTACAAAATTTTTTTCCAAAGAAAAAAAATTAAAAAGTAACATGCTTTTAGCTTTAGTCATGCCTTTCCTATGACTTTTTCCAAATACATGCTGGTAAGTGTTAGGCAACAAAGATGATTAAGGGAGTGGAACATCTCTCTTATGAGGAAAGGCTGAGGGAGCTGGGGCTCTTTAGTCTGGAGGAGATTGAGGGGTGACCCCATTAATGTTTACAAATATGTAAAGGGTGAGTGACACGAGGACGGAGCCAGGCTCTTCTCAGTGAAGGACAAGGGGTAGTGGGTTCAAACCGGAACACTAGAGGTTCCACTTAAATTTGAGAAAAAACTTCTTCTCAGTGAGGGTGACAGAGCACTGGAACAGGCTGCCCAGGGAGATTGTGGAGTCTCCTACTCTGGAGACATTCAAAACCCGCCTGGACACATTCCTGTGTAACCTCATCTGGGTGTTCCTGCTGTGGTGGTGGGGATTGGACTGGGTGATCTTTCGAGGTCCCTTCCAATCCCTGACATTCTGTGATTCTGTGAAGTGAGTGACAGAAACAGGAAGTTCAGGTGAATGTAGTAGAATATTTCAGGAACAAATATTTCATTCATAATCACAGGTACAGGCACAAGAAGTCAATCAATTAGTCTTCCAGTATGAAAACAAACCCAGCACTGAAACAGGTACCAAATCTGAACTGAAGCATAAAAGTTCCAAAAACACAATAGAAACTTAATCAGTTAATTATTTTTCATCAGTACCTTCAAAAAGGCAAGCACTTTGCCAAATTGTGAATGGCAATGGAAACTGGAGTAGTGGTTCAACTTAGAGACTACATTGTCTTAATTATTTCCTCATTCCAAATACACAACAAGGAAAATAACTAAGTATAGCTGTGGTCACAATAATGGGCTGAAGTTAAGGAAGACAAATGTTCGGCCATATAGTAGGAATAATTTAAGTTCAGCCTGCCAGGCAATTGAATAGTTACCTAAGGGAAAGAGTGAAACACACTTCACTTCTGTCATTTAAAAACCAAATAATACCCATCAAAACAATATCTTTAAGTACTTTTTTAATGTAACTATAAAAAAACCTAGGAAAGTTAATAAATAATTCACAGATGTTTCTGACTTAATAAGCAGGTATTTCCTCGTAAAGGAACTACCCTGAGTCTGGGATGTTTAGCTTGGTTTATGCATCTAACAGACACAGCAACCTTTTTTGAGAAACATTAATGCATTTAGGATGAGAATCAAGCCTTTGCTTTTTGGATTCTCAGTTGAGCAGACAAGCCACCAGAATTAACAGTATTTTTTCCCCCCTTTAAACACCAGCTATGTGTTTGAATGATGTAAATGATGAGAGTGAGGCTTGGGAACTGTCATAGCTCAGGACAGTGATTAACAAGAACAAACAGAAGCCCAAACATTAAGCAGAAACTCACTGTCACTCAACAGACAAGATAATTACCAAAATTTGTAAGACCTGCCTTCTCCCAAAGTTTGCCCATATTAGCTTTCTAACACAGAATTAGTAGCATTTTGCAAGTTTATTTTGCTCTTGCAAAGCAGTCAATAAGCTTTTCTTAAAAACACTTTAAGAAAAAGTCCTAAGATTGCTTTACACATACCTACATGCACACTGGACAGTTTAGGCAATAACTTCTAATCTGTGAGTATTCTCTATTCAAGAGTGCAGAGAGCACCACATCATGCTGCAACCCCAAACCTTCCTCCCACTTCAACTATCTGCAAACATTAAAACTGCCAGAATGGTTCTTCCCTCATGGTTTTCAAAGTCATGAGATGAATACTGCTGTCATGAGTAGTCAGAAATAGAAGAGAATGAGCATTGATAATTTAGTAGGTGACAGATGAGGGAAAACAGGATGTACATGCAGGAAGATGTAGCACATCCATAATTTTCTTTGGGACCAATTAATGTTAGAACTGGTTTGCATACTTCTAATCAGAATGGTGTTGCAGTTTTCTGCCACAGTAATGGGGATCTTTTCTAATGAAAGCCAACAAGATGCATTTTTGATTTAATAAATAAATACATTCTGAACTACAGCACAGAATAATCACTTTGTCAAATACTTATAGCAGCAACACTATGAGACTTAGAGGCATAAATATTTATTAAATATTCCAGATGTTCGTTTTGTAAGATATATTATTGACATCTCCTTTAAATGATGATGGAAGACCAGAAGCATGCAAGCTATGGCCTTACAACTCAGAGTGCCAAGACAACTTTTTCCATCTCCTCATCTCTCTTCACATTATCCAACTGACAAAGTGACACTAACAATTAGTACCAGGTACTCTCCCCAGGCTGCTTTTTTCCTTACCTTGTCCCACCATCTGCTTCTAGTTCATTAAATCCCTTCCCTTTCAACATGTGAGCAGACACACTCTAGTCAAAGGTATGTTCATTTCAGAACATTTAGTGTCTGTTCTCAGTGATGTTTGTGGGCTCATGTCCTCACCCTACCCACTCCATCTACTATGTGAAACAGCAATACAAGTGGGAAAACAGGGGGATTTGTTGTTGTTGAAGGGTTGTGTAAAGAACACATAATTTTTTGACCTTGTTGACATCTTTTCTCAGTTTTCTGCACAACTTTTATATATAAAAGCCAGCAAAATCATGCTGATGAAGTAGCCAGGAAAAGGCAAGTACCCCTGTGGAAACAGCAGATAGTCGACAGAAATAGCCGTTGCTGGATTTCCTCCATTTCTGTTCATGGTGTGACATTTGATAGTTCTCTGTGGAACAGCACATCTGACAAAAGCAGGGCAGACAGGCTGACAGATTGTACAGCAATTGAGACATTTTTCTTGGTGTTCCTATTGCCTGAGCTTTGTCAGAAGCCAAAACCCTACAACAACATAAAACCTCAGGAGAAATACATTGCTCAAAATAGACATTGCAATATCTTCTACTAATAGACCAGGCTGTAGGCTGATGAAATAACCACAGCTTCACTCAATTCCCCACGGCTATATGGATTTTGACCAGCACAACATGAGCAGCAGGTCAATAATGCATTGGAAAACACACATAAGGAAAGGGAGGTGTAGTTCTAATAGAGATGAGTTTATGCAATAAGTCTAGGAAAATTGCTGTAAGCAATTCACGAGACTCCTGGAGTGCATTGAGGATAACTTCCTAAGCCAGGTAATAGACAGCCCTACCAGGGGGGATGCAACACCGGACCCAATGGTCACCAGTGCAAGTGAGCTAATCGTTGACATCAAAATTGGAGACAGTTCTCAGTACAGGAAAGACATGGACATGTTGGAGAAGGTCCAGAGGAGGCCACAAAAATGATTAGAGGGCTGGAATAGCTCTGCTGTGAGGACAGGCTGAGAGAGTTGGGGTTGTTCAGGCTGGAGAAGAGAAGGCTCCATGGAGACCTTATTGTGGCCTTCCAGTACTTAAAAGGAAGCCTATAAGAAAGATGGGGACAGACTTTTTAGAAGCGCCTGTTGTGGTAGGACAAGGGGTAATGGTTTTAAGCCAAAGGAGGGGAGATTCAGGCCAGACATGAGGAAGGAATTTTTTTTACAATGAGGGTGGTTAAATACTAGCACACGTTTCCCAGAGAGGTGGTAGATGCCCCATCCCTGGAGACATTCAAGGCCAGGCTGGATGGGGCTCTGAGCAACCTTGTTGAAGTTGAAGATGTCCCTGCTCATTGCAGGGGGTTGGACTAGATGACCTGTGAAGGTTCCTTCCAGCCCAAAATATTCCATGACTCTATGAAAAGACATGAGCAAAGCTGGTCAAAGCAACTTCATTACCTTTAAGAGGTACATATGTCAACAGATTCAGCAAAGCATCAGAGTCTTTTTAGAAGGACAGGAGAAAGCAACAGAATTTCTCTGTACAAGCAAGTTTTCACAACTTGCTATGACAATAACTGAATAAAACTTTGGCTGGCCCCTGCTCCAAATTCTACACAATGGATGTCTGAGGTGAGTGACTACCATGCACTCTATGTCACCTGATCTTTTTCATTTAGATGTTCTGAATAGTAGCTCTAAAAATTCAGATCAGGGTTGTTTCTGTTGCTACAAAGTCCCAAACCCTCTCCCTAAGGGCAATAACTCATTTGTTCACCCAACTGCAAGGGGCTGCAGGATCTACATAGAAAAAAAAAACTTAGTTTAACATTCCTGCTCTGTAGACAGGTGTGGAAAAGAGTAATACTCTGCTCAAACAACACCCCAACACCATCACCCCAATCAGTATTGCAGAAATGGCCAGTAATGTAAGCAAAAGAGCAAAAAGCACCCAGGGGCAGCCCAGCGAGGATGTGGTCCCAGCCTCACACCACACATCTCTCCGGGGATGGTTGCTTCATTGTGCTTACATCTGTGAGAGAAATTAAAGGAAGGGCTACTTCTGCTGGCCAACAATTATTTGTTAGTACTGAAGTACTTATAAACTGCCTGGAACCATATAATCTATAAAATGCCAATGAATTGCTTCTTCCTGACACAAGTGTTGTGAATAGGGCGTTAAACCCACACAAAGGCAGAGTCACTGTCACCTGCAGGAAAGTTCCATTCAACAACAACAAAATCATTCCCAAAGGATATAAAGTCATAAAAAAGTATTTCTGAAACACCACATATTTCAGTTAGATACTTCAATTCAAGGCAAGCTCTTCAGTAGAAAATAAAATATGCTGCCATAACATCCAAGTTAATGCATTTCTCTGCCCAAACACAGTGATCTGCTGTGCAAGCCAGCTTTCTAAGAGGTATAACCACTAGATTAATGACAAAACTCCATTTTGTTATTAAAAAAAAGAGCTCTCACTTCAACCTAAGCCTTAACATTTCACTGCTCTCACAAAACGTGAATAAAAACAGGTCCTTTAAAGGAACATTTGAAAACCATAGACAGGCGATCAACAGCTCAGATCTCATAAATGAAGTCATGAGTTCAGCTGCTGTCCAAGCAACATTCGCTTCCACTGAAGAGTAAGTTTTGCTCGCTCTGCACTGGTTTCATACTGATATCCCAATCAGTGTCAGGAAAGATAATAACATCTGTCAGTCTCTGGAAAAACTTTTAACGAACAAGGCTTTTCCTTAAAAAATTGTGTCCTGGTTTTGTTAAAAACAAATTTCTCTTTTAGTGAATTTGCCTGTCAGCTAAAGCCTTCATATTAACTGCATTTTCCTGGAGAACCAGACACACGTTTTGGTAAACCTAGCAATGGAATGCAAACTTATTGATAAGCATGGATGGACATCTCGCGAGAGGGGCAACGAGAAACAAGTGACCAAGAAACTGACCAACTGTGTTTAACATTCCATTCACGTGAATACTTCATATAAAAGCAGGAGATCACGAGGATCTCGTCCCTTTGCCTTTTTTCTTTTCCTCATGGCTGACATTAGGAGAGGATCTTGCTAGTCGTCCCTGCGCACTGAGGCCTAGTGAGAGACTGAATCCAGCTCCGGTTGGCTGCAGAGTCTAATCCAGGACTTTGGGTGCCGGCTCTGCAGTTGCTGAGACTTTCAAGATTGGTTTTGTATATTTTGTATTATTTCTCTATTCTTATTAGTAGCATTAGTAAAACATCTTTAATTTTTCCAACTCTCTTCTCTCTGTCCTTCTTTCCCTCCCGATCGCCTGTCCTTAGTGGGAAGGGGGGAGAGGAAAGGGCAAAAGGGGGAAGTGGTGGGGGGAGAAGAGGTTAACAATACATCTGCCAGGGTTTTATTGTCACCCCGCAATCTAAACCCTCAACAAATTGTTAGGTTTAATTTTGCAAGCTTCATCAAGCCTCTCAAGGGGTATATTTTTACCTACTGTGCCTGGGGCCTGTTAGGGACACTGTAAGAGGGGAAGACTTAACCCCACCAGAAGATACCATTGCTCCCTCTTAGTGCAAACTGGGGCCAGGTTTACTACAGTTTCATTTCAAAAGATTACCCCTGAGAATTAAGTTTAACTACAGTTTATGCCTAAAGACCAACAAATGAATATACAGTGTATCTTAAGTATATTTAGGAAAAAAAAACCTCGCAACTTTGAAAGGCAAATGCAGCTGAAACTCCCCAGAGAAGATGAAAGTGTTATAAAAAATTTACGAAATATTAAGTCACACAAATTTATTCTATGTTGAGAATAGCAATATAACTACTTCTAGAGTAGTTAAACATCATACCACTAAGTTTAAAGACCCAGATCCCCCTCCCTGTTAACATTTTTGTTTGAAGACTAAATCCATTTAATATGAAATTTCCTCTTGCCATGCCAATTATATTTTAAAACTTTTTCCTGTGAAGCTTAAGTGCACTGTCTTATTTGACACACAAAGTACTATTAAAAACAGCCCAGAGTAAAAAAAAAAAAACCAAACGTTTTTCTTTCTTCAGTATCAAGCACCTGGCAAGTAAGTGGAAGGTCCCCGCAAAGCCTTAAAGGCTATTAAAGGCATTCCTCTTTTTCCCTGGGGATTTAAAATTCAGTTATTTTTATTCCTCTTTTTAAGCCTATGAAATTACATCATCTTTTCCCCTGTGATTTACGCTTTCCAGTATTTTTTCCAGCGTTGTTCCTCAATTTGCTAATTCACTAGTAATTAAAACAGCTGTTGGCTTGGTCCTGAAGTAACAGGAGAGGAAATGTCCAGTATTACATGTCTCTCTGAAAAACAATACCTTTCATTATCTTCAGTTAATTACAGATACTAATGTAGTAAAATTTTAATAATCTGCAATTTATTATTTGTTTAAGCTACATAGGTCTTTGACCAAGACAGTCAAATCTTTTGAGAAATAAACTAACAAACTGCTTTGGAAGGATCTCAACCAAAACATTGTGATAGAGAATGAAAGTAGGAGCTTTCTGTTTGCTCAGTGTTTGTTAACTTCCCCACATACACAACAGCATAAACCTATAACTATCTCAGTCCCCTTCCTGGGCACTTGGTGCCCTCTAAACCCAGGTAACTTTGCATAAAGAAGAGAACACCAACCTTCTTCCTAGTCCTGCATCTGGGCCTGTTGCATTCAAGAGAAGATTGCTGCAGTTGTGTGAGCTCCCCCTTGTGAAACACTTGTTCACTCCCATAAAACAGCTGCACAACTGAGACACCCCCCCCCCAAAACCTCAAACTTTCCCTCTACATACCTCCCCACTCTCCCCACTCAAAAAAAAAAAAAAAAGCAAAAACATCAATCAGCACTAGAAAAAAAAAAAGCTATTAAAGAGCCAGTTCAGGTAAGTCATTGCAGTTGAAAGCCATTTAGAACAGAATTTGTGACAAGGAAAAAGAGCACTGGCAGGATGGGGGGAGGATGGAAAAGGGACATTCTTCCCCAGTCACAGAATCCTAGAATCCCCCAGGTTGGAAGAGACTATTGGAAGTCAGCTAGTCCAGCACGCTTGACTAAAGCAGGGTCAACTAGAGCAAGCTGTCCAGCTGGGTTTTCCATGTCTCTAAAGACAGAGACTCCATAACCTCTCTGGGAAACCTATTCCAGTGTTGGAACACCCTCAGAGTAAAATAGTGTAGGGTTTTTGTGTTCAGACAGATATTCATGTGTTTTAATTTGTCTGTTGCATCTTGTCCTGTCACTGAGCACTGCAGAGAAAACACTGTCTCTCTCATCTTCATTGGCACCTATTATATATTTATACAAATCTGTAAGAAACCTTCTGAGACTTCTCCAGGCTGAAGAGTCCCAGCTCTCAGCCTCTCCTCCTACAACAGATGCTCTAGTCCCTGAATCACCTTTGCAGCCCTGCACCCAACTGCTGCTTTCCAGCCTGGCAACCCCCAGCACCTCTTGGGGCACAGGGTTACCGCTCCCCAGGTACAGGACATTGCATCTCCCCTTCTTGAGCTTCATCAGATTCCTCTCTGCTCAGTTCTTCAGTTTGTCAAGGTCCCTCAAAGAATGGCAGCACAACCATCTGGTGTACTGGCCACTCCTCCCAGTTTTGTATTGTCCGTGAACTTGCTGAGGGCAGTGCACACACATATAAAGACAACACTGCAAAACAGTAGTACAAGGTCTCCATAGTCATTGCCCACAAAGTAGGTCTTAATTCTAGGATGAAAATACTTCTCCACCTAAACCAACAATCACTTCTAGGTCACAGTTCTCCCCAAATACCAGCAATCAGCACAGACAAACATACAAGGACACACACAGTCCACTAAGCTGCATAATGTTTCAAAGTTAAAAATGATGCGGCGTTCCTCCTATGCAGAAAGTAAAGCAGGCCAGCTTTGGGTTTTTGTTTTCTTTGGGCTCTTATTTCCTTCTGAAGTAATCATGACATAGGATCACATCTGTGTACGGATAAATCCACAAACAGCATCAAATTTTGCTGTGACCTAATAAAGCAAGCAGTAACCTAATAATCAAAATTGGGCAAATTGCATTGTTATGCATATCCTTGCATAGCTGAAAAAAAAACTGAAAAAAAAAAATCAAGACAACTTATGTTAAACCAGAGACCTTCTCTAGAGCTGAAATGAACAGTCACACAAACTTCTAGCAAATTCCTAGCAATTCTAGCAATTCGTGCTAGCAAATTCCTACTGCTTACAAATGACCACATCCACACCACTCCTCCTCAGTGCCTACTATAATGAGGCAATCAGGTATAATGTTTTCTCATGATCTTTCATTGTTTTATAAGAGATTTGACTCCTTTGGGACTGACTGTTGCAGAGGGAACTGCCTTATTAGATGACAATTTTAGTGAAGTATTTGCTTCCTCCTCTGTAGAAGTAGGAAAGAAACTGCCCCAGTTGCTTTCCAGCATACTTAAACAACTGCTTCCAAGAGCTAGCAGAGCTCTACCAGCAGGAGGGAACATGCAGCCGATTGAATGCTCACCTTACAGGTGTACAAGCTCTACCGCTGCACTGTAGAGCATCATGTCGGACAGGAAGAACTTTGTCAGCCTGTCAGTCAGCCTTACCAACACTTTCACAGGCCTATCTGTGGTATAAGAGAAATACCTCTCTACAGTCCTCCTTTACTCCCCCCCGCACAGTCTTGCTTCATAATAGTTCTTACAGCAGAGAAATCAATTATACTATCAAGTGGCTCACCACTGCAGCTTGCTTCCTCTTGAATATCACTGTTTTCCCTACTTCTGTATTTCCTGTAAGCACTACAAGCATGAAAGGAAAGTTAACAACATACTAGCTAAAGTTTCACAAGCTTTGTGCCCAATTTTTTACTGAAAAAAGTCCCAGAGTTTCTTACCTGCAGCAAATGACCGCTTTACAGGAAAGTGCCAGGTCCAGGAAGCTCTGCCTGACTTCAAATGAAAGGGCATACTTCAGTGTGTGGCCATCAATAATCAGAGCAATATCGTTTTCCTTGCCTAGTGACTCCCCCAAACTGGTACAATGTTGAGTCAGAGAGGCTCTTGTTGCCTGCAGAATAAACAGAAAGAAATCATGTTTCTTCTTAATGTAAGAAAAGTGCATCCAAACTGCAGCAAGGTATTTCTGGACTCTGCAGTGGATCACAGTATACATGCACCTAAACTGGCAGTGATGCAAGCTGATCTTTCAACAAGACCTTGTGCAGACATTGTGGCCATAGATCAGCAAAAGCTGCATCTGCTTGCCTAGGAACACATGCCTTTCTTCAGCACACACTCTGCCATCTCCACTACACACCCCTGCATGATGCATGTGCTCCCAGTACTTGTGATACATCCTCTTTGACTGTAGGACAGGTAGAACCTAATGCCTTTCATGGCTTTCAACACCATTCAAAGTATCGCTATTTATTCAAACAGTACTTCCTACCCCAAAAACATCTTCACTGACAGCTGCTGCCAAGAAAAAAAAAGTACATGTATCAGCTGTTCATGTTTCAGTGTCAACACAAATATTTCAACCATCCTACTACATTGAAATTCACACTTAAAGCAGTCTATTCCATTCCTGTGCAGGTTAGTTTAACCATCAGTCCCAGCTGAATTCATCACTGCTAGATAGTTCAAGAAGTTGCTCATAATCTGAAGTGCATGTGTACTTTTTGACAGAGAAGGTCTTGACGCACAGGACAAAGAACGTCAGGATATGAAAAGCAAAGACTTCAGTATCAGTCAAACACCGCTTTTAGGTGACAAATGATTGCTAACTGCTAGATTATGTAATTTCTCAGTTTTTACCCTTTGTTCACAAAGTAGTGTCACTAGCATACACAAAAATAATTGAGTGAGGGGTTGCCATAACATAAACCAGTTTACAGCCCATTGTTCTCTCCACTCTTAAACCAGAACTCTTAAACCAAAAAGAAGAGCAGATGCACTCCTCCTCATCTTAACCAGGCAGCTTTGAATAAATGTACTACACCAAGTGTTACACATGCTTCCACTACTTGATATTTAAAGATACTTGTTCTGTGATCTCTCTGTGTAGGTCTAAGCAAAATATCTTTTTTTCTTTATATAACAGAAAAAACACTAAAACAGAGTTATAACTGTCAGAAATGAAAACATGACATTTATGCCTTATTGCAACCCATTAACCTTTTTATAGATACAGATTTCTTCAGAGAATTGCAAAACTACAAACTGTTGCCGAGTGCTACATTTCCTATTTGCTTCTCTAGTTCAGCAGACTGATGTTAAAAAACAAACCAAAACAACCAAAACAACAACAACAAAACACTCACACACACACACAAAAAAAAAAACACAACAAAAACAACCAAACAAAAAACCACAGGAAGAACAAAAACAACCAAACAAGAAAAGCTGGTTACTCTGGACTACACACCTGCTGGTCTGGAGGAGCAGATGACCTCAATGAAGGCCAGCACTGATGTGGAATCTGGATTTCTCTCTCTATATTCAAGTACAAACAGGAGTTGGGGTTTTGCAAATTGTTGAGGAAACAAAAGATATAAAGAAACCTGCATTTGTGAACTCCCATACAAAAACAGCAAAATAAGTTGTATCCCTTTCGTGTCAAAGACATCTGAGCCAAAAAGCTCCAGTTCCATATCACACTATTAAAATAGTGAGAAACAAGTTTATGTTCCTAAAATGCTTCCTTCAGTGATCTACTTCAGCATCTATCCACAAAGGGAAGAGATGAGAAAAAACAAAGAGCTTCCTAGTACCACAGCTTAATTTCTTGATCTGAGCTTTCACAAACTGTTCTGCGCACTCTAAAGAACAGAAATGTCATCCCGACATGTTTGTTTTTCCTCTTACTAAAGCGATGGGAAACTCCTTCGATCTGGATGCTCACAAGGTTGTTTCTCACTTTTTTCCCCTCACATCTCACCATCTGTGCAGCGCTTTGTCTTAAATAGGCCTTCCCAGAGGTGCCACCGCCTCGGCTGAGGGGCTCAGCTGTGCCCTGTGGAACCAGCCATGCCTGGCATGGCGCAGCCCCGGCCTCTCCTCAAAGCCCCTGCAGCCCCCAATGCCTTGCCATGGACACCCTGAACAGCTGGCCAGATGGGCACTACTATAATGCTCAAGAAGCTCAGGGAGATCAACTGAGGATGTCAGACTACCAGAGACCAAGAGCTACTCCACAACTCCAGGACAGAGAACCACAGGCAGTGCTTCTGGCTTATGGCAGAAGACCTCTCACACTCCCCACCTCCTCTTTTTCTTTTTTTCTTATTACCACATTCCAGTAACACCACTCTGACCCAAGTTCTCATGCCTGTCAGAAGCCAAACACCAACAAAATTATGGCTGCTCAGGCTTACCTGGCCTGTTGGTGCTTCCCGGCCTCCCCACAGCCACAGTTTGTGACACAGCTCACACTGCAGCCCTCCAGGGGGCTGGATGTGCACAGCACAACACTGTCCTCTGCTCCTCTCACTTCTCCCCTGCTGCCATTTTGGTGGCAAAGTTTTAACAAGGGTGTAAAAGTAATATTCACCCTGGCTAAAGGTATCCTGACCACAGCCATCAGCAACGGCAACCAGTGCGAACTTCATTTCTGTCTCAGTAACAGCAGCACCATCCCAAATACTTTGGACTTTGACCATTCCAGTAATGTTCTCCTGAAATAACCAGCAACAAAAGCGTTCCCTTTCTGTTCCTTTAGGATTTTGGTTTGTTCGTTGTTGGGTTTTTGTTTGTTTGTTTTCCAAAGATATCTACTACAGGATTACATCAATGATCTTTAAATGCCAGTGTTCATAAGTTCGTGGTCAAGGATTTTGTCCTTTATCTTTTTACTTCCAGCTCAAATAAGAATCATCTTGTTTCAAAATAATGCACTAGCTTCCCAAATTAAATAATATATAGCTTCACAAATCATACTGAGTGAACTTGATCTGACTTGTGTCAAGACAGCCACCACAATACATCAAGCAGCAAGACAGTGTACTGTGGTGGTTACAGGCTACATATTTTTGCTTGCCTTGAATCATATTTCTCATACAAACTCAATAAATACATTGAAGTCTGAAATGTATCACAAAACTGCTAAACATGGCAGCACTTCCAGACATCTGCTGTGCAAAGTTCTGAAGTTCGAGTAGATCAGTTTTACACAAATAAAGCCAGTAAAATAAAATACTAAAATAGCCACACTCAATCAAACCAGACCACAACAGTGGCCAAAAGCAACCAACCAGGAATTGAACACAAGAATACAGCAAGCATACACCAGCACTCCCAGAAGTCTCTGGGCTTCCAACACTGGCAGCTCAGGGACCTCCTGAACCTGGTGCAGGGTCTGTTACAGGAGAGCCCTCAATCCTCAGTTACCATCAGAACCGTTGGAAGTAGATCCAAAAGATACCAAGGGGAGAGGGGTCACCCCTCCTTTACAGTAAAGCAAGATGCAGAATAGCACACAGGCAAGGAGTAAACTCCAAGAAACACTGGAAAATAAATGAATTTGGGGTGGTGAAGAAGTTCAGGACATGACAGCAGTCAAGACAACATTACTGAGTGGAGGATCAAGTAGCCCAAATGACTGAGCTTTCCTTCGCCAAACAGGTGGGAGGAAAAATCAGGCCACTTCCACACAAAGAGGGGGGGGGGGGGGGAAGGAAGGTGGGGGTGGGTGCATTGCAGTTTATTTTCTGTTGCCCCAGTTATTGGTATGGTAGTCAAAACAAGCTCACTCTGACTCACTAAGAAACTAGCCCCAAACTGGAGGCAAATTTGCAGACAGAGTTAATGAGCACAAGAGTGCACAATTCAGCCATAGATCACATCTTGCACCTTTTTCACTACAAGAATGACCACGTCATTCCCTGCTTCCCTGTTAAACTGCGAGAGATTAGATTTATGACTTCATGGCATGCTTTAGTTGTGCTGTACTTGAACACTTCACACAAAGTTAAGACCATGCTTAAACCATTACAGACTAGTGCTTGGAAAACACGGGTAAGTCTTGTCTACTTCAACACTGCCACATAATGACAACATTCACAGAAATCCCAAGGACAATATAAAGGATACAGTTTGGGTAATGTCATCAATAACAGAATTATAACCCAACAACTCTTGCCCCTGGGATCTTGGAGTAAGTGTAGTTTTTCTTTTCTATTATTTCTTTTTTGTTACTGCTTCCTCTCAGTCTTGCTCAAACCTTTTTCTTGTTCTCCAAAGCAGAATTAGCCCCCAACCTTCTCCCAACTCTACCCACAGGATTAAAAATTCCTGTGTTTGAAACTAAGGAAGACAGTCCCTCCCTCATTCCCTGTCCACCCCTTCTGGCACTTCAGAGTAAACACCCTCACTGCTTCTTCACCTGACCCAAAGGAAAGTGAAGGGCCAAGGCCCAACCATACCCCTCTTGCTCAGGCAAGGAGAACCTGAAGGCAAGTTCAGGATGGTTATTTAATATCCATCATCTGTTGCCCAAAAGAAAAAGTCACCTGGCAGCAGAAAGATTTACAGAAGATAATACTTCAAATAAAATTAGATTACTAGTCTAACCATAGCTTAATATCATGGTTAAGCACAAACCTTATCCAATTTACACTCTGGTCACTGATGTTATTCATCTTACATACAAGATTAGTAACAGGTTTAATAATACCCCAAAAAGCTATAAGTCAGTGACCTCAGTTAAACAGCATTTTGCAAAAGTCTCAATATACTCTTACACACATGGTTAACTTGCAACCTATGAACTTATACAGTAAAAAAAAACAGTAATTATTATTTCCGTTTCATAGAATGATTTGGGTTTGAAGGGACCTTAAATATCATCTAGTTCCAACCCCCTTGCCATGGGGTAGGTATACACCTTCCACTAGACCAGGTTGCTCAAAGCCCCAACCAACTTGGTCTTGAACACTTGCAGGGATGGGGCATCCACAGCTTCTCTGGGCAGCCTGTTCCAGTGCCTCACCACCCTCATGGTGAAGAATTTCTTTCTTGTATCTAATCTAGGTCTACACTCTTTCAGTTTAAAGCCATTTCCTGCTGTTCAATCACTAGATGCCCTTGGGAAAAGTCCCTCCCCATCTTTCCTGTAGGCTCCCTTCAGGTACTAGAAAGCTGCTATAAGGTCTCCCCAGAGCCTTCTCTTCTCCAGGCTGAACAACCCCCCCACCTCTCTCAGCCTGTCCTCACAGGAAAGGTGTTCCATCCCACTAATCATCTTCAATGGCCCTCCTCCAAACCCTCTCCAACATGTCCACGTCCTTTTTACACTGGGAGCCCCAGAGCTGGATGCAGTACTCTAGATGAGGTCTCACAAGAGCAAAGTAGAGGGGAGAATCACCTCCCTCAACCTGCTGGCCACACGTCCTTTGATGCCATCCAGGATACAGTTGGCTTTCTAGGCTGCAAGTGCACATTACCAACTCTGTTGAGCTGTTCATCAACCAACACCCCCAAGTCCCTTTCCTCAGAGCAGCTCTCCATCCATTCCCCACCCAGTCTGTATTTATGCTGCAGATTGCCCTAACCCATGTGCAGGACCTTACACTTCACCATGTTGATTTGCACAGGCCCACCTCCCCAGCCTGTCAAGGTCTCTCTGGATGGTATCCCTTCATACCAGTGTATCAACTGCACCACACAGCTTGTTGTTGGCAAACTTGCTGAGGATGTACTCAGTCCCACTGTCCACATCAAAGATGTTACACAGCACCGGTCCCAACAGCAACCCCTGAGGAACACCACTCATCACTGGTCTCCATGTGGACACTGAACCACTGTCTGCAACTCTGAGTGCGATCATCCAGTCAATTCCTTAACCACCAAGTTGTCAAACCATCAGATCCATACCTCTGTAACTTAGAGACAAGACTGACATGCAGGACAGTATCAAATGCTTTGCACAAGTCCACATAGATGGCATCAGTTGCTCTTCCCTTATCCACCAATGCTGTAACCCCATTGTAGAAGCCCACTCGATCTGCCGTTAGTGAAGTCATGCTGGCTATCACCATGCACCTCTTTATTTTCCATGTGCCTTAGCAAAGTTTCCAGGAGGATCTGCTCCATGAACTTGCCAGGTAGAAATGAGGCTGAGGAACGTGTAGTTCTCCAGGTTATGCATCACTCATGAGCTTGGCAGAGGTGATCCTTGAATATTACCCAGCTTTCTTGGGCCCCCCTTCCCTCCAGGGCTTTATCCCACAGTACTCTAACAACAAGATCCCTGAAGAGTCCAAAGTCTATTCCCCTGAAATCCAGGGTAGCAAGCTTGCTGTGCACCCCCCTTGCTGCCCTATGTATCTTGAATTCCACCCTTTCATAGTCACTGCAGCCAAGGCTGCCCTTGAGTTTCACACTGCCCACCAGCCCCTCCTTGTTGGTGAAAACAAGGTCCAGCATAGCATCCCTCCTCAGAATCACAGAATGGTAGGGAATGGAAGGGACCTCAAAAGATCATCTAATCCAATCCCCACCCACCAGAGCAGGAACACCTAGATGATTTACACAGTAATGTGTCCAGACAGGTCTTGAATGTCTCCAGCGGAGACTCCACAATCTCCCTGGGCAGCCTGTTTCAGTGTTCTGTCACCCTCAATGAGAAGTTTCTTCTCATATTTAAGTGGAACCTCTTGTGTTCCAGTTTGTACCCATTACCACTTGTCCTACCATTGGTTGTCACCAAGAATAGCCTGGCTCCATCCTCATGACACTCACCCTTTATATATTTGTAAACAATAAGGTCAACCTTCAGTCTCTTCTTATCCAAGCTAGAGACCCAGCTCCCTCAGCCTTTCCTCATAAGGGAGATGCTCCACTCCCTTCATCATCTTCATGGCTGTACACTGGACTCTCTCCAGCAGTTCCCTGTCCTTCTTGAACTGAGGGGCCCAGAACTGGACACAATATTCCAGGTGTGGTCTCACCAGGGCAGAGTAGAGAGGAAGGAGAACATCTCTTGACCTACTAACCACCCCGCTTCTAATATACCCCAGGATGCCATTGGCCTTCCTGGCCACAAGGGCACAGTGCTGGCTCATGGTCATCCTGCTGTCCACCAGGACCCCCAGGTCCCTTTCCTCTACACTGCTCTCTAAGTTCCAGTATAAGTTGGGGAACGACCTGTTCCCCAATCAGATAAATTCCCAGCAAATATTAGACAGATCCAGTTTTACTTAAAGGTCAGAAGGTACATCAACTGAAAAGTCCATCGGTTTAGTTGCCCTGAATCCGTGGGCTATCCAAATAAACACAGACACCTAATTAGTCAGTAGAGGACATGTGCAAAAGCTTAAGCTGCTTGTTGAATCAGAGCAACATCATCAGTTTAAGTAGAGCTTCACAAGGGCTTAAGAAGCCATTCATACAAGACCACCAAGTGAATCAAAATTTCAGAGGAAACCTTAAAAAAGGATCAGGTAGTCTGCAAAAAGTCAACTGCAGAACCAAAACTGAAGAAGCTAAGAAAGTTAAGTTTTCACTTAATTTTATTCTACTTTACCACATTTGACATAGTTGGGAGAATATCAACAATTCTGACTCATACAAATGAATTTAAGGGTTAATGTTGTTATGGTCTCTACGGTTCAGTGAAATTCAAGACATGATGGTACATTCCATAATAAACCTACGCCAGCTGCTTTTCCTGTTTAGTTTCCCATTTCCATTTTAACAAGTCACAACCCCAAATACAAACCTTGAGCAGAGCATTTACTTGCATTACTGTCGTACAACAGGCTTTCAGATTTTATTATTTTGTGTGTGCATAGTTTCCATCCAGAACACAGAATAATACTATTAGTGCACTACTATAAATCTCCATAGCAGAACACAATTTGTTGACAGGCAGAAAACAAAAACATCCTGAAGCAGAGTTTGTGTGGTCTTTTCTCTGGACTGCAACTCTCAGGATCTTTAACAAACCTTTTAATAGGATGTTTGTATATTCTCACTTTCTAAAGCCTCAGAAAAAACACCCTGCTATGCCCGACTTGGTATTTAAACAAAAAAACTAACAAACAAATTCTGGGATTTCCCAGGCTATTATTTTGTAACTTTACAGAGCAAATCCTAATAATTTTCACATGATGCTTAGAGTGAATTTATTAGTCAACGCAAACAGAGCTCTGCTTACTTCACTGAAAATAAGAGTTAACACCTCATACTGTAATTAAAACATTAGAAACATTAAAGTCATAAAACAGAATCAAACTGTTTTGGTTGAAAGGGACCCTCAGGATCATCAAGTCCAACCATAACCTAACTCTAGCACTACACCATGTCCCTAAGAACCCTGTCTAAACACCTTTTCAACACCTCCAGGGATGGTGACTCCACCACCTCCCTGGGCAGCCTGTGCCAGTGCCTGACAACCCCTTTCGTGAATAATTTTTTACTAATATCCAACCTACAGGTTATATAACAAGACCTTAAGATGGTGGGGTTTGTGCATCTTTGGGCATTTTGCTTGTTTTTTCTTTTTGTGTGTGTTTGTGGTTTTGTTGTTGCTTGCTTTGGGTTGTTTTTTTTCTTGTGGTGGTTTTGGTTTGTTTGTTTGCTTTAAACAAAAAAACTAGCATGCCATAAAGCCCATTCCTTCTCATGAGCACTTGAAGTTGGCATGCTACAGCAAGAAATGTTAGTATATGAGGTATTTTGATATCCACACAAAACAACAGTATCAGATGCTTCCCAAGAAAAAAAAAAAAAGTCTCTAGGCCTTGCAAAAACTTTGGGTGCAAAAGACTTCTGTGGGTTAACAGCCATTCTCTAAACTTCTCTTACAAACAAGCTGACAACCAGAGGAGAACTGGACAATTGCTGTAAGATGATCAGTTCCAAATCTCCTCAGCCTTTTCTCCCCTGCTTTCCCCAGAAAGGCTCAAAGTCACTGAGATGATAACAGGAGAAAGATATGAAGCCTCATATTCAAGCACAGAGTGATATGTGGTCCACAAGGCACAAGGTCTTGGGAAGAAAATTAAATGGCAAGTAGCATCACAGAGAAGCCCTCTTTAGGTGAAGAGTACCGTTCACCCCTGGGTCTGTGACCTCTGAGACACACACACTCATTAAGCCTAAATCGGTCTCACATTCTGGCCTTCTCAAGCATCAACATTTCATGCACCCTTCTTGCATGGTCCTTACTTCATCTGAGCAGACCTAAAGTGATCCTCAGAGCACTAGCTCCTCCAGTAAGAGATGTTAAAGTAAGTCACATTAGTTCAGCTCTAAGCTAAGTCAACTGCATATACTACTTGTTGCTGTGTTTATCATAAATCTAGAAAGTACTGCTAGCTACATAAGTTAAAAGATTTTTTCCCAAGTTAACTTCTTCCATCATCATATAATTCGCTTCCAAACCACTGACTCTGTAAGATAATATAAATTACACAATCTGCTAACTCATTGTTGTGGAGTACCCTGAAGTGCCTGCTCAACCTATTCTACCAGTTCAAGATTTTACTTTTTACGGCTTCTTTTTCCTTCCTACACATAGATTAATGTGAATAATCACACATAACAATTCTTTTTACTGTGCTGAAAAAAGTGGTTTCAAGTACAATACCAGCCATGGCCACCACCCCTCAGTGTTAAATGAAAAATCTTCTGAGGACAACTTAAGAAAAGCAAGGGCTTGACCGCACAGTCCCATCCAAAACAACACTTGCCAGCCCTACTTCACAGTAATTTTTCCACTGTATCTTAATCGCAACTTAGAAGCTTCACCACATTTGGTGAAGTCTTCCACTTCAAACTGCCTAGTTGCTGTACCCAAGAGATCTGCAAGGACATCTGGCAGAAGCAAATTTACAGCAGAATAGGGATAATGAATATAAAGGCAAGACAAACTAATGTTCAAACCAAAGCTGGTGAAACGCGATACAAGTATTTAAAGCAACACCTGTTGGGCAGAAGAGTCACTGGAAGTGCTTTCCACAATAAAGAGCACATGTGCAAGTGCTAACCACAAAACCTCTCTTGAAACCAAAGAAAAAATAACACTTCATTTCCAGAACAGATATTCACTTTTACCAATCTTCCAAGTTCCGCGTGAAACTTGCTGAGGACAAAGCTTCAATTTCTGAAAGCAGACAGGTAATTGCCAAAGAGCTACTTATAAGCAAGGGTGCAAGGTACATTACTACAAAGCCTAGTAAAGATGACATCTTGTGCTCAGAAGGACACCAGCTGCAGGACTTGTTGGCCAGGTACCTCCACTCCCCCTCTTCTAGGACTTCCTACAACTGATCAGTCTGCAAACAGATGATGCTTTAACTGCTTCTGTGTACTTTCAGAGTTAGACTGTGGATAGAAATACAAATTCGAACATAGTAGCATTCACTAGGTGCACTGTGTCACCTGCTTACATAAAATTGACCCAAAAGTCACGGTTTACAGCCAGTTTAACGGAAACTCAAAATATAAGTAGAATTGGAATTATTTAGTTATTATTGAGGATATGCATGGCCTAAAACAATCAACTCCACAGTAACATGGCCCTCCATGTTCAATTCACAAGAGTTTTGAGATAAGCATTTGCATACTTTCTCAACAATGAGGATGCTCTTAGGAGCATCCACAAAACCGCCTTTGCTTTCTTCAACCTTAGAACTGTGGAAAAGATGCCAAAAGAAATCAAACTTGACAGAGATATGAGCATTAGCATGACCACCTAGCTACCACACAGTACAACAGAGGAGTCAGTATGTGTTGAATGGAATAGGCTGCATTCCTGGGCCACACTTTCCTGCTTTTTTCATCACAGCATAACACTGAAATCACATTCAGCTTGTGACCCACCTACCCCTTTTCTGCTTCCCATTTTGGGTTCACATGGTCAAACAGTCCTGTGCAATAACATGCATGCTCAGCCTGTGTCACAGTCCGATTTGAAAAGATACGTAAGAGCACACACTGTGTAGGCACTCCAGTGATACTTCACGCTGATAAAAGCTAACTTGATCTATAAGTCCCAATCAATTACTTCACTTTGAAGCAACCCTCCAAGGAAAGACAAAGTTATAATGAAGTGCCCCATACTGCCCCTCTAGTATAAAAAAAGCATGATTTTGACAAAGCTTCAGTCTGAACTAGTTATAAGACATTTAATCTCAGATATCTCTGTCAGGAATGCCAAAATAGTTTAATATTCTCAGAGCCTGGTGAAAAGAGGAACTTGAACGTACAATAGCTGGGAAATAGAAAGCGCATGTTTTCTATACGTCACCTGTAGAAATGGTTTAGGATAGACAAAGTCATTCCCAACCAGATTCCTCACAAAGCCTCCAGAAGCTTCAGTTTAACTCTGAGTGACGAGTGAATAATTCTTCCAAAAAACATTATTCTGCCTTCCCACAAGAGTCTGTAGAAGTTGATCAAACATCTGCATCTCTTAGAAAAGTATTTAAGATGCTCAGATACCACAATTACACACAAACAACCCCACCAACATGTAATCTGTTCATTCAGACCCTTTTATAAAAGTAAGCTCACCATGATGTTTAAAGAACCACAACATAAAAAATACTAGGCAAATATTGTTATACAACAAGTGCAAACATGACTTAAAATGTAAGGCAAGACAATATAAAACATGCCAAGCAAATGACTGTCACTGCTTCCGCACAGCAGTACTTGCTTATTTAACAGCACCGTAATTCTGCTTGATGAATATCATCTCCTGCCATGCCAAGAAAAACACCATATGGAGGACCCAGAGATATTAGATGGCCTCACTTAGATAATTTTCATAGCTTTGAATCTAACGTCAGCCTGAAATTCCACCACAGTAAGCCAAGTAATCTAAAATGTCTAAATACAAAGAGCCCTTAATCCGCATAGCAAGTCTCAGGTTATCACATACAGACCAAATCTTGCCTTCAAAAATTAGATAAACAGATCATATCAGTATTTTAGGTCTCCAGTGGCAGGTCAAAGTCCAGATGAATTGGACCATCAAGAACTACAGATAATTATTCAAGGATGTTTTCAGTTCCGTAACAAACTGATTATGCAGACACTGAGGAGCTTGGTAAAGAGGGATGAAAATATACCCCAAAGGCACCTCTGTCTTGTCAGCAGTACATTTATCTCTAAGCATGTTCCACATAGCTTAAAAAAAAAAAAATGAAAAATATCTTTTACAAGCTTTGATCACAGAAAAATCATCTCCTAATACATCAGTCAGATATACCATCTCAAATACATATCCCATACAAGGCACTGCAGGTAGTTCAAGATCAGTCTCAGTAAAGGGCAGCACCAAACAGCTGACCACTTGAGAAGTACAGGTTAAATGTTCAAGTCAAACTCAATGCAGAATGCCAGATGGCTGCACACTGAGCTCAAGGCTCTCAGTGAAGAAAAAGTGTCTTTAAAGAATATGCACAAAGTCCTCCTGCAATCCACAAGCTCAGAGGGGAAGAAGGAGGGAACAAGAGTGAAGAGAAGCTTTTACAAATTTCATGATATGTTCAAGATTTCATTAACCAGTCACCTCCCATCTTGCAGATTAAGTATCATGGCAAGTATGTGCTGCCAGAAGTGGCCATCCTAGCATGGTAGCCCTGTGAAACAAAACCCGCAACAGTATTTTTTCCTCAGATTAAAGAGACTCTGATTATGGGCAAGGCATCTTCAAAATGTCCATCTGTACGGTAAACCCTCACTAAGACACTACATTTATTTTCACTTTTCTTGAATTTTAAGAAGCACTCTCCACACGTCAGCCCAAAGAACTGACATCCTAGGCTGTTCATCTGGCGCAACACAGCTGCCAAAGGCACCATCTTGAAAGCCTTGAGCCTTTTGCAACCCTTCTTTGAGTACTCAGAGGGCAAAGCTTGCAGCGTAAGAAACAATTGTAGAAAAAACTGCAGTCAAAGAGACAATTCATCATCAAATGTTCTTCAAATGCTATGGAAGACAATACCACATTTGTTCAGTTTGACATTTTTTAATATTTCTAGCTTTAGTGAGAAACACATGTGTATCCTGGGAAGACCAGGGATTTCAAATAGTATAGCTAAAACCCTGTTCTCTTCACACTAAGAACAGAATCAGGCTTACTGCACGATTTTCCTTCACTACAGAAATGCTCTATACAGGACAATCTATTGCTTTCAATACATATTATATGTTAGACCATAGAACAGTTTATGGCACACAAGATAGTGTATCTCTCATATTACAGAAAGGGCAAGAAAGAACAGCTTGTTCTGGACACTAACACATCTGTGTAATTATCAAAAGCAACTGTACTCTGACAAGAGGAAGCAGCCTGTTGGTTTTGCCAAAAAGCCAGAATGCCTCAGTGTCTTTTTTTTTGGTATTTCAGCTTTATTAAATTTATCCAACAGAATAGGCTTTTTGTTTTATTTCCTTCTACTTTTGTCAAACAAGTCCCAATTGCTTGTTCTCTTTCCAGTAGAAGAGTCCAGCTTTTCCAGAGCAGGAACAAATTCTTGTTTAGACCTCCAAGGAAATTATGTTTCTGCTAAGTAATTTCCCAAAGATAAAAGTGAACCTTTCAGCTCACTGCAGTAATCTTCAGATCAAGACGACACCACAACCTTCTGCTTTAGATCATGAACATATAGAGTTCTGTGCCTTAACCACATGCTTCTGTGTTATAAGTTGTTAGTACACTCAGATGCCCACAAACCACTAAGGAGAATTCAGCCAAGAAAATGACACTGCTGTGTGGACATACAAGTCAGCCTATAATTTAGTCCCATTTAAAAAGTGGTATTTTTCTCATTATATGCATGTAGGGTACTTTAAAGACCCAGACCTCAGCTAGAGACTCCAATTTTTTCATGTGTGTACATAAAAACCTAAAGTAATGTGTATGTATGTGATCATTATTGTAATACCCTGGGTTGATATATATAAAATATAACCATCCTGATTCAATACGAACAAATTTTCCTGAAAGGGAGACAGAAAGCCAACAGTGTAGCTAAGACTATGCTGGAGGAATTATCATTACTAGTAAGGAATCCATGTTTATGAATATATGTAAAAGACTGAAAACCAGACACAATGAAATACAGACTGCATAACAGAACGCAAAAGAATGCTATATACAGGAAACATTGTATTGAGTAGATTGATTTGTACAAGACAGGATTGCCTGAAAACTACTCTCTTGCTGCAGTATCTTTCCAGTACAGACATGGGTGCTTTCCAAAAATACTGTTTGCTATGAAAAATTCATTTAGTATTGAAGTCAGACTACATCTATAGTCTGGAAAACAACAAGTTTTGGGTTCACCTTTTCATATAAAGGTAACATCAATTTGTAAGGCTTCAAAATAAAGTTGGAAGGACAGAATTTTCCTCTCTACAGACTAATAAAATTTTTTAAAAGGCTAGGGAAAGCCAGAGCTTCAATTATTTTTAGCCTTCCATTCTGTTTCCTCTCCAAAATCCCCCTCGAAAAAACCAAAACACACCACTATTAACATCTGTTTAGTTAATAGCTCCGTTGCATGCTAGTATAAGTAACAGAGGCCATACAGCTGTCAGAGTTCATAGCTAAAGTTACTCCAGTACTTCAGTAAAAGGAAACTGCTTTGAGCATTAAGCCAAACAGCAAACTATAAACTCAAAGCTACTCAGGACAGTCCCACACATGCCACAAGCCAACCTGTCATGTCAGCCTTCCTTTCAAGTGCCTGTATACTATCAAACCTGTTTCTCCAAGAGAAGCCCAGAAAGTTCCAGAGCGGCTGATTAGCACAGGCAAGCTCTGTAATAAAACTGGCTTTTAAGAAGCAGATTGCTTTCAACCCAAGTTATTTTCTTAAAGCCCTGGTTTTGATTTAGACACAGTACAGGTATTGAACAGAAATCTGAGAAAACTTACAGTTCTTGAAACAGCCTTTGAGATTTTACTTCTACTTTTGAAGCATGACAAGCACCAAAAGTTTCTCACACTCCTCGCACTATATATTTTTCCTTTTTACCCATGGCTGACAAGCCAATAAAGCATCACAGAAAGGTGTTTCCAGAAGGATCTGATACAAGCTGTACTCCCATGACCTTACCTCTTTCCTCTTGGAAATGGGGGGAACATGCACATTTGTTGACTCTTCCTGTTCCACTGGGATTGCTGTAAGAGCTCCTGAGCTCATTCAGAGTCCCAGAAAATCGCTTTGACTCAGTAAAGAATTACTTCAGGCTTTCTGCCATTCAGCAGCTGCCCAAGGGAGTAGGCAGGGGGCAACAGGTTATTCTGGTCACTCCATTCCTGGCCTCATTCCCATCTGTGCCCCCTCAGAACTCCCAATAGAACAGAGTCCAGCAAGGAGCCAGCACACTGTGAAGGACAAGTCCGGAAACTCCTGCACCCGCAGAACACAGACAGAAGGCTACTAGAGGAAGAAGGTGAGATGGCAAAGCTGGAACAGCAAAGTTTGCGAAACTGGATTTGCCTTCATGCCCCAAAACTAAAATGAAGAGGCCCATTGGTCCGCTTTCAATTAGAAGACAGAAGCAGGGCTAAAATCATTTACATTAGATTACCGTTTTTGAAACCATCAATTACAGCACTGAAATAGAGGCACACACTAGTGAAGGAGAGAAACATCAATGGGTTAAAAAAGCAAGACGCTAGGAAGTATTCTTGCTACATCAGCAGAGAACTTAACTGTCTGAACACTTGCTAGATCTATAGGATTAAAAAACTCTTATTCAATAATTTAAGGAAAGTGACAGGTGAGCTATCCAAAACACTGATGTTGGCAGAGCCTGTAAAAAAGTTACAAAAACTGAAGAAGTTACACTCAAACACTGGAAATCCAGATAACCATGATATATACTTGTTCAGCTGATACAGGACCCACAGCTGAACTATCTGCATGAACCATCATGAAATGAAACAAGCATGGTAAAGTTATCCAACTAGTTTTATGCAAGCAAGCCTACTAATCACTTTGCCGGTTTTGCTCAAGATTTGGTCAAGACACCAACTCTTTTGCCACAATTTCATTACAAAATCAGTACTACACAACAATAACATTATATAAATACCTTAAGATTGTCCAGCTTTAACACCTTTTATCAGAGGAAGGCTGAAGACTGGATTTTCTAACAGAGGTCTACCAAAATCAATTCATGCCCGATGTTATTGCTTCTCTTCAAAGTACAAAAAAAAAAAACCAAAACAAAACAAAAAACAAACAAACAAAAGAGAGGCAAACTTTGTCTTGCACCTCAAGTTTAGGGTTTATAAAAGATGATGACGCAGGGCACCAAACATTTCATGAATATCTGTCAAGAGACCAAGATAATGTTATGTTCCCTGACCCCCTCAAGAAGCATTACCTCCTTGGCACAGACCATACCCTTGGGGAAGGATACAGCCTTGTGTATGAGCAAGCGTGAGTCTCCCAACAGCACCCTGAGAGAGTCCCTGCCTGCGGGTGGTCTGGTCCTTGCACAGCTGTGGGAAAGGATGAGCAGCAGCAGCTTGTCCAGGGCCTCCTCGCAGGCCCAAGGAAGCGAGTGTGTGTGTGTGCTCAGCTGTTCCCTACACAGCACTCCTAGATATTTTCTTAACTAAGACAGTTGAAAAAAGCAGTAGAAATTCTTCAGCATTCCAAGCACCTCCAGGCTGCACAGGAATACAAAACTGGCCTTTGCTAAGCACTGTCCTATCTAACACTGCATAAGACGGCATTAGGAAGATACTAAAATGGCATTTGCCCTTGCCATCACATCCTGCAATGGCTACACAGTTTTCTCACCAGCTATGGCACAGTCATCACTGGTACTTCAAAAAACTGCAAATATGAAAGATCACATGTGTTCAGCTGACAATTTAGTGTCTTCATATTTTCATAGCTACACAAGAGAAAACAATCCCATGTAGAGTGTTTGAGGGGGCAGAGGTGAGAGACATTTGCCTGTTTCAGTGACTGAACAGTTCGTCCAAGGACTATTTTGTCAGACCCGTCCTGATGCTGGAGCCTAATGTTGTTGCAAATCACCTCACACAACTATTTTAAAACCATTTCAAAAGGCAGCATCATAAAGATTTTCAGAGCTTTAATTCCAGAGTAGAGTAACACAGTAAAAGTTATGATATTCATAACTCTAAGAGCAAAAAATTCATTCTTGTATCACACAGGCTACTTTTCTGACTATGTGAAGTGAAGGCTTACGTAGGAATTAGGAATTTAGCCACAATGACTTGGGACAATGAAATTAGTGGGGAACACCATCTTAGAAGATACTGGCAGAGCTGAGCAGTCTCTCTTTAAATAACAGGTAGCAGTAATAATTCTAAGGTTGGCCAATGGTCCTCATTGCTACAAATACACCTGCACTTTCCTGCTTGGGGCTTCCTTCAGGCCCTAGTTAACCTTTGTCCACAAAGCATCGTGTATTCCAGAAAAGCTTAATGGAAAACAGTATTGTAACCAGTCATTTGAACACATGAATCCAAACTCAGGACTACTGAGACTGCATTTCTGAGGCAGTAGACATGGTTTTAAAACCACACTGGCAATTTTTCCAGCAGAATGTATTTCTCTTTGATGTCTTATTAGAACACAAAAGATTCCACCCCCCGCCTCCCCCCCCCCGTTTAACTCAGTGTTATTTAGCGTATTAAGTCCTTAAAATATGCCATCTACTTCAGACCATATTAACACCAGGATCCTGTTAAGCACACATATCATACATATGTAAGAAGCTTCCCTCATTTAAAAATCATGTTAGAATACTGATGACAGCAATAATAACAGTATGTATATTAACAGCCAAAAATCCCAATATGGAACCATCACCTTTTGTCCACCAATACACAGTGCACAACAGTGAATTACTGTGTCTGTCCCATGAGCCCGGTTCCCAGTGCAGAGATGAAGGCAGGAGTAGGAGTGCTTCATCTTTTACAAGGGTAAGACATGTGCTAGATGCATGCTTGGTCCTACATAACCACCATCCACTCTAAGATGCATTTTAATAATATTTAATTTGAGTATTTCCCATACGTGCCCATCACAAAAAGTTACATTTAAGATCTATATTGTTCTTGGGAGATCAGTAATTCTGCTACACTTCTGTACAACAGGTATACCAACAACTTTTTACCTCCTTGAGCACAGCACTCTCCTATCATATTGACAAACAGGAATGACTCTTTCTTGGCAAACATACTAACTTTTTTTTTTTTCCCCAGAATAATCCCTCTGATTTGCAGAGTTCTTATTGAATATTCACGTGGCTCCCAAGTGTTGGACAAACCATAAGTCAAATAACCTGTTGAAAAGTCTATAGCATTTTCAACCTCAGTCAGCTATATAATTTCTATTTCTTAGCTTTACATACTTCCACCATGGGGAAAAAACAAAACAAAACCACCAAAATGAAACAACCAAAAAAACCCAAAACAAAACAAAACCACATCAAACAAACTAAACAACTATCTGCTGCCTTTTCCCGCTCCCAAACCAGCATGCTGGATTTCTCTACTGTCATTACTCGACACCTCCAAAATACTCTGCCCACCTACAAATTCCAATAAAACTGCTAACAGCAGGTTATGGACCTCAGAGGAAAGAGCATCTTTTTCCAGGCACTCAATCCCTAGCCAGACGCCCACAAATAACCCATTTGATCCCCTTCCTCTATTGCAGACTTGTTTATTCCTTGCAGATTCACAAGCAACAAAACACATTACGACTGACATATATTTTTTGGCAATTGTCAGTCTTGGGAATGACTACATTGCATAACATATCCAGAGATCACAGGACAACCTTTATGTGGCTGCTGTTCTTGTTTGACTTAACTACTCTATAACGCATTATAAACTCGTGATTTACAATGGTGTTTCAGATAAGCTCAGAAGCATTCCTGCATCCAAAACCAGCGAAGTTTTAACATGGCTGATCCTAGTCCTAACAACTTAAATGGTTCTATTCTCATCCACAGTTGGTACAAGTTGACTTTTCTCTGACATGCACAGGTAGCTCAGGAGGCAAGAGGAGCTCTGCTGCTGCACTGCTCATCACCTGGCTGCTTTTTTCTAATTCTACAAAGAACTGGAAAATAAAATAATAGTTATTGACACTGCGTAACTGTTGCCCAGCAGACACACTGGTACCTGCCCAACTGAGAAGGTGGACCCAACACCTGCTTCACTTTCATCCTGATGGTTTCCTGTACTTCTACTTTTTTCCTTTTTTAAGCCAACAATATAAAGGTGCTATGTAAGAAAGCCCCAGGCAAAGTGCTCTTTTCTAGTCAAATAAACATCATTCCCTGAAGTGAACACTAAGTTTCAAAGACCATTTTTTCCAGAGTTTTAAAAAACACACCACTTAGTTCCCTATCAGCTTACCCCATGTGTACATGGGAAGGTTTTATTAAAGTTTATCTAATAAATATGATACTCACTTCAATTACTAAAAATAATTTTAATAAGAAAACTCCACAAAATCATCAAGATCATGTTTCTCTTTTTTTTAAATTAAACTACCAGAGTAATTTCCCTAAAGATTTAGTTGCACAATAGATTTATTTCATTAATATTTACTAAACCTATTAACTCTGTCTACTGACCTGTAGAGTTTGTCTGCCAAGCTCTGGATAGAACTATAAATCCCTCGAGAACTAGATAATATTAAACCTAATATAGACAAAGCAATTAAGTTTTAATAACTTGAAAAGAAAGAAGTTTTCTAAAAAAAAAAAAAAAATCTGCTAGCTAATTTTTGAACCCACCCGCCGTTCCTTCTGTTATTTACAGATAAACTGGGAAATATTAATTCTGTAATGAAGACATAAATATTACCATACAAACCTGGATCTCACAAAGCTCCTTAACTATTAATTGGATTTATTCATCTACACTTTCCCAGACTTCTACAGACTACTGGACTCCACATCCACACGCACACGCTCTGCTGACCTTTTTCCCCACCGAGAACACAGAATTCTTGAAGCCAGACAACTTCGGTCACCACCAGCTGCATAAATGGTCCCCAGTTGTACTGCTGAATTTGATACCTTGTCTTCCTACAAATAACTGTATTTTATTATTTCAGTGAATTCTATACTTTAGCTAGAAGAACTTGAATTAGTAACAGACACCACATTCCTCCATCTTTCAAAACAGAGGAAGGCTTCCTTGTGTTGTGCTGGTTTGGCTAGACACAGGAAATGGACCAAGATTTTATGTCCAGCTTTCCACTGAGTACTCACCATCATTCTCAGTCTTTTGGTGCAATTTGGATATTGCCAATCCACCACCAGCGTGATCCCCAGCTGCAAAACATTTCAACCTTTAGTTGTGTCCCATGGGTCACTTTTTCTTTTCCTCAGTGCCACTGCGAATCAGAGTTGAATACTGAATACAGCCTGTAAACATCAGCCTGAAGAGGAAGCAAGTGCTTAAATCAAGGTCTGTATGAGCACTAATTTCTACCCTACAGTCACTGATACATGAACCAGTAGAGGCCCCAACGTAAAATATTCCACAGCTGAACATGCCTTGCCTCAGAGACAAGATTTGCTCCCAAGGATTTATCTAGGGATGTCAGTGCCCTGTGGCCATACTTCAAAGAAGAGGGACAGGCTGGTAGACTGAACTAATGTAATTTCCTCTTACTGAAAGGGTAACCTGGAGATGTTTTCAGTGTTCCAGATAACAAGAAAGAAAATGTAAAACCACCTTGTCCTGAACAATTCTCTCTACCTGACCAAAAAGGAGCACCAAAGGATCCAGAGACATGTATCGAACAAACATTAGCAAAATGATGGACTAGATAACCAGCCTTTCACCTTTGATTTTTGAGGGCATTGTTACGTGAATTACCATACTGGATCCCTTACAGTATTTCTCCATAAAGCCTTTTATCACAGGAGTGTCAGGTGATGTACTCATTCATACCAGAACAGTAACTAGTTCCATGTAGAAGAGCATATTAAACACTGAAATTACAGTATCATTAGCTCTAACAGAAAAAGAACCCATTAATTAGCCAAAAGCATAACTTGCAAACTTCAACTTAAGATGAGATAAAATGGCAAAGGTGCTTGTTATGAAGCACTGCAACACAAGAAAGGCAGTTGTCTTGATAAAGACTTGAAGTCCACAGCACCTACAAAATGGTTCTGGTTTAGTTCTTTCAAAACCTCTGTGGATACAACTAGGCAGACACCCAGCTGGCCATTCCATGTACTTTCTCCCTTTTTCAGCTGTAATATGAGCAACTTAAAAATAAAACTCAGCCTCCAAGCACACATAGCAATCCAAGTACTAGTCTGCTCATTAAGGAGTATTTATTTAAACCCAGATTATTAGATACAGTACTGCAAGCCTCTAATTACAAAATAAAGTTTGAATCTCAGAGATACTGCCATAAATTTGGAGCATATCAGGAGATGAAAAGCAGGGAATAAATCAGGCTTACAGGACAGGCAAGCCAGGCTTTACTGCCACTTTGACAGAGCTGCTTCCCAAAACAGGTTTCAAGAACAGCAAGAGACTCACATCAAATTAACCCCCAATGGAATGTGAATGCATAGGTTGAAGTAACCGCACATGCTAGAAGCATCTTCGTCTAAGCCAGCAGAAGATATCAATGGTTAACAATCTCAGTGACCAAAATCATTAGTCCTTTGGGAGATTGTCATGTTTGTGGCATACATGTTAGCATTTGAACAAAATCTGCACCAGTATCTAGCACCGTTCTGTGAAGTGAAAGCAAGGTTTGAGTAGTTATTTTTTAAAAAATATTTTAAAAATTCAGGGCTGTGTTTGAAGAATTCCACGTCATTTCAACAGCATCATCCTGGAGCAAATGGCAGGATAACGTGGTCCAGTTTCTTAAGTCCTGAAGCAAAGAGTTGCTGAATGTAACGAGTAACAGCTACTAGAACTAAGCTTAGAAGATACAATTTTGTTCTCAAGTATCAGGATGCAGTAACCAACAGATCTGTGGGTCACTGTACCTCCAGGATATATGCCACCATCATGACAGACTAATCATTCTATGTCATTTTTTTGTCTTAAGACTTGTCAGTGACTCAACATCACAGAACGTACCCAACCCTTCCATAAGAACCAGTGCAGGCACAACTTCCAGCAGCCCTGCTTGCATAGAACTTGTTTGTCATCTTGTTTATGTGGTGGTGCTTAGGTCAACAGCAAAACATTTACCCACGGAATTCTCTAACTCTGCAAGATGTTACATTTATTTCTAATTAATTAGCAGCAAACCAAAAGAACAAAAGCTATTTATGCAATATGTTATATTTTAAAATAAACAAATTGGAGAAGTCTTAAATAGATTTCTCCCAACAACACAGCTTGTTCATGACAAGCTAGTAATACATTCCTCAAAGGAAAATGCAGGTGCCCTACTCTGCTACAGAAAGACATTGTAAAAACATAACATTTTGCTTTAAAGTTTGACTGGGTTTAAAATGTTAAGATTTAACACAGCTCCCTTAAGACTAACAAGGTCAAATAAACAGATTATCTTACAATGCTTATTTGAACAAATAGCAAGGATGCATGAGAGTTGTCTTGACAGACAAAAATACTCTGCTTTTGCAGGTAATATACTTCTATCAAATCAAAAACAAACCGCAAAGTCTAAACTCTACGATAGCTCCCATATCACACAAATTTGAGATTTATGGATGGGGTGGGAAGGGGAAGACGTTAAAAGGTTGGAAAACTACAGATCCAGAAAACAAGTTTATTATGTTCTCCACAGCTAGTTTTGCCACACAAGTAATCTGTCTCAAGATGTTTCTAATGCTGCATTTAGAAAAACACTAGCAAAAAAGTTCACGATACAGAGGGAAAAAAATTGAAGTACCCCCAGGATAAGCACATCTCGCAGCAGAACAAGAGACATGTAGCTGAACAAGAGTCTTTGCCACAGCTCGAGAAGGAATGCTTCAGTGACATAGATATCACTCAAGTGAGGCATGCCATGGAATACAGCCAGCCTACCAAGAAACACGCTCACAGAACTTGTTATCATTGCTCAACTCAGCAATCATCTGCTTTTACCATGGTGGTATAGGAGGAAAAACACAGTAGTATAACTGAATAGTTAAGTTTCCCGTAGATTTTAATTTTCTTCCTAAAAATTAGCCTGTTTCTGGGTGGAAGGAAAAAGGACTACCCAGGAGTAACACAACATTCAAGTCTGCAAGAATGAAAGAGATTACACCAATTCTAAGCTTACGAGGCAATTTTTCTAGAAGTCTTCCCACCATCACCAGAGCCCTGGTGGACACCAGCACTGTCACGAGCTTCCCAAGTGCACTCTTGCCTTGTTGTATACTCTATTTTTCAAGCTAACCAGACAAGCACTCGGACCACCACAACCCAGCACGATGGAAGCTTCAAGAGGACACGTGAAGCACACCAGTTCTGATGAACACTCACATTCCCAAAGATCTCAAAAAAAAAAAAAAAAAGCGTTACTTTCTGACATTTCAGATCTGTATTTTAGGCCTGCTTAGAACACTGGTTATGATAGTTTTAGGATTTTTAAATTATTTGAAAACTCAAGATACCAAACCAGTTTTGTTTCAAATTACGGAGCAGAGATTGTACTCACTACTGAGCTTCAATCATCTTACATTCTCTAACAAATCAATTCCTAAATATGAAACAGAACAAAACTGACCCCTCTAGCATTACTACCTCAGTTAAATGACTGGAGTTACACATGCAAAAACACACCTTGACACATTTTCCAATAAAAAATAAGCATACACCATTGTGGAAAAGGCACGTAAAAACCCTAGAAGCTACTGAAGGCTTTCTCAGATAGTTTCTACTCTATGCATAAGGTTGCAAGTGTGAAGGAACAGATATATAGGCAGGTATTAACTTCATACAGCTGGAGAAATGCTTAATTCTCATTTCTGATAGACCAGTCACCCCAAGGAAAAAAAATAAAGTGGGACTCTCACTAGCTTCAGCCAAATTTAAAACATCTTTTTCCTTAATTCTCATGTGAAGGAAATTTATTCCTTTATGTGATTGATAAGCAAGCTTAGAGTAATCAAGCTTCAGCTACAAGAATGATTCTCTAATTCTTAAGAATAAAAAAATTATCTTCAGAAAAGGGTTTAACAAAGTATTAAGTCAGTATTGTGGGAACCACTAAAATAAGACCACAGATCTCCCTGTCTCTTTCCTGAAGATGTGATCAAGACATACCCTAATTCTTACCCTGCAGCAGTAGTTCTCTACTATCTTCATCAAGTTCACAGTGCAGGTGAATAAATCCTACTGCTTTAGTCTGGCCCCACACCAAGAAATGACAACTCCTGATGCTTAAAAATCCTGCACAAACCTTCAAGAACAAGGACTTGCCCTCAGTGAAAGCAGAGGATCAGATATGAAAATAACTACCTTGAAAGAAGAAATGAGTATTTAATTCTTACCCTTCAATACAAAAGGCAAATCTGAATTGCTTCTGCAAATGTGTAATACTAGTCATGTCAATCAAGAGGATCAGTATCCATAACATAGAGAACAAACACCTGCTTAGTTTTATTCCCCTAAAAACCATACCACCATGCTTTAAAACAAGCAAAAAACACATTTCATGGGTAGCTTATTAAAACCCTGCTTTCACTTCATTATGCATCCTTATGTTTCTATGATCTCTTGTTCTTATTAGCAAGAAGTGGATCAGTACACAGACAATTCCATCTTCAAAGCCAACAGACGGTCCATTCACCATCCAGCTAAAGCCATTATTATATTGTTACTTACACAACAGAAAACAGACCTGGATAACACTCTGGGAACATCTATTGAGAGATAAGCCTTCACATGCGTGAAGATCATTAGCAGTTTTTAAAGAAATAGCATTTGTTCCCAGTCACTTTCCTCTAACATACGAGAATTCTTATAAATGAGACAGGAAATTTTAGATGGAATTCAGGGAACACACACTACACTCCTCCCTTCCGTTTTTATGTAATATGATCTATTCTGTCCTATAGCATGGACAAGGCATTAACACGATGAGCCCCCAGCTGCTAAAATACCTACAGCCTAAAGCTGCAGGATCTTCCCTGGGTCTTGTCAGATGTGATCGCTATTAGAACTTATGAAGGGAAAAGTAACTTAAAAGAGGGTGTGTTTGGATGTCCTGGTTTTGTTAAAAACAAGTTTCTCTTTTAGTGAATTTGCCTGTCAGCTAAAGCCTTCATATTAGCTGCATTTTCCTGGAGAACCAGACACACGTTTTGGTAAACCTAGCAATGGAATGCAAACTTATTGATAAGCATGGATGGACATCTCGCAAGAGGGACAACGAGAAACAAGTGACCAAGAAACTGACCAACTGTGTTTAACATTCCATTCACGTGAATACTTCATATAAAAGCAGGAGATCACGAGGATCTCGTCCCTTTGCCTTTTTTCTTTTCCTCATGGCTGACATTAGGAGAGGACCTTGCGAGTCATCCCTGTGAACTGAGGCCTAGTGAGAGACTGAATCCAGCTCCGGTTGGCTGCAGAGTCCAATCCAGGACTTTGGTTGCCAGCTCTGCAGTTGCTGAGACTTTCAAGATTGGTTTTGTATATTTTCTGTTATTTTCTCTATTCTTATTAGTAGCATTAGTAAAACATCTTTAATTTTTTCCAACTCTCTTCTCTCTGTCCTTCTTTCCCTCCCGATCGCCTGTCCTGAGTGGGAAGGGGGGAGAGGGAGGGGCAAAAAAAGGGAGAAGTGGAGGGGAGAGAGGAGGTTAACAATACATCTGCCAGGGTTTTATTGTCACCCCGCAATCTAAACCCTCGACATTGGGTTTCTTTAATTTGGTGGGTTTTGGTTGCTTGGTTTTGTTTTTCCATATTAATAGTCCTCCCCAGTCTTCACCCTCCCCACCCCCCGGGTTCCAGCTGTGGAAAAAAAAGAGTTCTTTAGAAACCTGGTGTTTGAACTCCCAAAGGTCCTTGCATTCCTTTAGGTCCAAGTGCTCTCCTGTCATCCAAACCAACTATCACAGTGCCAGAAAAGACTAACAGAAAAAACAGCACCACAGATAAGGGAGAGCAGTCATTAATGAATACTGAAAAGGAAAAGCAGGATGAAACAAAAATACCAGCCCAACTCATTCACCACTCACAGCTCAAAACTATTAGTATTACTTCCTGAAGAATTGGTAATCTAATACTTAAGTTACACAGTTTTGTGTGTACTTAAACCTGTAAGTCCAGGTAACACCTATATTCTTTCATTTGTAATTCTATGCAGTAGTCTCAAATCAAAGTAGCTTTTCACATGAAGAGCTGTATATTTTCCACATCCATATAACTTTCTACACAGATCAAATACCTAGAGTTACAAACTATTCTACTTGTTCCTCAAAAAAAACAAGAAACAGTAAATCTCTTCTACTTAGTATTTTTGAAGATTTCTGATTACTAGACACTATTCCTTGTCTACTTGTTAGAGTGATGCCTATTTCTATATCAAGAAAAACAGAAATCTGAACAACAAAATGAATTGAGTACAATAAAGAAAAGTATTCTTTCCCTAGTTTTCCTAATTAGCTTCCTTTACAAATTCCCAGTCCTACACAGCAGAGCTGATGACAATTCCAGCTGACTGGTAACTGAAGTAGCTTATTAGCCACAAGACACTAGAGGAACATACCAGATGCCTCTCTGAAGGAGAGCCCATGGTTGGCTAAAACTGAGCTTGTCCACAGAGATCAGTCTTCCAGAACACTACCTTCGTTTGAAAGCATTTGGGCAGATGATAGAAAAGGGGGAAAAAAAAAAAAATCCCAGTTTCCTTTCTTGTGCAACACACAAGATATAGATACTTTGACGATTACAAAGCATTAGTACTATAGGAGTTGTTCTCATCTTCCCTGCACTTATCTGTACACCTTACTACCTTTTAGTAGGACTGAAGCACACAATACCAATGCTTTGGATCTCCCATTAGTAGATAAATTTTAGTCTGCAAAGCTGACAGTGACTTTAACCCCATTCCTTGGGAGTAATCAGCATGACGCCACTAACAAGGCACACGCATCATGTCTTCCAAGAGCAAGATCATCAGGATCCAAAAAGCAACACCTTCGAAGTTTCTCAAAGCCCCACAGGCACTGTGTCCTGTAGTTGTCCTCAAGAGTTTGAAATACAGATTTTCGTAAAACAACTCACAGGGTGTAAGCTAAAGAAATTGCTGTAGTGAAGCTGACACGTTTCATATGGAAACCGTAACACTACACAAATCTTTGTCACAAGTATAATACAGAAGACACTATTGGAACCATGTCCTTCTCTTGAAGACAGACACACTGATACACAACTTACTTTTAATTGCCTACTCCTCAGATTTTCCTCCTTTCCACAGCCTGAGTTTCCCAAATGGTCATTAGAAAAAGTTTTAGGCATCAACCCAGTGAGACCTGTTTATTTCTAACATATGGGTAAATCCAGTGACCAGATCAGAGCTCTACTACTTAAGAGATCCAGAGCAGTTTAGATGTATGATTCCAAAATAGTAATAGATGTATAGATCTATCAATATTCAAACTCAATATATAATGATGCCTGTTAAAGATCTCCTTAAAATATTTTTTTCAGCTCTATTCAGAAAGGTGGGAAGGAAATGTGCCCACAACAATGAAAGTCATGAAAGTAATTAGATAAATCCAATAATACTCTCATGCTTAGGAGACTGTCCTTATAGGTTTCCAGAACCCTCACATTAATACTACCATATAGAAGAGCAAAAATAACAGGACAACCGAGTTTTCTAGGTCTGCACTCTTCACCACTAGAATACAGAACATGACTGCATGTACAACTTGCTGTGGATAGCAAGACCCAGTTTGGGAAGCCAAGACACTGCAGAAGACAAATTACATGATGAACTTTTGTTTGTTTTTAAGACTACGACACAATAGCATGGTAGCAAAAACAAGTTTATCCATGTTCATGATCAACAGCTCAACCAAACACTGAAGAATTCGAACAATGCAGTTGAGCAAGCAGAGGAGTGAGGTTTGCCAGCCTCTGCTTCTACGCTTACATTAATACTTTTAGTCAATTACCATCAGACACGGGTCTCACACAGAAGTACCAGCTGGTCGTTACTTACATACACATATGTAACACAGGATGATGACTGTCAGTCCAGGGATACACACGCTGCAGGACACATTGCCTGTGCAGCCCCATCTCTATCACCAGAAATACCTTACAGCAAAACACTGTCCACGGGTTCAGAATTGGGTCTCTCCAATTTTGCCCTTCCACTCCTGCCTGTTAAACAGAACCCAATGTGATAAACCACAAATACAGTTTCCCAGCTCTCCTTCCTACAGCACCAAAAGCAGAAACATTCCTCAGCTGTAATGTCCATTACCCGCATCTTCAGCTTCCCAGGGCCTCTCTGGGTCACCCAATTTCCCTTCTTCAGCTTCCCCTCTCACTGCTCTCAATTCTATTTCTATGAGAAGCCAATGAAAGAAATTAGTCCAAGTCAAAAGCTGCACAACAAGACTTCATGGTGTTTGCGCTTTAATTAAACAGAAACTGAATCCAAGAAATACACTCAAAGTAAATCTTGTGCTAAAAATACTTGCACTTGAAAAAGCTGTATTAGAAAAAGGAAAGAAAAACTAATTGAGCACATACATGCATGTAGTCAAGTCTGTGAGGGATAAACATTTGCAGATTACTATGTTACTATATCAAGCTAGGGATTGGTCTTCTCTATTCTGAGTAGTTCTCTGAAGAGAACAGAAATGATTGATTTTTTCCCTTCAAGTACATGATTTAGAAAAAAAAAAAAGCTCTCAAAAACCAAGCCAAGACAGTTGTTCGATCACATCTCACCTGCTGCTGCATGCCAAGGAGCAGAAGTGGGGAAAAAAGTCACACAGGGACTGCACAAAGGGGAAAGTGTATCAATATTTAAAGGCTCTAAGCTCAACTTGGATCTTGTAAAAATTCATTTTTAGCATTAATGGATTTCAGAGGTGGAATACATTAAATATAAAGCTACAGAATTTCAGTGGGAGAATCTTCTATTGATTGATTTTAGGCTAAGTTGTACAGAAGTTGTAATTTCTGTTACAGGTGCAACATATAAGTATTACTATGGAGATCCAATACTGAAAAATCGTCAATAAGTAACTAAAGACAATTAAAATCATCAACAAAACATGTAAGAGTTTAATATTTAGAATTATGCAAAATATAGTTTTACATTAAAAATAGTGATAAGCGTACTTGGACAAAAAAAATTACTTTGGTTTGAAAACAAGACTGATGTAGTAGAAAGTATTTCTGAGGTAACAGCTCCACAAGTTTGTGCTCCTGTTTTGGAAAAACACATTTGAGCTAAAACAAGATGACCTTCAATATTAGACACATCTTCATCATGTACCATGTAATTACCCATTTTCTTCACTTAAAAGACCAGCAGCAGTTCGGGGGTTTTTTGCTCATCTGACATGCCATGGCTCTGTTTCTGCTTTTTTTGGGGGGAGGGTTGTTTTGGTTTGATTTTTAAGTGTTCTGAAAGTTTCCCTTAGTTTTTATGTTTACTGACAAACTTAATACTGTTTTGTCTTAAGTTCACAATTGGATTCTATAACTTAGGTCTTCCACATGCGAAATTATTAGAACATCTACTAGATGAGGGGGCAGCAGAAGAAAATTAGAACATGGAACACATTTCCCACCTTTTTTTATCTACAAGTGTCTAATTAGAACTTGAATAAACTAAGAACAGCTCCTGTTCTACCTGGTGGACTCAACAATTGATTCATGTTGAGTAATGTAATGATTTACATGTTATTTCAGGTATAAAATCTGCACTTAACACTGAAATGCTCCAAGAACACTGATAGATGACATGTCCGAAGTCAATTCTCAGCTTTACACAGGGGATGCTGTTTAACAACCCATCACTTTTCCAACTCAAATCACTCCAACAGCAGCCATGACCCCTTCCTTAAAAGCTCTGCCAGAAACATGCACAGCTGAGATTAAATTAATCATCTCCACCTCTGACTTATCTAAAGTATTCACACTATGAATTTTGGGGTTGTCATGTGCAGGGACACAAGTTGGAATTGATCATCCTTGTGGGTCCCTTCCAACTCAGGACATTCCATGATTCTATATTACTGGACCAGAAAAAGAGATGTTCTCAGCTTTTTATAATTACAAAATTTAGGTGATGTTATTTCAAAGTAGTAAAGCTACACAAATGAAAAGCATGAAAAATAAAGACACTCATCTACTTTTTTATAACTGTTATAGTATCAGCTCCCATTTTTGGCTCATGAAAGGGAAATCAGAAGCAATCAGCTAAGATTAGGTGTAGAACATACAGTGCTATGCACAGATGGAACATCTTCCCATTCCCCATTCTCCTACCATGGAGCACCACATAATGTTAATTCACCAAGGTAAGTTCTTAGCATCAAGTTCTGCAAAGTATCTTCAACTACTCCTAAGAGTGAATCCTGACATGTGTTGTGGTACTACTGATCAACACAGTGGAGGCCAAAATCAAGGTGTAAGGCATTCAACTCAATGTGAACCATCAGCCACACTGCCATTCCAACTGAAAAACATCAGGAGCAGCTGTTGTGCTCTCTGTATTCCACAGAACTTGTCATTCAGCTACATAACTGGAGGTAGCAGGTGGGAAAAGGATGCTAGAATTTCCTTTTTAATTTATGCATTTTCAAGTATGCCTGACAAAGCTGATTGCATATTTCTTCTCTATATTGGCAGAAGTCAGGCAAAAAGAGGGGAGGGAGAGGATTGATCCAGTGTCAATCCATGTTTGATCAGGGCTTCTCATTCTTGTGTCCTTAGACTGAGCCATGTGGCAAGATGCACATGAAATGATTCATATTACTGATGGTGTCATGCTTGACCTTCTCATACTTCATGAATATAACTTTATATTTGAGGAACAGATCCATCTTCATGGCCAGTGCTGTGCAGAGTCAGAAAGCCTTCCATCCCTACACACTCTTTGAAGACAGAGTCCTCAAGCATTGTAAAATAGACTCCATACCCCCATCTACCCAACCAAAGTGCTTTCTGGCACTGAGACAGGAGGAGACTTCAATATTTTGTTTTATATGTGACCAGTGACCTCCTCTACCACCCTAGGGCTGTCTGTCAATACACCTTTGATTGGTGTTCATAGTGAAGACCAGCTAGATAGATTTGCCAACACTTCAGCATAGTAAGAGAACAGATTGTCAACAAGAAGTTTCTCTTTATCTTAATCCATATCATGAAGACTAACAGCACCTCAAATCTTCCTAGACTGTTCAAATCCATCCGGCTTCTTAGTTTATTACCCTGTCTTTTTAATCTGTAGGTATTTTCTCATTCGTAGTACAGCTGTTTAAGGAGTCTAGTTTCTCTAGAAGTTAAAGAGTTACGCCTCTGGAGTTAAGATGCAGAGATTAACTTTTATGACTTGAGTATCACTGCAAAAATATATATAATATATATATAATTCTGTATTCAGTTTTCTAGACTTCCAGTTTCCACTTCGAATAGTTAACAGAAGACCTCAAAACAGTAGCACCTATGAGAAAGCTTAAAAACTATGAAAATTGCTTGCCCTACTATTCCTCACTTGATTCTATCCCGATCTCCTGAACAGCAGAAACATCCTTGGCCTCACCACTGCCTCAGAACACTTCAGTCTGAAACTGGGCAATGGAGTCAAGATTCAGCAAGTGGGTGGGTAGATCTGTCACCTTTTCACTTTCATATTCTCCCTACAATGGCGAAAGGAGTATTGAGCCTCTTCTAACTTATTTAATGAATTTCTTTCCTCAGAGGTCCTGTCTATCACTCCAAGTGAAGTTCTGGCACACTATGGTATTTACAAAGCTGGCATGTGGGAAAGTGAAAAGAGATGCTTTGGTCAATGACATTTTGTCCCATTCAGTTCCCACATTACCTTTCCTTCATATCTCTTGGCTAAAGTTTGGGCACAAGTTGAATATTTAAAAGCCTCAAAGTACATATGCTATCAAGTTGAGAAAGGAATTAAAACAAGCCTTCAAGTATTTTAAAAAAGGAGATTCCCTCTATACTTTCTTGGAATACACTAGTTCCCATCTCAGCATTTTCTGTACCATATATTTATTTAGCTTGTATTTCTTTTTCCTGTTAAGTTTCCTCCCATTTTTGCTTCTGTAGATCTGTGCTAAGATAACAATAAAAGGACAGGTTTCACTTTCTTGTTAGAATTAGTTTGGCATTCAGCATACATACTGAGGCAGGCTTGTCAACTGAGGCTGTGAAGTAGGCAGCAGACCCTCCAAAAGGGCCTCCAAAGGCGGGCTATGAAGGGTGCCAGCATCCCTCCTCCCTGACCCACATACCCAAGCCACCAACTCTAGGAAGATAAAGCTGAGGAGATATGGTTGCAAAATGAGTTCTTGCTAAAGCAACACTTTTATCACATAAAATCTACCAAATCAAAACCAGCTGTCACAGGCCAACTTTTTCTCCTGTTTCTTGAGAAGAGTCAAAGACTTGTCTCAATAGCAGAAGGATCTAATAGGACTTGAAGAGCATCAAATGCATAGACAAAATTAGCCAAAACCCCTACTTTCCTAAAGCAAAGAAAAACATACCAAGTTTTCAAAATAGAACACAGAAGCCTTTTTGGAGCCTAAAAACCCTACAGTAGTACAATTTAAGTTTATTCCTTTGTACAACTACATGACATGCATTTCAGTAGGTCTATATCTGTTTTGTAAACAAGATAGGACTGCAGTCACACCAGTTAACCAGAGTTGATTCTACATATAGGCCAGGGCCAACCTATTCTTGCAGTCAAAGATGGGAAGGGAAAAAAAAGTTGAGACCTAAGCACAGTTTCTTCCACTTCTTAAGTCTTGCATCCCAGAAAAGGCAAGCTGACTTTTGCCTCTTACTGTAAGTCCTTGAATTGTTCTACCTACGCTGCTGTTTGACAATTACAGGAATATCCCATGGTTTAATCATTCACCATTAGGGCACACACAGTAAGCCATTTCATCATTCATCCTGCCCTCTCATGGTCCTTTCAGCCAGTTAATTGAAGTCACAATTTAAAAGCAGGTGCTGAAGCTGTCAGGTACTACTCAACACCTTCAGCATTATATTCACAATATTTTAGTTAGATAACTAAAAATCTGTCACTGTATCACTGCACTCAAAACTGGAAGTAGTAAAAAAGTCAAGGTAACATAGATTGAAGACTATCTTGTCCAGCTTCCAGATGTTTCTAAATAACAAGCAATGATAGCTCCATTTTCTTCCTCTGATCTAGCAAGAACCTCTTCTGTCCTGTCTTCAGTTTGCACCCCTTGCTTTAACCAAAGAGAATCTTTACCTTATTCTTACTAGTTCTGAACAGCCATCACAAGAGGCACACTGTTCATCTCTGCACATTTAGAGGAATTATTTTTATTGAGGTTGAAATAAGAATCTTAATTTCAGGGTCAAAAAAAAAAAAAAGAGTTGTGCTTGACTCAGAGCTTCGGAATGTGTAAGAAATTATAAAAGAAAAACAAAGCATAACCATTTTCCCTCTTCTGGGTTGAGTTCCCAGTATATCAAAAAATACATCCCAATAAACAGAGAAAAGAGAAACCAAGTTTTCTTATTCCTATAATTCCTAACCAACCAATCTCCCTGCCTCAGGGAACAAAGATGACCAGTTGCTCCTTTTCTATTGAGGTTCTGCATCTTTCTCCATGTTAAGAGGTCCAGTCAGCCAAGTGTAGCAAAAATCTCCTAAGAACAACAATATTTTGAACCCACAAAAAGGAAACTGTTCCCTTAGAGAGGGACCACACAGAAGTGAAAAAGTGGAAGAAGTCGGTCCAAGCGGCTGAGTGTCTTATGCAAGACATTTAGATGTTGAATACTGAAACAATTTATATACTCTAATCTACACATACTTAATGCAGTAACTGTTTAAAAGGTTAAAAAACCTCAAGTTCTCTTAATCCACTAGAATTATTTAAACAAGTCTCTGTGCAGAAACAGAAAACTTAACTTCAGCAAGAGAACTAACAAGGCCTTAGTTACTAGAACTCTGCAATGAGACAGGTCCCACCAGAGTCCTACAAATACCTCTAATAGGAATCAAATATTAAAGTGACAGCAAATGCTGACACCAACACTGAAAACAGGCAAACAGGAAAAAAAATCTGGGAAGATTCATGTACAAGTGTATGATTTTTCTAGTTAATTTTTGCACATATTTGAAGAGCATAGCAACCACTTGCAGGCAATTTTTGATCCAATTTTTAGGTCTCAAAAGCTGTACAAAGGGCAAGCTCACAATGCAGTTTGCTCAGGCATGTTACTCGTATATGTATACCTTAAAGCCTAATATATTTCTGATGGCATAACTGCAGGTTTCACCAACTTGCAGCAGAATCAAACCCATGGACCTAATTAGCTTCTTATTCTGAGACTTCCGTTTGATCTGTATGGCTTGTGACTAGAGACTTCAGGGTACATTTTGCACAACCCCAGCCCTGTTTTAGCATGAATAGTTTCTCTCACTACCCCAAAAAGCAAGTGAGAGAGAAAAATGACAAAGCTCAACAACTTTCCCTTTTGCTAGCAACACCTCCTTCTGCCAAGAATTACACCACAATTTGCTTACTTACATCTAGTGAATCCTCATTGACCAGGATGAGAGACATACTCTGTGAGATGAGTCTGCAAGAATACCCTGCAAGAGAAAAAAAATACACAGGGATTTATTTTTTGGAAGAATATTTAAGGTTTAGCTAAACCTTATAATAAGCATCTACAGGTCAGATTACAATTTACTTTTTGAGCAGTTACTCCCATCAAGCAGGTTACTGGGAAACCTCAATGTATAGAACACACTCCAACTTGACAATTTGACTAGCAGAGGCTGCATTTTATCTGCCTTTCCAAATACATCACTTGAGATGTTTTAAACAAAGAAAACATACGAACTAGATGCAGTAAATATAGGCTATAGCCTTACAGCAAATTTAAATATTTCTATACCTCAACTTTTTTTACCTACATAAACAAAGAACTACCTTCCATATATTACAGAAACAGATCCGAACGCACAGTTGTGGCTATAACATATGACAGGAAGCACACACATGGAATCTGCTGTTGCTACCCAGTCCCCTTTGCCCACGCTTGGGTTCTGTGAGCATTTTTTTTTTTACTCTGAAGAGTTTAGTGTGGAAGGTCCCGAGCTTCATCAAAAACTACAGATCAGTCACACACATCCTACCAGCTCCTACAGGCACCAGGTAACTGTATTAGATCACTCTTAGTGTAGGACCAACCAGGGCATGAAAGAACAAGAGCAAGTTCCCATAGTCTAGAGCAGCACTCAGAAGGCAGTTCTGTACATCTGCCAGGACACCAAAATTCAAAGCAGAAATACATAAGACAGAAAAAAGCCTCTTATTTTTTGTAACAGTAAAAGCTGGTGACTGCAGTATCACTCAATGCCACTGAAGTGGCAGTTTGTCATTGACATGAGAGAAAAGCCATATCTAGGATATATATACTTGGTATTTACCCCATCCATGGAAACATCCAGGCTGGATGGGGCTCTGAGCAACCTGTTCTAGTTGAAGATGTCCCTGCTCATTGCAGGGGGATTGGACTAGATGACCTTTGGACATCCCTTCCAACCCAAACTATTCTATGATACCACAATAAATGGTTTAATTTCAGCTTATTTAACAGCAAGAAACAAATGCAAACTCACAGACTAACCACATTACATTATCCTAAAAGCTTGTGCAAGTTCTCTTGGGACTGGGAAAATCATGTAGCTTCATAAGACAGTAGATAATGCATTTATTTGAAAAGCACAAGCTTTTTATTGCTGATTTAAGTTACATAGGAAAAGGAAATACAATAGAATTAGTATGTATTTCTACTGCACTTTTATATAGAAATGTATCACAGCAAGTTTAAAAAATTGCTGTCATAAAATGAGGTCTCAGGACATCTTTCACTAGCAACTGGAGGCTCCTGCAGTGTGAGAGTAACATCCCAGTGATGAACCACTGCTAGGCCGACAGGTTCAAAAGCAAAACAGCATAGTCAATGCAAAAATATTAAGTGTCTCTCCACATATCTCACAACAGCAAGAGAACAACTGAGACATTAATTTGTTTTCTGTAGGACTCTTGGTTCCTTACAAAGGCCACACCAGTTCACCAACTGCAATACAAATCACTTCCTCAGGCTACAGAGTTTTATAATTGGGCCAGTTTTGTAGGTATAATCCATGGTTAACACGCCTGCATGAACAACTTCTGTCAAGGAAGTAAAGCCCTCATCTTCCTTTGTGGAAGGCATGTTTGTACCACATAGCCAAGCACCTTCAGTCAGCAGGTTTGATTACCTGCAGAAGGTTTGATTCTCTTCCATTTTCACAGCTGTGTGGAAAATGAATATCAGGTACAACCTTGCAGATACATTTTTCATCTTATTTATGTTAATGAGGTACAGTTTACTTTCTGCTTTAAAGAACATAGAATGACATTGAACTCACACACGTGTTGGGAAATGGATGAAATGTATTCTAACAAAGTGCAGCCTACAACATGAAAGCTTTGCAGATAGCCTCTGATTCTGCCTGTGAACAAGCCTTAGGTGGTTGTACAGAATTGAGTAATGAAGCTTCAACACAGAGACAAAACACTGACTTGGGAAAAAAAGTCAGTTTGTCATTTTTAAAACTTAGTCTCTAGCTGAAGAACCACTTTCCTGAGTAGAAAAAGAATATTACAAACTTAAGCACTTTCTTCATTGTCAGGGTTACTCTTTCCCCAGGGAATGGCAACAGCCTTGTGCAGCAGGCTGTTACAAATTCAGTATAACTAATTCAGAAGGATTTTCTAGTAGCATTTGATTGGGACAGCAGCTGCAATAGCAAGCTGCAATTCCTAAACTACTGCTCACTGGTTCATTTTACTCGTTTCAAAATGAGCAAGATGCCACTTGGCAAGTGGAGCTGGAAAACTAAACAACAAATTAAAAAACCCACACACAATTGTGGAATGCACAGAGCTGCTCTGCTGTGCATCTTCAAAGTCATGGAGACAGAAGAACTAATCCTGCAATTGAGGTAATTTTACATCTTGTCATCACATTAAACTGGAAGCAGATCAAGACTGGAATAGAAGGATGCAAGTCAAGCCTAACAATGGTTTATAGGAGATCTGTACATGATACAGAATTTCAGGTTTAAGACTATGTTAAAATCTAGCACTAGTATAACGCAAAGTAACTGGCAACTGTTAAGATTACAAGAGACATTTGTAGTCATATTTTGAAGTTTTATAGTAGTTATTGCTGGCAGTACTAACATGGCAAGTAAAAATACACTCTAAGATCAAGGCATATTTTTGTCAATGCTTCTAAGTAGAATAAGATCAACTGTTGGTTCAAAGCAGGTATTAAATGTCAATCTACACCTGTAAGTTGATATCTAGTTTAAAAGTCTAGCTAAAAGTCCATGAAGCAGATGAATCAGGTACTTCTGGGATTTATTTCCCTTCAAGCATCCTGGGAGAAATAAGGCTTGAACCACAGTTCAAGATCACAGCCCACATGCACATTCCTACTGCAGGCAGAGAGAACCCAGCAGCTGAGGCGAAACAGATGATCATTTGTGTTCAGAGAGGGCACACACACACACACACCCCGCTCAGACTTCACACAGGGATACAGGCAAGTCTGCTGACATAGCTTCCATTCTCTCAACTGAGAAATCACGGCTTGCCGTAACAGCTATATTCTTACCTGTAAATTGGAAATATAGGTTTGATGGATGGACAAGGAACCGGCCAGATAGCCACATTCAAAGAGTTACAGTCAATGGCTCAATGTATAAGTGGAAACAAGTAATGAGTAGTGCCCCTCAGAGGTCAGTCCTCAGACTAATACCATTTAGTATCTTCATCAATGACAGACCATGGGATTGAGTGCACTCCCACCAAGCTTGCAGGCAACACCAAGCTGAGTGGTGCAGTCGACTTGCTTGAGGGAAGAGATGCCATCCAGAAGGACCTTGACAATCTTGAAGAGTAGGCCCGTGCAGACCTCATTAAGTCCAGCAAGGCCAAGTGCAAGGTCCTATACCTGGGTTGTAGCAATCCAAAGTATCCATCAGTATAGAGGAGGCAATGAATGGATTGAGAGCAGCTCTGCTGACAAGTACTTGGGGATACTGGTGGATGAAAAATTAGACATGAAACCCCACCTGGAGTACTACATCCATCTCTAGGGACCTCCCACACAAGACAAGCATGGACCTGTTATTGAGTGGGTCCAGAGGAGGGCCACAAAAGCAGAGGGCTGAAACCCCCTCCCGTGAAAAAAAGTCTCTAGATTGAGCAAACTGAATAACTCTTAGAACAGCCTCTGGGGAGACCTTTCAAAAGACAAATGGCGCTTATGAGAAAGACAGAGAGACTTTTTACCAGGGCTTCTACTAGCAAATCAATGGACAATGGTTTTAAACTGAAAGAGGGTAGATGTAGATTTAGATAAATAGAAGGAAGAAATTTTTTTTGTGATGAGGGTGATGAGATCAGAACACATTGACCAGAGAAGTTGTGGATGCCCCACCATGGGAAGTGTTGAAGGTCTGGTTAGACAGGGCTTTGAGCAACCTGGTCTAGTAAAACATGCCCCTGCCCATGGCAGAAGAATTTGACTGGATCTTCAAAGGTCCCTTCCAACCCAAATCATTCTATGATTGCAAGGCAGTGCTCACAGCTATGAATGCACACTCCAGGTAAGAGCATTTAGATCAACTGTAGGGTTTGATTCCTTGTCTGAGGGAGGGATGAGCTTCAGTAAACACTTCATTCCCATTCCCAGGAAACAATCTGTTACTAAGGAGGTTTTCAGCTGGAAATGTATCAGTTCTGATTTTCTGGAAGCCTGCTGAGCATCAGAATGGTGGTAAACAGAAAACTGCCTTGAGGTTTTTTGCCTTACTGAAAGGCAAAGACAAACCAGAGTCTGACGATTAAGAGAAGAATGAAGCTACAAGAACACTGTTACACCTTCTAGGGTTATTTGCAGAGACTGGCTAAGGGCAGTTTTAACTGATAAAAACTGAGGACCATATGTCATGCTCAAAGATGTTTCCAAACCTATTTTCTGTAGGTAGAGAGTTCAAATGATTGATCAGTACTAAAGGTTATCAGGAACACAATCCTCACTATTGGCTGCCACATAGCTGAGTGGAAGGCACACAAACCACCCCACCACAAGGTCCATCATAACTCTTCAGTGAAGTCAAGAACACAAGAGACAGAGAGACACAGATTCCAAAGGCAACAGAATCAAAAGGAAGCTGGAAGAATGAAGTACTCCAACTCACCTGTCAGTAGCTCAAACATCCCTCAACACATATACTTATCCATATAACAAGCAAGAGCCCATGAGCATAACCTCCACACACAATGAAAAAGTGAAAATACTTTTTACTCCCCATATAGCATATTAACACCTGAAGCATAGAGTGTACATGTGGATCAGGCTTTAGACTGCATATTTATTACGGTTTTAATGTGTTAGATAAAAAAAGAAGGGTGTCACATGTCTGTACTTTCAGGCCAACTTGAACATGAAGCTAATTAAGTTCCAGAGTTTTACTACCAAATTGTACAGTAAATGAAGTGATAATTTGAAGTTGGAAGGGAAATGTTTATCCTATTCAAGTTGTTATGACCAAAAAAATGGTTAGAGAGACAAGCTGGAAATTAGTCACCTTCACAGTAAGCAACTGCTGAAAAGCTCATCTATTTGTGTTCAAGCTAGCTGCTATCAGTTAACACAAAAACTTATTTCAGATATTTGTGTCAAAAACTGTAGCTACATTCCTTTTAATTTCTCTGAAGATGATGCTTCCCTCCTCTCAAGTTGATCACTGCTTTTAAAGTAAGCAGAAGCTACAGTGAGTGCTTCAAACCAGACAACTAGCATTTAAATCAATTGTCTACTTCAGCCATCCACCTTCTTTCTACTACAACTGCATCAGTGCAGCAAGTTATGTCTTGGTACTGACTTCGACAAAGACATATGAAACTTCATTCAGTTTTGATAAGTAGCCAAAAATTCTAGTCAAATAAACTACATTCTGAAATTCTACTACATGAACCAAAAAATAAAAAAAAAAAAAAGCAGAAGACAGACAGCAAATGCCTAAAGTTTTGCTAAAGGTAATGTAAGTTCAGCTACAGAGAATCACAGTTCTTCCAGGAGGAGCCTGAAACACACCCAAACCCATCTACATGCAGTTCTACATATAAAAAGCTTCATTGGTCTCATTCTTCATATAGTTAGAGAATCGTGAAGTCAGCATAAGCTTGAGAAAGCTCAAGAAATAGCTCCTTCAGCAGAAGGTAACTTATGCTGTTAAGTATTCCCTTAACTTACACCTGTACATCTAAACAGACTAATCTGCAAACCTGAAAGCAATTGTGGATGGCACTTTGTTACACAGGCACACTACAGACTGTGGTGATAAGCAGTGTTCTAGGCTTAAGAAGATGAAAGTGTCACTCAGTTCTGCGAGACATCGGATCACCACAGCACCACTTCACCTCTTTGGGCAGATTTACTAGTTACAGGGAGAAAAATCACCAAAAAGAACACAGGAGCATCATGGCACTATATTGCCAAGGATGCTGTATTTGTGAGATAACATGACATCACAGGGCATGGGTGCTTATATCAGGATCTGTTCCTTCACTAAGTCTTTACTACTCAGTTAAGACCTAGGTAGCCCCTCCCCTGGTAGGCTACTGGTCTCGTGTGAAGGGCTATGGCAGCACAGGCGTAGCTTACAAAGCAGCACTGCAAGCACAGCAACATTCTGTGACAGCACCAGGTATTGCTGCCCAGGCTGCCCACCCTGCAAGCATCCACAGTGAGAAAAACGCTGAAGGATTTGCGTTTTGAGCTGTTACTAGGCCTACTCATGTGGCATATCCAATGCAAGACTAGCACAGTAGTAGAAGTGCTACAGAACATAACATCTAGTTCCTACACGATTAAATTTATAATTACCACCTCCCACTTCAGCCCAGTCTTACAGTAAAATATTTGACAAATTACAATTAGAGTTGGGTATATAGACTGATTTTATCAGATACATTTATGACCTAAAAGGAAATTAAGGTTTAATGGCTGCTTCTAACAAACCTGAATTTGCAGTGCTAAGAATTCTCCAGTTTTAGGGTGCAAAAGCAGGTAGTCAGATAAACACCTGTGTCTTAAGTAGGTACCACTATTACCTCAGCACCCAAGCACCCCTGTCTGATACTTAAATTCCTACTTTTTGTTCACATCACTGCAAGACTTTTTTTTTTTTTTGCATCAACAAGTCTGAGACAAGGATATCTATGGTGTGCCTTGATAAAACAATTCATTTTCAAAGTCTACTCATACACTGAACAGCAGGAACACTCTTCCACTACAAATCATGACATCCTCAGCTAACAGATGTGCCATAAGGTGACAACAGGAACAATTATTCAAGGATCCACCTGATTTCACAGACAAAGTTTGCAAGAAGTTGTAAGCTATATGCTCTATACTACCATATTTCCCATCATGCCCCAAACACTATTCAAGTCTAGAAAAGTCAGTCAGTAAGAAAAGAAAACGCAGCCATATAACAGTTTTGCAGAATGACAGAATGTTAGAGATTGGAAGGGACCTCAAAAGATCATCTAATCCAATCCCCCTGCTGAAGCAGGAACACCCACATAAGGTTACACAGGAATGTGTTCAGGCAGGTTTTTAATGTCTCCAGAGAAGGAGACTCCACAACCTCCCTGGGCAGCCTGTTCCAGTGCTCTGGCACCCTCAATGAGAATAAGTTTCTTCTCAGATTTAAGTAGAACATGCTGTGTTCCAGTTTTAACCCACTGCACTTTGTCCTATCATTAGTTGTCACCGAGAAGAGCCTGGCTCCATCCTTGTGACAATCACCCTTTATATAAATACTAATAAGGTCACCCCTCAGTCTCCTCCAAACTAGAGAGCCCCAGCTCCCTCAGCCTTTCCTCATCAGGGAGATGCTCCACTCCCTTAATCATCTTTGTTGCCCTGTGCTGGACTCTCTCCAGCAGTTCCCTGTCCTTCTGGAACTGAGGGGCCCAGAACTGGACACAATATTCCAGGTGTGGTCTCACCAGGGCAGAGTAGAGGGGAAGGAGAACCTCTCTCGACCTACTAATGACTCCCCTTCTAATACACCCCAGGATGCCATTGGCCTTCCTGGCCACAAGGGCACAGTGCTGGCTCATGGCCAACCTGCTGTCCACCAGGACCCCCAGGTCCCTTTCCCCTACACTGCTCTCTAATAGGTCATTCCCCAACTTACACTGGAACCTGGGGTTGTTCCTACCCAGATGCAGTACTCTACACTTCCCCTTTTATATTTAATTAGATTTTTCCCTGCCCAACTCTCCAGCCTGTCCAGGTCCCGCTGGATGGCAGCACAGCCTTCTGGTGTGTCAGCCACTCCTCCCAGCTTGGTGTCATCAGCAAACTTGCTGGCAGTGTACTCTATTCCCTCATCCAAGTCATTGATGAATATATTGAATAGTACTGGTCCCAGTACCAAACCTTGAGGAACTCCACTAGATACAGTTTAATGCAATGCACAGTCTAACTGGAACATTAGTCTGGTTGAGCTCTCCAGTTTCCATGAGAACACAATTACCTGTATTTGCTCCATACAAGAACTGCACTTAAGAGCAAAACCATCCCTTTTGCCACAAAAAAGACCCTGAATATAACTTGACACTCACAGCAAAAACTTCAAAACCCTCAAATCTTCTCCAAAGTGAAAGCTACATAATGCCTTTCTGCTACCAAGGAACCATTCCATAAAAAGCAAGCCTGGTTTTGTATAAAACCTCACAGAGCAGATTTAGCATGTAACCTGCCACACACCAGACAAATTCAGAATAACCAGAAAAATGGATACCTATATTGAGTGCTGTTTCCTGTTTGTCCCCTGTCAGAATCCATATCTTAATTTCTGCCTTCATTAGCGTGGCTATTGTTTCTGGAACACCTGCTTGCAGACGGTCTTCAATGGCTGTAGCTCCAAGCAACAGTAAATTCTGGAAAAAAAAAAGAATTTGAGGGATTGTTTTCTAAAGATAAACCTCTGTTTGGAACACACTCAAAAAGGAATTAAAGACAGCATGTTGTGCCTCATCACTAATACAGCATTTTGACAAGCAATTCACTACAGTAAGTTTCTGGTGTGGCTGTTCTGTTTCCTCTGCATACAATTCCCATTTGAAGAGGTTGAGAATGGAACAGAGTGTTTCTGATCAGAGAGATGGCAATGTTTCAAGAGCAATTAATTCAAGTTATACAACTCCAAAGCTATTCTATGGATGAACATTTATACTAGAGCATTCACTAATCACCATAGCAACATGGCGAGAGCTCACAGTTTATATATTACTTAAGCTCACAAAACAAAAGTCACCTGGCATCACATAATTTAAACTAATTTCCCTCCCATAAAATGTACATATGGACTGGATACAATCACTCAAATCAAAAATTATTGCAAGTATTTATGGATACAATCACTACATTTATGTAATACAAGTGGTATGAACATTAATCAATCCAAGTATCTCTAGTCTACATACAGATGTCTGCCAGAAAAACATGTCTCATACAACAAATTTAATACTACAAGAGTTAGCCATAGGCTTATGCAATTCTAAAACAATTGCTTGAAGAGATTTGGCCATGTTACAGAAAAAAAAAGGCAGACAAAAAACATAAGAAAAATTTGTGTCAAAAGACAGTCTACACAGTCAGTTTGAAACTTAAAAGGCATCTTAATGATTCCTTAGACATGTAAAGGTGTTCAACTCAAAATAAATTGAGTTTAATAATACTGTATCATTTCAGGAATTGCACAGAAAAAGTAAGAGCTCCTGTTCTTTGTAGGGACTATCATCATTCAAAATAAGTCAAAACAGTTGAAATGAACAGAAGTAGTTAAGAGAGTTGGTGTTGTTCAGCCTGGGGAAGACAAGGCTCCAGGTGGACCTTATTGTGACCTTTCCACATATAAAGAAGCTTCTCAGAAAAATGGAGAGAGACTGTTCAACAAGGCCTGCAGTGCCAGCACAAGGGGTGATGCTTTTAAACTGAAATAAGGTAGATTTTGATGGGACATGAAGAAGGAATTTGTTTTACAATAAGGGTGGTGAGGAACTGTAACAGGCTGCCAGAGACGCTGTGGATATCTCGTCTCTGGAAGTGTTCAGGGCCAGACTGGATAGGGCTTTGAGTAACATGGTCTAGTGAAAGATGTCCCTGTCTATGGCATGGGGCTTGGACTAGATGGTCTTTAAAGGTCCATTCCAACCCAAACCATTCTATGAAGCGATCATTACAGCAGCTCCTGCTTGTATGTGTCTATGAATGCACAAAGAACAGAAGGGGCAGTGGTCACTCACACAGGTGTGTAGGCTAACATTAGTTACAGGTCTTGACAAAGCTTATGTTCTGTTATGAGATCTTCAGACGGTAAAGGCAGCAGAATAATTTGCTTCAGTACCTTAAAGCCTCCTTATGGAATGTTAGCCCTCTCGATACTAATAAGACTTCAAGGTTACAAATGCAATCCAAGTGTGCAACTGTAGACTGTCTTCTATTCCCAAAATTACTTGTTACGCAGTTAAACATGACAGCACAGGGACTGGCACAGCTGAGCTACCTGAGCAAAGGAGTTACTCTTGCACCTGCTGAAGCCCTCAGACAGTGTTGGGGGTAAGGAAGCCAGTTCAACTTTGTGTCTCTGTGTACACCTGTACTATGATGCACTGACCTCAACGCTCAGACTGACAAAGTAGCTCTCCCACTCCCATTTCAGCCCTTAGATGAAAAATAATCCTGTTAAAATACACTATATGTTACAGCCACAAAACAGTTTATTTAGAAAATCCCTACAGACCAGAGAATTTAACCTGGGAAATACCAGCTCTAAGAAGAAAGAAAAATCACACATATCCACACACACACACTCCTTCCACATCTTGAAGTTTCACGTGCAATTTTCCACTCCTTGGTATTATAAGTAAGCAAACATTAACAGGAAAGGAACACAGTGGATATTTCCTACCAATATGGCACTAAGTCCAAAACTCCAATTCTACAATCCACTCATAGGTCCCTTTTTTCCAAGATAAATTGTAAAAGGAGGCAGAAGGCAAAAAAAAAAAAGTTTCAGAACACATTTTAAAGAGAAATGACCCATGCTTGTTCTACACCTGAGTGAAAACAGAAAAATACAAGAGCACAGTTCGGGAAGGAGAAAGCTGAGAGGAGCTATGCAAATCTATGGAATCATAGATTAGATAACCACAGTGCCACTGACTGAATAAACACATAAGACAACTTTAGGTGTTAGTTTGAAAAGTAAGATGCCATCTTCAGCTATTGCTTAAAGAGTTCTTGGAGTTTTCCTATTACCTTATGAAATTGGCTCCCACCATAGTTTCAACCACCTTCCCTCTTCTGCCCCAACTTACACAACCAGTAGCAATCTAAAACTTAAGCTGAAGTGTTAATATTAATTTTCAAAAAGATTGAAGTTCAAAGAGTGTTTTAAAGAAACAACTAAAGAAAATAAGAGTGAAATAACTGGAGTGAGGGGAAAGAGATTGAATAAATGTGAGGAAGGGGACTATCAGCATTTCAGAAAGACCAGTGAGTATCAAAGAAACACTGGCCCCTAGTGTTGACGTTTCATCATTTCACTCAGTGTGGGATCAGAGTGTCAAACTGATTCTCTGATGCCTACTTTGCCTTTCCAGAATTATGAGTTTTGCAATTTGCCTGAAGAGCAGTCTTTCATCTTTTTTTCAGTCTATGTGTCCGTAGGCCTTGGAGAACACTTGTCAACAGCCATCAGAAAATCTGAACTGTGACTGCTGTTACAAACAGGAATAAGTTTATATACTAGTACATGGCAACTTCATGCAATGCAACAATTTTATGCATTATCTTTACCAGGTTAGAGCAACCTTATAAAATATAGCAAAACAAAAAGAATGTGAGAAAATAGTTTATAAGTAGCAATGACTTTTAATACATAAGTTAGTCTCAGATCCACAAATTAAAACTTGAGAGGTGTATGGACTCAACAGGCTGCCAACTAAGAATACTTTTACAGTTCCTCATTCATGACATTAATGGTTTGGTTTACTGTATAAAGCCCAAATTCCATGGGGAAAAAACACATGTAAGAGAATCTATATCTGACAAAAGCACCATGCATCTTACCTTTTCAATGATCTCATAGCATTCCTCCAGCTTCTGAGTTCTGTCTTTCAGAACCGTACTGCTTTCATTGTAGACATTCAGCCACTCTCTGTAAGAGTTTTCTGACAGGTCTGCATAAGCAATGCACAGCGTCCTCAGACCTACAGAATAGAAGACAGTGATTACACACAGTAAAACAACACTGAGTATCATCAAATCATTAATGCCCTAATGAATGCTGAGTTCTAACCCTCTCACTGGAGCCAAACAGAGCTTTCAATGCACACTTAAACTCTGGATTCCAGAAAATCTCCCTGGACATTTTTGAAGCATTTGGGTTTTCACAAACATAAAACAAGAGCCTGGCTCACTTAGATTCCTAATGTTGGTGCAAATCAAGACAGCCTAACAGGCAGAAATGTTTTCATGGTTTTCAGTATTGCAATCTAGCCATACTGGAACAACAAAAGGACAATCTTTAATCTTTGTTATTTAAGTACAAAAGCAAGCTTGGCTTTCATGTATTTCTAAAATGATCAAATTAAACAAATAGCTGGGTACATATTGTGATTGAAGATATTACTTAGTCAAACATACTGCGCAGCACGTTTCATTTTAGGATTGTTTTCTCCTACAGTGTATGCACGTAACTCACAATAATAATAGCAATTACACTTGCACCAAAGAATAGAGAGAATTGGGCCCATGAACTATGAAAACCATTCTATTAGACTACTGACAAAAGTTAACATACAGAAGTAATCATTTTTTTTTTTTTCTGGCAAGAGTCAAGCAGAAAGGAGTGTGTGCCATAAAATACAGGAGTTTAGTTACTGAGAATGTGGGACTCCACACAAAAAAGATCTTAAAAAGCTGAATAAATGTTTTCAGATTCAGCAAAAAACATCCTGCTTCATGGTTTTACTATAATGCAAATATTTTCTGCTATTACAGAAGAGAGAACAAAGCCAAATACTTCCCTGTGCATGGAAGTGTATTATCACTCAAATGCCTTAGAGACTACTTCAGATCATCATTGATGTCTTGGTCTTCCAGGTTTCTTACCATGTTCAGGTTATCATTCTGCTCCATAAAGCCAGAGATGTGGTCATTTGACTTTGACAAAACCACTTCTAACTCCAGTGTAACTGGGGTGGCTCTTCCCTTCATCATGGCCATACAGAACCCCATCATTTCCTCCCAAATTCCACTTCTCTGCTCAAAGTACACATAGGTAAGGCACAAACTGCCATTGGCATAAGGTTATCTGAGAGCTGTTTATTTGCTGATTACACAACACTTCTCAATCTTCATAACCATTGTATTTGGCACTGCAAAGCTTAGCCCAGAACACGCTCCCATTTGGTATCTTGAATTCTCATGACATGTTGTTTCTCTTACCTTCTGTTGCGAAGTATTCGAGATGGCACAGTGTTTGCTCCATATACTGTGAATCTTTAGAAAGCCTCTCAAAAATCACATTATCCTATTGAAACCAAAGTCATGACAACAGAGTAAGTTTATAACTGAAGTGCTCATTTGGTTATTTACAAGCTCAAGTGAAGTAACCTGAGTGAACTTGCTAACATCAGAACCCAGGATTATATTTACAAGTACACATTCAGATTAAAAGACTCTGGTTTGAGTAAGTAATCTGGATTGTGCCCAGTGGCAGAGATACCGTACCCACTTCAAATGGCAGAAACAGAAGCACACCCTGCTGTCCTCCCCTCTTTCCATAGAGGGGTCCCCATTATTGGGCAGTACGGAACACTCCTTTCTGAATTACTAAGCAGATACGTGGATTTTCAGAGCATTTAAGTGTCTGGTCTTATTCAGCACACATTGTAGTCCCATACAGAACTTCTTGCAATCCTTTCTAGAAAAGATACCCACTGATGTTAAAAAATAGAAGGCAGAAACTGAACAGATTCTACCACAAAATTCTCCCTGAAATAATCTCCCTCTTCCAGCAACTTTCTTCATCACTAAATCAGAGGGCAATTGAAAAAGTACAGGTAACAGCTAAAATCAAAATGCAGCACCACCACCTACATATTTAGAGTCTCCGGATTCTATTCCGCAGCTACCAGAGCAGGTTGCTACATACAGGTACAATACACAAATCCTGCTTTTGTTCACATACATAGTCTCAAACTAGGTTAACAAGCCTACATCTATCACTGATTAGAGACTGGCATACAAAACAAGTAATTTGTGATGGATGTGACAGGATTGGAGATGACTATCATAATGTGGAAGGGTTCATGTAGAATAAATGTTAACTTACATTTTAGCTGAGGGGTGGATGCAGCAGAACATACAAGACAAACCAACAGATTCCACTAACTACTATAAGCCTTTTGCTCTGTTAGACATTTGAGACTGCTCATACAGAAGATGGCATGAAGCTTTTTACTATGAACTCTCCCCATTCTCTATCCCTTCCAGTGCCACACTCCAAGAAACAGTGTGAACACTGGCAATAAGGAGCTGCAGATCTGTGCAATCCTACTAAGCATACAATGTTGAAATACCACACCGTAAGAGTGGGCTTAATTCACTCCCACCACACCAGCACAAAGCCAGCACGTCCAAATCAGGGGAGTTAAACTGAAGCAACAGACCAGTGCACCCAGATCTATGTCATGACAAGTTCAAGTAAATCAGATTCTTACAGAAGTCAGAAATAGTTCTCGCAGTTGCAAAAAGCCACGTGCATTGTTTTCCATTGAAATCAGAACCACACTCCAGCTGTGGCCAATGTTAGTTTTGCAGCCTTTATACTTAGTAAGTTATTGCTCTTGTCAGTGAAGACAGAAGCACAACATGGTGCAAGCCATGATGACAAATAACAGCAGGTGCAGAGATGGAAGAGCCAGATCAAGAGCCAACCACTTGAGAACAGATTTTAGTATTACAGATTCAGACAACAGCATTTAGTCAAGCTCCTGAACTGCTGCTGCACAGCTGGGTGAAATCCTGCCTTTGCATAAGTGAAAGATTCTGCTCCCATTAGTTTCAGGATTTCAACAGGTTAGTTAAAAGCCCAGAAATACTCCTGCCTGCAGAAAGAGTCAGGGGAGGAATGACAGATCTAAATCACCTGGCCCTAAACAGAAAACCAACAGGTATTATGGATGTACGAGACACAAAATGCCAGTATCAGCCACAGCTGTGGAAACAATAACTGGTAGTGTTAGTTCTCCATTAGGTAGCATAATTACTTACAGCCCCTTTGCAGTAGAGACGTAGTTTTCCTGCTGGAGTTCGAACAATCACTGACATTCTCTTCCTGTTGCTATTGAAAGAAAAATACTTGCTTTCATTAGTCACAGTGATGCCAAGCAAGTCAAGCTCTAGCCAGTGAATATTCTCAGATGTGCTTAGTGCATCTGAGATCAGGTGAGATGTAACAGTAATAACTTAAGACCCCGTATTCCTTGACAGCAAAGAGAAATACTAAAAATTGTCCACATCCAGTTTCAGCCCTATTGATGAGCATTCAACCAGAACACAGACTTGCACACCAATGTGAGCAAACATTTGGAAAAAATTGAGAAAGAACTAGATGGCATGAAAATCCTCTTGAAAGAAGCAGAAGTCACATTTATTCTCAGCTTTTCCTTATTTCTCAAGTAAAATTGTTCTGGGGACTCAGGCTAGAAATGGAATCATTAAGGCTGAATGCATATTTATTACAGGTATCGAAATAACTAACCATCCAGGTTAGTTATTAGGCAGTTATTTAACTTCTAACTCAAAGGAATGCTAAAATGTCATAGAAAGGAATCATGGTACAGATTAGCTCTTCGCCTCCCTATAGGTTCTTTTTATTGGTCTAATCAGAAATACAGAGTTGGCATTATGTAGAAAAAGTCAGACCCCCTGAGCAGGGCGGCATAGCAAGATAGTCAGGTTTGGGATATATTTTTAAAAAAAAGGTGAACTGTAGCATACAGAGTTTTAAGAAAGGAAGGTAGGCAAGGAGGCTTTTTGTTTGATAAATGTCAAAATTGATCTTAAACACTTTCTTTAAAAAAGCCACTAGAAAAAAAAAATCAGCAGCTAAGAGGTAGAGAAAAGCAAATCAACTGTCACCAAGGCAACCCTGAGAACGTGTGTTTTCATATTCAGAAGAAATTATCTATAATTCTTTTCCTTAACAAAAGGAGAGCTAAGAAGTATCGTCCCTCCTCATTCCTTTCTTGCCAGTATGTACAAAGAGATCAGTGCAGAGCAATCTTCCTCCTCCTCTGAAGTTGCTCTGGGAAATAACCCATTTTCAAGGCTCAAGAGACATGTGTAAGGAACTAAGCTCTTGGCATGTATGACATACAGAACACAACCCTATCTGAGACTTTCTGAAGAAAGTCTAGAAGCACAGCAGTTAACTGTGCCCAGAAGTTCTGCAGCAAGCCAGTGACACTGAGAAACTTCCACATGCTTTTTGAAATCTAATTACAGGAGCTCCCTCACTGGTCAAGAGGGAAGTTGAGACCACAGGAAAGAATTACAACAGCATTTTCTACCAGTGCTGCATGTAGGCTACAGACACACCTGTCTGTAGACACCAGGGTATTGGTCAACTTGTCAAAAAACTTGAAGAACTTTTCTAGCACCATTTTAGATATTGCCCCAGTAGTGCAAGTATCTACACTCTAGCTGAAAAGGGGAAAGTAATCAAGAACAGTGTTCAAAGTAAGGCAGGACACAAGAAAAGCCACCTACCCAAATCTTCCCTGACTTTATTTTTACATACTCCTTTAAAGCAGAACTAGATAATTTAGAGGGCAGAAAACAAGACATCAACACTTTAAGCCACAGTAAGAGTAGAAAAAACTGCAGAAAAGCCTGCTGACTAACACCACCCAAACTGGCAAAACTTTATCAACCAACAAACCTTTAATGTTGTCCAGTGATTCAGGGGCACAATTTATAACACAAGGCTTCTTGCTACCCAAGCAGTGCCCATCCTAACTAACCTGATAAGGTCTAAGTGCCCGCACTGCTTAGTTTTTCATGGCTGGAGGGGCACCAAAAAGCCCTCTTATTGTAGATTCCATCCAATCAAAACCAATTAACATACAGAAGCACTAGAAGAGTGCAGTCTGAATCTCAAGGCATGTTCTTGAAGTACACAAGTAACATCAGGAAATCAGTGAGGCACAGAATGACACTTTAGGGCAGCAACTTCTTGAAAAGTCAATGGAGCTGGAGCAGCAGGGGAGATTTTCATGCCCATCTGCCAACAGCCACCGGTCTGCAAGCAGCTGTCAGTCCTGTATTGGAAACTAAGGGGATGGAGGAGCAGGACAAAATTAAGGAAGTTGAGCTTTTCCGTTGCATCAGCTGAATCTTTTTATTCTAGATAACAGACTTACAAAAGTGGTATTCTTGTTCCCCTGCATTTAGTATATCAGAGGAAAACTTACCTGGAAAACTCCAGCACATTAAGAATTTCAAAGGTTTTTTCTTTTCCCAGCTACAAAAGAAAGCACGTAGTATTGTAAGTATGATTTGCAGTATATTCTTACCTGTGTAAACAGGCAAGTTGGTTAAAACACCTTTGTTTACACAGCCTAGTGTGAATAAAATGTGGTAATAGCTCCCTCTCATGGTGAAAGTGATGCAGAGCCCTATTTAATAACTAAAATTGTGGCATCCTCCATTTACTATTTTTACACCATCTCAAGGAACTAATCTTACTGTAGAAGGATAAGCACACTTCAAAAGTTAAGCTTAAAAGTTAAGCTTACTTCCTAACAGCTATCAACTAAGAAACATTACAGACAGAGAATTATTCCAAGTTACAATAAACATGCCATCAGATTTGGCATTACAATAACCTTTGTCTGAACTGCCTTAGTATTTCCTTTACTTGAACTTACAAGCAAATTAGATTACACTTTAAGCCAAAAAATGCTTAACTGAGGAGTAAATCCTGTTATCAGCAACAACTGTTCGCTGGGCTTCAGCACAAGCAACCCAAGCAAGTAAAAGGATTTAGAAATGCCTTGTCTGTGCCATTCCTGTTGTGTGACAGATGGAGGGAGCAGTGGGAGTTACTGGAGGCTCAGAACTCCAGTAGTATTTGTAGCACATCATTAAAGAAAAGGCTGTAGCAAAATCTAATTGCAGTGCTGAGTTACATCCTGTGAGGCACATATCAATTTAGCAATACCCTCAAGACCAAAAGCCATCTCCAACCTGTGTTCCATGTGCTGCCATTAATGTAGCCAAGGAGGAGAGACAGGAACCACTGGGAGGGACAGCTTTTATTGCTGGCTACAGACTGACCATGCTCCCAACCTGGTATGGATAAGGATTATGGAACTAGGTGAGATGAACCTGGGTCTTCCTGCAGAGAAGAGCCTAGCTAGCTGTAGATTACACTGCTCATCCTACACTCTTCCCTTAAACTAAACAGCAGTTCCCTGAGTAGCTGTAAAAAAAACCTGTGACAAGTCCTACAAAGATACATGTTTTATGTGCTTAGCTTGGCAGTGTACCAAGAAACTTGAAAGTGAACACACCTGAGAGGAAGGACAAGAATATATCCATTATTCTTAATAAGTACCCTACTATGTGCTCCAGAGACAAAGTCCTCATCTTAGTTGCGTCTGTCTAATCTGAAGCCACCTTAGCTTACACTGCAACCTAAGTCAGAATGCGTTTGCATGAGTTTGAGACCGCCTGTGTCAACTCTAATCCATTAACCCCTCCATACAGAGCTTGGTAAGTAGATACATCACCTACAGAAGATCTTACTCAAAAGACAAATTCCATTTTAATATACGAAATCAAACATTTAGAAGTACAGTAACCATTAAACATAAGTTAGAAAAATCTCCCAGACATATGAATTTCCTGCTGGTCTGAGTGTGCTCATCTGTGTTTCCCAGACAATGGAAATATTTTTCAGTCATAACTGCTGTCATTTCCCATATAAGCTTGCAACTTGCGATTGCCCATATCACACAAAAGGGCAGAGGACTTTTGCATCTAAATATGAAGTAATACAATTTCTCCCAGTCTGCAAAAGCCTTTTGCATGTAGCACCCTTAAAGGCTCTGTAAAGGGGAACTCACAGGGACCACCCAGGAGAAATTCACAGTCTGCAGGAGCTTGGCAGTATGTGCTATGCACGTCTGCTACTTACCGCATCGATGATAACTGAATGCGGAGTCCGTGCTGTGAAGACATAACCAAGTTTTTTTGCTCCTTTCACTAATGCCCCTTCATCTGCAAACACAAGAAATGTTTAAATTGAAACTGGTATGTAGAACAGGCCTGCAAAGCCCACACTTAAATATGCCATGCTGCCAAAACACAGAAGGCCCCTTTGCCTTATACTCCCCCATCTGTAGGGCTGCTAGAGTAGCTCTGCACACACTTCAAGAACATTCATATTTTAGTCCTAAAAAGGCCATGCAATATCAACTAGACAAACACCATACTCAGAGTATAAAATATCCTGTAACTACTGAAGCATTAACTCTATTGTTGTGGAGGAGCCATACTTTTCTACATGAAAAATGGGAAACGTACCAGTTCTGAAAGCAAGATCAAAGCTATATTACTCTAAATTCCTACAACATGCATTTAATCTATTTCCTGCTGTAGATGCAGTAAATGCAGGTGCTATGGAAATACAGGACTGTCTTCCAGAGACTGAACTATGAAGTGTCATTAAAAGCTCAAATAACAGAGCTGAAACCAGAGCCAACACCTCTACCTGTAACAGGTAGTTATAAAGCCTTGAGGAGCAAGTGGCATTAGGCACACGTTGTTGGATTTAGTGCTCAACTCCAGCAAACCTCGTGTCTCTACAGCACTCTTACTATCCTCACAGTTCATCAGCACTGACCAGAGCTGCTTGACATGGGCTCTTCACCTGACTCTTCAGACACTCTAAGACATAAGAAGTGACGCTGCTTCATCACTCAATACATCACCACAGTAATTCCCGAAACATCCTCAGTAACAGAGATAAATTTGATGGGGAACAGGGCCCTGCTGTTCTGCATTCCAGCCCTGTCTACCTCCTTCAATATCCTCTGTGCTACCTGAAAGGAGGAAGAAATGGGCTAAGGGCAGGCCCAAACACGGCCAGGACTCTGCTCTTGGCTGTACTGTGTCATGTATCAGTACCTTGTGTCTGCATAGAGCAAGATAGGAAGCATCAATAAAAACAGTTTGCAGTTATGCCAAATACAGCAAGTAACTGTTCATACAGCAACAAATCAGTATTTCCATAGACCAGCTCTATGCAGTGAAAGTTTTATTTTTGCTTTTCATCCCTAACACAAAGGCCAGATTAGAAGGTCCCATGAGAGCAGAACAGATCATAAGCTCAGCCTACCTCTACAGAAACACCATGGACTTGGCAGGTTTGTAGAAGGAATTTAATAGCAGTGTGCACTGATGATGGAAGACGCCAGATCTACTGCTAGGATCAGGGGGACATCTTGCTTTCAAAATAAATGACCTTGACAGAAATTTCTGGACCTTCCTTCCATCTACTTCTACTCCCTCACTCGTTCCCTCCCAAAAAAAGAAAGCAACAACCAACCTGGAGAGGAGGCCTGGTAGATTATTTTATTTCCTTGTCTCTCAGGAACAACAGTGTGACACACAGCCAGCAGAGTCAGGAACTCCTGTATGTGCACAGCAGTGGGCTAGACAGGACAGCAGGAGAGTCAGGTTTAGTACTACACACAGACAGAGGCAGCTGTTCACCAACATAAGATGGCTTCTTAGGTACCACAAACAAACAAAGAGTATTATGTTCTCTATAGCAGTTGTCTTGGTCCAAGGACATCAATACAGCAGAGTTAAGGGCCATCATTAATGAACCAGAGCGCTAATGATGAAGGTCTCACAAGCTACAAAAAGCCAGGAAGCCAGAACATTCCCTCATCTCCATAAATATAAAAGCATTCATTTTGTAGCACCCCAAGCTTCATATAGGCAAAGATGTCTGTCACAAGATGCTGATAATAATCAAGTAACAGGAACTGCTGCTTTGGTAGCTTCCACAACTTCCAAGAGATGGACAGTAAGCACACCAGAATTACACTCATTTCAGCTGCACCCTTAGTGATGAACATCCAGAGCTGGCAACAGTTGATCAGCCAGTACAAGGCAACATCATGTGCTCTTCCACAGGAATACATCATCCAGCCAAGCAGAAATCTGACCAATCCCTACACATTCAGCATAAGAACACACGATATAAAGCCCTATTCACAGATTGCAGTCACCAGCCATCCTCAAGTGCTTAAAGAGAAATCAGCTGTATGACTCTGTGAAGATGCCATGGTACTTGGTCACAGGCCTCCAATCACCAAATTCTGGCAAGTACGGCTATAGTGATTTGAAATTTATTCCCCCGTCCCATTCTGCCCTCCTTTGCACTCCTCCCTCTGGCCCAGCGTTTCCAGTCCCACAGCAGTCAACAATGGTGCTCAGCTGCCCAGCTCCCAACCTGCCATAGGATCTCCATCAACATGCCACACGGATCTTTAAGGCACTTGGCTGAAACAGCTGAAGTGAACACGTTTCCCTTGCCCAGCTCTGCTATATCTGTAACATCCACAGCTGGTAGCATCAAAATCTTACGTCGCAGCAGCCGTCTGCTCCAGGGCTGAGTCAGACAGAACTCAGCAGTTCTACCTTCGCTAAAGCCTTAAGCAGACTTTGTGAACTCTCAGAGTTTGTGCATATAAAAATATCACCTAGTTTTTATTAGCATAGCATATTTTGTATACTCTGTCATAACAGAGCCATTACAAAATCAAGAGCATTACAAGAGCTGCTAGCATAATGTCAAGCCAAAACCCTGCTATTGTAATACTAAAACTGAGCTCAGATGGAGAAGAATCCTACAAGATTCTAGTCCCAGGGTTGTTCGTTTTTTTTTTTAAACAGCTAATTCAAAGATGCTTCTACACAATTTATTCTGCTAGTGTACATCAGAAAGTTTCACAGCAGCAAAGAGCCCTGCTACATTCAAATGAAACTTTTTCAAGTGAAAACTACACCCCACCAAAACCTCGCTGATGCAAGACTTTTATTACATGTATTTTTCTAAGCATATATGCAGTACTACTATCCGAAATGTGGCACGCAGTTATTTTATAAAACCCCTTAACCACATCGAACTACTATGACAATAAAGAATCCTCCATTTCCCACTTAGAATGGCACTTAATATAAAATGCAGCTTCACCACTAAGCCAGCAGCATTCACCACTGGCTCTCAGACTTGTTAATGCTTCTCTCCACAAGCCAAGCTATGTGACAGAAATAAAAACAAAGGGTTTGTTTGTTTGCTTGCTTCCTATCTTGGGTCCTGTTTCAGGGACAAGACCAAGAATAAGGAAAAATACTAGAGTTCGTTGTTTCCATATGGTACACATAGGCCACATACTTATACAACAGAAAGATGTACTGGCAATAGCAAGGGGGCATTAGTAGCAAGTAAATTACTATGAAAGCCACAAAACAATGCCAGCTGGTAAACACTGTGTTAACATGTATGAACAAAAAGCATATCAGAAAAAATGTAGTGAAAAGACTGAGGATCCAATACTTATATTCTTGCTTTACTTCATGTACTTTGTCATGCATATTTTCAAAATAACTGTTTCACACATCTCTGCATATTGAAATTTCTGAATCGAATGGTCACATGCCACTAAAATAACAGTAGTGACTCTTGACATGCTGGAGTGCAGAGGCTGCATTCAATAAAACAAGCAGACAGAATATAATCAGAGAGTAGTGTGAAAAATTTAAGTCCCCAGTAAATTACTCATCAGGAGGTTACTGTTGCTTCGTTATTTCCAGTGAAAGCAATGGAAGTTACAACTCCATCTCAAAATGCACAGCCTGCCAGACTCCTGTTTCAGCATCCATTGCTGCAGAACTCTCATGTCCTTCTCACACATGTATCACCTACCCCCTTAGAACACACACTATGAAAGCGTCTATCAGTTGGAAATAAACCTGTCTCCAGTAGTGTCATAGATTTTAATCCTCCCTATGTATGTATTTCTGCTTTCAAGCCAGCAATGTAATTTATTGCTGACTTGGTATTTTCACAGCTCACAATGGATTACATGGCAATCTTCCAGTCCTACAGCAAGAAATAACCAGACAGAGGCCCAGCTTATCACATCAGCTCCTCCACACAGCTGTCATTTGTTTCCCTTCTATATTGTTGCTGCACTGACAAGATTTATTGCACTGGCATGAATCTGGATAGAGAATTCCAATTTCTGCTTCAGAACTGTGAACAGAAAATTCATTAATGGCTTCTGTAGCAATACATCCCTTGCATCATGCCAAGCTTAACTCCAGCATAAGACAGAAATCCCACACATTAACTGATTCTGCTTTATTTCTTATTTTCCTCTGTGAAAGCAACTCTGTCTGCAAGACATTCCTTGCCTGCTCATTTGTTAAGCTCAGCTCTATTTCTTTCCCCCATTTCTTCCTCCTTTATTTGTCTGTAGCAGGAATAAAGTTTGCATATTTTAGTCTCTTGTTCACCTGTCCACAGGCAGCTCTCATTCCAAGTGCCTTCTCCCCTCATTTTTCTCCCTGTGTGCCAACAGCTCCGGGTAAAAGCTATGGCTCCTCTTTCTTCATATAGCTTCCAAAGATCCATGGAACACCTGGGTGTAAAATCACCTATATCAGCAATATACCACACTGGCTAAACTTCCTTTGCACGCTGCCCCTACAGACTGAGAACTACAGACAACGAGACAAAGTCCCATCTTCTTGGAAGCAGTCTCTGGATTGTTATCTACAAAGCATTATCTACACTGAAAGCAAAGATTCCCCACCTAGAAGCCACAGCATTATCCATTATCAGGCAGGGCATGGATCACTGGTCATAATGCTGTATCAGAAGTTTTCATCCCTTTGTGTTCTCCCATATTCAGAGTGAACAAAATACTGAGTCGAAACTCATCCTTTTGGGGAGGAAGCTGCACTCCACAGAGCTACGTATCTGTGCTTTGTCACCCGTGTCCTTATCTGGGTCTCCTCATTCTCAAGATAGAACTGCATTATTTGAGCCGTTTACAGCCTAATAAAATCACATGGAAGTTGCACGCGAAGTTAAATATATTTATCCATAACTCCTTTTATTTGTAGCAGTATCATATCAGTGTCTCCATTCACTATATTCCCAGATGAGCAGGACAGAGTTTTTTGAGCAAATGGCCTAAAAATGGCCAATGGGATATTAAGGCACAGTCTAACAACTTGAGCTTATTACTTCACATAAACACGGCACATTCTCCCAACGACAGCTACTAAAATACTTATCTACTTCGTTACCAGGGAGAACTATGACTGTCTTAAAAAAATATGACATTCCTACCGGTTTGTTTGTTAAACTATCTGGAGAACAGTGTGAGGACTGAGCCACGTTGGGCACCTCCAGATGAGTGAAGCTGGTAAGGCTGGAAAAGATTCAAGTATTTCCAGAAGAAACTCAGAGAACACATTTACCAGCATTTGAGTAGAGTTCAACGCAAGTTTACCTTGTCTAAAACCACTGACATGTAACCTATAAAGATACTGCCCTGTACTTGAGAAAAAAAAAAGTTCCAAAGTCCCATGCATAATAAGGGTAAAAGCACAAGAGTGAAAGATAATTCCTGCCAAGCTATAACAATTTAATTGTGAGCTGTAAAACAGTGTTCAGACAGTTTTCAGGCAACAGTTACTTTCTGAACTAAAGCTTCCCAGACATTCTCATCACCTGAATGTATTTTCCCCCTACTGGAATTTGAATTCCAGTTTTTCATCCCAGTAAGTTTTGATATGCTTTTTTTGTTCCGCTTTCCTAAGGAATTAAGAATCAGCTGCTCAGAGCAACCATTTCAACAAAGACCAATAGGACAAAAGACTCAGTCCCCACACGCTTCACAAAAATAAGCAGACAAATTGGAGAGATCTAAACAAACACTTCCACTGAGGTAAAGCCACAACTCAAATACAAGTTACCTGTTCTGCCTCACCAGCTGCTAAAATAATCATCACATATATTCAACGAACCAATTCTTGTGTCTGCAGCTGCACCACGTGCTTGCTGTTTCTTGCCCAAGTGGTAATTTGGGGGCCAGAGAAAAAAGTTCACATGTGAACTGGAATTAGTAGAGGAAGTCAGAGAGAACCCAGTGAGACGAGAGTCTAGGATAAGATCCAAGTTTCAGTTCTTTAACTTCTTTACCTCCTTCCATGTACTCATGTCAACAGCGTAAAGAACAAACCCACACCACGCAGGGTTGCATCTCCATGCTGAGTTTGTCCACAGCATGTGTGCAACTCACAAGCACCAATATTAAGACCATCTAGCATATTCACAATTCTTTTAAATCTTTGGAAATAACTCTTTTCTGTTCCTAATAAAACTTCATGCTGTTTTCCCCATAGAAACAACACCACATCATAATCTTGGCACAGCTGCACCGTTCATCCAACAGAAGCTGTTATGAGGAAAAAACACAGGCAGACAAACCTAGGTACTTTCTTCCACATCAAAATCCCAGAGAAGCCAAGAGAAACCTCCACATGTTTTCAAGACAAGTTATTTTTCCTTGGAACATTTCCTACAGGGCAATAATTCCTCGACTGTTCCTCAAGAGTGGACCTGGCCAGTCAGTCAGTCCTTACACACCAGTGGCCCAGAAGAGCTATAAAATTTAAAGGTGATACAGGAGTTTAAAAATCTTCCTAGCAGATGGAAGACAGTCTCATGAGGACAAGTACATCACTTCTTATTTTCAACCTGGAAAGAAAATTACTTGGCACTGAGACAGCTTTAAACTAACACTTGCAACCAGCTTGAAAAACAAGATAAAAATCTTCAAGACCAGAGCAATATGCACTTACTGAATGTTTGTGAGAGATGTCACATTGACAGCTTCAGCTGCAGAAGGGCAAATGCTTTAAGGGAATTTATTGCCCAGCTGAGTACAGCACCATCTGACCCCACAAGGCAGCTTGTGCTAGAACACTTCAGTTTTATCACCTCAGTTCCCTAAATGGAGATCATCAGACATCTGTAAATGGCATCTGCAGCTATCTACAAGCTATAGTAACTAAGACACTGAGGAGTTTCAGGTAGAAGGATGCAGATTATACACCTTAACAGCTGACCTACTGCAGAAAGCTAATGGGCTGGAAACACACAAATCTCCACTATCCCACTACCCTGTAATCCAGACCTCATGTCACTTGATGCAGTTCAACAAATGGATGTGAACTTCCTAAGGAAACTATCACACGTAGTCCTTGCATTCTGGTGTCTTGTGCTAAACCACCACTTGTCAGTGGGCAGCATCCAGCCTTCCAGCACAATCAGGCTCCAAGAGACATCTTTGGCCTACACAAGGTACATCGTAAGTCTTATCAGCCAAAAGTTTCCCAACTGACTGATGGTTGATTTCTCAGTGTTCTCAGCCCAACAGTCAGCTGGACAATGAAAACAAAGCTTTTCTGTTCAAGTTGCCAGCCAAAAAGAAACCTGAACGCATGTAAAGAACAGACTTCTACCTGAGCTGCCCAGACTAAGTGACAGCTACGGAAGCTACCAAAATCCTTTATTTGCCTGCTCCAACAGTAAATATTCCTTGTATATCCCAAATGAGAAGTTCAACACAGAGAAGGTCAAAGAATTTGAGATATCCCAAAGTTACAGAGTCTTCTTAAGGCTAGATAAGAAACTCCACATCACAGGTCATTTGATACAAGCCTTTTCTGTTGACTATTAAAATATTCCAAAGCACTTTTCTGTATAGATGGCTAGAGCAACACACAGTGAGAAACTGCTCAAACACTCGTGATCTGTAGCCTGCACCTAAACGAGCAGCCTTCCATCCAAAATGAGTACCTGGAGTCAGCAACTGCCTAACTGTAGCCATATATAAACTAACAGAATGCTAACAAGAGGCAAGCCAAATCTTGGCTGCAAGTGATGGGCAGTCAGAAGTTTTCCCAGTGCAGATGATTACAAAGGCCACACCGGAAACCAGTACATTGGCCTGGGGGGGCCAGCATCCTGAAGGCTGGAGCGCAGGAGCCATCTTCAGGCTCTATCACCCTGAGGAGTATTCAGTGACATACAACGTAATTAAATATTCCTTCAGGCATTTACACCATATGCTGCATTTCAACTCTTTCAGTAATGTAAAGCAAAACAGAAAGCAAAGCTTTGCAGCACACAAACAGTACGATGTAACTACATTTTAGATGCTTCTATAAACTTAACCAGCCCAGTCCAACACTAAGGAGAGCAATTAGCTAACTGAATTTGTCACTTGAGTTTGCACTTGCCAATGCTCAGATGCCTCTCTGCGATACAGCTTCTGCAGAACTGGGTGGGGGATGTCATGTTTTTCACAAATAACTTAAATCATCTGGTGTCTAGTCAGACACTTCATAGCTGCAGGGTTTGACTAAGCAATGAACTGACACTTTCCTAAGGACTAAGACCCTTTAGGACAAACAGACAAGATGACTAACACTAAGTCTTAGGCTAAGCTTAAGCTTGCAATTAAGTCCCATCTTTTACATACTTCACGCAAACAGAATTCCCAACATTGGCAGTCTTTACAGCAGGTCTCACACCAGTATGACCTTGCGATGTCCTGAATTACTGTTATAAGTGGTATTTTAACAGTATGGATGTTTGAAACATCCAAGTAGTTTTTCTTTTAAAGAATCACAGTTTCTACCTTAATTTAGTACAAGAGACTATCTTCCATATACACTAGTATATCTCAGGATGTTTCATAACTAGCTGGTATCTATATAAATGTCATTGTTTCTTTAATTCAGTAGTTTCATTTCTCCCCACTCTGCTGGCATCTGTGGTTGCATGATGCACCCGTATAGCGGATTTGATCACAAAAGTAGATTTGTTTAGCATTCGATTCCAGAGACGCCTAGAATAGTATATTTAAGAGACATGATATTCGAAGGATTGACTTACATGGTTATTTTCAATGTTTTGCAGCAGTCTTGGGTCATCAAATTCACACGATTCACTGGTAGGAGGTAGCTGGCTGCAGAGCAACACAAGCATAATCAAACATAGCACTGGCAACACTTCCATCTTAGTACTTCATCCATTTTGTTGGGAAGCGAAGGAAAAACAAAATAAGCTTCCACTATCCTTGAAAGTACTGTGAAAACATCATGTAAGTAATGCACCAAGAGCTGAAAATAAGCAATAATTTCTTCAGAACACCAGCAAGAAACCCAAGATGGTTATGCTTAAAAGTGTATTTGAGAAGATTCAAGTGTCACACTTCATAGGGCAGATGTAGCAGAAGCAGCTTTTAAGTGTACTTGAAATACTTTGATTTCAAGGTGACTTGCTTCTAAAGTAAATCAGATCAATATCCCTAAGCTCTGTCTATTCAGTCAGTTCTGCTTCAAGTTGGAAGATTTTAAGCTTGAGTACCCCAAATTAACACCTGGAAGAAGCCTCTCCACAGAACTGACTAGGAAAGAAGAATCCAAGTAGAGAAAAGATGACTTCTTTCTTATATTTGCCAAAGTCACCATTAGCCCACTCTGGCTCTTCACCCTGTTAATGTGAATACACTACAGTGACAGCTGCGTAACACCTCCAGGCTTTCACTCCTCTCTGTGGAATGGGACGGACCCATCACCTCTATTCATTAAGACTCTGAATAAAGAGGAGTGGTTCTCTTGACATAAGACACCTCCATAGCAAGCTCTTTCCCAGTTTAATTATTAAAACATAGCATTTTAATAAGGTAGTTCCTTTTCTTCTGCTTGTCAGGTTTGAACTCAGTGCTTGCAAAGAGTAATATTCAGTCTCCAGCTAGAGGTAAGGTTACTGTAAAGAAGATTACTCTTAGCTTGTAATTTGGTTGTCTGCAATTATAAATAAGCACTGCATTAGCATGTACCCAAGCCACCCCAGCCACTGCCTATCCCCCACTCCCCTCCACCCACCATCTCTCTATGCAGAAGATCTATCACCACCCACCAGCTGTGCATCAGGCGCCTGCTGGAAGAGCATTTTACTCAAACACATTGCTCCTTTGGGCTTCTTCCAGGCCCAAACTGGAAAGCAGTCTTTATATAGCTTGTCCCCACTCTGCTATACAGAACACTAACATCTGAGAATGCATTTACCTGAAGTCTTCTGATGAACGTTCTCTTTCCAGCTCAGGAAAGTGACTGAGGGGTCAAAAATGGAAAAAAAAACCACACAACATTTAATCCACTTTGCGAACCAAAAAGCAGGTAGAAGGCAGAGATCAATGAGTCATCACACATACAAACACGCTGAAACCACGGGTTCAGCTGTTCATACATCTGAATCAAGTTCTCTGCCTTTTGAGTATCTAATTTAGCTACCATGAAACTCAAATCTTAACTGGCACAGAGATCATAAGACTACCCATTGAAAACTAAGCAAAAGAAATATTTAGTTTTCAAGACCCAAAAGGCCAAGGGCTATGAAATACCAGTATGATTCAAAGGGTCCTTTTGAAATAAACAGAACAAAACCAGTAAGTGGTTCTCTTCTCACATGCAAAGAATATTTTACTCTACAAATACAATTACAGGTACATAGTTATAATGAAATTCTGGTTCAGCTAAAGGAAACATGACTGACAACTGGTACCCTTGGGCTGCATCATCTTCACTCTGGAAAGGCCAGAGTTTATTTAGCACGTTTGGCTTAAATTGTGATTAGGTAGGCTAGGAAGTCCATAATTATTTCTCTTTGCTTCATGTAAAGGTTTGCATTTCCTAATTAGTATTGCAGGACATGGAAATGAAAGCTATTAACTGGGACCACAAAATATACTAAAATACAAATGGAAGAACATAACGTTCTAATCCTCTTCTGATATAAAAGTACGTACCATTAATAAGAACATATTAAGCTAAAAGAGTCATACCTACCCATATGTCACTCCAGCAATACTACATTTCTTAAAGTTCATGATATTGCATGTTAGAGTACCCGTTTTGTCAGAAAACAGGTATTTTACCTGGAACGAAAAAAAAGTCTAATGTTCAACTCACAAAGTAACAAAATTTAAAGTGGAAAACAGGGTAAGCATCAGGGAAATTCTGGGAGACATGGCTCAAATGTCACAGTATTGGCCAATGCAGGCTTATTACAGCTTGCTTTGTCTTGCCAATGCTACAAGAAAATAATCAGGAAAGTTACTTTATTTAACAGCATTATTTCTTCTTTATGTCTAAATGTGATTAGTAGGTATCAATTGCAAAGGCTCCAGCGTGGTCTATACGGAAGTACTTGCTGGTGCTAGTTGAACACTCACCAAATCTTTCAACTATACAAACAAACAGCAAGACTGGAAATTAAAACAAAGATTGTTGAACCACTGGAACTTAATACACTGAAGAAATCCTGTGTTTCAAAGATCATGAGGAACTTGCTAGGGATTTTATCCCCGATAAACAGTACTGTGCAAGGAATAACAGAGTGAGTCCAAGCCATATTCTGCAGGCAAACACAAGCTGCTTTTTCTGGTTTCCTGCCATGAGCAATCCTGAAGTGTGAAATGCGCAGCCACTGTTGGCACTGCCCACACTAATAATCCCTTAATGGAAACCAGTGACTTTCAGCTAGAACTTGGAGACAACACCAACACAGCCTCTTAGAGCATTAGCAGATTCAAGATCGTCACCTTCAGTAGGCCACAACAGACACATTAATTGCAAGCTAAATTCCACATTGTTCCACCTTTGTACTCAGTAAGATTTTAAAACAGCAACGGGTAGGAAGGGATGGTGCTAACATAGGAGTTAGCCAATTTAAAGTCCACAATATCTTGCTTAGAGTTGCAAAAAGCTTTTCTTCAATATCTGCAATTCAGTTATGAGTCAGTGCACTATGCTACTAGTTAAGTGATTCTTCAGCTGTGCACTACACTCCTTCCGAATACAGCATTGACTTCTAACTTGCACAGGCTCCATCACCCAGACATCTGAGGTGAACTTCAAGACATTCAGCACTCTACCGTAAAATTTAAAACTGCACCCATGAACAATTCAATTCATGAAACAAAAAATTCTGTCTAGTTACACAGAATCACCAGGTAAGCCACTTACATAAACAGATGGGGCCACAGGCCAACAACATACATTATGCCACATACTACAGTTTACTTTGGACAAAAACACTACCATAATTCGGAGGTTGATGACTCCACATCAAAGCAATCTCAACACAAATCCAATTTTAACAGTCCTAAGAAAAAGGTCAATCAGATTAAGCAGGAGGAATACCGACTACCATTCTGCTGAGCAGCACACAATAATTATGTATTTTACATGCAAGCATTGCCTCCAACACCAAATTCACACAAATTATTAAGTTCATGTGCAACTGGCAGTCAAGGGAAAAAGCTAGGATTTCTTGATGGTACTACAAAACTCCAATGGCAAAGTTGTGTTTTCCAGTAACCTTGTTTTGGGAAGCCTTTCCATTTTGAAAAAATCTTACTTGCAGAATTTATTAAAAAAAAATCTTACAACTGCAAATTCCTAAGTTCTCTTTATCCAAAAGAAAAGTGGAAATACTTCAAGGAACACAATCTGAGTCAGGAACAGAACTGCATTTTTTTGACTTGCATGTCCCATGAGGTGGTCAGAAACATGAAGAACTAAGAGCAGAGGTTGAGGCTGTTGGCCTGCTCATCAGCCAAGCTTAGTCCTGTACATTCTGCTCTGGTATAGACAACCACACAGCATCACTTCAAGACCCTTGATGAAAATGTCATTTTAGAATGAACATAAGAAATAAAAATTCCATTTCTAGGCTTAAAACCGCCTGTGTGACCCGGAATTTAATCCTGTGATATCTCACTATTTTACCTTGAAGACTTGGACTAATGAAAGGAAAGAGGCCCCATTGACCTGAGCCACAGAGCAACAGAATAAAGCAGATTTGTACAGCATGCTCTCATGCCTTCTGTCTTCTCAGACCATATCACAAACATGACAGTTAAGAAAATGTTGTCTTACCTGCCCAAGTTCTTCATTAAGGTTTGAGGTTCTGGCCATTGCAGGTGTATCTGTTTCAGGATAATACATATCTATGTCCTGAAATGAGAGCAAAATTAGACCTATGCCATGCAAATTAAAGACTTAAGTCCCCAGTCTCCTTTTCGTCAGCTCCAACTTGACTGGATTGACTTAATTCCATTGGTGGAGGTTCTGGAGGCCTGAGAGACAAACAGCATCCCAGACTGAATGGGGTACCTGCTTTCCCAAGTATAGCTCCATACTACATGTCCATGAGAAAAAACAGACACTGTTACAGGTGGTTATAGTTTCCTTCACTGCATCTCTAGCATAAGAATTTAGTACAGTAGAAGGAAGTTCTAACAGGCCTTCGCTATGCTAATCATAGGTATTCAGTTAAAACAATTCAATTTACTCTAGCCACATCCATGACTGGAGAGAAATTAAGTGACACTGTGAAATCAGCTCCTTCTATCACTACTTTTAATTAGGATGGTAAACAAAACAGCTGCTACATGAACCAAAGCAATTTCTCAAAGAAGCTAGTGCTTTCCTGGCACTGTTGGGCCCTAGTCCTTGGGAGAAGAAACCCAGGTTGATGCAAACACAGATCCACCATCAGTGAAGGAAGAGTTGGTACAGGAACTATTACAGGAGCTTAGCCCCTACAAATCAATGGGCTCAACAACACCCACCCAAGGGTGTTAAGAGAGCTGGCTGACAGCATTGCAAGGCCACTCTCCATAATTTTTTTATAAGTGGAGATCAAGGGATGTCCTAGAAAACCGGAAGAAAGCTAATGCCACCCCTATCTACAAGAAGGGCTTAAAGGAGGATCCAGGAGATTATAGGTACCAGTCTTTCTTCAGTTACTGGGAAAGTTACAGAACAAACACTCCTGAGGCTGTCTCAAGACATTTGAAGCACGTGATTGGGAATAGCCAGCACAGATTCACCAGGGGCAAGTTGTGCTTGACAAACCTGATGACCTTCTATGACAAAGTAACCTGCTTGGTTGACAAGGGATGAGTGTTGGACATTGTTTACCTGGATTTCTCCAAGGCTTTTGATACGGTTTCCCATGGCATCCTCCTAGGGACATTCAACATGTTACGGTCTAGACAAATGTTCTCTGCAGTGCGTGAGCAACCGGCTGACAGGCCATACCCAGAGGGTGGTGGTAAATGGCTCCTTTTCAAACTGGCAACCTGTCATGAGTGGGGTCCCCCAAGTATTGATATTGCGCTCAACACTGTTTATCATCTTCATAAGTGATCTGGAAGATGGGATCAAGTGTACCCTGATGAAGTTTGTCAACAACACTAAACTGAATGGTGAACTGAACACTTAGGAAGGGAGAGCCACTCTGCAGAATGACCTATGTAGGCTGGAAGAATGGGCTAACAGGAACCTTAAAGTTCAGCAAGGACAAGTCTAAGGTCTTACACCTGGGAAAACATAATCCAGGAGTGCAGCACATCCTGGGATCTACCCAGCTGGAGTGCAGCTCTGTGGAAAAGGGACCTGGTGGTCCTGGTGGACAGCAAGATCAGTGTGAGTGAACAACATGCTGCTGTGACAAAGAAAGCCAACAGGATGCTGGGTTGTATTAGCAAGGGCATCACCAGCAGAGACAGTCATGATCCTGCTCTACTCAGTGCTCATCAGACCACATCTGAATGCCATTTTGGTCCCCACTAAACAAAAAAAAGATGTGGACAGGTTGAAGAGGGTCCAGAGAAGGTTCACAAAGATGATTAAAGGACTGGGAAACCACCATATGAGGAAAGGCTGAGAGAAGCAGGTTTGTTCAGCCTTGAGAAAATAAGGCTTGGGGGACAACTCATCACCATGTTCCAGTATTTAAAGGGTGGCTACAAAGATGAAAGGAGTTGCATGGAAAAGATTAGAAACTATGGGTACGAGTTACTCCTAGGGAGATTCTGATTGGACAAAAGAGGGAAAATTTTCACTATGAGAACAATCAGACACTGCAGTAATCTCCCCAAGGAAGTGGTGGATTCCCCAACACCAGACACTAAGATTCAGCTGGACAGGGTGCTGGGTCATCTTGTCTCTACCATGCTTTTGCCTAGAAAGACTGGACCAGATGAACCTTGAGGTCCCCTCTGACCTGGTATTCCAAGAATATATTATAAGCAGCTCAGAGAACTGACAAATTAGACCTTATTTACTTACATTTTAGAGGAACCACTACAAGTCCAAGGATTAACATGCACATCAAGACAAGGTGTTCCTTTTGGCTTTGTTCAGCTTAAGATACACCACTACAGTATTTTTCAGTCCACAACTGAAGAGAAATATACTTTGAAGTCAAACTTGTCTGAACAGGAAGGACCACTGTTTTGTTTCATGAGGCACTACCAACTCATTTCCTTACAGAAATACTATGATTCATACTAGAGGTGACCTTAAGGGCAGCCTCAGGATTTAAAAACATAAGAAAAAAACCAAACACACCACACAAAAAACCCACCACGCAGATACACCACTAAAAAAACACCACACCTCCAAGTCTAGTCTGTCTTTCTGCTGTGGCTGAGAGAAGTACACAGGAGTGATCATTTGCACAGGGGACCTTCCTTCAAATGAATCTTTTAGTTTCCTGTAGAATGCAGAACTAATACAGAGTACATCCTCTGAACTTCCCCCTGCCTGTCCCAGAAGTTACATCAGAAAAGTAATCAGAAAATCTAGCAAAAAAAAAAGTCACCCTGAAATCTTTGAATTCACTTTCCAAAAACTGACCTTAATACATTTATTCTTGTTACTTACCCAATTTATAAAAAGAGCCTGAGTAAACTTGACAACTTCCAATGTCACCAGAAGACTGATTGGAATAAGGTTGTTGTACAAGATTATAAATGTCAGCAGATTGTACCCAAAGTTGACAGACAGCATTTCTGTGGACCAAAAGACATAAGGCATGAATAGACAGAAGGCAGAAGTCTGAGTAGTACAGTATAGGGGCAAACATCTTTCTGCAGTTGGCTTAATCAGATTTAGTAGTGCTAAATTAATCAGCAAGTGTGTTGAAGCCTAGTATAATGGCCTAATATTGATTTCAATATTACATGTATAAAACACCCACAGAACACACGCCTGGGTACACAGTGTATTATGCCAGGTGAAAAAGGGCTAGATAGTTTTTCTAACAGATAGCCTCACCAAACACTTGATAAACTATTTTTACTAAACAGATGGTGAGAAGCATGATATTCCACACTGAACCCCAAATTTAGAGATTTATCTGATGTGTCAACTGCCCCAATTAAAAGCCACCAATATTATCTTTCAGAAAGTGCCTACATGTCTCAGTGGAAAACAAAGTAAAGACTAAAATTAGTTCCCAGAACTTGCAGAATTTAGAAGGTACTCACACTAAAGACATCTAAGACAACAAGCTGACTGTTCAACAGACACTTTGGAAATGAACTAAGACATTCTGCCTAAGCAGAGGAGCTGTTATTAAGTGGTGACAACTTGGGACAAGTCACCCAAATCAATCTACCAGCATCACAGGTTCCCAAAGGGAAGGGGAAACATTCACAGACAGCAGGTAGAATAGATGAGGCTGAGCAATGACACAGGATGAAGGCTCCTGTTCACAGTGCTGCTCACAGACTCTCCTTACATCCAAAGTCTCTGCATTTGTCTCTTCTTCACTTTTCCTGAAGCACAGGGAGGCACCTCAGTCAGCAGGCAGAGCACCCAGCACAGTGGGGTCACAGCTAAAACCCTCAGCTAAGGGTTTTCAGCACTACAATAAGTTAGTGGGAAAACAGGGGAGAAAACCAAGTGACAGAAGCCAGAGAAAGTTGCTAAAGCTGAATGAAAATCAGAGCAAGACTTGGAAGTCTAGAACCAGGCACCTCCAAGTGTGAGCACACATGGAATTCCATCTTCGATCAGTTTACAGAAAGATTAGAAGCTCACTTGCTATCAGCAAAGTTTTCCCCAATACACTCTTAATAGAAATTAGACATTTAACAAAAAATTAACATCTATCTGTTTAGCCTGAAAAAGTCTTTCCCTTGTGTGGCAGTTAAAGAAGTGACAGAAATTGTACATTCAATTTGTAAAGAAGCATTTATACAGACTACTATGTAATCCTTGTTCAACACAGGTTGCACCCATGGTTTATATTAGCACAAGTTCAAGTTTGTTCCATTCAACTTTTCCAATATTACTTCATCACTGGAAGAGAAATTTAAACTTCCTCACTAAAAAGCAAGGGGGAGGATGGGGAAGAAACTTAGGAGCAATAGCATCAACTTTCGAAAAGACGTAACTATCAAAAACCAATGTCAAATAGGAGTCACTTCCATATTCTTCCTATATGATTTTTTCACATTACTATCACAACTGCACAACTGCAGTTCTTAAACTGCAAAAGAAACCCTTTGCCATCTGGTTTGCAATCACCAGCAGAAGGAGCATTCACAGTTTGTGAGAATTGTTTTCAGATCTGCATCCCAACAATGTTTGTAACAACACATTTTATAGCTGGCTAATGTAATCCCCTCAAGGCGGAAGTCTATCAGAGACATTTATTTCATCCATGTTTGCGTCAGGCTTATCTTTACCCTAAACTAACAAATTCAAGGAGTTACAGATGAAATAAAATACACGCTTACTAAGCATGCTAAGAGATCAGTTTTCCAATTACAAAATATTAGTCAGAATCCAAAGCTACTCTGAAACATTGTCCAATAAATACCAAGTCATAACACTTAGCATTTAACAATATTCTCTACAATGAGAGGAGATCAGCATTTCTGACTGAAAAACATTTAGAGAAATCTGTTGCTTCCATGTATAAGTATAAAGTTGAAGTCAGTAATATCAGACTGACACCTGCTATCCTGGAGTCAGGTACAGTAAGACACAATACATAAGGCAGCAGTATGTGACCTGCTCTAAAAACAAATTCATGTACAACATCTCCACAGAGCTGAAAGATCTTAAACACCAAATAGCCAAGAGTAACTCTTGCCCCTCTTCTGCTTCTTCCTTTCTCCCTAGGTGACAGCCCAGTGATATTTACCTGACCTTTAGAGGTTTTACTAACAGAAGCCTCACAGGCAAGTTCACTTATGCCAGGCCATTCTTCAAAAAAATGACATTGGGCCACCAAAAGTTAGCAACAGGCTCTGTTTCTTATGTTTCTTTGTTTCTTATTTTACACATTAATTTGGCAAAGATAAGAGCCTGGCTGGCCCTCCAGCCTCATACTCACTGTTGGAGCCAAGGTACCAGACGACTTCGCCATGTGTTCTGTTCCATAATAAGGCACCTACAGAACTCACAAGGGCCATCACCAGGAGAATACCGAACAAAACAAGGATCTGCATGTTGGTCACTTTCTCCACATTTGATCTCTTCAGGGGTGCTTTGGTTGAATTCTGAACAGCAACAGGGAAAAAGAGTTTGGCAATGGCTTAAACAATAAGTGCAGAGGCAAACTCAGTCTTTATTTTTAGAGTCCATCATAGAACTTGTGACTTCAACTTTATTTAGCCCACTGTTGTATGCAAAGCTCAACAAGGTAGTAGTAGGAGCCAAGACTCCTAATTTCTCCAAAACTGTCAGGAGACAGGAAGAAGAGAAGACCTGGAAGGCTCATCTCCTGTCTGTCCATCCCACTGACAGCAGCAGTGAGCAACACATGGATGGTGCTTGTCTCTCCAGGCACTCCCTGCCATTACAGCAATATTACAGCAATACAGAGACTGCAGTCTTCACCTCATTATCTCCAAGTGCTAAAATCGTAGGTGGCCATTACCATCCCCTCAGCTGTCACTACCACCTCCCTCAGTTTTAAATGCTGTCTAGCTACCACATAAATTATACGAAATACAGTTATTCTGCTTACATATTGAAGTGTTTTGAGACAAATACCTCAATAACTGTTTATACGTGTGCACGTGCAACCTCAAGTACAACAGTATTGTATTTCTCAAAGCCTTGAGGTCTTAAACAGCTACAATCAGTCAAATCATTTCATAAAGTCACGTCCAAAAGACAAACAGAACACACGAAAGATTACCAGCTTTTATCAGAACATGCTTTAGATCTCCTTAAAAACTTTACCTGCATGAGTTTTGTATCATGTCCTGTATAGACAACAATACCCAAGACCCATTGAGTGTTTCTCAGCTGTGCACCTCTTAGCAAAATCTGGTCTGGACCAACAGGAACTGGGCTGCAAAGTAAGTATGTATATGTTTCAATTCTTGATAACACTTTAGAAAAGTAATTATCTTTTCAGCCTTACTTGCCCATTAAGAAACAAAACAAAAACCCAAACAAACAAAAAAAACCCCACAAACAACAACATGAAAGTAACAAAGTAATATAATGAACTTACATCATCTACACAACTTGAGAGACCACTAAAACCCATTAAGTCTAATCCCCGCAAAAGCACAGTAGGGTGAAGGTGATAAAAGGGAGCTGTTCTAGTCATCTGAAACTTGAGAGCTTGTGGCAGCCATAATCCTACTCTGCACTTTACCTTGGCCTGTATGTTCTCTCACATCAAGAGCAGAGGAGCATCACACTTGCTAACAGTCAGTCCCACCGTGCTTATAAACTCACATATGCAATTAAACACACACTGTGGAAAAACCGTATTACCCGTATGATTTTCAAGCGGGATGGAAAAGATCTTCCATTATTGCATCTGTCACTATTCAGCTGAGTTGCCCAAGGAATACAGTTTTTGTGCAGCAAAACAGGTACAACAAGATAAAGCCCGTATGTTCCTACTGACCTCCCAAATTCTATGAATTTAAGTACTGGGTTATTTTCTTCCAAGAGTTGCAAGAGATCAAAGGTACACTCAAAAGACTCCAGATTCTGAGGTATCTTTTCTCTTTAGACGTGAACTTGGTGCAGCCTTTGGCTCTAACTGGAAGGGAAAGGTTTCCCAGTTCCTCTGCACATCTCCTGTAACAAGATGATCCTAAAAACCCCCACTATTGCCCCCACCTTTGCTTCTCTTCAGGGGTTACTTTCGATAAAAAAAACCCACTACAGTTCCAAATAAACCATAACTCCCTATGGAGTCTTCTGCTTCCTATGGAAGACAAAACTATGTAATCCTAGAATGGCAGATGCTCTGATTGACAACTGCTATTTATTACCCTCCTCTTCTCCAGCAAAAAGAAAGTCAGTGTTGCAGACTAAAAACACACAGGAGCATTTTTCCTAACCAAGTAAGTTTATGGCTCCGTTGTCAAGTCAATACCTTTGACCATCTAAGCGCAAGTTTCCAGTGAAGTCATAAAGATGACGGTTGGGTCCTTCACATTCAATCCTTCCAGATACTTTCATCAACTCTTCTCTTGACTGGAGACTAGAAGTTTGAGACAATCCCTGCAGAGACCAATCCAATAGAGATTCTTGTCAAAATCGTTATTAGAATGCAACCTAGGGAAACGGCGCTTTCTTGCAACACCTAAGATAGCAAATGTAGTTAAATGTGTGGAGGTTTTCTGTCAGGTTTGTTGGTGGGATTTTTCATTATTTTGTTTTGGGGTTTTGTTTTCTTGGGGTTTTTTTTGTTTGGTTGTTTGGGGGTTTTGTTTGTGTGTGCATGCATGCTTGGTTGGGTTGGGTTTTTTTTTAATGGTTATTCAGTAGCTTTTTCCTGCAAGGAAAATTCATTATGGACACATGATTCCTGTTTATATGGGATTGATTTAAATCCCTCTGGACAACAGAGTCATATTACCTACATGATGTCTCTGCAATCCAGAGGAAAGTCCCATCCACAAAGCACAAAGGGGCACATGTGCAGGAAGAAGGAGACGAGTGATCTAAACAGGCCTGGCTTCCCCTCAAAGCGCAGCTGCACTGATGGGTCACTGCTGCTAAATGCAGTCACTCGGGAGTATAGTTCCTCTTGGGTCACTGCAGCCGTTATCCTCTGATGCTGCTTAATTAACAACCCATCATGCAACTGTTCCCTAACATATTGCTACTCCACCTCAGAGCACACACACACCACTCCATTGCTTTTCATCTGTCTACATCTGGTTAGACTGATCCATTTAATGTTTCTTTTGCCAAATTTTGACTGCGGCACTGCAAGCCAAAGAAAGGCCTTAAAGTGCCCCACAACCTTACTTTGTTATGCACGTGTCATGAGGCAAATAAAATCTGACAGGAACTCAAGATCTGAGCTACTGGGCCAACCCAGAACAGTAAATCACATTTCTACAAAGGTAGTAAACAAGCAGCAAGTGTACAGCATTTTAAAAACAATCTGTATTTCAAAACACTAATCCAAATCTGGGGTTTTTAGTAATGAAAGCGGCTAAAGATTCTGAACTATTTCTAAACACTTGAAGAAAAACAGAAATGCCCCAATAAATTCCACTACTTACCACAAAGACAACACGAATTAGCTTAAACATGTAAAAGGTCCTTTTGAGCACTCCAGAGAGGCAGAAGCAACAGATCGGCACTTGTGACAGCAGAAACCACAGTTCCCATCACAAGCACAGCTGCCTTTTTTTTTTTTTTAAATACAACACTCCAATTCCACTTCCTGGACCTTCAGCAAAAAAACAAAGTCTGTTTGATTTGCCTTTGTGGGCTTGCAATAGTTCCCCCAAACTAGTTCCTTACACTTGCACATGAAACATTATTACTCGGGTTTCATCTGCTGAAAAGAAGGCTACAGGCACCTAGAAAGATATATATATTAAAAAGAAAAGTATTTGTATTGCTGTCATGCAAGTTCGGCTCCGTTTTGTAGCTAATGTTAGACAACTAAAGAGCAAAAAAAAAAAAAAAAAAAATCCATCTGATTTACCTGTCGTATTTTAAGATTCGTCTCCCCATCAAGATTGGCTGTTTCAATATAGCACATGGCTTGTGGTTCACTGTAAGGGGCATAACATGTTCAATATTAAAACTCAGTAGTTTTTTCTATACTACTTTTGCACTAGAATGGTCCACAATACACTTCAATATACTGCCGAATACAAAAATCCACACTGGTCGTATAGGACCATGAGAGAGTCAGCTGAAAATATACATTTACAAAGATATCTTAGGATATGAACAATCTTGTACAACAAATTATAAAGAAAAACAGGTCTAAATCAGAAGGTTAATAAGAATGTAACAAGTCATGACAAACTTAGACGCCTGAAGTGGACTATTTTACATTACAATCCATAAAATTGCTTTAGATTACAAGAGTTATAGATAAAATAAGTATTGAACAGTGTAAAAAGGGGACATGCTTGGATAAAGGTCATGCTCTCCGCTATTGAGTTCCATCTGTGAACTGCGCACACAAAAGATCATGGCCACAATATAAAAAGCTGAGGAACTCGCAGAGGTGCATCTGAAGACACTACTGATCAGCTTTTTCTGAGAATCAGAAAAAGGTACAATAAGACTAAAACAGGGGGCTGCAATCTGCATCTTCCAGAGATGCTTCAGCTCCTACCAACAGGGGCAAAAAAACAAAAAACCACAACAGGTTTTCCTCACAGAACTGTGAATTTTCCATTAGTCAAGCTCTCATCTACATCAAACAGAGAGGAGCTCTGCATAGGTAGCACCTGTGATAAAGAAGGGTAGCAGTGTAGGGGAAAAGGACCTGGAGGTCCTGGTGGACAGCAGGATGACCATGAGCACTGTGCCCTTGTGGCCAGGAAGGCCAATGGCATCCTGGGGTGTATTAGAAGGGGGTGGTTAGTAGGTCAGAGATGTTCTCCTTCCTCTCTACTCTGCCCTGGTGAGACCACACCTGGAATATTGTGTCCAGTTCTGGGCCCCTCAGTTCAAGAAGGACAGGGAACTGCTGGAGAGGGTCCAGCACAGGGCAAAGATGATTAACATCTCCCTTATGAGGAAAGGCTGAGGGAGCTGGGTCTCCTTAGTTTGGAGGAGACTGAGTGGTGACCTTATTCATGTTTACAAATAAGTGAAGGGTGAGTGTCATGAGGATGGAGCCAGGCTCTTCTCGGTGACAACCAACAGTAGGACAAGGGGCTGCCCAGGGGGGTTGTGGAGTCTCCTACTCTGGAGACATTCGAAACCCACCTGGACACATTCCTGTGTAACCTCATCTGGGTGTTCCTGCTCCAGCGGGGGGACTGACCAGATGATCTTTTGAGGTCCCTTCCAATCCCTGACATTCTGTGAAGGGTACTTCCATCATGGATTTTTTCCTCACATGTCCCTTAAGATCTAAAACCTCTGTATGGCACCACCAAAACTTTTCCCCCACAACTGTCTTCTCAGGCTGCTAAGGAATATCAGTTTCCCATCTGGACCCAAACATGTGTTTCTTCAGCATATTACTTGAGATGTTGCTATTTCTTTTCCAAAGTAGTGAATTGCTTTAACAGAGTCATTAATGACAGCTCCTTAGGACAAAAACAGTTAAGAAACAGGTACTTTTATAACACAATGAGAAGCTAGATTTTGCTCTTCAATTTTTATTGAAAAAAAAAAAGTTCAGATTCTGTTGTCTTCTCCTATATAAGCAACCTGAATCTGAACCCAAAAAAGCCACACATTAAGTCCAGCTTGATTCCAATTTTACTTCTGTTAAACACCTTATCTGCTACAACAGAAGCGGTTAATTCAGGAGGGAATCCTCTTGCAATATAATTCCTCCCATTTCCACAGAAATGTGGACATGTTTCCATACAAAGTTGTCCTTGGATTCATATATTTTTTCATTCATGTAAATTTATTCTCTATGTAAAATTTGTTTGATGTCACCTTCCTTCTATAGGGGAAAAAAAATAGTCAAAATAAAAACAACTTTATCACCTCTGACACTCAGCTCAGACACAGAAAATTAACACTTACAAGCAAGAGACTCCACACCCCTGCAGAACATGCAAAGCCTTCTGGTGAACTGAGGACACTTAGTATTGCCATTCAAAAGAATCACAGGAATAATACCAACTGTGAAGCAGAACTGCCATGGCAATTGTTATTTACTTCAAGCAAAGCTTTTCCCAAATCAACATACTTTGGGTTAAATTTGCCAATTATTATGAGACTACCAATGACGACAGGTTAGTTGAGTAATATGGAACAAAAAGCTGACCCATGCAAGCTAAGAACTAAGCCAGAAGGTTTTTTAGTATAATACATTAGAGGAGAATTCTCAAGTAGAACAAATATTCCTCAATGCTAAAACAGGAAGTTATTTGATACTGACATGTAGCCTATTTGCATATTAAGACTGACAAATGCTTATTTAAAATTTGGGGTTTGTTTTTAAAAAATACAATATTGTATGAAATGGAACAAATACACCTCTGTCCTTGATCACGCGACAGTTCAAAAAGGCTGAGCTTCCCCATGCTGCTTTCAACAACAACAAAAACACCACAGAATACCAAACCTCCCAGGAACAGCACAGAGTAAAGGTGGAGCAGAAAATGTGGCAGCTTTGAAAACAAGTTCCCTTAGGAACCAGGTCGTCTAAGAGAACTGTAACCTGGAGACCAGAGCAATCTGCAGTCACTGTTGAAAAGCATGCAGACAGAAGGAAACCATGGAGAAGAGCAAGGTGTCATAAGGTCTGACTATATGAAAAAAGCATGTTCAACAACAGGAACTGCACCACTGTCACCTGTTTAAATCTCATTTAAGTGGACAGTGGTCTTGATGTGGCCTCAGGTTGTTCAACACAATATAGAATCTAGATTAGCAGCCAAGAACAACTCAAATGCTTTTAAGAATGAGCAACCAAGCTTTGTTTGCCAGTACGTCAATATAAATAAGTTGTCCTATATTTTACAAAGAAAAATGAGCAGGACTCAACAGTTCACTCTTGCTACCATGCCAGGGATGGGCTATATGTGCACTGTATCAAAGATGAGGAGTGAACAAGTGAAGCCCAAAAGCTATTTTGAAGGCTAGTTTAGATATCAGATGCACTAGCCTTTTACAATTAGTGTTCGAAAGATAAATCTTTCCTAAGTGGCAGGAAAATATACTGGAAACTCAGTGGAATTAACTGGAAGAACACTTAAACTTCCTTAATTAAATCGGGAGATTCTCAAATGGCTGTAGAGCAACTGACTGCATGAGGCTTTTGTAACAGCCCTTCAGTCTTCCAACCAGCTCGGTGATACACTCCATGAATTACAGGTACTGTGAAGTCTTAAAGAAGTCTTCTTTCTTAAGAACCTATCTACAATGATCCATGAATCACTACCTAGTGAAGCATTGTTTTGACATTATTGAAATTTAGATGTGGAAAAGAATTAGTGCCATCTGATGCCTTTTTTTTTCTTAACAGCAAATACAGAATCTAGAGTCCTCTGCACCTCAGTTCATCAGACACATCATTTCCACACCCGTTCAGGATACCTGGAAGATATAATGATCATGTCTGCTGGAAGATGTTGCCCATTGGTGACCTTCACAATATCTCCTACTGCTACCTGTTGAGTCAGGGGCAGGAGTACAGTAGCATGGAAAAGAAAAACAAACAGTTCGCTTGTCTAGATTGTTAGTTTGTTATTTTCTTTCACCCCATCAAAAGAACAGCACCATGCACAGAACAGCTAGAGACAGTGCTTCTGAGAGTCAGAGTACTTTTCACTGCAAGTTTGGGAATATCAAAGGCTTCCCTTTTCTGAATGCAAAGGAAACAATTTTCTATTAAAAAAATAGATATAGTAACTTGGAAAGTATGAGCTTCTGTGGCTCATGCTTAGTAAAAATTCTTTTTCATAACCCTGGTGGTATCCAAATTTGAGGTTTTTATCCTTTAGTCTTAACTTTTCCATGAGGGAAAAAAAATTGTTCAGGTTATCTTTAAACACCTTCTTCAAGTATCAAGAGTTTCTTCTATTCCTTCTCCATATTACTTAGCTACTCAGTCATCACTATCATTTTCCCTTCACCCTCTTTAGATTCACTGCTTGTACTAGTCACTAGCAAGGAGTAATGCCTGTACAAGTAGATATTATCAACCAGTTCTTCCCTGACATAGTTACTTGAGACATGCAAAGTCCTCATTTATAGAACATGAAGACCTAAGAGTTTCTGGCACACATGAAGGGGTCCTTCACTCCAAGAAGGACCAAGTAGCACTCTCAAAACATTAAGCCAAGCTTGCCTGGGAGCTATCAGACTGCTCAGCACCAATGCACTCCTGAGAATTTGAAATGGACCTAAAACATTTTAAACACATTAATATATAAAAATTGAAAGAGATGGCATGTTTGAAAAAGCAGATTCATTAGCCTTACTCTAATACCTCTGAACACAAATTCCCTACCAATTTCAGCACAAAAAATGATCAAAAGTCTGCCTTAAAGGTGGCTAGTACAGAACTGTTATTCCCTACCAACAAACACAAGCTTGCATAATATGCAGACATAGACACAGGCAAATTCAAGAAAGGCCTAAGCATATAAGAATACCAGATTCCAGGCTCAGCTTTAAATATCTTCAATTCAGTGTTCTCACTACAAATAGGACATGGAACAGCATATACAGGCATCATCATTAGCCACCAGAATCCCTGGCAATCTTTAGTTTCTACTGTATCCTAATACCAGCACTTCAGCAGAATCGCTTTTAGGTCTCTTGATGTGTGTCTTGTTTCCCAGAGGTTTTAAAGGGTGTACTTTTTCCTCATGTATTAGTTAACAGGGCTAACTTTGTCCTTAAAAAGGCATTAAGAGCCACAATTAGATGAATACATCCTGAAGGATCATAGCAAGTTTTAGAAATAAAGTTCAGAAGGTCCTGGCACCAGCCTTCACAGAACATGGGTCCCAAGTGCCTGAGGTAGCAGCAGGGCTTGTGCTCCCTACTTGAGCAAACAGCTCACTTATTAGCCTCAAAACTTCAGAGCTTTTAGCACTGGTAGCAAAAAAAGTCTTTGTTGGACTTCCAAGGGAGATGCAGCCTTGCAGTGAAAAGTTACCCTTCTTGATACAGACTGAGAACAAAATACTGTTTATACCCTGGAGCATATTAACTGTCCAAGCAAGAACACTTAAAACAGTTCATTAGCATTCGACAGAAACATAGTACAAAGATTTAAAGATGGGTACTCGTGTGCCTTGCTCAGGGCAATTTTCACTATTGCAACAGAAAGTATCCTCCCACCCCACCTGATAGGGTGCATCAGTGTGCATCAACTCTGGGCCTCCACATTTATTCCAGCAAAACTCTAGAATGCCTTCTTCCATTCCCTCCCATCCCAAATGTTATTTACCTCTTTCCACATAATGTTCTGCCACATCCCATTTCTAAGCACTGGGAAAAAAAAAAACAAACAATTTAAAGTTAAATTTGAATAAATATCCAAGTGGACAAATTTCAAAACAACTCTATCAGCAGTAGCAAACATTGACCAAAATAGGAACTAACATACATATCAGAAAAGTACTCTTCAGAAGCTGGGACCACACTTTTGTCCACAGCTGTAGGCATGTGCAACCAAGAAAAGAAGAAGAATCCGCCCCGGTATCTAAATTACATCATTTTTATCACCTGCTAGACAACAGTTGGTGACACAATTTCTTCTTGGCATCATTTCATACTAATGTGCAGATAGGCAGTGTTACTTGTTTGGGAAGTGAAATTCCTTAAAACAAAGCGCATTATTGCCCCATCAATCAATAACAGGAACCATCTTTATGTATGACTCCACTACAGAATTTTCACTTCTTTTCCCCTGCATTTTATTTATAATGTTTTGACTTTAACACATCCAACTTCACTACCATAAATTGCTGTTAAGGGCTAAGGCTTAGTTGTCAAGCAGGCTCAAAATCCTACAGAAAAGCAAAGATCAGGTTTGACAGAAGGAGAATCCTAAATGCTGAAGTTCACACTGAAAGAAAAAAGAAAAAAAAAAAAACAAAACAAAACACAAACAAGGTACTGACAGAGGCCTTTGTTTCTGTAGTGCCTGTGCCCTATACTGATACTGCTGTCTTAACACACTCATTGGCCATCTACTCTGGAATATGTTTTTCCACCCAAGTAGTTACTTTAGATGTTTCTACACATACTTAATAGTACCGTAGCCTAAATCAGCAAGGTCAAAAACTTATGCCCAATCATTGCCGACCAAGCAAACCCAGTCCAGGTCTGAGCACACCAAGTACACCCAAACAAATTCAAACCCTTCACTGAAATCAGCTGCAGCCAATTTTTGAAAGTGTTCAAGAAGTGTAGTATGCAAGAGATGAAAGGTAAAGAGGCCCATTTCCTACTTCGAATAAATTTTGTCCTCAGTACTGTACAATTCACATACATAGCTCATTTGAAAAATCATACCAAACTCCCAGAAGACACAATTCTGCGAAACAGTCCCAGCCATCCTACTCAGGTTCGGGCTCTCCACAAACAGGCACACAGCATTTGTCAGACCAGATTAAGTACAAGAAACCCAGCTCTAGATTCCTGTCCCCAGGCCACACACCTGAGATTTAGGATGTGGACAGATCACAGTGAAGTAAACTACTCAATACAAAAAAAAAAAAAAAAAACAGGCATAAGGCACTGCTAGTGATGCATCTAAATTGCTGTGCTTCCACCCAAACACACATGTGCAGTTTAGGGGAAGAACAGTTTTGTTGCATCCCTTCCTTCCCTCTTCTAAGCTGTGTTTGAATTGAACTGTGTAGTTTAGAACACATGAAAAGGTCTAAGACCAGAATCTCAAGTGAAAAACCCACATACCTGCAGCCTTGACTCAAAACCCAAACTACTAGAGAAGAACTGCCACACTCAGCATCTCCTGTACCCAACTTTAAACAACTCCCTGCTCCATCAGAAAATTCTAGACACATTTCAAAGCAACATGAACTGTTTGCTATGTTCACAGGCAATTAAGGTATTTTGTAGTTTCAAGTGCCATGAACTTAGTTTTATAGACAATTTACTTAAGAGACCATTCAGCTTTCACGCTTACTGAAATAAATTTAATAAAATTAGTCAAGCAAATTACTGAATCAAATATTCTTTTTTTAACTCAATCTCACAATCTAACTCAAAAGCTTCTATTAAAAATAGTTGCAAAATTCTGTGGCTGCAATTTCACACATTCTACTCTGCTTAACCCAGTTTTATAGAGTAGTCCAAAGGACAGAAGAGACTGTCTTCTCTAGACTATTTACAGAGAATAAAACTGATGAATTATTCAGTGTCAAAAGGTGTTTGGTTAAAATATAATAAAGAACAAGTATCTAAAAATACTGCTCCTATTCAAAAACAGAGTTTCAATATAAACCTTCTAAGACTTTTGAAAACTAAGAAACAGTGTATTGATGTTCAAGACCCAGGACTCACACCTGGGTGTTTATGGCCACTTGAAGTGCTGTTCCTGAAGGGCAAGAGTCTCCCATCAGTAGTGCAAGAGTTTGATAGCCCTGTGCTCCTCTACTATTTGAGGGCACCCCATACAGTATTAAATGCTCATAGCTTATTCCATAATTTGGTAGTGAGAAGATCACCACCTCAGAAGACTTACTACTGAGCTCCCTACATCTATGCAATATGCTGCTCTGGGCTTTCACTTGGGGTTACATTTAGTCTGATGTCTAGATTCCATGTCATCTTCACACACACACACCCCACATGAAGCTGACCAAGACATGAAACACTGGCTCAGGCCAAACACACTCCAGCTCCTAATGGAGATGTACAGAGCTCACCTAGAGCAGAACCTGTAATTTAGTTTCCTCCAAAGCAAATTTAATTCCTACACATCAAAGCCACTCTGAAAAGCAAACGAATCTTTTCAATGGAAAATGTAATATAGCAGTAACATATTACTGCTCTAAAAACTAAACATGAAGATAAATGCAAAGCCTACATGAATGTTGCTGCAGCAAGCATCTGGTCCTTGCAGGCAGTGTAGCTCAGAACACAGCTCAGCAGCTGGTAGATGTCTACTTTTGAGTGAGCTGAGCTGCTCCTGTACTGATTGTATTGACTAGACCTCACTCTGCTATAAGAAGAATCTGAAGGCATACACAGAAGCTAAATTTAATTCATCTAAAATCCCACCTTGCATATAAATTAGCTTTTCTTTCTCTTAATATAAGAATGAGCCTCTTCATCCCTTCTCTTAGGAATATGAGGATACAGTTTCAAGTATAATTTTGAAAACTGTATTTAGAATATTCAAATGTAAAAAATAAAACTGACTTAAAATAATTTTATGTGCTAATTTCTACTTAGCTCCATAAGAACACCTTGTGTTCTTTAAGGTTGTCTCTCCACACTCACTGTGATAAACTTCCCTTGACGTGCATTAGCACATTTTTTCTAACTACAAATGAATTAGAGCTGCCCATGTGACCTTTGAAAGAACAGTCTTTCATATTACCTATAACAAGGCCTGTAGTGCTACAGCCAATTATTGATTTCTCATGACTAATAAACAGTGTTCTTGCACTTAAAACATCTTCCCAGGCTCTTGTAGAGAAATTACCTTGAAGAATTGGTAAAGCCATGCTTTTTGATATTCATTAATAAAGAGTCTCAATGTTCAACTTAATTTCTCAAGCACAAACAAAAACCAACCCACTGAAAATAGTCCTGCAAACATTTTCCCTGTTAAATGAAGCATGCAGCTAGCAGGTTGCTCAGTTCCACTCATTCCTTTAAGTGTTTCTCTTGTTTCTTGACACTTAAGCTAAATGTGTTTGGGAGGAAGGGGCTCTACTCGCAGGTCAGGTCCCCCTGTTTTCTGTTTCATCTGCAGATCTACACAGAGGAGCAGTGAAGGAGCTGCCCAACACAGAAACACTGAGATCTGCAACTGCAGCACAGACTAAGCACGGCGCAGCCATCAGACTTCGGATTCTGCACAGCCTTTCAGCAAAGGGAGATGAAGAAAACAGTGACGTCTTCAGGTATTCAGCACCAACAAGCATCAGTACATAAGAGATACACATAGGCCTTCAGAGGGTATCAGTGTTAAAATTCTCTTTCAGTGACACATCCAGAAAACAAATCCACAAAATGCCCAAAGCTCTTCCTATAGTTTAAGGGCAGCAGCATTTACAAAAATGACTAAAAATTCCTTTGATACCAACTGTTAGTGCTTCAAGCATTTGCTGGGGGGAGCAGTGTTAATTGTTCTGTGGGGTTCATTTTCTTTTGTTTGTTTCTTAAAGAATAACAAGGACAGAGTCTGGCAGCAGATAAATTGCTTGGTTTTCTTGCAGGAGCTGAGAACTCTATAGCTTTGGACAACCTTGAAATTACACTAACTTTTAAATTCTAGTAATAGCTCCCATTGCCTCACTCCTAAGCCTCACACAATCAATAGTCTGAAACATTTGGTAAAATCCTAACATACCAGTAACTGTGCAGTCCAAAAAGCCATGCATTCCCCAACATCATGACTGTTTAAGCAAGATAATTGTTCAAAAGTCAGTTCTCATTCATTATTTGCACTTTACATATTTACGTATTTAACATAAAGACTATTTAGTCTTACCTATGGTTTTCTTTTTATTCACTGCACTGTCTGCCTTATGCCTTTTCTGCAAGGAAGCAAAACATTTCATTACCCCTCATTACAAATTCCAAAAACCATGAGAGCTAGAAACATGACAAACTGCAAGATGATACAGTGGGTCATTTTTGTCTTTGTTATTTTTTCTTTTCTAAGCCACACGGATCACCTAAACCCAAATGGTTAGTAAAACAATGTAATTTAACTTCTACGTGAAAGTCCCCATGTTGGAAGTCAAGCTCAAGCCTGGATCAAGAGCAAAAGGACCCTTAAGTTTCCAAAACTGTTTGTTGGAAGAAAAATAAGAGGAACAATGAGACAGTATAGTTAGATGACAGCTGCACTATATACTCTATGTGCCGTGTAATTTCTAATTTTATTCATCAGAACTTTGCAAAGCAAAAAGACCTCTATTATAATCAGTATAAACAGTTTGCTCTGTGCTAAAATTGCTTTGCACCCATGCCTGTTTTCAGGACAAACAGAAAAAAGCCACATATTTGTCAGGACTTCATGATCTTCCTCACCAGGCCTTTCTAATAAAAGCAAAAATTAACAAGCTGGCAGAGACAGAAACAAGCATCCTGACTACTACTGTTTCCTTGTTTACCATCTATAATAAAAATGTTTACTTTATCTGATCATGCTACAGGAATTCTAGTCAAGTTCAGAGCTTTGAAAACCAAAAGGATATTCTGCTTCTCTTTAGCAGACTCAATAGACTTCAGAGATGCAGAGATTTGTGGCATTTTTGAAACACTGTCTTAGCACAGCCTTCCCCATCATCATACTCACATAGTCTTCTATGATTTCTTTGATGCCAGCAACTGTTAAAATAAATAGCAATGGCACCAAGGTGGTGTATCTTCCTGTTGGAGAGACATCTGGAATTTGCTGTGAAGAGAGGGAGAAGAGAGACCCATTTTATATTTCTATTTAAAAATCAGGTTTATCAGGTTTTATCAAGTTTAGAACTTCATGCAAAGTTCTCAGAAGGAGAACACAGAATTTTCCCATTTGTGCCTAACTGATATCTAATTTCAGTGGGCAAACTAGCCAGAACTCTCTGCAGACTTGAAGAAATTACTACCATAAAGTCAGTTGTAGTTCATGCCTTTTATTCTATATCTCTTCTCTTCACAAGAAAAGCATTCAACTGATGTAGTTCAACTGGAAGCAGCGATAATCTGGACTACCTAAACAGTCACCAGTTTCACAGAAATCCACAAATGCTTTCTCAGTATGGTCAATAGCTCCATATTTAATAATAAAAACATGTAAAGAAAAGTAGCTTGATTTTACAAACTACATTGGAAAAAGTCTCCAAATCACCTTCTAATTTCAATTATTTAGTACATACCTCATTAATGTTACTATTAAAATATATAAAACAATTACTTTGCAGTTAAGTGTAAGAACCAAAACAACTTTCACTGCATTACATTTTCATCTTAACAAGGCAAACCAATAAAACAATACCTGCAGTAAGGCAATGAAGAGGAAGAATGCATTTGCAGCTTTTCTTATCTGCTCATACAGGAATCGAGGTAGAAATGTCACCACGCTGTACTTGGCTGTGCTGCAGGTCAGAAGACTTATTTTAGTACTTTACTAGAAAATCATATAGGGATTACACCCAATAAGTTTGAAGTAGGCTTCTAGATATCAGTGTTAGAAAGTTCATACAGTAAAGACCAATATAGAGCATGAAGGAAGGCGCCTGTGTTATGAGGAAGAGCTGCACAGAACAAGAGGTACCACACAGACCAGGAATGCTGACAGTCCCACTTCATTTGCTGGTACCTTTATTATTAAATAAACCACCAGATAATTTACTACCCAGACTTCAGCACCACAAACAGGCAACCTTGTACCTCAGCTCCACATACTTGATTAAGTGCTCACCCCTTATCAAAACATGGATTTAAGTTCCACAGGAAGGCAGAGGTGAACATCGGAAAAATTAGAAATTCTGCAGTGCTGTTTCTAAAATGCCTCATTTCCCAGTTCAGAGCCACTCTATACCCAGTTAGAAATAATCCTCCAAAACAACACACAGTTATTCAGATTAATCTTTCCTGATTATTTCCCCTGAGTAATTATATTAATATTTCTCCTACCTTAAAACACAAGCATGCTGCACTTTTCTCAACAATTCATGTAATTTATTGTTTTCATCACATCAAACTCATGATGGGCATGAGTACAAGTTGGGGGGAAAAAAAACAAGTATTCAAGATGACAAGAGTTACTCATTTTTTAAATGCATTTTCAAACCACCCTCATGTTGTCAAGTTACTAAAAGCAATCTAAAAAGAGATAAAGACTCTTCTGTGCAAGTCCCTGCTCTCTGAACACACAGGTTCTAAGTCAGTCATCCACATGCATTCTTGAGATCGGTTCTGCAGCATGATTAGTTTCCTTGCACTGAGAGACTGAGTCTATCCAGTAGCACATAGTGTTCCATTATACAAGGAAAAAAAACATTTTCAGGGTAAGAAGAACAGCTCCACCTTACTTTCCCAACAAATTAGTACAGCACCTTCCCTCACTGTTAACTATTGGGCATCAGCATGAACTGGAGCTGTAAGAGCCAAGTGCTTGCAGCTCTAGTTCAGGTGTCTTCCCCCAGACACGCAGCGTAAGCGCTGCAAGAGCCAGACAACCTGTGACATGAGTTTTTCTTGTGTTTTGGGGTATCATGTTGTTTGAGGGTCTTTTTCTTTGTTTTGTTGTTGGGGGATTTTGTGTGTGCTGTGGGGTTTTTGTTCCATTTGTTTTTTAGTTTGTTTCTCCCTCTGCATTTTTTCTTGGTTGGTTAGAATTTGGTGTTTTGTTTTTGCTTTAGTTGTTGGTTGTGTTGTTTTTTGTTTTTGGTTTTTTTTTTTTTTTTTTTTTTTATTTAAGGCAGCTTATATTTCCAAGGAACTGAGAGCCCCAAGATGCTCTTCTCAGGAAAGAAGTATTATTAGTGCTTGAGGAAGTAATTTAACACCTCAAACACAGGGAACAGCAATAAAACAGCTTTTTTTTTCCTAAGTGTCAAGAGCACCTTTCCACTAAAGCTGGTCCTGTGTGAGATGCTTTTCCTGTTCTCTCATACCAATGAGCCTTCCAGATGGACTGAAATCCACAGCACTACTATTCACAAATCATGAAGGATGACCATAATCAAGTGCTTTATCTACATGATCTGCCTTTCACAATTAACTGCTATGCATAAAACTCTTACCAGAACCCTGATCCACAGGCAATTAAGTTCAGTGGGGTTTTCATGCCTTGTATGTACAAGGTTAGAGAAATGCATTCTCCAAGACCATTCACTTGCTTCAACCATTTTCTTCCCCATCTCCATTTAATGATATACTGCTGCATCTTTGAGAATCAAAACAGTAACAAGGGACAACACAGCACCATTTGTTACATGCAACTCTATTTTGGACAGTAGAGTCAGTGGGGCATGCTAAATAAAATAATCAATTAAAAATCATTTACGATCTCATTAGGCTGTGGTAGTTGTATTTCCACTCTACGTAGCTTCCTATTGAAGCAATTACAAATCCCTACTAGGTTTGAGGCAAATCAGTTATTACTTTAACAGGATCTCTGGAAAAAGCAACACAACAGTATTCCCAACACTACAGACTGTAGACTTCCTACTGCCAATACTGCTCAGCAGAATTACGTATTAAAGTACTCTGTGATATTTTACAGAAGTTGCAGGTGGTCATACTTCAACATAAATTACACCAACTAAGACAACTGAGTGAAAAGATGCATCCGGGTTCACAGCATGTAATGTAGTACACTTGTATAAAGGAAGATAAATTATTTCCTTGAAATGCTATTTGTCTCTTCCAACTGGATTCTTTGTTTTAAGCCACACTTACTTGGTCCCACATGTAATAACCTTCCTGTAATACAGGACAGAATTAAACATACATGCCTCAGAAGTACCTTGTGACTTTAAAAATACAGGTTAATTCAGATAATAGTTCAGACCTACAAGTGAATTCCCCAAGCAGTATTAGTTGGAAACACAGAGTTAGCAGATTTCTATATCAGAATAGTATTCCCTTGGATACCACATATCTATGATTATATGTTAGAACAAGAATTTGTCTAATGGCAATCAAGCTGAAACATTTCTTAAACAACATTCTACCATTTACCAACTTTGCAGCTAACTGGTGCAAACAATATTCTTCCTCTAATGATCATGTTAATGTCAACACAATAAAGCTTTCTGAATTAGCTTTATACATATTAATCACTCCATCCATTTCTGTAGGCATCTGTCATGTTACTTAAGCAAATAGGTACAGTTATAATTAGAAAAGAGCACATTCAGCTGTTACCATACAGCCCCAGAACAGTAATCATGTCAATGTATAATAAGATGGTGCACACTATTATTCAAAAAGAAAGCTTCCTGTGAAAAGCTAACTAATTGTCCAAGATGGGTAGGAGTATTTCATTAATTTGGCTCTAAGGAACAGCTCTCTAAAGGACAAATACAACAATTACAAATAAAAAAACAACTTTGTGCTGCCTCCAAACAGACAGATGCAGTATAGATGACTTCAGGATAATCAAAGCCCAGAAAAAATAGTTAAAGTCTACAAGTGAACAGGTAGAAAATTCAGGCAGCTCATTCATAGCACAGTTTTGGTCATTAAAGATAAATATCTGCAAAGGTTAGCCCTCTGACCAACCCAAATCAGAGCCATCTTCAAAGAAGTGCAGGGTCCTGCGCTCCAAGAACAGCAGGTCTGCATCTCACAGAACAGGTTGTGATCATGCAAGGAGAGCAGCACATGCAGGAAACCTAACAACAAACCTTTTTCCCTAAAACAACAGCTGTTAACTATGCAAACCTTTGTTAACTACACAAGTTTGATGTTTAAACAGGTCTGCAAACATCAGAAGAGATGCCTCCTCTGTATCTGCAACTTAATTCATGTAAGTCATGTTTCAAGGTACACCACTGTGCAAGTCAGGAGGAACACTACCAAACCCTGTTAAATAAATGAGTTTGGATACACGTCAGTACAGCTGCAAGTCTGGCCCCACTGTTTCTAGCACAGTGCAGATTTTTTTTTTTTTAAACAATCACTGTATAATTTGAAAAAAGTTAGTGTCATTCATATACCTTAACTCACTACCATACTACTACAGTACCAAGGATTAGTCAGTTATCTGGATAACACTCAAATGAAAAGTAGCAAACAGGGTGCCGAGAAACTCAGTACTAACTTTCCAGGCTAGTTCCTCCATTTATTAACATGGGATTTTTGCACAACTCCCATAGTTGCCATTTTCCCTTTTCCCCAAAAAAAAACTTTCTATAAAAGTTTTACTCTATTGACTCATCTTTGAAGAGGCAAAGGCTGCCAGTGACAGAGGCCCAGGTTAGCTCCTTGAGAAACATCTCTGTGCTGGCAACCTGCAGCCGAATCCAGCTTTCTGTTTTCTCAGCCAGCCATCTAAAGTGCTTCCACCCCTTCCTTGAGAATTCCAATCAACAACTCTGAGGTGAACTTCACCTTCAGGCTAATCATGATAAAGAAAACAAGACCTCCTTGAGACACATGTAGTTTCGTTTCCAGGGGCGGCAAGTGCAAACAACTGTCCTTTCCTTCTTAATCAGAGAGTCTTACTCTGTCAGATGAATCCTTGAGCTCCTGCAGATGAAGACTCAAGCCAGTAAGGGTTTCGCTGTGCTGTATATGGCCTGTACACTTCCATCAGTTAAGAAAAACATATGTTGTCTCTAAACACTCTAGACAGTTTGCAACAGACTCTTAGCTTGGGTCAGAATAGAGGAGTGTAAAAGGAGCAAGACTTGCTCTCGTACAGTAAAAAGCACAAGACTTGAATGCTACAAGATACTATTGTTTAAAGCTTGCCAGAGGAAGGTGAAGAATCAAGAGTCAACATATTAGAATATCTGTCACCCAGCTCTGGAGTGACCACTGTCCACAGACCAAGTGCCCCTTTTGTTTCCATGCTTTCCTCCACTCCCCTACAGTTTCTCTGTAATTGCAGTAGCACACATACAGATTCATACGCTCTCAAAAGGCTCAACAGTTCATAACTTAGTCTAAAGAACATTCTTCTATCTCATTACTGAAACAAATCTGAGATACTTCCAAACAAAGCTGTTCCAATACTGTAGAAGACAAATCTGTTGTCCTAAACTACCCACACAGACAAACTGATTGGGAGTATCCAAATACATTAGAATTAACCCATTTCAACTTTGGCAGAAAACACTTCAAGCAGCTTCAAATTGCACTGCCCAGTAACTTGTTAAAATTCTTACTGGGCGACAGCTTCATCTCAAGGACCTCACCACTTCCCCACATTCCTCAGCACAGCAGTATCTTCATTTACAGAGTGGGCTCCCACCAGAAGCAACTAAGGGCACCATTCCACGTTTGGAAGGCTCTGAATCTCAGTCCTCTTTTCTCAAGTCATAGGACTCGAGGAGAAAAAGATTGCTTCATACAGGTTTAAGGGACTCCAAACATATCAAGCCAGCCCACCAATTCCCCTGCAGGTCAAGTTCCACCAGAACAGTTTGGGTCTGCTGTCAGGAGCCACTGAAGCTCTTCTGAAGAAGAGTTTACTCCAAGTTAAAGACTTAATACATAACCAAATTAAAAAAAAAAATAGAGAAGCAGACAGCTAGACAATGGGCCACTAAGGTTTATGAATGTTTTACAAAAGGGGAAATCTAAATTACCACAAGATACTTCAAATATATTCTTAAAACATTATTTTATAGTAATGCACATGACTAGTGTTCTGTCCTACACCAAAACCTAATAAAAAGGTGAGGCAGTAAGAACAATATTCATTGATTACCAATGCTTCTGCTGGCAAGTAATGTTATCTACCCTAAAGCACAAGTCCCATTTCAGAAGAGAGATGTTTAGGCTGACAAAGCCAGCTTGGCTGAGTTATGTGCACTTCCCTAAGAAGCTGCATCAGCAACAAGCTTATCTTCCAAGTACTTTGTTTTGGTTCTTATCTTTTATAGAGCACTGCTAAGACAAAAGTACATGAAAATGCATTATGAACTGTTGGCCACTGAAGCATGACAGTCCTACTACTCTACTTCTGTAAAATCGACTCCAACCTGTGTAAGGATTTTTCAGTATTTCTAACCTACAGTATTTGTTGTGCCAAGCTGCCCCAGTATCAGCAGGGGTTCTGTCATACATCAGCAGTGAAATGCTGTTAAAACTAAAGCAATTGATGTTGCCAAAACAAGTTTTACCTCCTCTAGAAAGGCCTCCTACAGTAGCGCTCATGGCAGTCTCATACAGAGCAGGCATTAGCGTTACTGCTTACGCTCAGTTTAACCAAAAAACAAGACCTCGTGGTCACATTTAATAGAAGTGATAGCATTTTTGCTTCTAAATGCTGTACCCTGGAGGCATTTCCTAAAGCACACAAACAGAAAAAGCCTTTTGATTCATTCTCTATTTGTGCAATCCCTACAGAAAGGGAAACAGACTCCTGGCTATTTTTTGGTAACAAATACATTAGACAAAGACTGTTTAGACACAGCACTAAAAGCTCTGTACGCATTATATTGTTCCAATATGCTCCCACGGTGTCAGGTCATCACTATAGAAATATGCCCTTGCTTTTTAGTAGCCCTGCTGGCAAGTAAAACTCAATAAAATAGAACTGGAACAGTTAACATAAAAATACTGTCTAATAAAGGAAGTTTAATACCACATCTAGTTACTGTGCAAACCCAAAATAGGTTTCACAGCAAACACAGCATTGATATGAAAATAACAGAAAAAAAATAGCAAAATGAGGCATGTAAGTTAGCTAGCTGTCTAAAAAACAGAGTGCTAACTTCAGTTTTACAGCCATTATTTAATTTCAAGTGTCACCACAACTTAAGCATCTATTGTTCTAGTGATGAGCAGACAGATACAGTATCAGCAACAGCTGCACTGCAGGAAAATTATGAGAATTATTATTCAATTATAAGAAGTACATAACATTGAGTATTTCTTTTCAGTTAACAACAGTATCTACCTAGAACTGAAAAGAGTTAGCAGAGGATTAGTTTAATACATGATTACACTTGTACCATTCAGAATATAATACATATCTCCTTTGAAGAACTCCAAAATGCTTTTCTGCAGCCAGGCAAGCAATCTGTTCACATGATAAAATAATAGATTTCCAAATGTAATACAAATACTAGCACAACTGGCCACTGTGTCTGAACTCTACAAAGAAGACCTGAACACACATAGGGGCAGTTTTACCTGAAAAACAAAGATACATTCTAGTGCAAGAGGAACCCTGGTCTACTGCATACGCACTGACAAACGCACATAGCAAACCACTATTCACATTTTCAGCTGCCGATCATAGTCAACACTACTTCAGATATTCACATTACAAGGGTCAATACTAATTGGCTATTGATATCAGCCAACTCCTCACCAAGTATCAGCAAGAACCTCCCCACACATTCAAAAAGCACCAACTGAATCTCAAGTGGCTTCTAGTGTACATATTTACAAGCCAAGAACACAATATACTTTGCTTTCATTTGCAATATACAGTTAAAATTAAAGAATCCAGACTGTCCCACCAGCATCTGCCAGATGATTCCTGGTGACAAAGCTGTAGGCACAGTCTGGGACTCTATATCTGGGGATAAACAACAGCCTGTTTAACACAGGACTTGTGGTGCTACTAGAAGCCTTGGTACAGTCAGCACTGCTAAATTCCTAATGGTGGTGCTTCTGTCTTATTAAATGAGAAATTCCTTCTCACCAGTTTGACTTTTAAGACCCAGTACAAATGAAAAAAATGGAAACTGAAGGCTTCTTGGTCTCTATATTTTCTAACACAATTCGGCCTTTATAGACAAGTCTTTTAATGTGGGATTTGGGGGATATCAGAATGCATCTTTTGGGACCACCCTAGTAGACAAAGCCACCAAACTCTGTTTGATGAGAAACTTTTCAACAGTACTTCTAGATTCAAGATCCATTAAAAGCATAAGTAGAATTTTGCCCTTCTCAACTGCTGCTCTGCCGTAACCTCCTCCTCAAGCCACACACCAAGGCTCAACCTCGGAGCCCTAACTCAGACATAAGTCAGACTTGCATCAAGATGCATTACCAGGCCCTGAATGTAGAATATTACATAAAGTAACAGCTACAACAGCAATTGCAATGTACCTGGAAAATTTGGAGACAGTTCAAATGTCCTTTAAGTTATTTCAGCACTTCAATGCTTCCTGGATCAACAAACCAGAAGTTCCAACATGCAACAAGTAAGGGCCTCAAATCACTTAACTGGTAATGTTTACTGCTTGCACTGGAAGAAAGCTTCCATACCATACTGTCATACATTCAGACTAATCCAGTGAGTTGACTCCTGTATTAATAAAAAATTATTAAGGAATTGCATTTCCATGAAAGCCAGATGGGTAGAACATTCTCAGTCTAAGCAAAATAAAGCAGTCTTCACATGCCACCAGGTATATATTAGGAAAAATATTCATACCATTAGTTTGGTTTTCTCAAAAGTATTGACACAACATTCAGACAAGTATCATCACGCCCCATCAGTATCCCTGTGTTTTTACAAGGGATTAGGCAAGTTTCTTTTCAAAGTACAAGATAAAGACTTTCGGTCACTTTCTCCACCATTCAGGTAATCACATGATAAATCCAACTTGGTAAAAAAAGCTAGTTGGAATGATCAAAAAAACTCATGGAATTAAAAAAAATAATTAAAAATAATTATTAAAAAAAAAAAATCACACACCATGAAAACACACACATTTCAAGTCTAAAACACCAGCCAAGCTGGCCTTCTGCAAAACATTTATTTTCACACTGTGCTGATCTGCCATACAATGAACATACAAACTACAGTAATCACTCACACTGAATCAAGACAACAACATAACAGAGGTTGGAAACATTAGTGATCCACTACCATTCTGTGTTTCGCACCTGAATTAGAAAGAAAAGTTGGTATTTTTGAGAAATATATTAAAAAAAAAAAAAGTCTTTTCTCCCAGCACATTGGAACAGTGGGTGAAAAAATACTGTCTGGAGTCTCCATAGAAGCCTGGCTACTGTCTCACACTATCTATAGCCAGAGATACTGCAGGTTTATGAAGGCTGTTAGTTGACTGCAGTCCCCAAATGTAGGCTGACTGAGCACAGAAGGTAAGTATTGCCCTTAAGTGGCATAGAACCCCGTATGTAGTAGCTAGAAGTTTTCAGAACATAAGTTTCTTAAGCTTAATATCAAATACAGAAGCGTTCCTATTAAACAGTTACATATTTAAGTTATGTATATTGAACAAGACAAGTACTAGTTAGCTTTCATAAAAGCAAACATAATACCACAACTACAGCTGTGCTGGACTAAGTAATTATATTTGCTCCATTTTTTATGTATTTCAAAGCTTCTAAAATGCTTCAGCTGAAAGTGGAGCATCATTTACTTTTACTAAGAGGTCTGAAGAGTTACATATTCACAAAGACTTTCAAACTGAACACAGCTTTTAATACAGGTAGAAGAGATACGTTCCTAGAGAAGGAATCACTGCTACAGCACTGTAATAAAGAATGGTGATAGCCACATATATGCACAGTAAAGGACCAAGATAAATCCAACCCACACTGCACAGTTTTAATGCACTAGGTTTTGAACAGTTTGTGCCAGAGTTTGAAGAGCACAAAACATTTAGCCATTGCTCTAGAAGTTCTCCTAATCTCACTTATTTACAGCTGAAATCCTGGGTAAAGAAAAAAAGTACAGAACAGTTCTTCCTGATACATCCTCACACTTCAAGACTTTCAGAAGTGTCAGTGCCTCACCCCATCTTGCCCTGTACTCAGCCTTTGCAATAGCACTGGGTACTATTACGAGATGGTATTAAGGAATTATCAACTTTGCTTAACTTGTCCAAAATTTTAAAAAATTGTATTTATTAACTTTCCTTTTTTTTTTCTCCCACAAACATAGAAATTTGCTTTTAATAGCGCCCCTCTCTCTTCCCAAAAACAGTTAAGAAGCTCAAAAACCTTAGAACTTCTTAGGTGAAAAACCATACCATTAACCTACCTTTCCCACCTTCCGCACCCCCGTTTCTTGTTGTATTTTGCTTAGTTTTGAGCAAGCTATTCCACACTACTCCTTAATTTGGAAAACTTCCTATGAACATTCACAAAATCTCACCATTGTTCAGAGGATCTTTGACTACCAAAAAGGGTACACTCAGAAGTTACATGATTTACAAACTCATTAACTCTCTCAGTTTAATTTTCCGTAAGCTCTTATATACAGGTGCTTATCCACTTCCACGGAGCCTTGCACTATGATCCACGGATGCTTCCTATGGAGACCATACATCTCCAAATCCAATAACACTGAGAAATCCAGAAGCTGAACGCAGAAAGTCCAAGGGCAATACAGAACTGTATTTCTCAAGAGAAAACCCAACATACGTAAGCAAATGAGTAAATAAACTACCACTCATACACGCCACAAGGCATCTTCACTTAGTTATTACAAGCTCGTCACCTTTGCCTTCACTCACTCTGGGCTGAGGGCAGAAAGCTAATCCAGAGAACAGAGAGAGCACAGCAAAAGCCTCCTGCCCTTTAGAAAGTCAGAGATCAAAGCTTTCTTAGTGAGGACAAGCAAGTCATTATAAAGTAAGCTTCATTTCTAAGTGACACTAAGGAGCTAAGATCCCTAATCAGGTAATGCAAACACCTCTCCTTTCCCACTACGCTATCTGGATTTTTCGTCCTGTCCCTCACACACCAGTGTTCCTCATGATTCGGGTTGCCCTTGTCAGGAGGCAAAGCTGCAAAAAGCTATTGAAAGACACTGACAGCTCCCAGGAAGTGGCTTCCAGACAATGAGCTAAACACAACTTTTTCATGTGTTGGTAATAAAACTTTCATTAACAAGTTCTTGGTAGCAGACTCAAGAAATACTTTTTCATACAATTAAGCTGGATCAGAATAGAATCCCTTCAGGAAAACCTGAACTACAGATTCTGCCAACCCGCCATTCCCTGCTGTTCTTTCTGTAAAGCACAAGTAGTCTACCCACAGAAACAGTCAAACTCAGCTCATTTAATCAAGGAAAAATAAAAATATAATAAAAGTGAGAAAACATTTAATGTTGCTACCCACACAGAAAAACCAAGACACTAAGAAAATATGTCATTTTAACTCTTCCTAAACCACAGACATTCCCAGACAAATATACAGTAAGTCAAAGTTGAGGAGAAGATCCTGTGTAAATAAGTTGCTGCACTACCTGGACACAAGCATCCTTCCAGAGAATATTCTTAGGACTGCCTTTGATAATACACACAATAAGCCAGCTAATGGAAATCATCATTTCAGCAGGATATAAAGTTCCTCTCTTTTTATAAAGGAACTCATTGTGTAAGCCATTCTCTGAACAATAACCCAAACATCTGCATTAACGAAGTCTGCTAAATAACACTCTTCAGTTATGACGGGAGCCATCTGTTCACCCAGCTAACACAGCTAACCCAGGGCAAGCCTGGCAAGCACTGCCACAACTTGCTTGTCTTATGTATCCTCATACTCCATGTTTCAGTGAGCATTATTTGTGTTTCTAAACTGCAATAGTAGGTCATTAATCATACCAATAGAAGTCTTAAACACATACCTCTACAAAGAAAGGCTCCAAATACTAAAGAAAATTCCCTTTGTTCTTCAATTAATGAATGCAAGTAAACTATAGCCCTATAAGCATAGAGATGTAAGTTTGTAAACTCTGTAGTCATTCTTGTTCTGTTAAACATTCTTTTCTTCCTTTGTATTCCATACTTTTTATATTTAGTCTAATTATTTCTTACAACTGGATGTTACTTTTTTAGAGAACACTGTGGAGTCTACATAGTGGATTCTATCCAAAACCCACAATAAGTTTTCATAGGTTAGCCCTTACATCTAGGAGTACTAGATTAGGTCCTGTTACTCCAAAATTCAGCGGTTTTCCTGAAGGAGTGCCCTACTGAATTGACGACCTTTTCATGCATCTTCACCATGCAGCCCTGCAAGCTCCCTGTTCTCACTGCAGTTGCTACATGAAGCTCACCCCGTGCTGCTGCTGGATCCCTCCTTCCCTGTACCGCTACCCAGACCCCAGTGCCCATTCCCGCCCCAGCAGAGGCACTACTCTCTGTGCTGAAGAGAGATCTGTCCAGGGACAGGGGGCAAGGAGCGGGACCAGAGCCCTCCCTGCCCACGGCTCCGGGGTGTGCACGCAGCCACCTGGAAGGGGAAAAGCAGAGATTTCTCCGTACCTGACCCAGTTGTCACGGAACTTGCTCTGCTGGGGCTGGTTCAAGTGAATGGTGCGGGCTGGTGCCTCGTCCAGATCCGCCGAGGACGTGGCTCCGGACATCTCATCATCCGCCTTCTTGTAGCCCGAGGGGGAGCAGACCGGTCCTGCGGGGAAAGCGGAGGGCAGGCGGTCAGCGAGCGGCTGCCGCCGCTGGAGCCGGGCCGGCAGCTCCCGGCGGGGCCGCCGCGTCAGGGCCGGAGATGGGCGGCGAACAGCGGCTGCAAACCCACCCTCCCCGGTGTTTACCGCCGCGAAGTCTGATAAATAATGGACGGCCGGGGAGGGGGCGGCGGGGCTCGCCCAGAGCCAGCTGGCAGCGGGGACAGCGGCGGACCCGCCGCCTCCGCCCCGCGGGGAGGGGCGCAGACCCCGCACCGCCCCCGGGAGCTCCGGGGCCGGGCCGAACCGGCGCCGAGCAGCCCCCGCCAGCAGCTGGTTCCCCGCTCCGAGCTCTGCAGCCCGCGGGGCGGGACAGCCCACGGGGAGAGGAGGGACCGCGGGCGGCCAGCGGGGTGACACCCACCGCGGGGCTCCCAGGCCGCTGCTTGTCGCTGTCTACAACCACCTGAAAGGAGGTGTCCGTCTCTTCTCCCAAGCAGTAAGCGATAGGATGAGAGGAAGTGGCCTCACGTTGCTCCAGGGGAGGTTGAGATTTGATAAGAGGAGAAACTTACTTCACTGCAAGGGCTGTCAGGCACCGGAAGAGGCTGCCCAGGGAAGTGGTGGAGTCACCATCCCTGGAGATGTTTCTAAGACACCTAGATGAGGTTCTTAGGGACATGGTTTAGAGGTGGACATGGCAGTGCTAGGTTAATGGTTGAACTCAATGATCTTAAAGGTGTTTTCCAACCTAAACAATTCTATGATTCAGTCCGTTGGTGCCACCTACACACACACACACACCACATCCCACATGGCCAAGTGACACATCCCTGCCTGACCTCACCCAGGCCCCCAGGGGCACAGCCAGTTCCATCTGTGTCCGCTCAGCAAGCTGCCTTCTGCCGGGGGCACCATCCACCCAGCATCCTGCACAGGGTGGTCATGCTGGGGGCCAGCTGGAGAGAGTTTGTACTCAAAGACTCAGACTGAAAAGGCCAAAAAAATAAAATTTCTTTATACCTACAGCTTCAAAGCTGAAATCTTTGATTTAATATAATTTTCCTCTTCAGCTGGTCTGGAATGACTTGAGTCCTATGAAGCATTGTTTAGCTTTGCATTAAGAGAAGGCCAAAATAAGGGAAAGGAGCTAGCTATTTCCTCTGTCAAGCCTCAAAATATTACCTAAGTTATTGGAGTCAGATTTATTGCTTTCCCCTTTCATGCTGAGCCACGGAGATACTTTATATTACTCGAGCAGTAAATATACTAGATAAGAGTATCAGTTTATGAAATAACCCATGGTTTTACAAGCCAGCACAGGCAGCCTTAGACAAGAAGACAACTTGTTTCATTAGAATCTAGTAAAAGTGCTATTTTAGGGTTATTTGAAGAGTCCATTCAAAGATAACATTGAAAAGCAACTACTGTAAAACCAAATCCAGCAGCTATTTCTGTTCTGTACATAACTGCAACAAACCAATCTGTCCAGACAGCGGCTAAAAAGGACTCTTGCAGTGAATAGAAAAGCCTCTGAAATCACATCTTTAACTGCAGCTTGAAGGAAAACTTCAGTCCTAATACAACCCTAATATATTGAACACTTCAGTTCTCATACATTACCAGTACTTGTCTTTTTTTTAAATAGACAGTAGATCTAAGGTTACATCCTATGTTACATCCCAGACTGAATGACTGTATCCTCTAGTCGCCAGCCACTGGAGGGCAACATCACCCATCCATCTCACAATACAGCCCAATATCCAAAAAAACCTTTGCCATGCTAATAGCTGGCCAATAAAACTAACGTAATTTACAAACTAATGCACTTTCAACAGCACTGTATCTTGCCCAAAGCAAGTGTTGCACGTTGTGAATTCATATTTAGGAGACATTAAGCTGAACTTGTAAATGTGAGGCTAATTTATTTCCTTTCATTTCACTTGAAGCTACTACAGACAGCAAAAATACACCCCATTTCTAGTATTTACTTTGTGAAAAAGGACTAATTTAGGAAGTCAAATATGCAAGACTATGCAATATGCAACATTATGCCATCATACTACTATATCAGGTTACTCTGCCTGAAGAAGCTTGCCCCAACACAGAGGATCTCTTGATCCTTGCTGACTCTGTATTTTCACCTTCAGAAAAACAGGGCTAAGAGCACTACTGAATACTTGCTGTTCTTCCCCAATGACTTCATGTTGTGTAACTGCAAAGGAGATCAAACAGTACTCTTAAGAGCATTAAGTGCAAGGAAGCAGCTTTCATCTGCTTTCCTAGTCAAGCTCCTCAAGTGCAGTTACTCTAGAACAAAAATGCTGTAAAAATTGTGGGGTTTTTTTTCCAATGACCTTTTTTGCTTCACTTTCTCATGACACCCTCTGATGTTTGAAATCCTCTTGCTTACTAGTTCTCATCACTGAAAAGCATCACGAAGCTGTCCCACAACTTTAGGGATTAACTGAGTCAATGCTGGTGAAGTTCAGAGGTATCTAGGTTTACCTAACACACTATGCTCTTGGGCTGCTCTCTCCAAGATAGATGCCCCAAGGACAACAACATTTGCCTTATTCTTTAGCTGCACTGAAATATTTTCAAAGCAGACTTGCACTTGTGTAGAAATGGCTGTACTAAGAAGGTTTTCATTTTTGGAAGTGGCTCAAGTCATCTGCTTCAACTCTTAGTGTAATAAGCCTCATTTTGGAAGATTATCCAATAATCCTGCCCATCGGGAATGCCTTCCACCTCACTCCCCCATTACTAAGCAGATCACATCCAGAAGCCCACAGGCACAGTGATCTATGCTACTGTCTTGTAGGTGCTCTCCTGCCCTGCACTTAGAAAGGCTGAGGAGCCCTGAGCTTCTGAGGAGCTTCTGGTGGGCAGCAGTGACAGAGGCCACACCACCTTCAGCAAGCATGCCCCTCCAGGATACCTGACCACATACAGACTATCAGCCACATGAAAGCAACTTAACCTCTGCTCCTTGTTTGAGAAAGGCTATGGATAAAGACAGCACAGATTTGACCACCCTCAGCAGTGGCAGAAATTAAAACTGAAGCCTGAACAGCTCTTATTCAGCAACATATACTTCCCTGGATCCAAAGGGATCATCAGACTCATTGACTTTACAGAAGAGCAGACCAACTTTTCACTCTGGAAAGATTTCTCTCCCACAAGACCTGCATCTTCTGTTATTTACCCAAGAACTTGCAGCACTGCTATGCTATTTATTTTGGATAAAACTCATCATGCTTCAAGGGGCATATTAACGGTAGACCATTGTACTTCATAGCCTGTTCATTTAGTCTGTTTAGCTACATCAGACTCTGGATCTTCTATAATAACTACATCAATCTTAAGTCTATATCATCTCACACTTACATCCTGTATATGACACTAACTTTATTGTAATTGTGATGTTCAGAAATCAAGACAATTTGATAACAGGAAGCTGATTCTACAAGAATAACCTAGCATGGTTTTGGTGTGCTAGTAGGGCAGCTCTCTTCACTTGCTGAAGATGTCATTTGGCTCAGCTTGTCTCTTCCGAGCTCTGCTGTTGTCATTCTTAGTCCTCTTCCCAGTATTTCCCCTCATCCCCAAAATAATGAAAATCCATCACCAGTGTCACCACCTACTCCGCTGTCAGCTTGGTAACTCGCACTTCAGGGAGAAGGGAAAGCAGAATTTTTGTACCAGCCAGAAGTTGTCAGAAAAGAATCAAAACATGCCATTAGGTGATTATTGCCACTCATCTTCAGGAAAGAAACCTTGAAGTCTCAATAGACTTGAGCAGAGAACATCAAAAAGTAAATAGAAGCCTGACATTAGAAAAATTCAGGATACTTGCAAGCCAGCCTACCCATAGATATTCTGAGAAAGTACTAAAGAGCTAGTGGAGCAGCATAATTCTACACTATGATTACTACCTATTTTGCAGAACGTGGACCTTACAGAATTTAAACAGTGTCCAATATGTCTAGATTCAATTCTGAAGCATGAGACCCTTACTGCTGGAGTATAATACTGTTTCCTACTTTTCTTTACCAGTTCCATGAGTCAGACTTGAGTTATACACTCCCCTTTTGTAGAGCCCATTCGTTTCTTCAAGGCTCTTACTTCACACTATTTTAAAAAGTTTATTTTCTAAAAAATATGGAATTAAAGCTTGACAAAAATAAAGAGATTTTATAGCTTTCTCTCATCTTTAAGAGAAACCAGGCTTGATGCCTTGCCAAATTGGCATTACATTTGTTATCACACTTGAAAAGCAACCAATTACAATTTAATGCTCTTACTTCACTGGCCCTGCAAAGATGACATTTTCCATGTATATCTGTCTCCTTAATGTCTGCTCAGTAATAATCATAGCTTCTCTATGATTAAGTAAATAAAGTGTTATGAATTCTGTAGTGGTTTTTTTAAGATGAGTCACTTGGGATGCTTGCCAACTGTCAGAAGTCACAAGAGAACTCCTAGTGAAATTATAACACTTCTCTCAAAGAGATTAGCCACCTAGTTACTACTTCTGTCTTCCATCTTGGTGAGGTGCTTGGTTGCTCTAATGTGTTCCATTTTTAAGAACAAGTGATAATAAGGAAGTTAAGCACCTCTCTAAGACAGCAAAGCCACAAGGTATGAGGAACACTTAAAACCTAAAGCAATACTAGGGGTCACAGCCAAGAATCATCCTACCAATTTTATACACTTAACAGGACTAGGATCTAGTAGAAGAAAGGACACCAAACTAGAGAAGCTGGCCCCACATGAGCAGAGTTGGACTATGGTCCTTTCTATGGTTGGACTGTGGTCCAGAGGTCCTTTCTAACACCAAGAACTGAGGGTAAGCTTAAACAGTCACAAGTCAAAGCAACCATACAGAATTCTTTACATCCTCCCACCTGTCTTAAGTGGCAGTTTTCAGTTAAGACACATTGGAAAGCCAGCTTTCCTCAGAGTGAACGCCTCACCAAAAACCTCCAAACTTTCTCATTTACAGAAAACGGGGTGTAATTGTTACAGGCATAGCCTCAAAGAAATGAGTAAGCAAACTGAACATCTGAGATAGATGTGTGTGCAAGTGTGACTTTTGCCTGCACCAAAACACAAAGTCTGCTCTTAACAAGCCGCCCCAGATTCAGTGACTCACCACCACTTCCTTAGGACAACATCCTTTTCAAAGGATTATCTTCACAAACCAAGTACCAAAGACGACACCAAATGAGAAGTCCTGCAGTTCACAGCTGTCAAATTTAGATATAAACAATGATTTCAAAGCTTGGCTGAGTTGGTTTTACCTGAAATACAGTCTTTCTTGCACAATTTCATTAGCTGCCTTCACTGTTCAACATAAATGCACTTGAAAGTGAATCTAAAGATGCATAAGGGTGCACAGTGTGCTATCCCAGGAGATGCAAGGCATGAACTCAGCCACCAGGTCCTCCAGGAAAGCTTCGTTCCCACCAGGACTGGGATATGAACTGGTTATAACTCAAGGTGTGAAAAAAAAACAACAACTTAATGCTGCTCATTAAGTCTTCTTTTTTATTTAAAAAACTTCTACAGTATTTGGTGTAAAATTGTAGGCAAATGTTCACTCAAATCTGAAGGAAGTTCTGCAATAATTCACAGTGGAGCTTTTGTTTACTAGCTCTTTATTATCAAGAGCAATTTTAAACATGCTTCCTTCTTTGAAGAGGTATGTCCTACAAAGTAAGAGGCCCTTAGATCATCTGCATGCAAATATCAGGGTTCAAAATACTGACAGCATTAAAGTTAATACTGCAGTTGCAAAACACCTCTCACTTCTCTCAAGTATTGTGCAAGAGTTGCTCTGCCTGAAGTTATTGGTGACACAAAGGATCTTTCATTTGCTAAAAGAGAAGCAAACATGGCAGAGCATTCCTGCCTAGATCACACTTACCCTATATCTTAGGAGTAAAACAAATTGCATCAAGAAAAGATATGCTAAATATATAATATATTGCTTAGCAATATGAGTCTTTTTTTCTAAATCTATTTTACTTCAAGCTGGTTTTAAATTCTGTAAACAGCACCATGAACATTACTAACACACATATTTCAGGAACCTGAAGCTTTCAGGAGATCCAGTTATGAAGTCTGATATTCAATTAACTTTGATCATAGAAACATTAACAAGTTCATCAATTTTAATAAGCAGTTATAAAGCAGAGAGGAAGAGGATTCTTTTCCTCAGCTTTCCCAAGGGAGCTTCTTGGGGTTTGAGGCCAGCCAGAACTCCTACAGAGGTGATTTACTAGAAAGAATCTTCTATATGTGATAGTAACAAGTATAAGATTTCCACAGGAATGTAAATCATGAGTAGGAAAGAGGAGTAGAGTGTGAAGTACTGTATATTTTAGCTTAGGACTTCACTAGCACTGAGCTTCTGCTCTAGTAGTGTCTAACCAGGTTAAATGGCAAAGAGTTACCTAAAAAGTGAATGGTGTCAGTTCTGCTAACTTGAGGGCTAAGCATAAGCAGTTAAAATCTTTGTAGACTAGAATACTAACATTCAGTGGTTCAGTCTAAGATAACAAGGAGGCCATGATGAATTCTATTACCAGAAGATGGTAGCTAGCTACAACATACACAATACATGAGAGCACATATGTACAGAACCTTCAGAGTATCATGAGGAAATATCTGTAATGCTGGAAGTAAGAGCCATCCTTCTGTCTCCATCATTCCAAGCATTAGGAGCCCCACAATGGGCCTTTTACACTAATAGCATGAAATGCTTGCCACCATGCAACACTAAGCAGACAAATCATACAATTAGATACCTGGAACTGGGTGACTAGTCAGTCAGATCAACCCTATCCAGTTACCAGCTCATGCAGTGGGACACAAACAGCATTATATGCGGTCCTGGGGAAGGTACTGGTTTTTCTTACAGGCTAGAGACAATATAAAACAGAAAAGTTAGAAGTGAACTCAGTTCTGACACTATAGCTGGCAGGCACACTCTTCTAATACCTGTAATTGTTTGGGTTTGGTTGGGGTCTGTTTGTTGTTGGCATAGGGCTTTTGTGTGTGTGGTTAGGGTTTGTGTTCCAGCAGAACTACCAGGATACTGAGTGAGCAAAAACATCAGATTAGAGCTCTTCCACAAGATCTTATTTCTAAAAGCTAACCTGAACTTCAATCTGCCAACAGCTAAAGCTGTAGAGGAAAAACCTTATGTTCAGGTCAAGCACCTTGAGATTGCTGTGGAACAGCACAAATCAGACTTCAGACAGTAAAGCTCTCAGGTAACTCCTCTCTTCAGGTCAGAACGCAAAAAGACATCCAAACCTTTCTAGCAGAGATATGCACAGCAAGGAAGAAAAGCTATTTATACAAAGCAGAAAATTAGACTTGAAGACAGGAATTTTTTTTTGTGCTACACACAGACCAATACAGAAATTGACTGAGCTGAAGAGAATAGCCCCAAAAAGAATATTAAGAGTAAATAAAGCTTGAGAAGCATGACAAGAGAGGACTAAGCAAATGAAGCTGCCTTTCTGAACACCAAGATGCAAGGAGAAAGTTATCATCAGTCAAGCTAATCCAAATATCAAAGGAAATTAAAGACCCTCTCTTTTCATAGCTATGCAATGTGTGTAGATTATCGAAATTAACAAGCCTAATAAGAGTACTGTCAGACAGGAAAATTATCCAATGTGATAATGCTTACGGATTTCAGAAATCACTTGAAACTCTAGAGTAGTTGCCTGTAAGAGCAGACAGTGAAATGTTCTGCAAGAGAAGCTGCCACCGCAGAAGGAGCTTCTCCCAAGTTTCTCTCTGTGACAGAAGCTGCCATGCAGGAAAGAGGTCACTTGTCAACCTACTTGGAGACCAAGTTTGGGGATATTTTTATTTAATCAGTTAAAAACAAAGACAGGTGAGCAGCCACTGGTTTGGGCTTGCTTACATTGAACACTGGAGAGCAACATGCAGCTTTTAACAAGTGTCAGTCTTAAAAATAGGAACATAAAAATGTTAAAAATCCCTACAGTAAAACACCTAACAATGCACTTCAAGGATCAGTGCAAAAAGTGCCGCTATAAATTGGGAGCTCAGCTAAGGCAAAAAAACCCTCAGCTGTACTGGTCAATCCAAGGAGGACCAATCTGCCGGTGATATGTTGAAACAGGACAGCCGTGTTCTGACAGATGCAGAGATATTCATAGTATAGGTGGATCAGTAGTTAATATCTGCTTGATCAAGCAATGTTCATAGACATAGCATCAGTAGCTCCCACAGTGGGCAACCAGAACTGTAGAGGTTCATGAAAGACTTCTTGTAGCCTAAGCTGAAAGAACAACAGTTAGGAGTACAAAAATAAGGAGAACAAAAACTCCCTTTGCTTGGCCCTGTTAATGTAACCCTGAACAGGGATAGTATGTGTCGTGTGAATTTAAGTCACTTCTATCTTGTGTTTATCCCCAATTCCATCTGAATTTGACAACACTTCAAATGGTCTTTCTGAATAATCTTGAATTACAAACTGGAAGGTTCTTAACGCAGAGAAGTTCAAGACACAAAACACATCTTGTTTTGAAGAGCAGCCTCAATCAGATCGTGAATGGAATTGCATGCTTCAAGCAGAGACAGCTGGAGTGTGAATTTTTATGCATACGCCCAAATTCATTTGGATCAAGCAGCTAAATGTTGTCAATAACAAACAGAATATATTCCTAGCAGAATGCTAGGGACACTCCAGAGAACTAAAAAGCAGCAGTCAGGATTATGCTACTGCAGGAGTAGAGTAAACAGTTCAGCAGTAACTATATATAGGGAAGATTCAGATGTATGATCATGTATAAATACTTGAAATAAGAGACAAAACAGAACTTTCAAGGCAAGGGACAAGAAGCAGGTCCACCCAATAATATTCCCTTTCCTTTGTATGAACAGCCAACAGCCCCATTATTCAAAGCAAAAATGAGTTGGCAGAATACTCAGGTATGGGAGAGCAAAGGCGCCTAAAGGCGTCTGTGGTCTGAGTTAAGGTCTCCTTGGTGCGTTTCTTTTTGCTTCTTTGAATGGTAAAAATAAAGGCCCGATGATTCTATTCCCTGTAACAATCCTATACAAAGCCTTGGTGAAACCACAAGAGGAACAGCACTTCACCTAAAATAGCTCTTCCCCATCTCCAAAGTAATTTTGTACCTGCTCACTTAATGTCAAAAACAAGCAGCTTCTGCTGATAATGCTGAGCTAATGAAGCTGCAAGAGACAAACAATCTATTCTTGTTCTGCCTCATGCTTCATAGCCACAACTGTCAGCTGAATTTCAAGGCTGAACCTGTATCACTGGAAGTAAAAAGATATTAGTCCCTTCTTCCACTGCCCCAGCTCCCAGACTAAACTTACAAAACCATTACCAGCATGAGTAATTGACACCAGTTAAAACAAGTGGTTTATTGTTGTTTCTAAGCTCCTATACTGCACTGGACAAAAACGGCCTTTCTAGAATTTCCACTCCCATTCCACTCTTTCCTTAGCTGTTCTTCAAACTCACTTTTGTATTTGCTGGCAGCTTATAACCTCTACTTCAAGTAGGTTTTCTGGTATATCACATTGTGTCCAACTTAAGAGTATCAATAATATACCTGAAGCCTCAAAAAATAAATTTCAGGCAGCAGGTAAGTTAGATCTAAGAGCCCAACACAAAGTTGAAAACTTAGCTTCAGCAGCTACTGTTCAACACCAGAATTTTAAATAGGCAAGAAATGCTGGAGATCCAGTGAGCAGAGGAGCCTCCAGAGCTGTCCCTGAAACCCCTCACATCCAAATTCAAACACTTCCTCATGTGTAAGTGGTTTTTCCAAGAGCTGATTCAAACAATCAGCATTTCTCAAACCAAGATTCAACCCTGAAAACTACCTATGAGTTCCATATGCTCCAGGTTTCCAACAACTTAGCAAACATTATACAGGCACCAAGGCATCCTACAAGAAATTTGCCATCAATTTTTTCCAGTTAACAGCACAGAACTAAAACAAACTCCATAAGCAGCAGCAGTAAGGAAGCTTTGAAGGAGGCAATGGAAGCAGCAGTTCTGTGAGAACTTGGTATACCAAGAGTATAATAAGAGCAAGCATGTCTCCTCTGAATAATCCCACTGCTCAGGGATGATCCCGGAATCCTGGAATTTTGTCAGATACACCTTGGATAACCACGACTAGTAATCCTGTCTGTGGGCCATGCACATAACTATCAAGTGCAGTGGATCTGTTAGGTGATTAGTGGACATTTCCAAAACAGCCATCAGAAATCTCCTTAGCACAACTAACAATCACAGCTAATCCTTAGAACAGAGCACTTACAGCCTTCCCTCCTCCCACCTTCGAGGCTTGTTTCCCTGTATTAATATTGGTTGAAGCTAAAAATATCTTTGGCACATCAGAATTCTATTAGTATTCTGGCACACAGTGCCTTTTTTCCTTTCTGTAATGCATCTGTTCCTATAATAATTTACTAACAGCTTTAAGCATATCAGCTGCAAGCACAGCTGATTTTGATTTCCAAGAGAACAATTTAAACAAGAAAAATAAATGTTTTCTCATTTATATGCTCACGATGTAAAGCTATCTGTATTCTACTAAAAGCCCAGAGGCCTATAAGACAGGCTTCTAGCCAATGCTAGATTAGAAAGATTTACCAAATACATACTGACCTTTTGCTCTAAAGCATTCCCCAAGCTGTTGTTCTGTCCACCCACAGTTTAGTGCAATGCCCAACAAAAGCACCTGCCCATTGTACAGTTACCTAGAGAGACGCTTCTCTTCCAGCGACGGCACAGAGACATGACGTCCATTCCTTCTTGCACTGGCTGCATGAAGATAAACAGCAGTAGTCCTTCAAAGATCTCTACAGCATTAGCAGGTCTCAAAGCTGATTAAAGTGATCCCCATGGTAATCTGTGAAATATATGTTTTGCACTTTCAAACTGCTCCACATTGGATTCACAGAAGCAAAGTGTGTAGTATACCCATGCACAAAGCCAGATGTGGCTTTCACTGAAACATCCTAATACATTTCAGGAAAAAAGGGGGGGGGGGGGGGGGAATAAAAATAAATTAAAAAAAAAAAAATCAAGCATTATCCTGTATTTCAGCACTTGAAATAACCATCTGCCCAGTTCCAGGACTCTGACCCCCCACACCCAGTTTCAAAGCACAATTTCTAAAGTGAAATCCTAATAAAAAGATACAGTAGTACTCTAGTTCTGTTCCCCCTGGAGATGATATCTGTGATGTTACAGGCTATGAGATCCATTCATCTCTGCAGATATAAAGGATTTTTTTGTTTAAACTTGTCCCTGACTCTGAACACGTTTAATGGCGAAATATTTTTGGTATCAAATGAAAAGGTTAGAAATGAATTCATCTATCACTTCAGCTGATAAAAATCCCTCTTATTGGAGTAGAAAGGAAAGTTTGCATTTTCTTCTCACCTGTAGTAACCCCATTAGTACAAGCCTCTCTTTAGAGTCACATCTACTTACATGGCCCTTATAGCAGCTTTCCAGGTCCCTTCCTCCCCAGCAATTTGTTTCTCCTCCTTCCCATTTCCCCCTTTCAGACTATTTGCATGTTTTTTGGATGGGGAATAAAACATGCAACAGAAGCAGCTTGCTAAAATCCTCAGAAAACAGGCATAGGAGGAGCAAGAATTCAGCTTTTTGGCCTGTATCTGAAACTACCATCCCAACGAAGTACTGGATCTGAGGACATTTCCCTGGGGCCACCAGGCCACTTCAGTGATACATCGGTGATTTTTAGTGAGGCAGCACAGTCACGCTAGGACAGCAAGAACCACCAACTGCAGCTTGGTCCGTCCATTCTTTCTGAAACTACCAGCACATGAACATTACATCAGCTTCAGAGTTCAGCTATCTCAATGCCTTGCAAAGCCAAGCTCCAGATGTGAGGGGTGTATCAAGCCCGTCTCTTACCATGGACTGGTAAGTGGGTGGAGCAAAAAGTCAGAACATCACCTGCCAATCAGCACAACTACAGTTGTTAAGAGATAACCACATAAGAGGTATCAAATATTTATGAGCAAGACAATGACAGGAAGCCATGGAAGACACCACTAGCTACAAGTGAGTGCTTTTTCCTCAGGAGAGGAAGGTAACTCAAAATTATTTGCTCTTATCCAGCTTTCATTAGGGAAATGTGTTGCATAATGCATGAGGAAAACATCTGAGAACAATGTTTGAGAACATTACCTATTCCCTACACAGATGAATCCATGAACAGACAGTATTGTATCTGTTTGTCCTCTGCAGATAGCTGTATTCTCATTTTCTTACTAAAAATGATGAAGGCTCACCAGCTGACTAGGCTAGCATATATCAGCAGTTCCCTGCTACAGAGCACACAAATGACTTATCTTGAACCAGAAGTGCCACGTTCTCCAGGCCAGCAAGATCTGACAGCAGAGACACCATTATCACATCCTGGAGGCAAGGCAAGGGCACCAGGCTGGCCAGGCCCAGAATTGGTCTGGTGAGATGTCAGCTGCTTTCTGTCCTTGGGCTCCACTTACTCTCTACCATCTCATCACAGCCACCTCTGAATCCACCTTATTTCAAAGGCTCAGCTGCTGCCAAACTGTATAGTTTGGGTAACATCTGCCTAGCATCATTCCAGATGAAAGCAGAAGTTGGCCACAGGACTTTACGTGAAGATTTGTACTGCACACTCCCTATCAAAGCCCACTTTGCATTTTTCCAAACTTGGTAGCTTATTGTCACACCCACCTGACAAGAAGTCCACCTTTGGATCAGTAACCCCAAGCTATGTATTTGGAACAGAAATCTGCTATAAAGTGTCCTTGATCAAAATAAGGGATTATAGTAGTACACAATCAGATCACTCCATTTTATTTTTTATTTTCAAAGCAAAAAAGCCTCATCTAAATGCTTACCACTGCACTGGTACTATAACTTCAAATTTTTCAAGATAGCTTCTTTTTTCCTTGCCAGATATCTTAGACAGACATAACAAGTATACACAGTGGAGGGGATAGAAAGACTGACCCATGCTATCATGATCTTTTCTATATTGACTAGTTTTGTTGTCTTGAAGCCAAGTACAAAACCTGTTACACATTAAAAAAAAGCAAAAAAAAAAAAACAAGAGTATCTCACAACAGATACTTGCATTAACCTCCAAGATCTGTGACTATTCCAAAGTCATACAAGATAAAAACCGTGTTCCTCCACCCAAATTGCATGCTACTGCTTCAAAGTGATCCAGTTCAAATGCTCCTCAAACTTGTCTGTCCCTACAGCTTCATACATCCTACAATGGTTTGTGCAGACCCCTCTGAGCATTTCCCAGAGCAAGCTGAACATAAGCCACGTTCACAGTATACTCAAGAACCGGTAGGAATAATTTTAGGCCAGTGCTTTTAGCATAGTTAGCATCAATGGTGTACTGCCTTGTATCAGTTCTGCTTTTTATTATTGGAAATCCTTCCACACATAATGCTTAGTATCAGCAACTCAGTATTGGCAGCTCCAGGCACTGACAAAAATGAGTCAGACATCAAAACACTACAAAAATCTTTTTACAGATATTATAATGTTAGGAGTCTTGGGGTTTGAGGCTTGTTTCTGTTCTTTTAAAAAATTCATCTTCTCACCCCTGACCCTTTAAAGTAAACACATCACATTTTCAGGATTGCCTGCCATCCCAGCTTGACTGTTCTGCAATGCAGGTTCAGCTCCCCACATGCTACCTTGAAAGTGAGCCGGAGGCTCAACATAAGGCTGATCCCAAAGATCACAAAATCTGGAAGAACTTGGAGTTTTCTTTAATGCTGAAGTTAGAGTCAAGCCCTGACATAACAGGTAGTTTTGCATCAAGTTTAGTGAGAACATTCAAAGTACAAGTAAATTTTGAGTCCAGAATTTATTCTGATGTAATAGCAGACTTGAACATCAGTATCTTTTTTTGTGTACACTCCCCTAAGTTTTCTGCCAGTTTAGTATTCACCAAGTATACCAGTTGGTGTGCATACCAAAAGACTAAAAGGACTTGATTAAAAATACAAACTTAGAACAGGAAGCTGGGTAATTCCTTACTCCATTCCTTTCCCAGGGAAACCACCCACACGTGAACAAACTTATTAACAGTCATAAAGAGTGGCTAAATACCACACCAGCTGTAGTATTATATACACTTACACCCGCTCCTAAAGTCACCTTGTGATTTTCTTTATCTTGTTTATCCTGATAATCAGAGCTACATGCTAGGATATGCCAGGAACACAACTAAATTGATTACTAAAGAAGTGCCAGCAACCAGCAAGTGTTCAATAGTCACTAGCAAACACATCACAAGGAAACCTGTAAGCAACTATTTCAGAGGTGTTCACAGAATCACAATGTTAGGGATTGGAAGGGACCTCAAAAGATCATCTAGTCCAATCCCCCTGCCGGAGCAGGAACACAGAGATGAGGTTACACAGGAAGGTGTCCAGGTGAGTCTTGAATGTCTCCAGAGTAGGAGACTCCACAACCCCCCTGGACAGGCTGTTCCAGTGCTCTGGCACCCGCACCATGAAGAAGTTGTTTCTCAAGTTTAAGTGGAACCTCTTGTGTTCCAGTTTGAACCCATTACCCCTTGTCCTACCCCTGGTTGTCACCGAGAAGAGCCTGGCTCCATCCTCATGGCACTCACCCTTTATAAATATATAAACATTAATAAGGTCACCCCTCAGTCTCCTCCAAACTAAAGAGACTCAGCTCCCTCAGCCTTTCCTCATAAGGGAGGTGCTCCACTCCTTTAATCATCTTTGTTGCCCTGCACTGGACTCTCTCCAGCAGTTCCCTGTCCTTCTGGAACTGAGGGGCCCAGAACCAGACACAATATTGCAGATGTGGTCTCACCAGGGCAGAGTAGAGGGGGAGAAGAACCTCACTTGACCTACTAACCACCCCCCTTCTAATACACCCCAGGATGCCATTGGCCTTCCTGGCCACAAGGGCACAGTGCTGGCTCATGGTCATCCTGCTGTGTACAGCTCATCTCAGCACACAGAGCCACCAGCAGCAGTTTCCTGTGTCAGCCAGTGCAGGAGGCACAGCAGCCAGGTCAGAGCTGGGGCTCTGCAGCCCTTGGCATCACAGGAGAACGTTGTGGAACAGGGACCAGCCCCATCCCACTCCTTTCCAGCATTCCTGCCTCTGCAATCAGTGCATCTGAGATGGGTACCAAGACATACCATTAATAAAATTGAGCTATCCTTTGAGTCCCAGATACCATTAAGTCTTTTATTACTGAATGGGCCTTTAGGTAACAGATTTCATGAACAGCACTTAACAATTCATTTCTGATCTCTCTGGGTTCCCAAGAAACCAGCCTCAAGTATTCATGCAAGTCTTAACCCTTCCCTGACCTTTGTTCCCTACAAACCTAACCATATCCCCTGGTAATTATTCTATACCCTTTTGCGATACACTTTTTAAAAATACATCTTTTATCATTAGATCATGGACCAGAACAGACTTGTCAAGGGTGACTCTTCATCAGGCAGAACACAAGCCTCTTCTCCTCCCTATTCTCCATCTCCCAGATAGCGCCCATTGAGGCAGCCTGCATCCCTCAGAAGATCCTGCATCAACTCCTTTTGGCTCTTGTCGGCCAAACCCGCTGGCACAGATATCACTGCACCCAACAGCAGCGCCGCTGCCACAAGTTCTGCACTCAGACTCCCACTCCTGTCGCACTCATCCAGCTGTGCTGACAGCCTTCTACATCAAAAACATGAAACAGCAGACATTGCTGCCATCCTCTGTCACTGCACAGGTACTATAAATTGCTGCCATAACCTCACATTGCACAGAAGTGTAAGCTACCAGTGATCTGACTCTTCAACAGTACAACACAGAATCATTTCCCAAGCTTAGCATAATTTGAAGTTAAAGATGGGATTTCTGACAATCTTACATACATTCTGGATTTCCAAGTCTACTCTACTTCACTCCTAAAGGTACACATCTCCAAAAAGATAATCAATTTTTAAAAGAAAACAAAACTGCAGATCAATTGCAAATATGCATATAGCCAGAGTTCACATCTTAAAAAAACCCCACAACTTAAATTGAGCAAGTAGGAAAAAAATTAAGTTTCTCTTGAAGGGTATTACAGTTCAGCCTCTTACTGTGCCGAAATGAATCTTCAAGGGCATTGCATATTCAGAAGGTATCTAAACAGGTTGGCCCAACAGTGAAATAGGGGCCTGAATTACCACCACTGCTTGTCAAAGCACATATGAGAAAAAAAATGAGGCTGTTTGTCAGCCTCATTTGAAGACACCCCTGCCCCAGTAGATAGCCCTGGCCCTTCCCCACCATACACACTGCATGGGAGTAAATGTTGAAAAATGATTTTGAGTGGAGCACTGTGGAAAATCTTCAATTTAAAGATAAGGCTTAGGTCTCAATCTCTCAAATTCTGACAGGTCCCTACAGATCTAGCAACAGCACAAGCCACAGCTGAACAGAATTGTTTCAAGTTAGTGTTATGCAAGCCTCTTTCAGAGCATATTGTTCAACCGCCAAATATTCAGACTACTTTCAATACAATACAGTTTTACTATGGTTAAGTTGAAGTTTCTTGCTTAGCAACTAATCAAACCAAGACAGTCCAGGACTAGAGTGGTGAGCAAATCCTAGGGACTGATGGCTGCAGAGACAGATCTGAAGACACAGGCTGAGCACCAGGATGTCAGGTTTGTTTTTGGGGTTTTTTTAAGTGTTGTACTCCATCTCCATGCTTTCATTTTTATTTGTAAAACAAACACTTGTGGAGGCCAAAAATATTTTTGACACAGTTCAACCTTAAGTTCACTGTGGAGAGTCCTCATGAAAAGAGCTCTTTCTGTAGGCAGCAAGAGATTTGTGCTCCTCAAGGAAGACGACTCTGTAGAGAAGTTTAAACTGCCTAACGCTACTCGGGTTCAGCTTTTAAGCCACTCCTGTGCCTATGCCCTCAAATACATGCTCCCTTCATTATGTGCTGAGCACCCGTAGCACCTTCATTCCATACAAAGTGACTGCTGGAATGTGTACCTACTGGTTGGTGACCAGCAAGGCCCCTTCCTTTGGCACGGTCTGCAGCCACAAACTCAGAACACTGCCAGTTGTTAAAAACTTAGAGCTCCACCAAATTAATAATTAGCAATAAAGCAAATCTCTCCTCATTCTTAGTACTTCAGCACAGGAAGCAAGCAAATAGATAAGCGAGGTCTATGACAAGGCAGTGAGAAGGACTACAAGCCAGAAACCAAATACCACAATTGGCTTAAGTGCATTCATTCCTGCTATGGTGACCTTGTGAGTACTGGCCACAAACCACACCAACTAGCAATTACTCAAGTCTTGTAGCCACTAATGATTTCTAAAGTCTTGAATGTAGTCCTCTGCAGCTATATTTAGATGTATTTGTTATATAACAATTTGGATTGTTAGCACGTTACAGCAGCAATACAACACTTGTTTAAACACAGAAAACACATGTTTGAATAATTTCAAGATAGATTCAGCATCACTGAAGCTCATGAGAGTTTTGCCGGGATTAACTGAAAAGTCTTCCAGCCATTATACCTCACTGTCCTACCCAATATTAGCTTACCTGCTATTTCATTCTAAGGGGTTAAAAACATTTAGCATGTTTACTCAAAACATGCCAGATTGGTGGAGGCCACATCTAGGGGAAAGATTCTACCCCTCTCCCTGGAGCTGCTGTTCAGAGAACAGATTGGTTGAGCATTGAAAACACAGCTCTTGTACAGTTGTTTTGTCATGCAGTATATCCCCGTGTCTTAAGACCATTTTACTGGTGTATCAAACGCCACTAGTTCAACTTTAGTCTTCCCAAACATAAGGTCAACTTTTCAAATGCAGGTAATGAGCAGGGTAGTAATTACTGTGGCCCTTTGTATTTAGGAGTATTTTCCAGCCAAAAGTTCAGGCATAACCAATTTCTGTTCCTTTGTTCTTTGCTGGATGCTGTTCAAGTTCAGAAACCTGCTCTTTGCCCTTCTCCAGGGTTTAATCCTTCAAGGTTTATATAAAGCACCTGTTCCAAAGACTCCCAAGATCATACCCACACTGAGTGCCAGTTTTTTATGTTTTGCTGATAGCAAACACTGGCAGATCTATGTAAAACTTCCTGAAGGGTCCTGAAGACAATTGTAACAGGCATTTGTTAATAACAAAACAGTAGCTGTAGGTTCTCTTAAATATATTTCTCTAGCTTGTATAATCAAAGATTTGTGTTCTCTACCATAGACTGGGAAGTGAATTAATTCTCAGAGACACTCAGCAGCTAGGGAAATAGTATAACCCCTAATAATTGAGTAAGAGAATTTTCAGTTTCCAGTTGATTTTTTTATCAGATCATCTCCAAGCTGCTGACAGCATGCCCCAGAGTCAGGAAACTGAGCACATGCATGCAAACACACACAGTACAAAAAAGTAAATTTCTAGCCTCTTACTCTGTGCTCTAATGTTATTTGAGGAAGATTAAGATCTCCAGTGATGAGTCAGTCAATTCATGTTTATGGAACTCTAATGGAAAAATGTATAACTAACAATTTTCCTTCCATAATTGTGCACCAAATCCCATATTGCTACAACATCTACAGAGGACTCTGCTTTAAATATATACATATATATATGTAAGTAAATATGAGATTCATCACTATCTACTAACCCTCTAAAGGAAGCCTTCCTATATTCCCCCTTCTCTACTAAGTCTTAGACTTGCAAAAATTATTTCAAATATTCCTTTCTTTTTAAAAGGTGTGAGGCACTAATTAAATTGCAAGTGTTTTTCCCAGTGCAAAATAAGATCATTAAGAGACAGCCATGTTCAGCTATCACTTGGTTTTGTGAGACACCCCTCCACTAGCATTAAGGTCCTTGGTCCCATCTGCTAACAACTGTTTTTTCAGGTCAGTCTTAGAGCAGACCTGACTGTAAATCATCTTTTCTGCTCCTCTGCAACCACTTCAGCTGCATCCTACAGAAGAAAGATGCTTGTAAATTAGTTTTTTTAATTCAAGGTTGTCACAAAACATAATATCGCAGCCTCTGAAAAAATAAATGGATTTAAAATCAACAGGCACAACAGAAATCAGCTCCTGTATCAGAGGCTTCTCTTAACCAGGCAGAACCAGCTATGCTTTTAGAGTCACAATTAAACATCACCTTTTTTACATGCTACACCCTAAGCTGCCCAGTTCCAGCTGGAAGGAGACCTGGATTGTCCCAGTTCTCACAGTTCACAACACCTGCCAAAGTCTCACACCATCCTCTTTTCAGCTCCCACTCATCTTTCTGCATGAGGTCTTCCCTTCAGCCACTAACGCAGCCTCTTTGCTATCCAAAAAAAAGCAGCTGAATCAGATAACCAAAAGCTATAGCTGCAACAAACAAGAGAAGCTGTGGCTATTACATAAAACTATGGAAACCATCTCAGGGCAAGATACCTTCTCCCTGATGTCCTTTTGTTCTAGAGACCAATACTCAGTTCGCTCACCCAGATACCTTGTGGTACACACAGCCCAGGAGGAGAAACCTGATGCTCGTGCAAGTTCTGCCCACAAGAAGGCAGAGGTAGCCCTAAAAGCACACAGTGCACCCCACTTATGTAGCATATGGAAAAGACAGCAGTTGTTTCTCCAGTACAAACACTTCAGCCAGCAAGTTTCAACTTAAACCACAAAAAAAATGACTGCAGCTTAGAGAAGTTTCCTAGTTTAAAGAATTTAGTTCTCCAAGTTGCTGACATCTGACCAGAAATCCAGCAAGGTACTAAAACTTTAATGTCAAAAAACTTATTTAAGGTCTCAATCAAGATTCATAGCAAAGGAGCACACCAAATCCCACAACAGAGAAAATACTGTGACCTGAAGCCCCCACAACTTGTCTAAAAGAAGAGCAGATTGTTGAAGTATGGTTTTTTTCCCCACAATTGTTCCCAGTTAAACAGAAGTGCACCATAAAATTAAGCCAACTCTGAAGTTGCAACAAGAATAATCTTTGCCACCTACTACCAAGTTTGTGCTGCTAGCTCACCACTCATTGTGGAAGTACGCATGCTTAGGGCTGCCTTATGGTATGGCTCTAAACACTGTCCCATCTGTGCCTACTCAAGTGCAGATATCATCTTTAAAAAGGCATTTTCTAAGACATCTGGCATGCAAATGAAGATAGTACCAAGGTAATTTAGGAAGAAATATAGCTTTATGGAATACTTGTTCTATCTACCACCAAGTGCCCTTGATGTTTATAGAGTGCTTTCATTTCCAGAAAGAATTAGTCATCAAGCAACTGCAATCAAAATTAAAGCAAACACTATTAACCTTATCTCCAAGGAAAAATCTGAAAGAGGATAACAGTCACTCATTCCTGTACTACTGGCAGACATTAACACGTATCACAGAGTAAACCTCTGTTCTCCAAGCACTCCAGAGAAGTCTTCCAGTCTTGAAGGCAATGCAAGACAACATCTGTTCTCACTGTAAACATGTCCACATCTGCAGCATTGACAGCATATATGACAAAACACAGGAGTTAACTGCACCTACAGAGGTGCTTTTGTACTTGCACAACAAGAACACCCCAGCTATGTATACCAGAAATACAGCTTTGTCAGCTGAAGTCATCTATGACTGACTTCCATAAAGACATCCAGGACTACCAAAAGACAGTTCTTAGGACTATTTTAAAATCAGTATTTGAAGGAGAGGAAAACACACACACAAATCAAAACAAAAAAACAAACAAAAACAAACAAAAAAAACCCCACACACAACAAAAACCAAAACTATACACCCTCCCACCCCCCAACACTACACAAAAAACACGGCCACACACAGACTTGCAGCAGGAACAAATTAGGTCTTTAAGATTTCACCAGCAATATAACCAACTTGAGCCCAACTGGAACTGCCCTCCCTCCAGTTAACATAAAACCAGTGCACAAAACCTAAGCCTTTAAATAAATGGAAGCAATACCTATTACATCTATTACTGAAATTATTCACTGTTATCTTCAGATAAACTCTTTTCAATTTTTGTGAGCTACTATCCTGACACCTACCTTGTGCTCTACTACTAACTTAAGCCCCCAAAATGTAAGCTCAAGAAGCATGACTATTAATAGATAATCCTTGCAATCCAGTTCAGTGCTTTTGTCCCAACATTATCAATGAAGTTGCTTTCATATTAAATAGGCTCTCTACTTTAGAAAGCTAAAATATTGATGTAAAGATTAAGTATTTGCAAACAATTAAATACTATCAATAAAAAGAACATAAACTTTTCTTCTATCCTTTTATTCTTAATAGCCCCTTGAGTAAACACCAAAAGTCAAGTACTCAGTATGTTAAGATAACTCTAGTTTTAAGTAACCTGAAGCCACTACAGCTTCTTGCATTTATTTGCACTTATAGTAACCCAGCATTAACAATGTTATAGAGTTGATTTAGTTCATGTTTTTATTTGTAGAGGCAAGAACACTAGACTGCTGTAAAGAACGGGAAGCATAAAACAAAGTATTCTTAGAGTCACAGGATGAAGCACAGAAATGCATTCTTCATACCCTGTGGCAATAGCACTTCATAGCACTTTGCCATGCCTGAAATTGCCACCTTTTAACAGGCCAGAAGAGAACTCATTTACCAGCTGAAATACAATACAAAAATGCCTTTTTAAACTAAATGCCACACAAGCACTAATCCAAAATGGAACTACCAATTCTGGCCTAAGAACATCTTATGGCCTAATGTATAGCCTTGGGCCAAAGACCGAAAAGTTACAGATTCAAAGATTATGCACTCAGGTTACAAGCACGGAGACCAAGAACAGCCTCCCTACAGGTTACTGAGACAGGTTTAATGCAGCCATGAGACTCCTCTAATAAAAAAAAGTTCTAATGATTAGTGGATCAATAGGAACTCCCTTATGAGCAATCCTCATTACACATCAAAAACAATTAAAAAAATCCAAGGAATCCACAACAGGCAGACAGGCTGTAAGGTGAAGATAACTGTTCAGGCAACTGCAGATAATCAGTCTGACCAAGTCTTGGGGAAAGCCTCGGCTACTACAGGGGAGATCTAGAATAGCTCTAGCAAAATCCAGACATGCATTAAATGAAAATCTAGTACTGTGTATCTTCTGCCACTTGCCCTCACCAAGCCTAACTAGACTTATTTGAAGCATGTAAGCCCTGTTAATTATTTACATGGCACACCTGCCCTGGACATGAAGGGCATTTGCAGCTACACACAGAGTTAAGTACTGACAGAGAAGCAGCAGAGGGGACAGTGACAGTACAGATACACCCCTACCAACACTAATAGCACAATGATCACCCTTCAGACTTGGTTAATGAACTAGGCTGCAGATAATTCATTGGATTTGTCCAAGCCAGCTTAGACCAGCCATTTGTTTACTAAGCTACCCTATACAGCAGGTGTGAGACACATGGACAGAATTGCTCCTACCCTTAATGGGGTGAGGGTCCTGTAGCTAAAAGCAAGAGTCATGATAGCAGAGTTGCTGCATTTCCATCAGCCAACAGCAATCGGATTACAACGACAAGCCCACTGCTTTATTAAATTCTAAGAGCACTGGGAAAACAGCAATTAGTTCAGGAGCTTGGGTTTGGTCTCTTGTTGTGTGCACACACATCCAGGTTTTCTGGAAGAGCTCAGCAGAAGACACATGCACATTAGAAACATACTATTTCTTCAAAGCATCTAATCTATTATGGAGACATAGGGCTTCATATCTTGTCCTGATCAGACATGGGTCATAACTGTTAGAATTCACCCCAATACAGTTAAGAACCAAACACAGAAGACTGCAGCCCTAATGCAAATCAAACCAAGCCCGAGCAGGTCCCTCTGCATCTTGTGACAGATCCTATTGCAAAAGCACAACAAATCCAACAGTGTCTTCACCTCACCACTGCCAACTGCTGCCACTGGGAAGGGCTCCACCAGCAAAAAGCCAGCAATGTCCTACTCAACCCTGTTTCCTTACTAGTGTTACTGACAGCTGAGACAGAGCCACATCTTGAATGGTGACCTAAGCTACAGCACAGGAAGGGGACAGCCCTGCACAAATTGGAACCAGCTTTCAAAGACAGTGGGGCTCCCTCAACACTCTTGGGGGCAACTCCCAACTGACCCCCTGTGAAGCCCCCAGATGTCTCATATCTTACACCCACATTTGCCCAAAACAGCAACATAACACACCAAATGCATCAGTCCATGCTCTAGAGGATGTTAGCGGAACAACAATCTTGAGGGAAACATACTTAAATATCCTGACCATGTGAGCATACCAATATGCCACACAACACAGCTAAAACCACCTTTTCAAGGAGACAACTGACTACAAAGCAGGGAATTAAGGTTTAAACAACCTCCCTTGAACCCCAGGGTTTCAAATCCATGTATCCCTTATTTTGTGAGGAGGAGGAAGAAAGACTACCAAGACTGATCCAGAAGTAATCAGGAAGAACTGTTTGATCAAGCAGTGAGCCATAATCTTCCATCCCAGCATTTCTTCAAACCACTTTCCTCAGATTGGCAGCTGTGTCGTGTAACACAGAAGACAAAAGAGAAGGGTCATTTGCAGGAAGAGACTAGAATCTTCAAGTTGATTTTGGCCCAGCTATTGCAGAAGCAAGGTCTAATTTTACCTCATCCTTCTCTCAGGTGAAGGACCTGCTCTTCAGTACAGGCCTATGCATCCCCCAGTGCTGGGGGATTTGTCTGCTTGCACAAGCCACCAGAACACCTCTGTAAGGCACTGATCCAACCCATGAGGGTGCTCCAGCATCACACTACAAGTTCTGAGGATTGAGCGTTAAACCAAGAACAGCACATTATTAATCCACTATATCCTTACTGCTCTGCTACTTATGCCTTTCTTCAAGTGTGCTTAACACAGAACAAAGACGACAAGAAAGATATAACAGGACAAAAATTAAGTTACAGCCTATTCTCCTCACTGCAGCAACATTTTTAAGATAAAAATCATACCAAGTTCTTGAAGTACTAGGTAAAATCAGATGCAAAACCTGACTGCATGGTGCCATTACAGAACACACCACGTACCAAGCCACGCAGGCTCACATGGGTTATGTGGCTTCTTGTATTCATTAAGGGTTCACTACAACTGCTAGTGGAACTGTTAATGGAACCATTCAAGAAGAGAAATTGGCAACCAATTCATTCCGACTAATTGCAATATACTCTCAGCTATCTTCTGCAGCAGTCAAATGCCTTGTAGAAAACAGCATCTTTGTAACTGCTTAGTGTAATAACTAATAACCGTAGGCTATCGTGTTCTTATTTAACTTTTACACTAATTTTTCTAATGTAATACCTGCTATGCTGAAGTGTGGCATAATGCAGGAACAAGATGAATATTATCTTGTCAAACAGACAGAATATTTTAGCCATCCACGTTCAGACCACAGACTGTTCAGCAATCCCAAGACAGCAGAGGGGACACCCTAGATGCATGTAGAGGACTGTGCTGAATCTCAGAGCTGTGGGCATAACCCAGGCAGACCCATAACTCGTCTCCAGTGAGAGAAATAAGAAATGCCATCCTCAGTGCAGAGTGGACAACATGGAGCTGACAGCAAAAAAAAGAAATAAACCTCAAGCTAACTATTCCAGAGTGACTCTGCTATCCTACATCACCGTCACAACACACATAGAGTAGGCAGAAAGGCAGCACATTCCTCAGAGGTTCATTTTCTGGCACTAACAAGTATTTAAGTCACATTAAAAGGGGAGTATCCATGCTGATGTGAGAACTGACAGCCCTCCCCAACCCCTGGCAGTCTGTAGAGGACTTGGAGGCTGGATTGAAACCACCACCTCCCCAAGAGTTACAGCAAGGGGGAAGGGGGGGGGGGCGGAGTGCAAGTCTGCATTTCAGGTTTCTTGTATTTGGACCCAGAAGAGTAGTTCCTGTACTTCCAGCCTTAAGCACCAGATAAAGAATCCAGTGCAGAACCTCTCATGTTGCTCTCTATCACCAAGGACTAACAAAACCAGAACACAAATAATAACATTAAAGGCAGCTTAGCAAAGACATCTGCATGAAGCTCAGGACAGACTTGCAAACTTAATAAAAATCTTCAGTGTAGGACAAGTTTATTTTTAGTTTAATGGATGTATAACACAGACTTCCAAAACAGAAAATTCAACGGCAGTTCTATGTTTAACCAAGGACAAGAGAAAAGCTGCCATCACACACCTCTGCCTGTCCTCTGCAGGAGAGGAGCACCACTGTCAGATAAGAGAGGCTTACAGGTTTTACAGTATCAGCCGGTCTTATCTCTGCTCTATAGCCTCAGTCAGAAGATCAGATCAGGGATGAGAAGAAAGCTTATTGAACTAGAATCTCGTGTGGATCTTTTTTTTTCCTTTGAGGCACATTATATGGAAAAATACAATTATCAGTTAATTTAACACTGCAGTAATAAGTAGTATTTACCCACATGCTGTTGTTATGCTGAAGCCCTATACTGTAAGTGTAGCTGGAGAATTTTTTCCCAATAAAGTACTTTTATCAGAAAAATCCCAACCTGCTAAGTCTTCTTACAGTAGTTGTTCTTCCCAGAACAGCTGTCTTGTCTGCAGCATCTGTACAGGATGAGTTTTAGAAGTATTCTTTCCCCTGCCATTTTTTCCCCTCATAAAGAGAGCCAATAGTCTCAGTGGCCTCATCTCTAGAAGTTACCTTCTGATGCTTCTACAGATTTTTCTGGGAAGTCTATAGATCAGCCCCTGAACTGCTGCAGACTGGTGACAGTGAACTGGATTTAGGCAGAGCTACAGTGACTGGACCAGCTGGGGCTATGACCATACAGGTCTCCTAGTAGGGTTCACTGCCAAAACATTAAATGTTTGTTTTCTATCGCATCAGGATTCAGCATTGCCTTCTCCATCACTGCTGATGATTAAGTACATTTTTATTATACCCATTTGTCACTTTTGAGACATTCCAGTACCTCTCTACAATAGGCAGAGTTTTATTGGAACTGCTACCAGAATAAGTGAAGACAAGAATCACAGACCTTTTCAATATTTAATTATCTAGTATCACACAGGCTGCTGTGGATTTAGAGGAAATTATGCTTATGACTCATATGCCAGTACTGGAGGAGTTTTTCATAACAAAATAGCCCTAGAGAAGAAAAAAAAAAAAGCACAAACCAACCACCCACTGCTGAAAGCTGAACATCACCACCTATCTGACTCCATTTCCAATGACAGCACATCCATCCAGGTACAGCTAGCACAATGGTTTCATTCCTCAAAAAGTTTTATCAGCTCAACTTCAGTCACTGTTCTCTTTAGTGCAGGGAATGGTTTAAGACACAGAGTCCAAAAATGGTTCTAAACTCTTCAGGACAGTTTCACGCAGTGCTGAGCTGTATCCATTCCTGGATTAGATACAGGTTGCTTAAGTCTCTCGTTCCTTCATGACAGAGAAAACATATTTTTAAAGGCAAATAGTCATTCCCACTCTAGTAGAAGACAAAAGCAAGCAGCCAGTTCTCTCACATAACCAGTGGAGACAAATTTCATATAGCAATTTTTCCAGAAAGCCTAGAAGCCTTCTTTCTCTTGCCTTCACAGACTATTACAGAAGCTATTTGCTCATACATGAGCAAAAGCCCCTAACTGGTAAGCATTAATTTGCTTTCCGTGTTTAGAGGCTTTCAAAAATATTACTACCATGTTATTTCCAGACAGCTATCCTGATTTGCTGTGAATAGTAGGGCTACCCAATAGAAAGAAACCCCTTCCATTCAGTTAATGTCTTAATACTGAGCTTAAAACAAGTTTCTCACCATTAATTGGCCCTACACCCTAATAAATTTGAACAAGCCTCTTACATTAAGTATACATTCCATCTTTATAGTAACTCCTACTATGTGGCTGTTGAGAACCACCACTACAGTGCACGTCACATAGTTTAAGTACATATGAGGACAGCAAGAGGGAAACAGTAATTGCCCACAGGAAGACATTATTCTGATGTAGATGTTCTCTGTTCTCAGAATTTAAGTTTCAGCTATACTTTCACCAAGTAGTATCTAATCACAGATAAAGGAACAAAGACATTACAGTAAAAACAGACATATGCTTTGCTTACTACAATACTTATTCTGTACTTCTCAAGTAAACCTTTCTACCAGGAAAACAGGCTACCAGCTTTATCCTCATTTGCATTTTCCTACATGGAAGTCTGTCTCTACCTCAAAGCACCAGATATGAAGCCCATTAAATACATTTAAAATAGTTTTATTTAGTGTGCAACTTTCCCACCCTTCAAACCATAAAATACACTTACCTGACTGAAATCTAAAGCTGAAAGAAAGAAAGAACAAACCAGCTATATGCTACAATTCAACCCACCAAAATCTCTATAGAAGTGATCTTCTACTTCCTTTCTCATCTTTTAAAGTCTTCTTATCTGTGTGCATTAGCTTCTCTCACTCACAAATTAGGGGGCTGGGGCTCATTAGTGTAAACAGAACTATCATAATTGGCATCAGGTAGAACTTGTATCTAGTTAAGCCTCCTTTCTGGTGAGTAGTTAAAGCACAACCTATTCAGCTTCAATAGTCATTGTGTTACCCTACAGGAATGAGAGTTTTCAGACAACTTAGTTTTACTGTTCCTTTGATTTTGTAAGTGTTGGTATCATTACAGCTGTCTTTTAAATCTTATTTATTTGCAAGAATATACATGTTAAAATGTGTATAAACAACCAGAAAATGTTATTGAGGTTTTTTTTCCATACTTTAAAGCTTAGTTCTTGGCCTCTTAATTGGCAACTTCTTATTTGATTTTTCTTTCACTGTTCTTTTTAGTGTGATTTTCCTTTTTACAGGTGTATATATATAACAAGAAAACTCCTTAAATATCTTTTCCTATCTTTTGGTGTAAAAGGTAATTCTAAAGCATCTATTTCTGCTTTGACCTTAGTTTTAGCTACTTGCTTTTCTTCTGTTAATCCAATTCTATTTTTGGCTGTAGCCTCAGTCACAGCATAGTCTTCTAGCTGAAGCACTGCCAATCTTCTTAATGTAGGACTTCCCTTCCCCCTTCTTCAGGCTGTTAATCACGCTTCTCAAATTTGAGTGTATAAAATCTGATATAGCCATTTTCTCATTAGAATTGTTTATGTAGGAGTAGAATCACTGTTAATAAGTTTCTTAAACAATATGAAATAATGCCAAAAAAACTACAGAAATATAGCTTCTAAAATTCCCTTGTGTAAGTAAATGTTTACAAGAAATAAAGGATTGAAAAAAAAGTCATGGTCTGTCTTTTCCAATGGACTTGCTTTTATGAGGTCTGACATCACCACGGCAACCATGGGAAAAAGGCAATCCTAATGGCTGCAAACTTACCTGACTAAAGAAACCTTCTTCTATTTCCCATCACCATACAAATACTGTGTAGCTGCCTGTAATCTTCATATTGACCCTATGAAGTAGATAACTAACATTATTCCTGTGCGCCGGGGGACCAATGACAAAATACTTGGAACTAAAGTGAAACAGCTTTAGCTTCCCGTGAAGAAAGAAGCCACCGCGTCACTGCTGTCCTTCTCCACCTCAGTAAATTTTGTGGCTTTTGCTTAGAGTACTAATATTTTATTACTGAACGCTAGTTCATGTACTAATTATGATGAAAATAAAAAATATGGTTGTTTTCATTTGCTGAGTCCCAAATTAATGACAGTGTATGCTCCTATAGAACCATCTGCCCTGTCTAGACATGAACTGGGCCATAGAAACATAAATCCTGTATGATCTCAGCAGTGGGCAAAACTGATGTCCTGATTTGATTTGTAGCCTGTAACAGAGTGAGGCAGAAACTCAGCAAGATGTCTGTGTGTAAAGTGCTCGCTGTCTTACAACAGACTTTAATAAAAAGAAAAAAAGGTTATGGTATGAAGAAGGTACAAGATTAACACCTGTCTCTGGTTGTCAGGGATCTCTCTACAGAGGAGGTGGCACTGATAGTCTTCTAAAAGAGTTTAATGTCTCTTTAAACAACAGCTGTCAGCAGCAGGAATTGCAAGTGCACCGAGCCTGGGAACCTGACTGTTTAATGACCCAAAAAGTACCAAAAGCAGTTCTAAATTATTTAAATCCCATGCAGTTTAGCACTAACACAAAATTGCACTGTCTCAACAAAATCATATCAGAGCTATTATTGCTGCTATTTTATTTCCATTGTTCTCTTTTGGGAGTTTTGGCAAAAAGCCCTTAAAGAAAATGGTTTAGGTAATCAGCAGGTAGGCCAAGACTTCAACACAGCCATCCAGTGTTCAGGACTGCAGAATCTTCTTCTTTGGAGCCCTGGATGAGCAGTGTTATGGTGAAAGCCCAGGACTGTCGAGGTCTCCCCTGCAGCTCAAGCTTGGAACACCTGCTGCTCTCTCCCACGCCATGCCACGTGCTGTCCTCTGCGTCTGTCTTGATCTCCTGCCAGGGCTGATGTGGGTCAGCACACTGAAGGGAGATGGCGCGGAGTCGGTGGTGGAAATGGACAGTGATTTACATGGCAGGTGCGTCTACTGTGAGACAAAACAGACTTCCTTGTCAGCTGCTCTCAGCTGAGATCTTGCAACTAGAGACCTTCTTGGATCCACTGTAGGATCTGCAATTTTGCAGATCTCCTGCGAGATACTCTGTCAGAAGAGTGGAGATGGCACTGAGGAGATGCTGTGCGTAGAAGGTGTTGTGTACACAGTCCCAGCTACCAGAGACATGTGACAGCAGGGCTCCTTGGCATGCATTTATGGAAAGCATCATCTGTGCTACTGGGCAATTGTAGGGTGATAGCATATGGTACAACTCACAGTAGGAAGCTCTTGATAAACTGGCATTAGGAAGGCTGGGAATCATGAACTGTCCTATCTCCTGCATAGGTCATATATAAAACTCCCTTGTGGCTTCATGACCAGCTGTATCCAAAGGCTGTCCATATTCCCAAGCCAAAAAAATACACTAAGTGGATTTCAGGATGTCAGAATATACAGTCCAGTTTATATCTCTTTCTGCACACAGTCACACTAAAAAAAAATCAAAAGGCAGAGGCTCTCTGCTTATGTACGGTTTGTAGGGACACACAGTTTCTTTTATCAGTTCGGACTACTCCCTCGGATAGTCATGGTTGTGCTGCTTGTAGTGACTTCCTGTTGTCCTCTTCTGAATTCCAGAGAAGCTGATTTATTTTGTTCCTGTTGGCACGTCAGTTAGGGATACTGACTCCCTCCTTCCCCTTCTGCCACCAGGCCTTTCCGTTAATTAATAGTTCTCATGTTACTGCCTTTATGCACTTTTTGCTATTTCCCAAAACAATTATCGGCCATTTCTGAGTAAGAAATTAATCTGAAACTCAAATGCCAGCAAACATCACAGACCATCCCAATCCTAGCATGGTAAGAAGAGGAAGTACTAGAATATACTGTGTTTGATGGTTGTTATTGTTCGATCAAAATCAGATATTAAGTACAGGTGCTATTTTATAACCTGCTCCTGGAAAGATCGGTGTATACAGTCTGATTTCTGTCCATGAATTTCCTAGTTCTACTTGGTGTTTAAAAATACAGACCTAGAAGCAAAAGTCTGTTTAGAAGTTCAGATCTACCTATTCCAGATGATTATTTTACAGTCCTTTACATACACTCATCAAATTCAGCCATGATATCAAGCTAGGTTTCTTTCTCACCACTCCTCTGGGAAGCTATTCTGAACAGTTGTCTGATATTCAGAAATAGGCTTATTACTTTGAGACTAAATGTTTGTGAAAGTCTGTTCTTGCACTAGCACTATCCTCTAGTTGAAATAATTTTTCTCTCTCTTGACTATATGTATTTAAACTTAACTGTTCAGATGATAGCTAGGCTGACAGAAGCTTGTGTTTGGTAGCTGGGAAGTAAAATACCAAAATATTGTGAAGCTCACAATAAATCTAGAAGTGTTGGCCAAACTGAAACGACATATTCTGTCCTGAACAGCTTTATCACAGTCAACTATAGTGGCCCTCTTAGTAATATGAATCTATATGGTATGTTACAAGATTACACTGCCCTCACCCTCTCCAGAAATTGTATTTTTAATTCTTCTTATTATACAGGCTCAACGCTTTATGTAAAGACCTGAAATGATATCCAACTCCTATTTCTCAAGATGGAACATATCTAAAATAACTCTAAAATGATGAGTACCTCTGGACATTTGTATGTTAAAAAATTTACCAATAATTGCACTTTCCTGAAGTATCTTAATTTGGCACCCCAACTCCCAAAATTTTTGTTTTTTCTGTAACAAATTAACTCTCAAATCTTTCAGATCTTTCTAGCTACTCTTTTCTTTTCCTGAAGACCAATCACCCCCTTTTGCTATCCTAATGAAGATCTGGAGCATTTAAAATCTTTTGAAAGATTGGATAATCAAATTTCAGATTTGTAAATAAAATCACTTTCATCAGAAACGGAGGGTAAGAAAATTTTTTACTTACTGAGGATGGTGGAAAAACTTCAGCAAGGGTCAGGATTTTAGTTAAGGAGAGAAGAATGAACAGTCACCACGCTTCAGGCAGCGGAGGGTGAGGATGAGTTTGGTTGGGGGCAGGGAGGAAGGACAGCACTCTCTCCTCCTGCCTGGCTGGTGAGCTCTTTCAGAAACTGTGTCTTCCCCCGTTACCAGGCAGACAAATGGCACAAGGACGGCTCCAAGGAGCAGACTTGTATTAGTGAAACTGTGGGAAGGAGATGCAGCTATTAACGTGTAAAGCAGGACTGGTGCTCTCCCCAGCCTGGGGCTGGTCAGTGAACACCCACATGCCTTCATTCCCCCGCCTGGCTGTCCCTCTTCAAAACAAGGCACCAGGATTGAGGTCAATGTGTTTCGGTTCAGTAGCCATGGGGCCACTGAAGCAGGAACTATGCTGAGCCTTCCCGGTGATGCAGAAATGTTGAGTAAATGACAACTGGCTTTCGGTTTAAAGCTTCCAGGTCATTCCCATCTGTGGAACCGATATGACAAATGCAGATGTTTCGGAATTATGATGGCTGCTGTTGACTTTGCACATATTCTTTCAGCATCTTTTGTCTCCCATTTGCAAATAAACTCTATCTATTAAGCTAAGGTGACATTTGCTTGGAATATTTAAAGGCGCACAAAAGCCTGGGGTATTTGTTTCATGTATCCTACTCATAAGCATGGGGTTGAACGTTCCTACATGTCACAGGATGTTCTATTGCCTTCACTGCGCATTGTCTGATTTGGCAGGAGAGCGCTGGGTCAGCAGGAGATAACACCTGAGCCCTCCTTCTATTCAGAGTAGCACATGAGTCAGGGTGGTGTTATTGTAAGGAGATAAACGCTTTTGCTTTCACTCGTTATGACTACCTACCTATTTAATGAAATCAAATACATTCATTTGGTCATCTGCATTTGAGAGATTAGGAATTAAAAATTAAAACCTTCCTGTCAGTATTAAACAAGATGTACGGCTGCCTACTCTCCCTTAGAGAACCTGTGCACGACCTACAGTTGTGTTAATCCTGATTTGCCACACTCTAAAAGAAGGTAGGTTCATCAGACCAAACCGGTGGCTAAAACAATCTGACACACTTTGCAGGATCTATTACGATTTACAAGTCTGACCCAATCATGGCTCTTCATTTTAGTCACCTGGAAGAAAAGTTCTCATTCATTTGCACTTTGCACTGATGCCCCAGTACAACAATCTCCAAGTTGTTAATTAGAACTAGAAATAACTTAAATATCATATGTGAAAAAGCAGTGAAAATGTATTTCAAAATCTACAGGGTGTCTTGTGATTCTTCATCACAACATGAAGGTATTGAGACTAATTTATTGACACTACATGTTCTTTCTGATTTAAACTGGTTGTAATGCTTACTGCAAGGAGAACTAAATTGTTAGGAAACACCTCTACCTGTCTGAAAAACCTCTGCTGAATGTCATATTCATGTATGTGGCATTCTATCTATAGGGATTATGTTGCTTCTCTGAGGGGGCAATAATGTTAATCAAAAATCTAAAAGCTTTCCAAACACTGGAATAATTGTTCAAATAAGATGTTTTCAATAGTGACCCTTCATTTTTTCATTTTGCATTTTAAAAAAACCCTACTATTTTACTTTTTTTCTTCGTCTTCCACTATGTCAACAATCTTTCACAAATTATCCTTTGAGTGTACCCACCAGAGAAATGGTTATCTAAAGCGCTCACATGTCATGTCTCATATACCTGCAACTGCTCCAAAGGGCTTACCTAGAAAAGATGGGAAACTGAAAGGAAAACATTTACGTTGATGAAAAGGCCAAGCCAAACTTAATTAATGGCTGCCCCAGAAGCAGAAAGCTGTTGCTGCAGATATTTTAACTGCCTCTTCAAAGTCTTAATATATTGCTCTGCATTACCAGCTACACATATAAGAGACATTTTGTGAGTAACTATCCCTTAAAATAACCTGTCAGCAATCAGGCTCTACGGATACTGTCTGTAACAGATATTCTGATATTTCTGCTACTACAAACTGATTAAAATATGCCACAATGCAACATGGTGCAGGAAAATAAATATGAAACAGTAATCTATTATAGTAATAAAGCTAACATAGAATATTACTTCACAAGTAGCAAATCAGTCTTCTCAAACATTATTTAGAGGGTGTACTTGACAGCTCAGAGAAGAATGGTCAAAGGGAAATGAACCAGATAAGAGTGCCACCACCTAGCAAGTCTATGGAGTGTCACTTGACAACTTCCTAGAAGAGCAGAAATGGATGATATGGTTGTTTATAAGGCCCTCAGCAAGTCTTCACTACAGTGAAAATGCCTTGTGAATTAGTAACAAATTGGGGAGTGATCAGTTCCAGATGCTGCCATCAATTTTCAGGTAATCATCCAAAACGCCACGTAGAGTCAATGGGAGCTGTCAGCATGGAACTTCTTGGGCAGGGAAGAAGAGTTAATTACCAAGAAAAAAAGGAATGCTTTAAGTCAGCGTCATTTCTGAAGTCATAGATTTCCATGTAAAAACTTCCTACAGAGTTGGCAGAGATTAAGACTGTATTCAAACCTTGTGGCAATGAAAATATAATAGTGAATGACTATTCTTTCTGTACCCAGGAAGTGCAGTTTCATAGTCCTGGAAGTAGTCTAGGACCCTGAACAGACAAGCAGCTGTCCTTGCAACCATTTTATTGTCAGATGTTTTAATCCTGCATGGAATTACAAGGATTGCATGGATTTATTAAAGATATCGCCTCCCCTGCCACAGTAAGGCAAAAAACTGTTTCTTCTGCAACACTACTTAGGACCTTAGTTATATATTAAATTATTCCCCAGTAATTGTGTATATAACACCTTTTTCTAACTCAGTGTCATAAGCAGACATATTTTAAATTCTCTCCTATCCTACTGCAAACTGTCACAGTCAAGTTTTGAGTTCCCCAAGACAACAGAAGTTCAGGTTGGCCTCCAGTTAGCCCCGTCACTGTCACCACCTCACTTTACAGCTCAGCAGGATCTCACACTGCTTGAGGAGACTCTGCTTTGTGTTACTATAAAATATAGTAACGTAAACCATGGGGTTTATTGTGAAGAGGTCTTGCTGAAAAGGCATAATTGCCACTGGTGTTTATGGAAATAGGATCAGGCCTTTGATGTGATTGAATAAGCTGCACATTATATTATGCTATGTGCCAGTTAAACACAGATGAAAAGAGGAGCTCTGTAACACACATAATTACCACCACACCATGAGTATGTGCATAAACACACACGTACTTCAGTCTTCAACTGGAAAAATTTCCTATCCTATGCTAGAATTTCTGTGTGCCAACACTGTGGTTGCAATTGTCTTGCTAGATGTTTCTGTAACTCTTGGTCACGTTAATGGACATTACAAGCACTTGCTGAGGAAGTGCCCCTCTCTGCTTAGTGCCCACTGCCCTTAAGCCTGCCAGGTGCATTTCACACAGCAGAATGGGGCTTTTGCTCTTAGTTAAGCACTTACATGTTAATATTTTAGGAATCTGTTAGCTCAGCACTGTGCTAACCCCTTTCACAGGGTTACTTTGGTTAAAAATGCATTCAGGGTGGCTGCTGATCTACCTGCAAGTCTGACGCAGGCATCCTGCAAGTACAGGTGGCTTGAGTGAGCTCCATGGTGAAAGCTTTAGCCTTCCCTGTGCTACTTACACTGTCTGAGCCTGACCTTCACAATCCCAAGACACCTTTGAAGCAGCTACAGCAATATGTAACAAGTGCAAAGCTAACTGCAAGTATTACACCTATAGCTACTGTGCATTTTACATATATCTATAGGAATTATGTCTCACCCATAAATGACAACAGATGAAAGCTTGGAGCAAAATAGGTGTCTGTGTGCAATTATAACTGCTCAGTATGACACTTCCCAGCAGCTGAAATCATGGTAATAATGTACTATCACAGCACAAAACCAGGATCTAGCCCAGAGAGGTTCTTACACAGATATTCCTCTGACAAATGAAAGAGACGGATCCTTTATTACCAAAAGGGAGTAAGGCTGGAAGAGACAGATGCTGTTCTTAAGACCAAAAATACAGAACAAAATATAAGCAACTATTTCAGGGGAAATGTAGATAGAAAAGCTATAAAAGGAGTATGGTTTCACACCACAAAATGATGTTTATATTTCAGTTCCTTGTGTCCTCGGAGAAGACTCTGTCACTACCTTTACAGTAAAAATACTTCTTGCTGATGTGCACCACGGAGTAGTTGAAAAAGACCACAATAAATGACATAAAGATCATTTGTACCTTTAATCCATTCTAAAGCTGGAATTCAATTTTTTTTGTCCTAAAAATTAAAGTGCTATTGTGTAATCATCCAATGTATTATTGACAGTTGCTTATTTTTAGTGACTTAAGGAGTCAGGAAGGAGAAGAACAAGTTAGTCTTTGATGTCTGTGGTTCCAACAGCAAAGAGCTGGAGACTTCTTTGAGAATAATTTTAATCTAATCAATTTAGCTCAGCTAGTACAACATTACAGCAATAAAAAGATTTAGTTGTACAAAGCAAGAAAAAAAATTGATTAATGAGCAAATGCAAAAAAAAGAAGAGGGCTGATCATTTGAGTGGCAGGAAGTGACTTGCCATCTCTAAATTCTCCTTTTCCTATCATCTGCTTTTGTTTGAAGTCCTTTGTACCGGTGCTAAGCAGGTTTAAAACTCCACCCATTATACAATTACATTTTATACTGTATTAGCACATGGGGAAGCAAGACTATAAAATGCAAGAGGGTAGAAAATCACAATAGGATCTGATGTGAAAAGACATCATTAGATCATCACAGAGGCACTGTTCTTCTTGACTAAAGAACATCTATAAGCTACCGAAATACCTTTCATAGTATGAAAAGATATCTCTGTGACCCAAATCAAAAGCTACCAAAACTCCCTCAAAAGTAAACAGGACTAGCAAACAAACTACAAGTCTTTACAACAGGAAACATCTTATCTTCTAAAAAGGACAGAAGGTAGAATGTTCTGATCCATAGGCGCTAAGAAAACCGCAGGGGATGAGGACAGTGTTACCTGACCCTAGCTAAGGATGACAAAAGGGTGACCAATCCCCCCCCCATGCCATGCAGCTCAGGAAAGGCCTTCAGATTTTGCAGTGCCACCAAACGACCATGTCTGAACTGACTTTCAGCTGACAGTGGCTCTCAAAATGTGATTTTGCAGTGGGGTTCACACAGCCCAGAGCCCCCTGTTCGGTCCACACAGACAACAGGTCTGCACACCAAGCCACACCATGCTGTGAAAAACAGAGCGCTCCTGCCTTTCTGTGTCTGTTCCTTACTGACGTTTGAGATTATACTGGCTGGTAGTGAGCGACATCAGCGCTGATCCAGGTGACCATGTAACCAGCTAACAGCTAATGTTGACGCGGGCCAGGCAATGGGAATGAGTATGCAGGAAGAAGGAAGGCAGGACCTTCTCTCTGCGTGGCGGAGGGATTGGCTCTGGTTGTCCTAAGCCTACTGCAACCAAATACTTTTTACTACCTCTATTATGTAATTTTATAGGCATTATATATACCTATACTAGATATTACTCTGTTATTCTCCAGAAAAATATTCTAAATAGGAAATACATTGTTCAACAACTGAGAAGCAGTGGTCTTAACGCTAACCAGAAACCCCTACCTTTCTTCAAAGTATCATCTAATTTGGATTTCACTTACGTGAAATGAAGGGAACATGTAAAAGTCTACAGCTATGTATAGATAAATCCCAGCTCGAAGATCTTGGTGAGTCAGGCACTCAGAGCATGACTGAGGTGCAACTTAATCACCTAGATCCACAAGTATGATTTATAAAAGCTGAAGCTCAAATTCCTTATGAATCCCATGTTCAAGTTACACATTCTCCAAGTGCCAAGCATTCAGTATCTGAAGGGCTGGCTGGTTATGGGCACCTAGTTTGGGTTCCAAATGTCAGGTTGCAAACAGATCTGCCAGACTACATCTCTGAGAAAGGCGTCTCCCGGCCACAGGACAGGACTTCAGATCGGACTGCAGAAGTGGACACAACCCCAGGCACTGGAGAGTAGAATCTGCTTAACTGCAACTGTTTCATCTGAATGGCTTACACTGAAGATAAGTAAAGCTGGTAATGTGCTAAATCCTAGTCTGACGCTTTACGATTTCCTGTGAGCTAGCATTACACACCTCTTTGCTCAGCATCTTGCTTACTTCAGCAGCTATGCAGAGGTCCCTGAGGTTCTGTCCTTATTAGCAAGCAGTAAGGCCAAACAGGGGAATATTACTAGAGTGACCAGGTTGTGCAGAGGAGCCAGAGGGAAGGTGGCTTCTCCTTCAAGCTGGTTCATGGCTGAACAACTATGAGTGGCTGGAAGGCATCTTCCAGTTCAGTACCATCCAGAAGCAAACCAGCAAATGCTCACCAAGGTGATGTCAAATTTAACCCAAAGTAGAGCTGATCAGGAAATGTGCTTCAAAAGCATATTATTTATTCAAGTAAAAAGTGCTGAAGGAGCATTATACTGCACTCTTACTGCAGACATGGTACTGGGCACCTCGATATTTTGCTAGGAACAAAGTCCATAAGTCCATAAGTCACAGACAATGTCACTGAGGCTTCAGCTATCCCCAGGTGAAACAGATACACAAGTGAATTCTGAATGCAGCCTGGTCCTACACAAGTCAGCACAAGATCTTTTGGGACTAGAGTTACACCTTCAAAGTATTTCATTTTTGTCTATCTTCTGATAAAAATGGAAATGAATGCAAAGCACTTTCCTAAATTAGCCTCTTGAGAAACCTCTCAATTCACCTCTCTGCAAGCCCATAGCAGCGCCCGGTGCTCTCCCGGTGCCCCACACGGGCCGAGGCCCCGGACCAGCCCACGGGGAGCGCGGCCCCTGCGTCCCCACGCTCTGCCGGCAGCACTGCCCTGTGCCCACTTCGCACCAAGGGATCTCCCAGTCAGAAACGATCAGAACCAAGAGAAAGAAGGGGAGAAACACCCTGTGCCCTCCCCGGTGCTGTCAGAAGGCAACAGCCGGGCTGTTAGGGGGAACTTGCCCGGCCCCTGCCCCGGCCCCCGCAGTGCCAGTGCGGCCATGGGGACCCGGCCCGCGGTGCGCAGGGCCCGGGGTGTCTGGGTGCCCTGCGGGGCAGGAGCGCGGGGGGCTCTGTGGGGCGGGTGCCTAGTGGGATGCAGGGGCCCTGTGGGGTGGCCCGAGGGGTGCAGTGCTGCGGGGGGGTGTGGAGGCGGGGGCAGGGGGCTCAGCGCCCACGGGGTGCGGGGCCGGGCGGGCAGCGCTGCTCTGCCCCGCTGCGGCCCGGGGAGCCCGAGAGGGCCGCGGCGCCTCCTTCCCGCAGAGAGACCCCAGGGCGGGGGCGGCACTGCGCGCTTCCCGCCGCCAAACACCCCGGCGAGGGCGGCGGCGGAGGAGGAGGGGGGGCGCGGGGCGGCGGCGGGGCCGGGCGGCCGGGCCGAGGAAGCGGCAGCTCGTTTCCCTTGCGCTCCTTCCTCCGCTGCGGCGCCTCCTCCCGCCGCCGCTCCCTCCCGCCTCGCCTCGCCCTTTCCTCACCGGCCGAGGAGTGGATCTTGGAGGATTTCCGCTGCAGGGACATCCTCAGCGCCGTGTCCAGGCCGGCCCTGTTCGGCATGCTGCGGCCGGGGCGGCAGGCGAAGCCCGCGGCCGGCTAGGGCGGCAGCGGCAGCGGCGGGCTGGCCATGGGCCCCCCCTCACGCAGACGCCGCGCTGCGGCGGCGGCCGGTGGCACCGGCGCGGCCTGGCTGCGGGGGCGGGCGAGGCGCTAAGCCCTCGCCGGGCTCGACTCCCCGCCGCTGCCCCGCTGAGCAGCGGGCTCGGCGCTGCGGCGGGTGCTGCGCCCTCCTTCTGCCGTTCCCTCAGCGCTGGGGCCGCAGGGAACCCCTCCGGGCGCGGGGCTGCAGCTCCTTCTCCGCCCGGCACCGGAGAGGGCCGGCCCCGCTGCACCCCAGGGCTCGCCGCTGCAGCTCCCGCCGACCCCGCGTCCCGGGGGACCCCGGCTTGCGGGGCCGGTGAGGCCCGACGGCCCCAGGCGCCTACCGGGCTTCTCCGGTAACGCCACCGGGCACAAGGCGGGCGCGGAGCCGGGTCCCGACCGCCTCCTCATCGCCGCTTACAGAAGCAACGGCTTCCCGGGAGCACAGGGGCCGGGCCGGGCCGGCGCTGGTGTCCGTTGTGTAGGGTGTAAACGGGCCCGGACTGGTTCCCCGCTGCCTCACACCCCGCAGCCATCTGTACCGCGGCAAAGCGCTACTCCTGTGGTAACAGCCTCTCGCAACTCCATGGATCAGGAGTGAATCATTATGTAAGATACGATAAAGTCTGGGCCTGGGTGTTTGTAAGGTGTTTGTCTGAAACTAGTATTTTACTGACATTTTAGGCGCTTAAGCATCACAACAAAGCCCTTGCTGGGATCAGGATCCCTAACTGGGCTTCTTTGTTCCACTTGCAAAGGCATATTTCATCACTATGGCGTGCTGCCAGTCCCTTCCTTCACAAAAGATGTTCCTTCTCAACTTAAAATATCTGGTAAATCAGGGATAAAAAAAAGACATAGAGGAAAGATTAATCAATATACCACTTAATTCTTACAGCACATCACCTTTCTGTCCTAAAGATTTTTAACCATGAGAGTTACCTTTCAAGGACAGTCAAAGAAAGAACGAAATTAAAGGGTAAAAAATAAACTAAAAGAAAACCTTTCACAGATGCTGGTCTCAGTCAGGCGTAGCTAGCAGTGGTTGCCACATCTTAAGGAGTTGCCTTCTCTACTACATGAGCTTCAAGCTAAGACTGTTTCAAATGGGGCAGAAACTTCCCTAAGATGAGGATGTACTGCGTTTTGGGAAGACCTACTGCATAACAAATGGCCTCCCGTACCATGAAAGTCTGTGAAAAATGGCCCTAAGTCTGTATCTAAAGCACTCTTCCATACAGAGTTGGCTCACAAACAAGATAGGGAATTTGGATTTTATTACAGAGATCGTAAATAATGCTAAGCCACTGAGTCTTGCTGTGCTTTGGTGTCCTCACATATAATATGGAAGCTGATACTTTCCAGCTACAACTTCACAAAAAGGTCCAAATAGAAATTTTCGTGACAAATCACTTTGCGCTTCATAAATGCAAAGTGGTGTAGAACTGCGGGATTTTACACTGATTTCTCCGAGTGTATCATAATCCACCTGGAGATGTTCCCTTTGGGACAGTGCTACTGCAGACACAAACTTTTTGGCCTGTGAGAAGCTTTTGCTTTTGTGGATTTTATTACTGTGAGATAAGACTAGCCCAAGAGCTTTTGCAGAATAAATCTTCTGGTAAGGGCCAATCTGAATGCAGGCACTCCTGCATGCCTTTCCCATTTTAAGCCCATGACATGGAGCTGGTTATTTTCATTAACATTATTGTCTCCATCAGCTTACTCTTTTGCCTTTCTTCAAACGATTTCCTGTTGTGGTCAGTGTTTTTTGCACCTGTAGGAGTTGCCTGGAGAACAGAAAATCATTTCACATGTATTGTTAGCTAGTAGAAAAAGTGCAGTTCACTTTGGGTTCAAGCTGTCAGATCAAAGTCGAGGGAAGTGCTCCAACACAGGACCAAGAAAGACTGGCACCTCCTGGTTTCACGTTTACTTTTTCTTCAGAAATTAACCCTCAGGTGAACCGTGTTTACGCTAAAAGTATTGTGGACTGTGAGCCATCAGCCCTGTCAGCCTGCAAGCCCAACTGCTAAATGCACACATTCCTCCTCATGCACTGCCCTTGCTTTCACCTCTGCGCCCTCAGTGTTCTTGAAGAGTGCTCCAGCTAACACATCATCAGGCTTGCATCTATGCAGGGCTACTCAGTCACATAAACTTGACCATATGAGCTCCTCAAATAGATTTAATTACCCAACCCACACTTATCTCAACAAGCCTGAGATGCATCCCTGGGGAAGGCAGATCTCTGACCATTAGAAACCACGTATTTCAGTGATGCTTAATGGCAGCTTTGCCCTTGCTTAGACTGTGAGCATCAGAGGACCTGCCTGCAATATCTGTCTCCAGTCACAAGTTGATATAATCATCCACTGCAGTCTAACGGGAAGGCAACGGGAGAAAGTGGACTGCAAGAGTGTCTTGTAAGGAAACTGAGTGTGCAGGATCATTTCAGTAGATGAGGAAGAACCTGAATCCTGCTCAGAAGACTGAAGAATACAGCCTGCAGGAAAGCTAAGTGTGCAGTGTGGAGATGAATGTGAGTTGGCTGTGTTTCTGAAAGCTCGCATGCATTAGTAACCAGCCAACAAGTAACAGGTAAGCCCCAAGTTTTGAGAAAAAAAAAAATTGTTCAGCTGCATAAGACTCACCTTTGCCATTTTATTATGCAGTGCCTTTCTTTGTCATAGCACTGATGTGCACTAAATTGTATATTATTGGACCATGAGTCATGGCAGTATGATTCCCTGGGGTCTGTCATAATGGCTCTGTGGTTTGAATGATGAACCAAAAAACAAGAGTTGGTATTTTTCAGTTTACAACGTGCTCACTTTCCTAGTATTTATAGCAATGTACTTTCAAAGAGCTCAATATACATAATAATTATTTCCATGTAATAAATAAAGCAAAGGCAGGAAGAATGGTCCTGTGGTTAATGTGCCAGGCTGGGAGACAGGATATCTTTATTCTATTTCTGATTGTGCCAGATACCATCTGGGACCTTGGAGAGATCGTTAAACCCAAATTTCCAAAAGATGCATCCTTTGCTCCAATTACTAATGTTATGCATGGGGTTTGGTTCTGAAAAAAAAAAAAAATATTACTAGTATGGCAGAAAACAGTCTAATCGAAGAACTATTATGCAAGAGTTAATTATTGTAGAGAAAGAAAAAAAGAAAGAACACTACTACTACTACTAACAATAATGCAGTTCATTTTTTTTGGAGACACATTCTTTCCTAGCTGTCCTTTTTTTTGGTGTCGTGCTCTCCCTTCTACTGCCCCTCTGGGACCTAACGTCAACGGTGCCAACGGCCTTCCCCAAGCACCGGGTGTCAGGGCTGCAGCTGGTTATCGGTGTCTTCCCAACACGTTCTTTGCTGAGAAGAGTATGATGTGGTGGGGTTTCTTCTTCCTCCTGTTCGGATTTAGGCGGAGCCTGGGGCTATTTTTACATGTTTTCTAACATGCCTTTACACCTTCCTCTTTATTCATTTGTCTACAGCTCCACATTACATCTAATTTGTTCTTTGTTCTCTTTGTTATTCTTAGACCAGCTTTGCCCAGCTCTGCACTGCATTAGCTGACTGCTGAAGGGCTCCTTAGAACCCCGAGTTCTTCAGCACCGAGGCTGTGCCCCTCCTTTTATCGTCCTATGCCTTCTCTACACTGTCCTGTGTTCCCACTTTCAGGGCACTCTGCTGTCATACCAGGCCTGTGTTCCTCTACACTACATCGTGTTAGTTATAAATATCTCATTCTACACAGTATAACTTCTTGTCACTATCCATATAAAAGCTACGGTTGTACAATATAAAGTCAAGCAAAAGTAAAATAGTTAGACACAGACACCCGCTCCTTAGAGATATTGCTGCTACACCTAAAGAAAACAAAAAGAAAGACGCAGACAGCTGAAGAAAAACTCAGACAAAACAGGTCTGAGTCCCGAGGCAGTACAAAGCCTGTGGCTTCCTACAAGCAACAATGTTATTGGGCTACAGGACTAGAGTAATCGCATGCAAGTTCTGCTTTTCTGACTCAGCTATCTTATAAAAAAACACGAAAGACTGTGTCTTAAAACAAATGTTTGTGCTGTGGTGCTTCACCCTTGTTTATATGCATAGGATCAAAATCTGCATGATGCAAATTGTATGCTGAGATACATGGGAGGTATCTGTCACTTATCCTAACATTTTTAAAAAGGTCAAAAATCCAACGCTTGCTATTTCTACATTCAGGCAGCAAGCTACTTCCAGATCCAGAAAGTGTGCTTACCATCACTCAACTTAAGAAAATATATGAAACCATTTATCGATCTTCTTCATGGAGATGCTGTATTTCTATAGGCTGATGTGGGATGTGACCATGTATTGATGGACCATCCGTAACCTCTGAAAGCATCTGCTGGTCTCCTGTACCTTTTAGTGCAGAAGGGGCTTCTCTCAACAAGACACTGCTCTTACAGCTCACCATAGTCCACAGATTTAACCTGAAGGTGGAAAAATATTATGATACATTGCAGTGGGTGCATGGGAGAGAGGCGGCAGGGTAGACAAAGGGTAAACCATTACTTCTCAGTGCAATGGTGGAGAAAAAGGTCAAAGATCTGGAAATGTAGGCATTTTCAGTTTTCAAGTCCCATTCAAAACTTATTCAAGGCTATACAGTTTTCTCTTATTTCCAGTGGAAATTTTCCGTCCAATAGAAAATAATCAGCACCAGGCACATGAAGGTTTTCCAGATGACTTTTGAATAATGACATGTAAATAAAATTATAGTGAGTAGAATAATCACATTTGATATGTTAGAAACTGAAATTCCTACTCATTTTTGCAGCAGGAGGTGATCTCTGACTTGCCTGAAAAATACTGAAAAACTGAAAAAATACTGAGTCCTTTCTATATTAATAGTAACAAAAACAGTGAAACTAAATAAAAAAGACTAACATTTTTTTTCTAGGATACTCAATACTAAGTACTTGTTGTAACAACTGTTGGTGCTTTTTCATATCTTTTTCATATCTGCAAATTAATCCAGGAAGCAAACATCAGTGTTACTACTTTACTCCAGGTTACTACTTTAACTCCAGGTTTGTATGCTTTTAAACATATATTCAAAACACAGTAAGCTAATTTGGAACAAGTCATTTTTATTGCATAATAATGGTGTCCACAGAAGGAATTAATTAGGCTGGCAATTGATGGAAAACTGCCTGTAGAACAACCCTTACAAAGGGGGATGTATGGTACAGTGGCCCATAGTTTAGACAATCCCTCAGCTTATACTGAGCAAAGTTAATAATTAACTAGTAATGAAGAAAAAAATTGTATTCTTAAGCAAAGAAGAAGAATACTGAATAAATTTAAAGTTTAATGAAGAAATGTTTAAGATGATTTCCAGAATGTGAATAGTTCTCAGAATGCATGAGGTGTGTTTTCATAATTTTCACTCACTCCTTGTCCCACAGCTAGGTTGCTGATAATGTGAGTCTGGTGTTCTCTGGCTTTGTAATCAATGAGACTCGTGCAAAGGGATTCCAAGGCATGCATATGATACTGCCATCTTGATTTGGTGGCACTCACTTCAAACTGCTGTAAAAAAATGCAGAAAAGCAATAGTTGGTCCCAATCAGATGTCTTCAGAAAGACTGAAAAAAAGCTTGAGAGAACTGACACAATTGTTAAGATGAAACTGTACTCTGCATGAGTGTGTAAATGTTCCAAACCAGGTTTTGAAGCCAGGCCATCATTTTCCTGGAAATACAGTTTGGTATATAGTATATCTGTGACTTACACATTATTTAAAATGTTTAGATACCAGGAAAAAAAAATGTCACGTACAACATAAAATGTGTAAAAATAGTTTTAAAAAACACTGAAATACAGTTTAACATAGCAGAGAGGTATTTTGCATGCTCTAGGAACCAGGTCTTACGGCACTCCTTGTTTGCAGTGTTTTGCCTGACTAGGGTAAAGGGCCCGTTGTCTCTGCCCTTCTGCTATTCAGGAAACACATCCCACTCTTGCTGTGCAAACCTAGTTTTCTTCCATCTCTGAGAGCCCGTGCTGCAGGCTGGAAACCTGCTGCTTAGACACGGGTCTCACAGCAGCTTATGGAGATGCGATGTCATCATCCCCATTTCCCCAGGGCAGCGAAGAGGGAGGCGGTGACTTCCTTTGGGGTGGCTGGAAAAATAAAGCCCTAACACGTGCTGAGCACTGGGCCACCGCGGCCCCCGTGCGGGCTGGCGGGCAGCGGCGGCGCCGCTCCAGCACCTCGGAGAGCTCCCGGCGCCGCGCCGGGCGGGCGGGGCCGGGCCAGGGTTTGGGCTCCGGAGCCGGGGCCGGGGCTTCGCTCCTCGACTCGCTGCCTCCTCCCGCCGAGGGCCCGGGGGACGCCCAGGCTGCGGTTGGGGTTTATCCCCACTCGCGCCTGCGGTTTGCAGGGGAAGGAGGGCGAAACGCTCCCGCCGGGGTTCCGCCCGCTGGGCAGCTGCCGGCGTTTGGCCGCTTTGTTTCGTGCAATACCGCGGGCTGTCCGCTGTGCTAGGCTCTGAGGACGCTGCGTGCTAAAGGGCACCGGGAGCCGTGCTACAGCCTGAAAGCTGTGCCAGGGAAATTTCTGTCGGTTGATTTTGCAGCTGGCTTTTCTTAGTCTTATTTAAAAATGAGTTATGTAGTGTTAAGTTTATTTCAGAATTAGCATTCATTTAATATGCTGTCCATCAAATTAGGCCAGAGAAACAAAGGGTGCTGTGTGATGCCGAAGTAACCTCTGCTTTCCTTTCCTTCGCACGGCAGCGCTGGCCCGGCCCTGCCCTGCAGTGCGCGGGGATCAGCAGAGCAGGACGGGAGGGATTTTTTTTCCCAAACCTTTATTTTTTGCCCTCGCTGTTAGAAGAAGCTGCGGCTCGGAGAGAGGAGCAGCGTTTCTACCCTGCAGCCCACTCCCCCCACCCCGATGCCGCATTCCTGGTCCCCTTCCTCTTGTGCGAGAGGTCGGTGCTCCAGGAGGCACCGCCAAGCCAACTACTTGCTCTTGGTTGCGTGGCGCCCTCTTCTGCTGTGCGAAGCATCTGCATCTGGGAGCTGGAGGTTTGGGCTGAGTTCAGCAAGTCCCGGCAGCGCACAGAGATGAGTCCGGGGCTCCTGCGGCTCCGGCCGGGCTTTTGTGCTCAGCCTGCTTCTGTCCCACACGGTCCGTCTCATTCAGATTGCTCTGCGTCCTCCTCGTCTACCACCGTCAAAGTCAGAATGAATCGCACCACGGTATTTTCTGAGGGTTTGCCTGTCTAAAATTGCATTACTCCTGGGGGCATCTCACAACAGTGAGGCAGTAAAGGAGCTATAACATGATTTGTGTGATGGGCCAGAGCACCATATGGATGCAGGGGAATTATGTGAATTGAGTGAGGCCAGAATAATTGCTTGAGATTCAGGTACAAGGAAGAAAAAAAAAAAAGAAAAAAGAAAAAAGAGTCTGTGGCCTTGGAGATGCCTTAAATAAATAAGGGACTAAATTTTAGAAACCTTTTGCTGAGATAACGCCAAACGTGGGTTTTTACTTCAATCCCACATTGAACAGAAATTTTCAAGAAAAACAAATGGAGCTAATGGAATTTAAACTGTGTAAACGGGAAAAAGGTCTTAGCTGTCACAATACTAGTTGGGGATAGTCCCCAACTGTACTGTCTATATGGTGCTAAAGTAGCCCAACAGAAGGACCTGAATCCAGACATGCAATAATTGTAACTTAAACATTACACTATGATGCTTGTATGTTTTCCTTACGAGTACATGTTTTTTCCTTCGGAATTCAATTTAGGTATGTATATACATGTGTGTGTGTGTGTGTGTGTGTGTGTGTATACACATACAGAGAAATAACCTACAGTGCTAGGCAAGAAATAATATGATTATTTACTCTCACTGTATGCATATTCAAGTTAACTGCTACACATAGGCACATTAACTACACACTAGCTGCATGCTCGTACACATATTGGCATTTCCTATTCCTTTAGTGTTTATGCATACACCATTAATGTAGAGCAAATGGAATACACTGTATTTAAAATGTATTTAAGAATCAGTAAAAGGAATAGTACTGGCAACCAAAGTGCTCTATTCATGCATCATTCACCCAGATAAGGGCAAGACCTCTGTATTAAAATAGCAACGTGGTATGCTTTCCTGAGCATACATGCTTGAGGGTAAAGGGATGAGCCATTATTAATGTGGCTCAAACCTGTGTGAACTGCAAAAATAGCTTACAGGCTGTGTAAGGTACATCAAATGTTCAGCACCGTAGAACTGATGTTGTGTAAGGAAATGCAATGTAATGGACTGGCCTAGATTAAGGCGTAATACTAAAGATGAGACAGAAAGGTTCAGGTTAAAAACTAAAGTGCTTTTCTTGGAAGTAGGAATAAGTGATACGCTATATCTGTCTCACTTTACTCAGGGCAAGAACCCCAGTTATGTCTTATAAATGCCTGAAGTTAGGCCTTTATATAGAACTGCTTAAAATAACGGGACAAAGCAATCCCGCATATCCCATTACAGCTGTTCAACCTGTAGAAGAAAATCAAAGCTGTGTTTGTTTTGTTTTATTGTGTATATGTTTCATTCTTGCAGTTCAGGCAATTTACATTACACTAAAGATAAATTTAGCGGTGGGATAAACACCTTCTGGAATAAGCATGAATGCAAAGGAGCAACTTGCACCAAGCTGGTATTTAGTGAACCTGCTCCAGGTCAAAGTCCAGTGTAAGCCCAGGAAAAGGAAAGGACAGAAATTGTGCTTTGAGATTCCTTGTGCTGCCAAAAGGTGGGGTAACCCCATTCCTGCTGTAAAGGAGAGCAGGTGGAGGGAAGGCTGCAGGATGCTGAGCAGTACCTGCCTGCTGTCGATAGTTTCTGTGTATAGGCTGAAGTCAGATTAGCTGTACAGCATCTCAGGAGAGCAAATGATAGATTTCATTTTAAAGACTCATCTCTGAGTGCTGCACTGTTAGTTTGCCCATTTCTTTTGTCGTGGATGCTGCTCTGATCAAAGCTGCGTGTGCACAACTCCATAGTTACAACCACCGTACGTGGCTGGATAACGATAGCGCAGAGCTTTCTGCCACTGGCCCTCTCTCTCCCTTAAAATCCTGCAGAGTGCACTGATGTATGGTCAACGCACCCAAAAGGAGAGTCAGGTCTCAAAGCCTCTTCAGGAACTTGTAAATCCTACAACCCCTCAATCAGCTTAATGTCAATGTCTCTTTTTAGGGGTGTAGTAGTCCTGAAATTGTGGTGGGATGAAGAAACAGGCAAGAATACTTGCTATCATTTGTAAAATGATAATCCGGGGACCTCCTGGACTGTTCATACCCTGCTGCATGGCTGTTCCAGCAGATACCAGGGTGGTTAAAGTCTCCCATGAGGACCAGGATCTGTGAACATGAGTCTTCCTCCAGTTGCCCAAAGAAGGTCCCCTCTACTTCTTTTTCCTGGTTTATAGCAGACACCTACTACAATATCGACCATGTTGGTCCGCTTACCAGTCCTGACCCACGGGCTCTCAGCTGGCTCCTCATCCATCACAAGGCAGAGCTCATGCATCCTGCTGCTCTCGCACATGAAGGGCAGCTTCTCCCCATCGCTGTCCTGGCCTGTCCTTCCTAAGAGCCTGTATCCATCCACTGCAGCACTCAGTTGTGTGAGCTATTCCACCATGTCTCTGTGATCCTGATGAGGTCATAGCCCTGTAACTACACAGAAATCTCAAACTCCTCCTGCTTGTTCCCCACGCTGTGTGCACTGGCCTACAGGCACTTGAGTTGCTGGTTTCCCAGAAAAGCTATGACAGCTATCCCCACCACGCTGGCCTGTAGGCCCACCCTTATTTGTGTGCACACACTTGAAGTAACCCCACTTCAACTCTTCTGTTGATTAATATAATACTTTCTTGCAATTAGTGTTGTTTTTAAAGCGAGAAGAGCAAGGCAAAATAAATCTCTGCAAGAGATCACTAAATCATTGCAGACAGATTTGCAAGTGGAACAGTTTGAACTTCAACAAGCTGAGAAACAATTAGCTGATAACAAACGAGTCACAGGAAAACTTGCAGAACAGTATGCGAGATGCTTGTCGTTATTAACCTGTTTTCTTCGTAGGTACCTGTTTTAATGTATTACAGTTTCATAAGTCTTTGCCTGTTATATGTTATAGTAAATTTACAGACTCCTAATTCAGGAGAATACATGGACCCAAAACGTAGACTTTGTGATGATACAGAAGACCATGAGCAATTTATTTCTTTACTGTGTGAATGTAGTGATAAGATTTTGTATGTGATAACTGTTACTTTTCTTTGTAGCATGCTAGCTTTATTCCAGCATCCAGACTTGCACAACTCTGTGATAGGCTGTTTCTCATCTCGGTGTACTAAATTTGGCTCTTTTGTATGCACACTGGGTAAAGAATCCTGTTTTCCAGCATCCGGGCTTGCACAACTCTGTGACAGAGAGGCTGGTAGAACTGAAACAGGACTTCAAGCCAGTAAGGAAAAACAATATCCAATAAACACAAAAGCCAAAATGGGGTTCGAGAATTTTGATGAACAAGTTTATGACTACCTTACAGACTGACCCTATTCAATTAGACTTGCAGAATTGTCTATTTATAGCTACAACAAAGAAACAACCTGTGGCTACTGTGGGACAAAATGAGAAAGCAAACAGACTGATATATTTGGAATGGATTTTTTTTCCCAATTCTTTCCCTAAAACTATTAATCAGCTTCTAGATTTGATTGTTGCTGTGATCAAAAAAGGCAGGAAGCAGACTTGGGTCTTAGTAGGCCATGACCCATCTGTCATATATATGCCATTTGTCAAATCTGATTTTGATTTTATTTATTCACAATCTATGTCCTTGCAAGTTGTACTAGCAGATTTTCTTAACAGCACAGCTTTTGGCATGCCTAAATGTAAATTGCTGCAGAATCTGCATGTCTTTGACATCAGGCCACAGACCACACTTGGATTCAGTCTGATTCCACATGCTCGCAGTTTTTGTTGATGGATCATGGAAATCTCATAAAGCTGTAGTGATCTGGCATGAAGATAACAGTTAGCATTATTCTGTTAAAGTTGATCGCTCAACCCAATTAGTAGGACTTGATGTGCCTATACATGCCTTAGAGCTTTTTAAGGAGGAACCTCTAAATTTGATTTCTGATTCTGAGTACGTAGTCAAGGTCCTACAGTGCATCCCTTGGAGTTAACCCTCACAGGCTCACAGCTAATGCCATTTTGCAGACTGATGTTACACGTCTCATCTTTTGGCCATTTGCAATATGTACACGTTTCCATAGATACGTTCTCAGGTATGCTTTGTGCATCTGCTTTTACTAGTGAGAAAAGCAGGGATGTTCAGTGCCCTGGACCTGCTGCTTTGCTATTCTGGGTGTGCCACAACAGATTAAAACTGACACTGGTCCTGGCTACACTGCCAGATCCACAGAATATTTTTTACAGCAATGGGGTGTGTCACATGTCACAGGTGTTCTGTGTTCTCCCACTGGACAGGCTATTATTGAACGGGTACATTCTACACTGAAATATATGTTGTTAAAACAAAAAAGGGGGAATATGATGTCCAAGAGCAATTGGACAATGCAACATATGAACCTTTTGAATCGTATTGTGCCTCCCTCCTCTATCACAGCAGTGGAAAAGCACTTCCATGTTCCAGATTCACTGTCTCAGAGATCAAAGGTTTTGTATCAGGATCCCCTGCACAACAGTCATTGGCAAGGGCCTGCAGAGTTCATCACCTGGGGAGGGGATATGTGTGTGTTCTTCTTCCAACAGGACCTGTGAAAAACGTTAAACTTCATGTTCTCAATCACCACACTCAGTCCCTCCTCATAAGAAAGAAATGTGAAATGTGAGTGGACATGCACGTCCTGTTGCTATTTACCTTGATAGAAGCATCTAATGCTCTCCTGAAAGCAGCCAACTCCCAAACACATCCCTGCAGCCGTCACCAGTATCTCACTGCCCTTCGTTTCTAATGATCTTCTTGCCTCCCTACCACATGGAAGGGTGAAGGGTTTGATCCAGGCTGGGCCACCCTCTCAGCGCACCAGGAACAGCCAGAACTCAGCACTGTCAAGTGCTCTCTCCGGGCAGGCAGCTTTCTGCTGCAGGCCAAGTAAACAAATACATAGTTAAACACACAGTATACATTTTTAGAGCAGTAAGAGCTAACTTCACATTAATTGACAAGCAGAAATTGCACAGATGACCAAATCATCACACACACTTTAAATCACAAGCCCGAGAAGTGCAGTCAGTCTGATGGGTGAATCTCTCATGCAACAGCTGGTGCTGGAAATGGTGCAAGAAAGGTGAACGTGTGGACCTAAAACCACATATAGGTTACAGCTTCCACACTGAACACATCAAGACAATAAATACAGGAGAGTCCAAATTTATTTTTGAGGTTTCTTGTACAGACTATGTTGTTGCGATTGCACAGCCTAACTTGAGAAGTGTTCTTCTGACACACAAACCCAGCTGGGGAGAACCCAGCTCCCACTGCCTTCAGCACAAGCCACAGTCAGCTGGGATCAGACAGGACAGGCTCAGGAAACTGAGCTCAGCCAGGGTGACAAATACAATTCCACAGTAGTTTAAGTGTTAATTTGAAAAGGGAGAAAAATGTGCCCAAGTGGGAGCTGTTAGAACAAGCTGAAAAACTTCTAACTGGGAGATGAAAGCAAACTAAGTTAAACGAAAATGTCCATGAGAAAAGGTAGATTATGCTGAAATTTCAAGAGGAGGAAGAACACAGCGGATTAGTGGGAGAAAGGATTGTGGAGATTTACAAGGGTGGGGAAGGAAAATAGAACATAACAAACCCGTGGCATTCCAGAATTTGAACACTTGGCTTTGGTATTCCTTTTTGTGGAAAACGACTAAATGACACTCAGCTACAAATACTGAAATTCCCAAACTCCACTAACAAGAACTGAAATTTTCAAAAACACATTTTGGGTATTACAGAAAATCTTGATCTTTGTTCTAAGTAACAAATGGGATTTCAAACACTTTTGGACTCAATCAATTTTCCAGACATCTGTACCTTTAACACATTTGTTAACAAAAACTTTTTAAAACCAAACTTGTCACGTGCCACTTTGAAAAGTGTTTAAACTTACTCAAAAATTGACTGATACTGCAAAAATGAAGCTGCTAATAGCTCAGCAACCGATCTAAATGTTACTCACATGCACTCGCTTTAGTGTCTGCCCTCAGGTTATTCCCACGATAGCAGACTGCAACACAAACTGCATCTTGCTCTTGAAAATTAATGTGATGCACAAATATACTTCAATGCCTTTCTAATTTTATAGACAAACTTGAGTAGACAAAGTGTCTTAGCATTGTGCTAATTTACATATCAGATATTTTATTTTTCTTTTAATGACGTGTACCAATAGTAACATTACAAAGCTGTTCTGTGAAGGAGTATATAGGCAAAGGCTACTGCACCTTTACATTAAATATATGAAGAGCGAACAAGTATTATTTCTTTCCTCAGCCCTCTTACAAGCAAAGGAAAGGATAAAACATGTTATTAGCTCACCTGATCAAATGGAATTCAGACATAACTAAAGGAATTCAATAATTAACAAACAAGCTTTTTATTCTGCCAGAGCTTTACTTGGATTTCAAGTTCTTCTCAACAAGTCTCGGCTTAAGGACAATTACTATATTTTATGAAATTCTTAATGTATTTACTTCTAGTTCCCTCTGAGTAAAAAAAAAATTTAAAAAAATCACAAATTTACTGACTAAATAGCTAGAAATAAATGGTTAAACTTTGAATTAGAAGTCATTACTAGTGAAATACCTGTGCTATGAGACATAAATGATCAGAAAGAGAAATAACTAACAAGTGATAAAATAGGCAAATAGTACAGAATTATTTTGGTATTAGAAGCAAAGACAAATCACAGGAGGTGGATGCACGGGATGATGAAAGGACACAACATACAAAATGATCCACACGAAAAAAAATGTACACAGCAGTACATGCAAAAAAAGCGTGCGATAATCAGTTCTGAACTAGCAACTAACATTCAGGAAAGTGATTGTAAAATCTTTTCTGCAAAACTTGTTATGATATCAGCTCAGTGTTGAGCAGCAATTAAAAGCAAAACCAGAATATAAGAATTATTTAGAAAATCAGAGAGGAAAAAGGCAGTTATGTCACCTTACAATGCCTAGTACATCCACATCCTGAATTCTGCATGAGTAACAGTCCCCCCATTTCAAAAGAGCAACAAGAATAATTACAAAATGATAGCTTCTGTATACAAAGACGTTAATTTGAACTCCTCAATTATTAACAAAATTAAAAAGAGAATGGGCTAAGACACTAGCAAACTGAATGCAAAGGTGTTAGCTATGGTGACGTTCCTTCTTACAGTACAAGAACCATGGATCTTAAGATACTAACAGGCAAGTAGAAAACAAGTACTGCTCACAAAAGATAAACTGTCTAACTCTGCAATGGGCAGCTGCAGAGGTCCAGAACACAGACGGGTTTGATAAATTACAGAAAATGCATGGAGAATAAATTGAAGCTCTTAAACACAGATATGACTGTTGCAACATGAAACCCCCAGGCCACGGACAAGGTAAAATAATACTTGGGGTGTGTGTGGAGAACTGAAGGAACATCCCAGGAATGCAGGTAGCAGAAGCCAACGCCAAAGCGAGCCACTGAGATTTAATTGGTCCTATCAGCACAATTTGCCGGGAAAGTTGAACAAATGACATACACTTCCAGTGAGGTCAAAAGTAGACACTTGACAGCTCACATGTAGCAGGACAGGAATATAGCACAGGAGACTTCATGTATCCTCTCCAGTAGCCTAGAATTGCTATGGGAAGCTCTTACCATGCTTTTTGATATTCCCCCACAGCAGCTCAGTTCTAAGTACCTTGCCATATGGGACCTTGTACGACTTTTTCCTCTTATGGTTATACAGCAAAATTCCGTCTGAATGAATGGCGGCAAAGGGAGTCTCTTTACCTCTAGTGCATTAGTGTAGCAGTTGAGCCGGACTCCAACTAGTCCCCTGTAATAAGGGTTTAAGTTGAAACTGACTTTGAAACAACCAACCATTAGGCAATGGTGAGCTAAAGGCAGGTTTCTACAAATGTGGCACTTGAGTCAGGCAGTTTTCAAATATAAGGAGACGGGGAATCAGCAGAAGGTGCCCATGTATTTAGGTACTGTCAACATCAAGAGCGAACAGAAAAAAAAAAGTAAAAAATAAGCTAGTTCTGGTAATCGTGTTCAGATCTCCTCCCTTTTGAATATGGCTAAGGAGGCAACAAGTGTTTGCAACAATTAGCAGTCCAAATCACATCAGAAGAGATCTTAATCATATTCTTAAACTTACCTAAATCTCATAAAAGAATTTCTTAAAACTACTCTTTGGAAATAAGAAGAAGCACTTTTGTGGAACTTCTGACCCAAGTTTTTCACTTGCAAAACTGAGGTAGATAACAAATGGCTTAACATGTGGTTTTATAGTTTCCCTTCATGGATACCATGAGCAGATGTTTTAACTGAAGCACCTGGCACAGAAGTGTAGTTGTCAAGGCCATCTGTAGGTAGAGAAAGTCAGCAGGACTTCTTCACTTTAAGTATTCTTTCTACCCCTCAGAATTACTCATCTAAGAGTATTTTACCTTTCTCTAAGGACTGAGATAGACACTGCTCAGATGATGAGCCTTCTAACATTCAGCTTGCTCGCAGAAGCCCCAGGAGTGCTTTGCCTTGCATTTTTATCTACCACAACAGCTAACACACACATTGTGGAAACACACGTACACGCTGGGGAAAACCAGGGAAAGAATAAAGTGAAAACTGAGACTGAACATCAAGAATGATAAATCTTATTACCAATCTATACAATATGTCTCAACAGTAATTCACACAAAGCCTCAGTTATTTACTTTGCAATTTTATTTCTTTATAAGTTATTGGTATAAAGTTTAATATCTAATTATACAGTAATCTGGGGACTTCAAAGGAAGCTTATTTTGCCCTTTTTAGTGTCTTTTGCCATTTGGTCCTCAGACATGTTTTAAGAGGACTAATATGTGTACCTTAAATTTCCGTACAAAAGCACTTCAAGGCTCTGTTTTGTTTTTCTAAGTAGGATGCACAAATCATGCATATTGTAGACAATATAATGGCCAAGGAAATATTTCCCCCTTTAAACTAAGGCAGTTAAAAACCCATGAATATCAATTGAGTAATCTGGAAGAATAAAAAGGCTTCCTCAGTGCTCATTTATTCTTTGAGCAAATACCATGTTCAGTAAGACACGCCCTCTTGGAATTAGAATTGATGTGATTGCTGCCTGCACTGAAAAGACAGCGATTGTCAAAGACAGCATTTAATTATGTACATTTTATAATGTCACTAACCCAGCCACTTTTGAATATGAACTCATCAGCCTTAAGCATTGTGTGAAACCACATGCAAAAACTGCCATAAATTTTTTTAAATAGAACCAAATTGGCAAGTTCTTGGAAAGGATAGTTCGATGTTAAAAAAAATATACTGTCTATTAAATGAGCACGTCAAGTAACTTAAATATCTTTAGCAAATATGTCCAGCAAGAAACTCTTTGTAAAAGAAATTGTTCTTAGAACAAAAACCTAATGAATGGCTATTTAGACACTAATTTTTCAACACAGTGGTAGGTCTGTGTGAAACAATTAGTAATCTAAATAAAGTGAGTCCATTACACCATTAAAAAAAAACATACATTAAGCAGGACTGGTTAACTATTGCATTTCTGTATTTACAAAAGTGCTTAGCATAACAAAATTACCTAAAAAAATATAAACTTTACCAATATCATTTGGTTCTATGTGTACTCCTAGATCTGCACTTGGAGAAAAATAGTATTTACATTGCTAGATTTAGACAAGTTTCCTTTTATTTTTAAAGAAATTTAACAAAACTGCCCCACAAATGGACCCCTATGTAAGTAAATTAATTCCATCTGGCTTATCATAAATAGAGCAGAAGCAAATCCTTGAGGACTGAACAGCCAAAATAATTCTAGCCATTGTCTGTGGCATTAGACCCCAATACAGGCTGCCGACAAATTGGGCAAGTGGAGTTTTCAGAAAGCCAGCGATCAATACAATGGATATGAAACTCATGCATACAAGGTAACTGCCTTAGCTTATTCCCTGTTACATACTCATTAATGCAAACACTGCAAGTTTTACTTATTTCATTTTCAGTGTGAATATCCCCATAGTTCCGGGTAGAAAGATTGTCAATCTGCTCTTTGGTTAAACCTCTTAAACGATCATCATCATCATCTTCACTCAGCAAGAAGAAGTGGGCAAGTCGAAGTATGGGCAGCGTTCCATTCTCCACTAGGTTGTTAGCATCTTGAGACTGCCTGTTATCTTGGTTGTCATTACTGCGACCATAGTGTTGAGTATCATCACTCTGCCCACGTGTTTCCCTGCTGCCTTCTGCCGCATGTGCATTTCTAGATGCAACCTCACTTGAATCGCTGCTATTGTTTGCTGAACTTGAGCTGTTCTGCTCTGACTGTACATCTGGTAAGTGATGACCGCCTCTTTGCACTTCTGAGTTAGATTCCGTTTCCATTAAAGAATTCAGTTCTCCAAAGCCTGTCATAATTTGTCTAAGGATTGATCGAAGAGCCACTGATGAAGGTTCACCAAGCCCAGTTTCTGAAATCCGACGAAGAGGTATTCGTATAGTGCTAACATAGGTTCGAATACCTGCACGTTCCGATCGTGATATTGTACGCCGAAATCCCCCGCTGTCACTTTCAAAGGTAACTGTGTTTTCTGCCATTCCTACTCTAGAACGAGTTCTACTGGCAATACTGTCCCGATCTCTGTTTTCTCCAGGACGAATTCTTCTCACCTGAAGATCTAATGTAATTGTTGGATGCCTTCTAACAGCAGCTACTGGCCTACTAGATTCCTCTTCTTCCAAAGTTATTCCCAAGGATGGAGCTACACTGGAAAGCTGGGGTGTCTGAGGGTTAACTCTTGCTTGTTCTTCAGCAGGCTGGGGAGAAGGCTGAGCTGTTTGTCTCCTACTTCTGTTGACCTGCTGTGCATTTCTATCCTGCCTCTGCCCATGTTCCTCAGAATGGGCAGTGCCACCTTGCCTTTGCAGTGGAGAGCGGCTTCGACTACTTAAAGTAGACCTCAGCCGCAGAATTTCTAGTCTTTGGTTTGTATTTATCTGAGCATTAGTTCTAGCTCTACCTCTTGTGACTCCTGTTGAAGTACCTCTTTCTGGCATTTCTCTTTGCTCACGAGAAGATGCTGAATTATTACGTGTAGTATTTGTTTGGGAACGGCTTGTCAACTCCCTTGTTCTACTCCTGAGCCTCCCTGAGATTGGATGAGTGGCTGCTTCAGAGCTTTGTGCCACGGTACTTCTTAAAGACCTGGTCCTTGCAGTGCTTGAAGCCTCACTGTTTGCCTCTCTTGCGGTCCTGCTTCTCGTTCTTGGGGGTACCGGACTGACAGCTCTTTGATGTCTCCTTTCTAAATGCGTTCTGTTACTATCTATACCCACATACTCCTCAGAAGCAGTTTCAAAACTGTTATGCTCATGGTTTATGTTGATTTCAAGACTAAATCGAAACTCCCCACTGTTTGGATTTGTTCGACTCACAGCCCTCCAGGTTTGGTTCCCGCTCTGTCCACTGCGAGTGGTATTTCCTGTGCGACGAAATGTGTTCAGCATTTCAAGCAGAGAGTCACCATTTGAGTTTTCTCCAAGAACATCAGAATCTGAGAGAAACAAAGAATGGCAAACATTCATCCAACTGCACACTCAGCATACTATGATGTACTCCAAATCTTCTATGTGGCTGGGCCACTTCAGAAACGTTACAGTAGCAGGACAGCCACCTTGCTGTGCTAATGTAATTCTGCTGAAAATATGCTTTATGTAAAAACATCTGCAAAACTCATCAGTTCTGCCTACAATTTTTGTCTCACCAGCAGATACACTAAGAAACTAATATGGCCAGGTGGCCTCCTCTGAGAAAGTGTTCAGATTTAGGCAGTCCAAAGTTAGTTGTATTTGTCCAATATCTGTTCCTCACTTAAGCTATCAATTTGAGGGTATCCTAAATCAACTAATTTTGACAAAGCAAGGAAAAGTAAGAGAGATTTTGACTTCTTTTGGAAAAGATCTTAAAAATTTGTTTTCTACATGCAGAGGAATAAATGATGCATGGTTTCAACAGATTTGCTCCTTTTGTGAAAGTATACTCTTTTCCTAATACAATACCTACAACTCCATTCCCAAATCTCCTCCAAGTCCAAGCTCAAGACAACTGTTGAGGTTAGTGCTAACTATGTGTATAAAGAAAGCCAGCGGTCATGATCACAGTGAAGGTTTTCCCTTGAAGGGATCAGGTTAAGCTCTCTGTACTCCATCATCTCCCTGCTTTCATGAAACCCGCAAGAACTTGGGTCTCTCTGTTTCCAAGTTGTCTATTCCGCTTCTAAATCTGACTAGAATTGGCCAAATGATTAAGCCAATATTGCTGAGGAAGCAAAGGCAGATTGTGCACATAATGCAAGCCTCACTCCACTGAAATAAATGGAAATGAAAAAACAGAACCAAACAACAGTGGAGCAGTTAACTGTTTCCCAGTTAACTTATTTCCCGCTCCAACTTCCCTAATACATGATAAAACTTTTTAAGAATTACAGGAATATAAGTTTTTTTTGTGCTATCAAGTACACTAGCAAAGGGAAACCAGGAAAAGAGGATAAATTAATTTATGGATTACATAAATCAGTTTTCATTAAGTACTTCAAGTTTATTTTCATATCATTTGGAAACTTCTCTTACTTTGAAAACATTCCACAGGGGCACAATGGAAGAACAAGACTCGAAATGGCTGGTACTGAAATCCAACAGCATTTCTCTCAAGTATCTGTACAGAACATATTTATGCACCACATACTATGTGTATATATACATATGAATGAAAAATGTTTACCTCCAACAGTTCTGCCTTCACCTTCTCTGTTATCCAGATCAGTCTGTGATGCCAGACGCTCCTTAGCCCCCTCCAAGCGTTGCTGCAACTCTTCTGCTGTTATTTCCCCTGAAATAATTTATATTTTGATAATAGTTAAATAAGACATTATTATTGCCTCAATACAGACATGCAGAATTAACAATATTTTCTATCTTGAAGTAAAATCTCCAGAAATAAGGTAAAATCAATGAAACTGAAAAGAAAACAGCACTACTGTGAGATTCTAATGCAGGTACACAGATAACAGAGGAAGTAGGTACTAGAACGGGGGTAAAAAAGGATGCCGAATGTGTGTCAAGAGCATGCCGGCTTCCAGCAAAGACTCAGAGCTACGTGCAGCAACAACTCGGAGGCCCATAAAATTGCCACATACCAAGAGATATACTTTAGTGTACCAGATGTGAATTACTTGAGTTTGGATATTACCTGTACATGAAGACACTACATTTGAAGGAGTTATTTTTTTAGTCTAGCTTTAGTATCTATTTAAGTTGTTAATTTTTACTGAATATCGCTGACAGGAAATGGAGGTTTTGCTCCTTTCTACAAAGCCACAGACATCATCAGGCTACCTGAGTCAGACAACCGCATGGGATGTCTGACAGCGGGAGTGTTACTTCACATTACATCTTTTCTACTGAAGGTACCACATCTTACCAGGAGTGCCAAGCAGGTTGCGGTCTCTCATTAACCTGTAGTCTTCTTCATTGAGTTCATTAATGAACTGGTAATAGGCCTCCTCCCTACTGAGGCGCTCCAGCTGTCGTTGTCTCTCATTTTCACGACTATGCTCACGTGAAGATGCCTGCTCATTGCCATTCCCTGCACGGTGCCGAGAGCGATCCATAATGATAATGCCAGGATGTCCTGAACAAAACCAGAAGGTTAGACTGCACACTGATTACGTTAAGAATTTACCTAATTTACAGTAAAAAGTTCCCAGCATTTTCAATGAAATTAGTTTAGTAGTAGCTAAAGATGATTAAGATGAACCAAGCTCCATGTTCCTTGCCAAATCAACACTGTAGTTTATTATGCAAGTATTTTGCTTCTAGCTTGCTCAAAAATAGCCAGAAGTCCCTCTTGCTCACTGAAAGGACAAACCAGTTGGTAGAGCAACTTGAAAATAAAAGACCAATGACAGATTTTAATTTTTTTAGCTAAATAAGGGTATTCTAGAAAGTTAAAAGAACAATATAAAATCTATTTCCCTTCTCCCAAGTAAAATACAGCAGCAGCATGAATTATTTTAAAAGCTAAAATGTCATTGAAAACACTGTTCTGTAATTATTTGACTGTTATTACCTAGCGTAGACTTCTGGCAACCATAGCTACTGCCTTAGAGAAGACAATCTTCCACTTGAAACATTTAGCGATAAGCAGGTAAGACTACATTAGCATGTCCATCGGTACCATCCCTCACATAGCACAAAAACTACAGATACACTTTTGCCGAACTGACTCTCTTTTGATGTTCTGACATTACTGGTTTATTTTCCTTGTGATCTCTAAAACCAATGATTAGCTAACAAAAGGATACTCCTCTCCAGGAAACTCATGTAAAAGAGAAATAGCTATACTTTACCCACAGTTCTTCAATACTTTCCAAATATTTAACCAGTGTGACCACACCATCAGAAGGCATGAATAACCTTACAGTATCAGAAAGAAGCATCACCTCCTGTGTTGATTCCTGTGTCATTACCAGCTCGCTCTGGTTACAACTCAGCCCTGGACCAATCAGCTCTCGGACCACACCCCAACTTTTCTATTTCCTAAAGAAAATCTGTTCTTCAACATTAAATTTGAAAGAAGAGAAAGTGAAGTGCCACCCTTTCAATGGGGCTTCCCATTCAGCAAAAGCTGTCTACAACACCTGCTGAGGCAGACACCTGACAGAAGGGATCACTTCTCTAGAGGAGATCATCAGGCCAAAAAAACCCAACCATACAGCACCGTTCTGCTTACATGTGAAAATAAAGGTTTTTTTTTGTCAATTCACCAACATATCAAAGTCACTTCAAGTATTAATTATGGGAAAAATATAAAACAGCATTCTCAGCACACTCCCAATCAGTAATTAGTCTTAACAGGAAAGGCGATGAGACAACAAATAGACCAAATCAACTATTAGACATACATTCAATAAAGAGTAAATATTTATCAATGGTGCCAAGAGATACGAAGAATCAGAAAATGTATTTGCCAACAGCAGAAGCTGGCATACATTTAATATACCTTTCTTATGTTCTTTGTGGGATCCATTCTGATGCATCCTTGGTCTCCTAATTTTCCACCTCATATGCTACTTCTCCCCTCCATATGTAACTGCACTTCTAAGCAGCCCTTCCCAATCTTTCCACTCATTTACCTCCTGTGGCCAACATTGCATTTCAATGCTCTTTTAACTCACTTGACTGAAAAGAAATTGAACCTGAGTATCTCCTCTTCAACACATATTATTTGAGGGGCTTTTAGATTTACTGTCACCCTCTTGGCTTAGCCTGGCAAGCTGTAGGGAATCACTGACTTCCAGGTCCTACAAAGGCTGTGTTCAAATCAGGTCACTTCTCGTATCACATTTCTAAACACAAGTTTCTCAGCCAGCTCTTTGTTTTACTACCCTGGTTTCCTCAAAACAAATGCAATTCCTGCCCCTACCCTGCTTCAGTTAGCACTATTATTAACCTCATGACACCCATCACTTGACTATTACAATAAAAATGCCCAATATTAAAGTGCTTCTGTCCCAGGTGACTTACAGCTTGACACAGGTAAAGCAGGGAGGGGAAAGAGGCCAGTTAAAATTCATTTAGTTGGTATTAGGTAAGGTTGCTATTTAGATGAAAGCCTTAAGACAATTAACATATTACTTTTTGCCTGACAATGACCACAATAAGTTCACCAGCTTTCTGGTTTTCTCACCATATTGCTGCACACAAAAAAATTACCTATAAATTCTTAGGATGAAAAGTTGATCACATGTAGTCCCCCTCAATCTAAATTTAAACCGTTGTTAAAAAGTGAGATCCTTTACTTTCCTCATACACAGAAAAATCTCAAAATCTCTTCTTCAGATTTTGTGGGTGGTAGAAAAGAATTACTGTTTTGTTGACAACTGTATGGTAGGATGATTAGTCACACTCTTTAAATGACTCATTTAAAAACCGTAAGAAGTGTGAAGTGTTCGGCTGTCCCATCTGTTTAACATAACTGCACAGATGACAACTACTATCTGTATTTATCAAACGCCATCAAAACTAAGTACTTTTGCACTTAAAATGTTTTAGAGTAGTGAAAGTTGAAGGGTATTAACTGCATCAAAATTAAGTACTTTGGCATGTAAAATATTTCAGAGTATTGAAAATTGGAAGGGTATTAACTACAAAGATGTAAAAAACTGAAACTGAAATCCAGTTATGACTCAGAATTACTCTCTTTGTGAAGAAACAGGTGCCACATGCCAACAATTTATCTACATTTTCTAGAATTTTCAGCCTAACTTCTTTAGTTCTTAATTGATAGTTACTCTGGTCCATTGTTGAAGACTCATATTCTTTTTCTCTAAGCAATATATACCTTGTGCTTTTAAGTTTTGGCCTCTTTCCAGGTATTACTACCCCCAATTCCATTAGGTATTCATCTTCTGAAAGACTATCACCTGATTGCAAGTGAGACGACTATGGAGTTTAGATGAGGAAGCCTCCCCAAGCGACAGGGCTATTTAGCATTTCTGTCACACTGCAGCCTCCAGGCAAGATGATCTCACCGAGTTTAAAAAAAAAAAAAAAAAAAAGGAGGGAGGGAAAAAAAAAAAAAAAACAACACAACGAAACTCAGGAAACCCCACAGAGCCTGGGTAAGGAGAGGGGAGGATAGGAAAGACAAAGGAAGAATCAGAAGGTAATTAAGAAACAGGCCGCAGGACACCCAAAGCGATCCAGTCCCCGGGCCTGGGGCCACCCGCCTCCCCCCAACCCCAGGCCGGCAGCAGGGCCTGGGATCCAGCCCCGCGCCGGGCTCACGCTCTCCAGCCCTTCCCCAAGGAAGGCCACGGGCCAGGTTCCGCGCCCACGGGGCGGGGGGGCACCCGGCGGGAGCGGGGAGCCCCCGGCCCAGCCGACCCCGCCGCCCCAGACAGCGCCTGTTGCCAGATGCCTGGGGGAGGGGAGGATAAGGAGAGTGACTGACACGGCTCCCACCCAATCAACTGGCCAGCTCTCGGCCACCGACCAACCACAACAGGGCAGAGAAGCCCGTGTCCTCCCGCTTCTCTCCTCCCCAGACTCCCCGCTCGGGCCCCGCCACTAACCGCCACCGCTCCCATCGGCGCCCGCCGCCACTGCGCGCGACCCCGTCTCCCCTGCCCGCCGGGAGGCGGCATCACCCGCTGCGACAAACCGGGGAGGCGTCCATGCCGCCGCCTGCCCCGGGAGAGCCTGCCGACAGAGCAGCCGGGGAGACCCAAGATCCCGTCCCTGGCTGCTGGCAGCAGCGCCGACCAGGCCGGCCTGGCTCAGCCCCGCTGCGCGTCCCTCCCGGCGGCAGGAGCAACAGCCACCTACTCCGGAACGACCCCGGCCCCTGGGTGTTCGAGCGCGGCGCTCCAGCCCCGATTGCGGTCCGGGCGGCTGCCGGCAGCCACCAGCACAGGTTCCGAGCGCGCGAGGGTGGCCCCCGCGGCAAGCACCGCCCCCCCGCGCATGCGCGCAGCTGCCGCGCGGGCGGCCGTTGGGCAGTGCGCGTGCCGCGGGGTAAACGGCGGCGGGGCGCTGGCCACGTTCTGGCAGCTCAGCGCTGAGGCGGCCGTCGGGTCCCGGGATCTGTCACCGGCCTGGCCTGCGGGCCTCAGTCCCCGCTCAGCACACGCTGCTCTTCTCCCTAGCGCTCCCGGGCACTCGCGGGTTGCTGTCCACGCCTTTGAGGCGGTTGTACGTTAACGAGCGCCAACAACGTGAGGAAAACAGAAAGCGCCGGCTTTCACCCGGGCCGTCCGTGCCTCGAGCTGCCCGTCAGGCTGCCCCTGCCCGGCGGAGCGCCCGATCTGCGGCTGGTCCTGCTGTCGTCTCTGGCCATTTCATTTCAGGGCCCCCGCCCGGAGTTGCGCGGATTCTCCCTCTGTTCTCAGCAAGGCGCTGGATCGTTTCGGTTTTTCTAACTCGCCAGTCTCTACACTTGCTTCCTTTAAACACGTAAAGGAAGTCGTTTCAGGTACGGTATTTCATTAGCAAGCCCACCGTTGGTCAAAACTCGCAGGGTTTATCTCCGCCCTGGTGGGTGGGAACTTGAACTACATGTAAATATAAATAAACTTACTCAGAGGGTTTCACAATACATTGCTTCTCAACTGTAGAACAACCTCAACATCTTTAACCTCATCAGTGACCGTTATTCTGTTTTACCAAATCAGCGTAAGACTGCCACTTCAGTTACTTGTTTGGTACTTTATAATAAATTACATAAGGAATAAGATTATAATAACTTATTTCCTTGCTTTCTCAGGCCCTCATTTTTAGATGGGATGCTTCTTCCATTTTCCATGACTCTCTACTTCCTTCCTACTTACCCTTCCTTCTGCAGTAACCTTCCTTCACCTCAGTTCTCTAAAAGAAATGATCAGTTGTTCAGTGCCCTCACAGAAACTTGTGTCTCAAGCTGTGATTTTTAGTAATTTTGATCTGCGGAGCCTCAGAAGTTTTTCACATAAGATGCGAACCGTTTTACAAATTTCACATATGCTAATTGCTCACATAGCATCCACAAACTTTCATTTCCAACTTGTTTCTGCAGATTGTTTAAACACATGGTGGAAGGTGGCAGGCTGTGACAGAGGAGCACGTTTCACATCTTACATAAACTATTTGAATCAGCAAAATGAGGAAATTTCACAAGAAGGATGCTTTAACTATGTAAAAGCACTTCATCCCTAGAATAGCCAAACTGTTCATACTTCTGTTCAAACTTGCTTGCAGAAATAAAGTTTGAGTATTTTTTATGCAACTGGTCTCAATGCAAAGGCAAACCCTCCCTAATGAGTGAGGTGATAAAGGCCTGGGCCAGTGGCCGGGAAGATACCTCCACTCCCCGCTTCACCTTACAGACCCCAGAATTTCTTTATTTTGTCTGGGAAAAATAATTTACCTAAGTGTTTTGAGTTTTACACATTTAGGTTTTGTGTTAGTTTGTGCTCCTTTTGTGCCAGTACATGGTTTCCACGAGACAAATTGACAGTGGGGATGCAGCACTGAGGCCATGCTGGGGGCTACTCCTTCCTGCTTGCTGTATGTTATTAGTACAGTATTATTAGTACTGTATTATGATTTCCTTTGTCTGGAGCAATTACAGTATGTCCTTCCTGAAGATCAATTTTACTTTCTTTATATAAGTCAGAGTATCTGCCATGTATATAAAGTAGTGCCTGTATCCCTTGAAAAGTCTGTTTCTTCCTCCAATTGTTTTTTTGTCCTATTTTTGGAATATTTTTTTTTCATAGCCTGTTTTTAGTAATCACTATTCCACCATCAAACACAACATCTTCTCTGGTACCAAGCCCATGTATGGGCTGCTCACCCAGAAGGCAGTTATGTTTTAGAGAGATAACTAAACATGTATGTCTGTACTGAAACCTTATACTGAATTAATTTTGCACTGACCTGTCCTCCAATGCAGAATTTTGTGTTTGTGTCCTGTTGATACTGATGTTTCATAGCAGCACACTATAACTAAGTACAGTATTTATTTACAGTATTTTATTTTATGCTGTGTTGCTAACACAAAATAACAACAGTAGATCTTTCCTGCAATATTATTATTGCAGTGAAGCAATGCTTTCCAGAGTAAAACATCATATTTGGAACTATAATAACAATAACCTATGGAGGGCAGCAAACATCAGGCAATCACTAAGTTTTCTAATAACAGAAGGTCTGTAACCCTGTTTTTTATTTGATTGTTCAGCTGTTTAAGTTCTTTAGAAAGTAACTTTATTGTATTTTGTTATCTGATATTAGATAAGTAAGGCTCATGGAATTAAATGAGGACAAATGCAAAGTCCTCCACCTAGGAGTGACCAGCCCTCTGGGACAATACTGAATGGGGGGTCGGGGAGCTTACTGACTGTCCCTGCTGGGCTGGATGGGGGGACCTTGTTTTGAGCCTTGCTTTGAGCAGTATATTAAACTAGATAACCTCCAGAGGTCAGTGGCAGAACAGGAGCCAGGGGAGCACCTGTCAGCTGTGAGGGCTCATGGCATCCCAGGGGGTATCAAGAGGAACACAGAGTGGATTATTAGGAAGGGATTGGGTATGTGGCTCTTGTTTGCCTGCATGTGGAATATGATGCCTGGTTTGGAACTCTCCAGTAGAGCAATCCTGATATGGAAAATTATCGACAAACTGCAGTGAGTTCAGCCGAGAACACCAAGATGGTCACAGGCTGGAGCACTTGCTGTTTGAGAGGGGCTGTGGGCACCACATGAGCTGGGAGAAGGGGCAGCCTGCCGGTATTGACAAGTAGGTTACTGAGAAGACAGAACCAGGAGTTTTATGATAGAATGAGAAAAAATTTCACCTTAAGGACAGTCATGCTGAAGGAGGCTGCAGAATCTCCCTCTGTAGAGGTTTTTGAGACCTGAGTGGACAAAGCCTCAAGCAACCTGAATTTAATAGCCTTGCTTTGAGCAGGATATTCAACTAGATAACCTCCAGAGGCCCCTTCCAACCTGGATATTTCTGCGATTCTGTTGACTGAAATAATATAAAATACTAAAATAATATTCACTGTTAGGATTTATTTCCCCTCAAGAAGGGCTCTTTTCAATAACAAAAGAAAACAGGAGTTCATAGGCTGAATTTTCAAGGTCTGTAGAGATTCTTGAGAAGTAATTCTCTGGCTTCTTTGGGAGCATAAAGCAATTGGGCTGACAGTTAGTGTAGGTGGTCCTGCGTCTGGAAAACAGATGTTTTCGCATGACTCCTACACAGCACCCAGATCCAAAGAACTGATTTATGTTTGTTAATAACTTGCACTCCTGCTAGAATCTAGGAGGCCTTGTTAGATCAAGCACATCACTAGTGTTATCAACTTTATAGGATTTCATCAACTTTATAGTAAAGTGTAGTTAAGTGCAAAATAAAATAATGATTTAAAAAAATTAAGCCCATTGCTTTATATACAAAGCTATTTGTAGAACCAGCACTTTACTTACCTGCTTTAAGTAAACTGCATTCTTAAACATTAGAAATGACACAAACTTGGAAGAGCAGGATATTATAAAGCGAGCCATAAATGTTAGAGGGAAAAAAAGAGAAAGAAGAAGGCTCCAAAGGGCCAAATTCAGCAGGACATGCGTTTCAAGTAATTTAGGGTTCTGCTTACTGCAGAACAATGTGTGGATTTCTCTAAGAGAAGTGCGACTTAAAAGAGTTCAGGGGCAGGTTCACACTATTATTTACTGCATGGGGGAAATATGCCAAACCGAATGCTGCTTACCTTCTCTCCAGGTGCCTGTACCTGTTTGTGAATGCAAACTTTCAGGCGTTCCCTCCCTGATAACCGTTCGCTCTGGAGTCTATATTTAGAACTCCAGAGGCAACTTTCCAGGCAAGGCCTGATAACTTTATGCAGAGCAGACTTTCAGGAAACAAAATTCTCAGGAAAAAAAAAAAAAATAATGGAGTAGAATAGCAGGAGGGTTGGCTCAAGCTGGGCACCTGTGCAGAGGTACAACCTGACCATAGAAAACCAAAGACTTTACAAACCATTCATATCATGATGCAGACCAATAGCAATATTTCACTTCGGGGTCTTCTTGCTTCTCATTGGATCCTTTTCACTGATCTCACATGTGCCTTTGTTTTGTGTAGCTGTAGACATTGTTTATAGTCTATAGCGTTGTGGGTGCTGTTTTGTCTGAATAAATCTTTTTTTCTCAGCGAAGTGCAAAACAGGCTAATCTTGCAAGTGTTCAGTGTAGTTTGTAGTTGCTTTTGGTAAATATGAGCAGAACTTTACAGCTTAAGATTTCAGCAAATGCAGCTTACTAAGTAACATGAAGCAGAGAGTACATTAAAAATCATACAACCTTATACTTCTAGATGATTCATTACATTTAGTATGCATTTACTTAAGCTAAATGATTGACATGAAACTTAAATTGAGCTCATCCACTGACCTGTCAGTAATAAAACCATCGCCATACAGCCAGCTTATTTGGCAGAGAGAGCTCAAAGTGGGCTCACTCAGGCTGTCATATTTATAGAATGAAGTGGTTGACTCTTAGTCAAATTGCATACAGTAGGAAAGGTCTGCACGAGACTCCCAGTGCCCACAACGTATCAGTGTTCAGTGCGCTGCTCTGCTTCCTTGTGAGTTTCCCAAAAGGAGTTCTTGGCCTGGCTACAGCTTAGGCCTTTACCTGCTCTGGACCAAACTACTGCTGGTTTGGCTGGTGGGAGGGTTAGGTGCCTCTGCCACGACACCTTAAGCATCAATTTTGAAATTGAGTTCTGAGATAGCACGGAAGGAAGAATACAAAACAAGCAGTAAGATAAAAGAAATCCTGTCAGTTAAAGGGGCCACTGTGGAGACCAGAGAGTCAAGAGTAGCAGATCATGACTTGGTTGTGTCTTTCTTTTTAAGAATGAACCCCAAATTAAAACTTTTTCTTGAAATTACATTATAGTGTGACAGATTCTTAAAATAAAGCACAAAAGTATGCAGCTTTCCATGAAACAGAATTAAAAGTTGACCTTGCAATGTCAATATTCATTTCTCATCATTAAAAGAATCAAGATGTGCTTTCTCTTTCAAATCTCTCATGATTTGGGGACCATCCATCTGGACTGATAAAACTGAATGTTGCCCACAATACAAGTATCTGAAGTGAGAACAGAGTGAAGAAGCAGCCAATGTACAGCTATGCTCAATCTGGAAGGCATATAATCCAAATGTTATGAGAAACTAATGAAAGAAACATGCAGAAAAGCAGACTTCTAAACATTCTTACAAAAGAACCAAAATCTGAAAGAGAAGACAAGTTATTTCTATTGTGGTTTTGACTTTTCAGAGTTTACTTGTCAAAGTATGGAATTCTTTTCAAGAGGTTTATTCAAACGTAAAACACAGCACAGGTCCTCAAAAAAGCTAGTCTGGATTCTATGTTCTTGTCTTTATTCATGCTCTCTTTTCTTTCTAAGCAGTTCTTCCTCCACACCCTGCCTTGTAGGTCAGGACAGACTAAACTCACCCATTAGTTACCATGCAACAATTGGATCTGTGTAGATGACTTCTGATATTTATTGCCTCCATGGAAGAGTGATTAATAATAGAAAGAAAAGTACAAAGTTACAGAGGAGTGATTATTTCTACTTCCCCCCTCCTTGCTAACAGGACTGAGGGTTGTGGGCTGGGAGGAGCTGCTGAACATGGTAGGTTTGGCTGTGCAAGCTTGGTCCCTGCTGTCCCTGGAAGCCACGCGTCCCTGAGGGCAGGGTTGCGCTGCTCTGGGCTGAGGTGGAGGGACATCACAAGGTGGACGACATCTTCCATACCGTTTGATCTTTACAGGACGCTGGGCTGCCCTCAGCTGTTTCTGGTTGACTGGCACAGCAAGTCACTGGGCAATGTTCTCGTACGGTTCAGTTGGGCTGTTGGGTAAATCAAATTTAGTTTTGCTGCTTCTGCCGATTGCATGTATTTTCCATAACACCTGCCTAATTGCTTCATCTAATATACATTATATCTCACAACTGCATAGCAACATACCATAGCAAGGTCAAACTGGGGGCAGCCGACATCAGTCTGAGTGATGCCAGCTCAGGAGGCTAACACACCCCTATCCCAAATTTTTAGGACTCAACCTTGATGTGTAAATGAAAATGGAGAAGTGTAAATTGAGATGATTTCAGAATGTTTCAGAAAATGCTGTTTCTTCTTCCAGAGGCCCTCACACCATATTTTGTCTCTACGTTAGGGATTTGAGTGCCCTCTTATGTACCCACATTGCATTATTGAGATGAAATGTTAAGTATATGTGCACAATTATTGAAAATGCCAAAAGCTGGGCCATAATTAGGAATATTGCTGTAGCTTTAGTTTTATAAAATGACCAGCTGGCTTTGTGTTGTGTTGGTAACTACAGCTCTGTCAGCCAAGGAGAGGAACTGGAAAGTGCCTGGTACTGGTCACATGCAAGGGCCTTGGTAAACTAACATTTTTGGATTAAATACCAGGCACTGCAACCCCAATTTTTTTCTGCAGCTACACAGAGAAGGTTTGTCAGTGCTGTAGGATCTGTCCGCGTCTATGCCCAAAGCCGTGGAATTATCTTAATGATGATGTTAACAGGTGGCTTGGCAGGGAGAGCAGGCAAGGACCAGCTGTGTCTGCCCTCACCGCTCTGGACTAAGCTGTGGACCTCAGTATTCACTGTCACCAGCCTCTGCAGCAACACAATCATTGCTGGTGGTGACTGCAGACCATGTCCCAGCTTCACCTGCTCAGCCGGGGGGCTGATCCGGGGCAGCCCGCGGGTGGTATCCTGTGCTACACCAGTTCCGGCAGCCCCGCAAAGGGAGCCTGGTCCCGGGAATAGCCACACGCACGGCCCCCGCCAGCCCCGCAGCGCCAGGCCGGGCCCTCAGCCCTGCCGCTCTCCACAGCGCAGGGACTACAGCTCCCGGCAGGCAGCGCGCCGCTCGCCAGCTGAACCGCGCCTCCAGCGTGCCTCCCGCGGGCAGGACTACAGCTCCCGGCATGCACCGCGGGCGCCGCGCACCAGGCCCCGTCCTGCCCGTACCACAGCTCCCGGCGTGCCGCGGCGCCCGCAAGGCTCGCCGGGATGGGCGGGGCGGGGCTCCGGCGGGGGTCGCAGCTGCCGCCTTCCACGTGGTGCGCTGCCCGCCACGCCGGGGGCCGGGGAGGTGCCCGCGGTTTGCGACGTTTCTTTGCGGCAGTGCGGCCAGGCGCGGCCGCCGTATTCCGCCCGGGAGACCGGCTGTTGTGCCGCTATCTGGCGGGGCGGGGAAGCGGCAGCCGCAGGACGGGGCTCGGGAGGGAAGGGAGCAGCCCCGCCGCCGCCCGCCCGCCCCTGGATGGTCCGCGGGGCGGCTCGGGGGTCTCCTCCTCCTGCTGCTGCTGCCGCCGCCGGGTCGCGTTGGGGCGGGGCGCGGCGGGGCGCGCGGCGGGCGGGGGCGGCTCGGGGCGGCGCGGCGGGCGCCCAAGATGGACTATGACTTCAAGGTGAAGCTGACCGGGGAGCGCGAGCGGGTGGAGGACCTGTTCGAGTACGAGGGCTGCAAGGTGGGCAGGGGCACCTACGGGCACGTCTACAAAGCCAAGCGCAAGGACGGGTGAGTGAGGAGCGGGGCTGCCCCGGCCCCGCCGCCGCCTCCGCGCCCCCGGCCCCGCCGCGCCCTCCTCCCCCCGGCCCCTCCCGGCCCGCCGGCCGCCCCGTGCGTCCCCCCGGCCCCCGCGCTGCTGCCGCCCGGCCCCGGTCCTGCCGGGTCCCCTCCCGGTGACACCCGCGCTTCGCTGCCCGGACCGCGCCCGCCGGTCACTCAGCGGAGCGTTCCCGTCCCCTCGCCCGACACCGGGTCCTGTGTCGGTACCGGGAGGTGTGGGAGAAAAAACGATGTAGTTGAGGAAAATTCTTAACTCAAGGGATTTTATTGTGAATAAATCAGTCGCCACTTAGGATATTCATCCTGAGCCTCAGCCTCATATAGAACAGCGTTTGATTTTTTTTCTTTTAATAATGCTTTTTTGTCTGATTTATTACTTGTAGTCACCATTTTGGGTATTCTTGCTGGCTGCTTCAGGAACCGAAGAGTGCCGGTCCTTTTGGGGCTTCAGAATGCCCTAAAAGAGCTTTACATGCAACTAGCTCTCGGTACAGACCTGAGCAAACTAATTTCTTTGCATAAATGTTTTAAAGAAAGATCTAGCAAAGTGTCATTTAGATTTCCCTCGTCCATGACATGGCACCACTGGCAGAACAGCAGAACAATAGGAAGTGGGAGCACAAGAAGCAAGAGAGGCGCAGACTGTTCTCATAACAGGTCCTAAATTTTAAATGGTGTCCCTTTCTGTTGCAGTCTCATCACTGTGGTGCTCTGTATGCTGTCATTCAAATAAGGTGTATTTTAAAAGTCCAGTTATTATTATTTTTGCATTTGATAAATAACTTTTAAAGCAGGCTGTGGTCAGTCATGGCTGAAACACAATCCCATTCTGTTTGCATAAGCTTTAATTCTAGAAATGCTTTAGCTATTACCTACTGAATGGTTGTAACGGGACTGGTTGCACCGTATCTTGTCTATGTCTTAAACGTGCCGATATTAATTGTGGCATGGTTACTTCTGCTTGAATTATGTTTGCTGATATGAGTTAACTGACTACTTATTTTTCAAATTTCACATTTGGATCCTTCAATCTGCTCATAGGAGAAATTCTTATCTTGCCTGAATTATTTTTTTTTTAATTTTCTGGGAGGGTAAGGGGAATAAACTGTGTGATAAGCTGTTGCCTCAAGTCTCCTTACATGCAGGTACTAACTTTGCTGGTACAGGCAGCCCTGGTTTCAACGCCGATAAAGAGACCTGTAACACGAAAAATAGATTGAGCTACTGAAAGATACGGCTGTGTTTCTGATGTTCGTGTCAGGCTCTTTGCGGCTGTTCGGCATGTTGGACTGCAGCAGCCTGCAGGGAATTCACCATGTGATACTGCTGAAGCACATATTCAAACATATTTTTGGTGAAATCATCAGTCTGCTTGATGTTGTTTGGGAGGGTGCATTTAGAGTTGCTGGTGGTAATGTCATTTTGAGAAATTTCAGAAAAATGGAGTTGTGTGTTTTTAAACATGGTTAGTTACTCAAAGGTGGCTTTACAGTAGAATTTCCTCTTGGTTCTTGAGCATATATGATTTTAAATCTGTTCTTTTATTGAAAAGGGGGGAAATCAAAGGCACAGTATTAGTTTGAAAAGAAAAAAAAGGGTGAACAATGTATATATATATATATATATATTTTTTTTTTTTTTACCTTATTGTTTGTTTAGTGCCTCCTTTCTCTTCCTTTCCCTAGTACTTCCCATTTCCCCTCCAGGTTTCTGAAAACTTTCTCTTTTAAATATGCTGCCTAATTGCCCTCGGACAGTCACTAAAATATGTAAAATAGGAACATACGTAGATGCTTTTGTAGCTTATACTTGCATACATGTAATTTTACAGTATATGGATGGAATTAGGATTGAAGTTCAAGGTTCCATTTACATCGCTTTATCCAAAGGAACTCATTAAATTGCAAAAAACAAATGTGTAACAACATTTTGTTTTCATGAAGCTATGGTAATGGATGGATGGATGTTATATCTTGCAGTGGGGAGTGTATGAAACAGATTTCAGTGTTTGTATATTGTTATATGCAAATATTGAAAAAATATTCTTACATTGTTTCAGTATTCCCCAAATGGTACAATGCTGATGGATGAATAACCTGCTTTTTGAGTTGTTTTGTAGCATTTGTACAGCTCAAACGTTCTTTACATATGTTGTTTGCTATCTTAGTTAATTTTCATATTTTTTCCCTTGAACTTCAAAGTTTAAAGCAAACTTTGTTACATGATTCTAATTCTTGTCTTAAATAGCACACATCTTTCAAGTCTAATATACATTGTGATTTTTAGAGTACTTTGAAGAATGAGCTGCAGGACTGCAAATATTTTGTCAAGAATATTGGGGCAGCTTTTTCTTAAATGACATCTTCTACATACAGGTGTCTAATGAATAGAAGAAACACAGAAAAGAACTTAAATAATTCAGTGTGTGCAAATGTATGTTCAAAAGCCCTTGCTGATGATAATCCAGTTTAAGAGTAGCTCATGTCTTTAGTACTGCTGCAGTCTTCACCTCTTTGCTCTTACAGCTGTCTCTCAGGTGCAGTATGGCAATGCAAAACTAGATAGCAGCTGCATGTCCTAATTGTAGGAAGTTAATTGTATGCCATTAAAACTACATGGGAGCACTTCGGAGGACAGTCTTACAGGACTCTTGATAGAGTGAGAGTCCTTGTAGTGCACAAAAGAGATGTTGGGTGGTACGTGCTTTAGTCACCTGGATTTCATGTCCTGCTCCAACAACACAGCCAGCCCAGCCCTGCGGGTCCCTTTGCCGCAGGGTGAGCCCTGGGGTCTCCACTGCTCTGTCTCAGAGGATCACCAGGTATAGCTCCATGCAGGGTTTTTTGCATATTCACTGCCAGACTCGGCACAGCTGAACATCAAATCAGCTGAGTAACAGTGTCAAGCCTTACGGCTGAGCTCTACCTGCTGCATTGCCTGCAGCAAAATTGCATTCTGTTTTCAAATATTTATTTTAGTCGCTCTTATTTTGAGTTTGTGGTCTCTGTGGTTGAAAAGAATCTTCCTGGCTTTTTATTGACCAGTGCTGTCTTTTTTTTCATCAGTGTAGTACCTGCAGTGGGCTCTAACTCTAACCTGGTTAGAACAAACTCTATGTGAATTGACAGGATTTATTTTTATAGCTGAAAGGTGTACAAGAAGGCAAGTGGCTCTAACGGTAGACACCAGTAAGAAAATGCAGGCATGGAGTGTTGAACATCAGTCTTCAGATAAAGAAACTGTTGCCCACCTCTAGTGGTAGTAGGATAGTTCACTTCTCTCTTGTTTGTTTTTTGTTTTTTTTTTCTTTTTTCCTTTCCTCCCCAGAAAATGTCAGAGATTTCCTGCATAAAAGCCTCTTGGCGTGCTATTTGGGTGCTCCCTCAGGAACGTTGCTCAACCTAGACATTAAACCTACCTATTTGACTTATGCCCGACTTGGAAAATATGCCATGAGTTTTTCATTTGTTGAACATACATACAGATTTTTTTTTTTTTTTTTTTTAATTTAAATTGAGTGGATCAGACTTCTTCAAAGCTCATTAGGAGCCGAGTGCCCGGGACAGACGGACCAAGGTGGCAGGACAGGGGGGCTGCCTGTGCGAGCACGGCTGGTGCAGCACTGCAGGTACCTGCTCTCCTGGAGCTGGCAGCATGTGCTGGTTCTGTGCTAACACCTGAGGGGCACCCACTTCTAACGGGATCGATCTCTCACTGCTTTTTTTGTTCACTTTTCTTTCTTTTTGTTTTTATCATACAGCTACAGTGGGAAATTTAAGTGAAGCTGATTTTGTGGAGCAAGGCTGCCTGTTTCAGTGGCAGTTTGGAGTGTTTCCAAATACTCATTTATTCCTGCTTATTGGATGTGGTTTGGATGAGAATAAGAAGCTACTGAACATCACTGTTAGGCAGTATCTAACTTTTTAATTACAACAGCAAAGGATAATAGCATTGGAGATCTCAAACTGTGGTAACATCCCCCAGTGTTTTCTTGTAAGCTTTTAATCTCTCGGAAAGAGACTTGTGCGGTGAGAGACTGTTGATGGGGAAATAACAGTGAGCAATCTGGTGCTCTCCTAGTCGCTCGTAGAAACTGTAAGAAGAGACATAGTTCCCAAACACAAGTGCTGTTGGAGAGTTTTTAAATTCAGTTTCAGCTATTACAGTTCTATGTTGGAAGTATTGCTATAGGTGGAGGGACAGATTCTTTCATTTGCACATATATGTTATAATTGAAACAGACTACATTTATGTGCTCACATTTTCCTTGTACCCTTCAAACAATCAAATCTATATCCGCTTTAGCTCTGTGACAGTTTGTATGAGTTGTGTAAGAAGCAGAACGGTAGAAAACTAGTAAACTGGTTTGCTTAATGTCTAATACAGTATGTCGTAGTTTCTACTTACTGGTAAAAAGGATATTGCAAGAATGACGATGAATCTATCTCAAAAACTTTTGTACGAAGAGCAACTTAAATATTGGGAGTATTTCCCTTGGAAAAAAGAGAAGGCAGAACATGTTTAAGTTAGGTAAAATAATGAATGTTTTGGGTGATGTAAAAGATGCTGATGCTATTCTTATTTCACAGTATTTGAAGGGGGGGACACGGAATTATTTTATTAACAATATGGAAATATTTTAATGCAACACAGATAAACTGCACAACCTGTTGTCAAAGAAAAAAGATAAGTCAAGAGCTTAGTGTCTGGTCTGTAGTGTTATCAAAACCAATCACTTCTGACTGACTGTTGTAACAAGTTGAATGCTCTCTTGCTCTAGAAGTTAGGCTGCTCTCTTAGAGATCAGACCAAGCTCTGCAGTGCATGCAGAAGAACCCATCTTTTTTTACTTCAGAAATTTTGGGGTTTGCTTCTTTAATTTTTATTATTATTATTATTATTTTTTTTTTTTTTTTTTTTTAAAACACTTGGCTCGTAATTAAGGTTGATACCAGATAAGTACCAGTTTGTGTTTTTGGGTATGTATTCATTTAGGTCAGATCACTTATTTTGTCAATGTTTATATCAGATGCATTTTTAGTGAGAAGTACATTGAGTTTGGGAGTGCCACAAATAGAGGGAATGAGCCCAGTGACAAATTTTACTTGGCAGGAAGTTCAACAACAGATCAGGGCTTGCAGCTTCTTGCTTAGTTCTGTATTGAGCCTTTACAGGACTTGCGCCATGAAGTTTGTGCTGCTAGTTTTTGCTGTAAACTTCCAGACAACTCATGTCTTCTCTTGGTCTTACAGACATGAGATGTGTTTTTTGTATTTATTTTTCTTTTTTTTGACTGAATGTTCATGTGTGTTGATTTTAACTCTTTTGAACTGAAGCGGGTGGTGCAGATGGCAGGCAGGCAGTGAGAGCTGTGGAGTCATCATGCAAACCTTTTGCTTGCGGCTCTGCTGAACAGTAGCGTTGAATTTCTAAATGCCATAGACTTTATGTATGCAATATGTGATACTATCTTCTTAAAATATATGCCTCAAGTCTCTTTTGGATCCACTACCATAGTAGTTAGAAAGTTCCCAATTAAACTATATCTACATAATGAGGTATGCATCAAGTATTGTGCTCTTTAATTTTTCTGGTAAACCACTCACGTAATTGCTCTTCCCATCTGCTTCCTTCCCTTCTCACCTGGTTAGGTGGCTCCAAGCTTTGTAGGTTTTCAAGGTCATGCAGTTTGGTGAGTCTTTCTGTGGCCCTTGGACTTTATTTGGTGTGATCTTTTGTTATCTTGTCATAGATGTGTTGATTTATTTTCATAGCCAGCAGCAAAGGTGGAGCTGGCATAGCCATGTGTTAGTGTTTTGTTCCTACCTGGAGCCTTTGACAAGCGCAGAAAGGAGGGTGTGAGAATAGTGTTGCAAAACACCAAAGATCTATATCTGCTTTTATTCTTCATTTATAAATTAGCATAATATATGTAAATAATGGAGGCATGTACTGCTGTGCTCAGTTTCTCATGAGGGAAAAGGGGATCTTTTTGAGGGTGCTGAACACAGAGAAGGTGCACATCATAAGAGAATGCTGCTTTCAGCCAAATGACAGTGAAGTATTATGTTCACTGTAGCTCTTGGGTATTCTTTGATTCTTCTGTTTTAAAATCTTTTCGAAGTTGTTTTTTTTTTTTAAAACACAAAACAACAGAGATGGTCTTTATTACCACTGGGATCTGAAGAGCTGTAATTTGCCGACTGCTTTAGCATGAACTGTGAAAAATCTCTTGTTTCTTAAGAAGAGATTCTTTTAGTTATGCTGAAATTTGGAAACTACAGGTGAATCATAATGAAGGTACAGTGGATGTGGTTTATGTCTGAGGTTGTACTCTAGCACTGTGCAGCAACAGCCAACACATGATCTGCACTTCAGAAGACCAAGTTACACCTTGGAAGAGTATTCAAAGGTGATTGCTGTGCTGACAAAATTAGGGCTATCTTCAGCCTTTAACTTTTGTCTGGTATGCTGTTTTTTCATCTTAAAATAAAATATTTGCCTTGTCTGTATTTTTGCTGTACAGCCTGTCTTTCAAGCTTGGCTCTAGTTCTTAATTCTGGAGATAATTCTTCATCTCCAAGTATGTTGTTAATCTGAATTTTCCTGAGGAGTCTGTAACATGAGTGATAGCAGGACTTCTCTGGCTTCCTTTCGTTGCTTCATTGGAAGCAGCAGGAGTGTCAGAGTTATTTGTCACAGTGGGGCTCATACAGAGTCTGCTGGTCTGTGATGGGCGGAGGGAAGGTCACAAATAACTGAATAGTCTGGTGGTGTCTTCTGTTTGGAGAGTGAAAAAATGGTTCAGATTTTAAAAACACAAGTGACATTGGATACAGACAGAATTGAAGTTTCGCAAATAGTCCTTTTCTCTCTAGACTCCTACATACATAAGAAAACTGCCTACTTCCAGTGTTAAGCCTAATGCTATCCTAGTTTTTACATACATTAAGGTAATATGTAACTGAATATGAACAAATAAAATGGAAATGGCTTGTAAACATGAATGACTGAAGGATGTCAAGACTGAAAGGAAACTGTAGGGGGGAGTTGGTGCTTGTGGTTGTTTTGATTTAATTGTCCTCTCTTCAGTGTGCTAAAGCTGAGCTCTCATGCATGTACTTTTCAGTAAGCCAGAGCTTTTTTGATGGACGATTGCAATATGCTGGGAAGTATTGGGCTGAATTTTTCAGTCACCTTGGAGAATGATTCTTGTGGGTTTTGTGTCCTCTTTATGTCCACAAACTTCTGAAAAATTCAGAGGGAATTTCAGGGCAGAAGAGACTCTGCCATCTTCTTGCCCACCCCCACGAAGGCTGCGTGCAGTCATCTACAGTGCCCAAAAGAGTGGCCTTGGGGGTGATGTTCTGCACTAGAAGTAAGTGGTGGAGGTGAAAGACAAACGTGAGCCGTTCATAGATACCAAGGTGTCTTGTGGTGTTCTAGAAACAACGTACTGTGCTGTGTGTTTTTGGGATGGCACTGTGGAATATGTGTGGTGAAAAAGCAGTGGATGCTATGGGCCATGTGTTGGTAACAATGAGGAGATGAACCTGGATCTAAACTGTTCTTCAGGGGAAGGTGAGAGACTGGGTAGAGGTGCTGGTGGCTCTGCAGGGTTCAGGAGCTCAGAGCTTGGGCACAGCATCTTTATGGGAAAGCACTTGCTGGTACAGCTAGACCAGCTGGGAACTGTGATGGTGGATTCTTCTTTTGTGTTAACAAACAGTCGGGAGACAGGGAGAAAAATGACAGAGTTGGAAACTTTCCTGGGGCTAAAATCACTGATGGGTGTAGAGTAGCATCAGGTTTGTATCTCAGGGGAGAAGCAGGGAGGGAGAGGTGAGTCACCAACTGGGTGCTGGGGGTCTCCTGGACCAGGAGGACAGATCTCGGAGAATCCTGATAGAAACTCTGGAAAACAAACAAACCAACAACCTAAACCAGGCCTGGAAGGAGCCCCTCACATCTGAGAGCAGGAATAAAATATTAATAATAGCATTCAAGGATGAATCTAATTTTGAATAGAAGTACTTGGAGAACAAAACTTCAGGTAGATAAGCAAATAAATGTTAAGTACACACAGTTCAGGTAATTTGCACTGCAGTAACAGTTCTTCAGTGAACAGACAGAAAGCCAATTCTGAGAAAGTGTTTCCTTATGCCTGATAAAGTGTGTGGTGGGTTTTTTTTGGTTTTTTGGGGGGTTGGTTGGTTGTTTTTTACAAAGAAGTGGTGGTGGTGTCTCCCTTGCTTTTAGGGGTGAGTGTGATGAGGCTCTAACAACTTCCATGCTTCTGCAGAACCTGTGCTAGGAAGTGTGGATTCTAAAAGCATAACCTGTAGTGAATGAATATCTGGATGTATTCCTTAACATTTGTGCTGATATTAAACAATATTGTTTGTGGTCTCTGCATGTGATAACTGTTCTGTGGAAAATACCGCTTTCAAATATTTCTGCAAAAACATCGGAAATGTCTTAACCATAAGAAAAAAGAAAAGAAAATATTAATTTTATAGCTACACATACTGATATCCTTTCTATTTCTCAAACAGTTAAAATCCAAAGAATTTTGTGGCTGTACAGAGTCCTTGTGTAAAGAGATCTGAGGTTCTAGCTGCTTTTGAGATACTGGAATCTTGAAGATGGACTTGCAGCCTTGGTCTCTTGAAGTCACAAAGACTGCACTGGTTCTGGTTGCAAGTTTTTGTAGCTTGCAGAGTAGTTGTGTGAGTAATAGCATTTATGAAACCTGATTTCTTTTTTTTTTTTTTTTTTTTTCCCACCTCAAGGGTCTTTGCTTTATTGCGGAATTATCCACTGTCTAAATGCAAATTCAAACTGAAAATATACTTGCAGCTAGGACTGTCTTCTTGGATGATGTAAATAACGTGTCGTGCAAAAGATATAATCTGCGTGTCTTCTGCCAGTCTGCTGCCATGAAGAATCTTAGATTTGATCAGCTGAAATGATTTGAGGTAAAAATGTGCTTTCCAGGCATGCACTGGGGCCAGACGAGCTGCCAGATCTTAAACATTTGAAACATGATAAAAGGGCCAATGCTAAAGCAAAGTCCAATCTCATTCAAAATTCTCATTTTAAAACTGAGTAAGCCTATGAAGATTATGTTTAATCAATATGTAATTGGCTCTTTCTTTGCTTGTTAAAAGTATTAACAAAGTAAGCCAGCAGTTTGTTTTGTAATATTATAAAATACTCGGAATTGTGGATTCTGATTTTAGGTAGGTGATGGTAATCATTTCACCCTTGTCTGTTAATTTAAGTCTTGGAAATGTTCTTTAAGGTTCAATACAGACAAAATTTATTTAAGTCTGTTCAAGTAAGGTAAACTGAGGCAGGACCATCAAGATAATACTTACCTTTGCTGCTAATACAAGGCTTGCTTGCTTTCTGGTATCCTTCCACTGCAAAGCAGTCTTGACTTTAGAGTAGAGAAGCCCATCTTGAGTGAGCGGATGGGAATAAGGTTTCAGTTTCAGGCTTCATCCCACCAATGCTTGAGCTCTCGTGCTCCTCTCCCCCCGCCGTCCCCTGTCTTGTCTCTCCGAGCTTGGCAAGCGATGCTGCGCGTTAGGGCTACGTGCGGCTGGTAACAACCGTGCCGGAGGGTTTTGTGTCCCGGCCGCCTGCCCTGCTGTTCCCCCTTGTCTCCTCCAAGGCTCGACAAATGGTTTCTGAGACCTTGTCAAGCCCCCATAATAGCACATTTGGGATTACAGCACAGCTTTATTCATAGCTACAGTTTTTTTTGTTAAGTACAAGGCCACTCGTTAACTAGGTGGCAACTTTTGTGTATTGTATGCTTCCCATCTGAGAAATAGCTATTTTAATAAATATATTAGGTTTTGTACAGAAGCATATGAGGTCTTTAGTAGCTTGTATAGGAAAGGTACTAGACAGACCATTTGATATTCTGCTTTTTTACAGAGAATTCCACTGATGTTGCCCTATTGCCTGTGTTTTGCATATCCTGTTGAAAAACTGACTTAAACATAGTCAGGATGCCAGAGAGTCCCTGTAAAATTATATACAATACTTGTGCAAAAATATACTGCTGTTTACTCAACGGTTTCTATCCAACTGTGTTTTAACTATCTTGAGTGTTAAGTGGTAGTTCGGCAAAACATATTGTATAGCCAGTTTAGAATTTGCAGGAAAAGAACCAGGATTAGAGCTGAAAATATTTTATTTAAAGGACAAAGTGTTCAAGAGAACATAGTGATTTTTCTCAACTACAGATGATAGCCTAAACTTCCAAAATTAAAATTAGTCTTGAAAAAAAGCTCTTTTTGTGAACAGGGTACAGCACAACTAAAGGTCACTGAAACAATCCGCCTGTTTTTCTGGGAAAGCTCCATGCTGTGTGCTTGTAACACCTTGCATACAAGATGTTGACATTTGAATAAAGGACACTTGAGAGTTGCACCAAAAAAGAAGAATCAATTCATTACTGTCTCTGTGAATAATATGTGCGGCTGAGAACTTTGAATACAAAAGGATCTGAATTGCAGCAAACCCCTGGTTCCTTCTTGTGTTTCTGGCCAATATGTGTTTTCTGGGAGCAGAATAGCATTACCCTGTGAGGGGAGCCGAGCTGCAGGTGGACTTTCAATTACAGTTTGCATTCAGACACTGGATAATCCCACAACGAGGCCTTGGAAAGTCAGGTTTCATCTACTCTGCTGTTCTCATGGAACTGCTGTGCAAGGGATGGAGCAGAACAAAAGCACGGGGAGCAAGCTCTGCCTGGGTGGACTTCAAGGCAGCAAATTTGTCCTCCGGTGTAATTGGAATCTTATCTAACTTTTGTACTTGAACTGCTTGGCGTTCCAACTCTCCCTTTTCTTTTTGGGTGAACATTGATCCTGTTTAAGCAGGGTTGAACAAAACAACCCCTCTCAAGTAAATGTGCTAACAGTGCCATTCACTGTTATGCTAATTCAATTTTATAAAGGCTCAACTGGAAGCTTGTATGACTCTGCCAGATGAGTGTCAGATACCAAAAGACTCAAAAAAGAGTAGCTATTGCAACACTGAAAGCTCTATGGGTAGAATTCCAGGCATATATAAGGGAGGAAAATAGCGTTAGGGCTGCGTTTCCATCTGCCTGCCTAGTTTGCTTATGCTGTGTGAGATCAGAGAGGCTACAAAGTAGAAAATACAGCAATGAATGGCTCGTTAGCCCCATTTCATTTAGGTGGATGCTCTGTCAGGGAGAGGTGCCAGGACAAACTTGAGGACAATGAGCAGCTACTCACTGAAGCAGCTGGTCAGGGCACCCACCACAGGAGAATCCACTCAGAACTTGGCCTGTAGGATGAAAGAGCAGATTCAAGCTGTTACTGCTAGGGATGTCTGTGACCAACACGGTTTGTTCTTTGCTCCTGGAGGGATGCTGAATCTATACTTCTGCTTGAAGTACAATGTCACATCAGGTGCTTTTTTTTTTTTAGAGCGGGGGGAGGTGGAGATGATAGCAGGAGATGACTTCTTAAAAGCTAAAAGAAAGCTGAAAGGTGAAATGTTGCAAGTTGCTTGGAAACCATTTTGGAAGCTTTTCTGGTCTCTCAGTGAGTGTGTATCACTCAAGACATACTGTAAAGCCATCAGTTAAAAAAAAATCTAACATGGCGAAATAGTAGAATAAAGGAAGCCTTTGAGAGTGAGACTATGTTTCTTGAAAAATTCAGGGTTCTGTGTGTCATGAATATGAAAATAGAAGGTAAATGGTGGTGGGCTAAGTTGAAAAAATGCACCATGAGAGCCTCTCCTGGCAACCTCCCTCTATATAAGCCCTTAAAAGGACACACAAGCTGTGTGTCCTACCCTTCCCTTGAGAAACTACTTGAGAAGGGCATGAAATTAATCTTTCCCCCACCTCCTCTTTCCAGTGCATCAGTAGCACAATGCTGTGTGTAGAACCAGGGCACCACTGGCCTATGAAAGCAGTGCTTAGGGAAGATGAATGATGGCGAGAGAAAAGCTTTGGTTTTGTCTGTGCGTTGTGAAAGAACATAAAGAATTGGAGGCGAAGGAATGTATTGGGTGGGGGTCCTGTCTCAAATTGCAGTTTTTTGGGAAGGGGCTGTTTGAACAAGCTGAGGTTAAGAGCAGTCAGTTGTCAAGATGACATGTGGTTGCACATGTGAAGGAGTTCAAGAATGAAACAAGCAAATTACTAACCAGAAAGTATAACCCAATGCTTTAAATTCATAGTCATAGAATACTGGAAAGGGGCAGTGGTGAGATCAGTTTTTAAAAGGACATTTTAGAAGGTGGAAACTACTAACTAGTAATCTGAATCAAAAGTAAAGATAGCGGACACATGGTGCTGAGGTAAAGAGACAACAGCCCTATAAAACACAGTCAGCACCTCCTAAGTCTAGTAAAATCCTTTGACAGAGTTAACATACAGGTTAAGGCAGCATAGTTCATGTAATCTGTCTAGATTTCCAAAAAGCATTCTATGAATTCTACTAAAGATGTAAGCTGAAGGTAGAAATGATCCTTCTCTGGATAGAGAAGCTATTTAGAGATGTGAGTTATGGTGAGAGGTCATTAGTGGTGTCTCTTGGGAAACTGTGCTGCTCAGAAGGATTGTTTGGAAATCACTTGTCATAAAGTAGTTGGGAAACAGCTTTGCTGATGGGTGAGTGTTACTTGGGATGGTGAAGGCAAGGACTGATTGTGAAGGCTTGGCCTGCAATATCACAGAGCCCTTCTCCAATAATACATCATCCTCATTGATGTGAAGTGGTGCATATAGGAGAATGGTCCTATTCTTTACTGACACAATGGTAGCCTCTGAATTTAGTATTATTTAAGAAAAAGATTTTGGAGTTTATAATGACAGTTTTGTGAGAGTGCCAGCTCAGTGCAAGTAATTGCTAAAAAGCAGAGAGAATCACAGGACTTACTAGCAATGGAGGGGAGCACAAAACACAGTGTCATTGTTGCTGTAAATCCTATTTTCAGTACTGTAGGCACTTCTAATCCCTTCATCCCAGGCAGGGTATAATAGACCAAAGGAGGACTAACAAGGATGCTCAGAAATGTGGAGCGGTGTCTGTATGAAAACTTCAGTCGTTCCATAGACAAGGACTCTTCTGTATCTGTGAGTGTGAGGGACAGGGAGAGGCTCTAAAATCCTGAGTGTCATCAAGAAGGCAGGATACATTTGTTCAGTGACTGGGTAAATTTATGAAAGATAAATCTGTTAAGGATTATCAAATAAAATATAATCTGTGAACCTGTAGCTGCTACAGTAGTATGTTTGTAACTGTTAAGAACATTTATGACATGAAAAAAGGCTTCTGATCATAGACTTTTTTTTGAAGCGGCAAATGTGTTTTTTCTTCCATGTAAACTTAAAAGTTTCACAAATTTGTCTACTGAAGAAAAATATACCAAAAATACAGGTTATTGGAATTATGGTTTCCTGAAATTTAGACCAATACTTTAATCCTGCTTTTTGTTTGCTTTTGAGAACAGATTCTTTGAAACCTTGTGCTGTCTTTTTGCAACTCCAAGTTTCTGAAGTGAGGTGACTTAGGAGCAATCTAGGGGAAGAAGGAAAGTGCAAATGAAACATAACAATATATTCCTTTGTATAGAATTTGTATAGGTAGCTTGTGTATTGCTTTATGTAGAATACTGGTAAGACTTCTACGTGCTTTAATAAAGCAGCACAGAGCTTTGAGCCTGGTGAGGTACTGCTGCCCATCGATGTAGAATTTCTTAAAGCGCTGCTGTTGGTAACTGCTCGTCTCATAGCAATGAGCTTCATAATTGTATGGTTTTCAAATATTGTTTCTAGGCTGGCTGTAAAATGAACATTTTGTGGGAGAAGAGAGGGGAACAAACTTAACCAAATCCCAGGGATTCTTTTGCTCTGTGGAACTTCTCTGCTGGAGCTCATTGCAGGGCTGGCTGGGTGAGGGGTTGTGGTTGTGTGGCTGTTACTGGTTTTGTTTTGTGTTTTTCATAGTCAACTGTACTCCCTGTGGTTTCATCCGCACCAGAAGGTGGGGAGTGAAGTGAGGGACATCTTGCTTTTCTTCTACATCCCCTCCTTGTCATTTGCTCTTACCACATACTTTGGTGCTGGCTTTGATACTCATCCTTCATCATTGTAGACCAACAGAATTTTTACACCCAGGAATGAAGAAGTGGATAGGTTTTTGCGGAACACGGGCCGTGAGTCATGTCATGAGGAGCGTGGCACAGAGCAGAGCTGGTGTAAGGGGAGGGATTTTCTGGCTTGGAACAACAAGGCAGAGATGTCAAGAAAAGGCTTTTCTTTTGACAGCAGCATAGTTTTACATCGGAATAACCACATGTACAGTGTATCATTGAATTCAGTTGCTTACTTTGAACTTCTTGCCAAACTACATGTTGTGGCGAAAGGTGTTAATTAAAAAAAATATCAAAGAACAATAGGAATAAAGTGAATCAGTAATTGGCATTCACCACCTAGTATCAGCTGTCTCAGAAGCCCTGGTGTTTATTGGCTTGCTGTTGATGGTTTTTCCTCCAGCTGTGGGAAATGACCTTTTCTTTACCCGTGAAAAGGTCTATTACTGAAGGATTTGTTTTGAAGTGTAAAATATTCTCAGCATAAGCCTTGCTATCTGATAAGAATAATGATGCTGTTCTGGCACAACAGTCTTGCCATGTTCTGTAAGTATGTTGGGGATGGGAAAAGTATGAATGTCTGAGTTAGACCCTTAATAAATTCAGTTCTGCTACTGTATCTTCCTCTGAAATAATTTCCTTGTGTTAGCATTTTGGTGAGTAATACGGCTTTTTGTTTTCACGTGATGTCTTGTGGATTCAGATCTGAGTCCATGAAACGTGCTGTGTTACTTGTATTCTTCTGTCCTTTTGTCATTTTGTCAAGGTTTGTTTTTGTTTTTTGTTTTAAGTCCTAAAGCACCCTGTATCTAAAAGTTGCATCAATGTTTATAAATATCTCAAGGGTGGGTGTCAAGAGGATGGGACCAGACTCCTTTCAGTGGTGCCCAAAAATAGCATGAGAGGAAATGGACACAGACTGAAGCACAGGAGGTTCCATCTGAATATGAGGAAAAACCTCTTTACTTTGAGGGTGCCAGAGCACTGGAACAGGCTGCTCGGGGAGGTTGTGGAGTCTTTCTCTGGAGACATTCAGAACGTGCCTGGACACATTCCTGTGCAATCTACTCTAGGTGTTCCTGCTTTAGCAGGTGGGTTGGACTAGATGATCTCCCTTGAACTAGATGAAGTCCCTTCCAACCCCAGCCATACAGTGATTCTGTGATAATTACATACGGGTATCATTTGAGAGCCTCTGCACATCAGCATCACCAAGGGATGTGAAGATGTGCCTGGAAATGCACCTGTTGGAGAAGACGGTGCATCCTCAGGGGTTGCTCAGCTCTCGTGTGGGTCTGGGCCAGCACAGATCTCTGGTGGTGGCAGAGGGCTGCTGGCTGCTCTGCTCCCGCTCGTGTGCTGGGTCTGGTACCACAGGCTGGCCCCATCATCTGCAGGCAGGTGACCCAGCACTGATAATACACAGTCGTGCACACATATTTTTTTTAAGCATGCTTCCATGCATTTTTTGATTCATGTTTTTCTTATGTATCTCATGTTTGAAAGTAGAGAAGTAGACAACACATATTACTGTAGAAATATGGAAACAATCTGAAATTTCCCCTTTGGCAGCAAGCGCTGTCATGAAAGTGCGTGAAACTGTAAAACATGTACTGATGCCAGCAGCTGCGTTAGAACGGGTTCAAGGCTCTGGTTGTGGTGACAAATTGATAAGAAGTCACACTACTTCATGAACTATATTTATCTTTGTCTGCAGATTAAGTAGTACCAAATACTCTTTATTCTCTTTATCTGTTCCTGGAAAGTCTTCACGGGAAACTTTGTGGAGGAGAGAACAGTTGTGAGCTACTCCTTTGAGCTGAAATCCTCAACAAAGCAGCTCAGACTTCCAGCTTTTCTGAGTGGGCTGCACTGTTCATGACCCTTTCTCATTTATTAATAAATAAGAGGCTTTCATGATAGAATCTGGGGTTTTATCTGATTTTTGGCAGATTTCTTCTATGGAGGGAACAACTAGAATCTATGATGGGATAAACTCTAAGCTGGTTGTAAATACATTTAAATACTCTGGGCTTGGGTAAAGCTGAGATTTTAAAAATAGTCATGCTTTGGTTGCGTAGCAGGCAGTTTATAATATAGAAGATCATGTTAACCTGTCTTCTGTAGGTTTCATGCATGCTATAGACTACCACATTTTTCGGAATTATTTTAAATTCAGTCAAATGAAGAAGCAGTAATTAGAATTAATGTTTATCATCTGGTCCTGGTTCATCCAACTTGTTTTAGCTAATATAACGGAAAAGCATATTTTGTTTGCTCTCAACCGAACAAAAGCCTCCAAGTGGCCCTTGAAAACTTATTTTTAGGATAATCTCATTTTGGAAATGGTTTACTGATGCTCTGTGCATTATATATAATTAAAATTATCCTCAAACAGCTATAAGTGAACGACATAATTCTAGTTTATGCTGTTTCTATATTTTGAAAAACTCTACTGTTTCAGCAGTGGTGAGCTTTTTTAGTGAATAGGATTATTTTTGCAGTGGTTGTAGCACGTGTCTGCAGCTTTCTGGCAAAGGTGGGTGTACAGCTTCAAGATGACGTGGGAAATACTAGTTAGAAGATTAACTTCATCCTGAACATGGGCAGGATCCAGCGTGTGTCTGCGGTGTCTGCTCTCTGCCTTTAGACAGCTCCAGTGCTCACCCGAGCATTGAGCAGGCTGCTTCCACTCGCTCATGTGGCAGAAAGTGTACCAAACAGAAAACTGAAAATACTACTTCTGCTCTCTGAATAAGCTCATCCCCATCTGAAAACAAGTGCCCGGGCTCTAGCACAAAGGGACAGGAGGTGTAGGGGTGAAGATGGAGTTCTTTCAGCAGCACACCATGGACTTAAAACAAGCTTCTGTGCAAAACTTCACTGTTAGTTTTCAGTTCTTTTTATTAACATCCTTGTAAAACATTTAAATGTATGAAACCCATCTGATTTTGAGAAAAAGTTGAAGTGGTTATCATTGCATCACTGTTAGCTCACAATGTTTTTAGAGATGATATACAAGATTTTGCTCTTTATTTTAGGTTTATCTGAGAGTACAGGGTCAGTGATCAGACTGTGTGTACTAATCACTTTGACAAAAGTTTTGACCTAAAATGTGCTTTCTGGGAAGCTGAGTGATTATAATGCAGTTTCTCAGCCTTTGTATCAAGTTGTCAGTACTAATTTTTTTCCTACACCATTTATTTTCTGCTGGTGTGTATCCTCTTTGCTATTGGGCTGTTAACCTCTGTCCTTGCAGAACTGTTTTATACCACCCTAAACAGATACACCTGTCTGGCTTTACGTTTAAAGGTATGCAGTGATAAGCACGGGATTTCATACATTTAAATGTTTTACAATGGAAACCTTTTTCAGTCTCTGCCAGTTGGACTGTGACTGTAAGCCTGAGTAAAAGTCATACTTTGGTGCATTCCTTGCTTATCAAGACTGTGTATTTTGTATCTCCAGGCCAGCAGGGCTCCACAGGGTGGTTATTGGGAAGACAAACGCCATCAGTCTGAATGCCCACCCTTCTTCTTCCTTTTACCTGCAGCTTTTATTGCTGAGTGTGACTTCATATGGTGTGGAATATCCCTCTGGTCAATTGGGGTCAGCTGTCCCAGCTGTGTCCTCTCCTAGCTGCTTGTGCATCCCCAGCCCACTCACTGGTGCAGTGGTGTGAGGAACAGAAAAGACCTTCCCACTGTGTAAGCACCGCTCAGCAGTGACTGAAACATCCTTGTGTTATCAACAGTGTTTTCAGCACATATCCTAAGCAGAGCCCCATAGGAGCTACTATGAAGAAGGTTAACTCCATCCCAGGCAAAACCAGTACTGTGCTGTAGTAAGTCCACTTCTAGAATACCCTGATCTTGTCAGGGTGTGGTGGTCTGTGGGCATGAAAGGGTTTTGTTACATCTCTGTGTGTAAGCTCAAAGCACATGGATAAGTTTGTGGAGTCTGTGTGAAAGCTGTTGAAATTCAGTGTGTAGAAAGAGTTTATTCTTGATTTGGGTGGTATTCATACAAATAATTTGCAGGCTATATAAAGATTTGGAGATTCACATACTGCTATTTATACTATTAAGTACAAATGTAATTCTAAAGGATTGTTCTTTTTCACAAAACAAATTAACCTTTGGGTTCCTTCTTTAGCATGTTTACAAGTAACATCATCTTTACATGGCTTTAGTTTTACACAAGCCATAGAATGACTTCCCTTTTTAAAGAGAATTGCCATTGCCCGTGTTGTAAACACTAGAACAAACTCCAAATATTGAATAGATTACTGTTCCACAAAGAGGTGAAATTCAAAGTTGTGTCCTCACAATAGTATAAATTATATTAAAAAGGTGAAAAGTTTTAAATCTCTCTATAGTAAAACACAAAGCTATTCTTAAATTGTGACCAGTTAATTTTGAATTTGAGTTCTTTTTTAACAGTAATGTAAGTTATGACCACTGGTTTTAAGGTTTGTTCTGCTGTTTTTATTACTCAATTTAATTTAAACTGATCTAGTGATCTGAATAAAGGATATATTGTAATGTTGTGCCAATACATTTCTATGAAACAAATATGTGAGATGAAATAACAGTAGAATATTTATGGGTTTTTTACTGCTTGTTATGTAATAAGCCAGGTTTTTCTTCTTATGTAGGATATTTTCTCCCACTTGCTGAACATATTTATGTTTAAAGTATCCTTCTAAATAAAGGGTAGAAATACCGGGCATTTAAATACTTAAAGCTTTGCAACGTGCTCACATTCAGCGGGCATCTGTTCCTTTTTTTTTTTAGATAGACTAAATGTTTGCGATGGTGCTTTTGTGCAGTAGAACTTAAAAAAAAAAAAAACATTTGGAAACAGCATTATAATAATAGCTTAATTCTCTTAAAGATGGCATTTTTTGTTTTAGTTTATTCAAGCTGTAAGAAGAAAACTATATAGTTATGCTCTTTTACGGTGATTTTGTAGGTCTATTTATTTGTTCTTGTCATTCAAGTCCACGGAAACTGATGTTGTAGCTAGCTATATTCTTTTTCAGGTTTATACCTTTCATGTTAGTGTTGTCCCTCTGAGGAAAAGACATTTTTACACAAGGTTGTGTAGTTTGTGTGTGACTATATATAATCACAGCTATTTCCAGCAGCTGTGTATGAAGCGAGTTTTCTTATTGTTACTGCTCTCACACCTGCCTGTTGCTAGCAGGGAGTATTACTCTGTTGAAGATGCCAGCCTGCCTAAGTGCAGGAAAGTATTGCTATACTAGTGTAAAAATAAGTGCAGATTAACCAGTTTTTCGAAGCCTGCTGGTGGGTAGGGGATCTGCTGAAGTTACTTAACATCCACTTCTCAGGCAGCAGAGATAGGACAGGTTTTCCCAACAGAACCTCTCTGTTGGAAGGATAAATTTAATTGAATTATGCTTTGAGTCTCACTGTACCTTGAAAATGCAAGCTGCTAAGTGGCCAATGCTGTTGCTTAATTAGCTGTGGAAGATGTTTATAAGCATCTTTCTGTTTCATTTTGGTTTGTTGTGAGTCTGTATGTGTGGCGTGTGTTTGTGTTTTTTTTAGTTACTTTTTTGCTTCTCCTGTCTTTACTTTTGAAGGAGGAAATTTCCCATATCCAAAACTACACAAAGGCCCTTTGGCATGTGTTATGATATAAACAGACTATGGAGTAAATATTTTTGGAGGTTATGTAAAAATGATCGTGGTCACTCTGTTTGGTCTCTCCTTTGGCTTCGTAACACTTCTGCAAATTCTTATCACTTCATTTAAAAACTGTTCCCCCAGTTCCTCTGGCTCCCATGGAACTGCAGTAAGTTGTATGAAGAAAATCTCACTTGGCTCAAAGGTAGAGCTAGGATTTTCCAACTTCTGTTAATGGAAAAGCTGGTACTAATGGTGAGATGGGTAACCACGGCGTGTTACCAGCCTCACTGTAGAACGGATGCTAGAAAGGGTTAGGAATTGTTTTATTTTTGCGTATCAGCTGTGCCTGCACAATTCAGAGAGTTTAAGTCTTGGAAGTCTTTGGGTTTTTTTTCAGGTTCTGGAGGAGAGTGTAGTGTGGTGCTAAAAAATGTGCTTTATCCCTAAATTGTAATTTATTTTCCTCCTTTTTAGCATGCTTATATTTCTTGTACGCTGCTTGGGCAGGCTGAGGACCAGGTGGCAGAGGCCACTTGCTCTCGGTTCCTGCAAGTGAGTGGTTGATTCACCACAGCCCTGGGCTGCTGTGGGGGCAGAGAAAGGTTGGGTTGGATCTCAGGATCTGTCTTTTAGCTACCTTTGGATGTGAGCAGATTAATTTTCAGAGACTTCTTATTTTATCTGTTGTTTCGAGTAGACCAAATGGTATGTTCTTAAGCTCAGCTGTTGAATTTCAGTATTAAAGCAACGATTGTAAAAGTTAAAATGCACAACCGAAAGTGTGTTTTTTCCAGTTTTGTTCTAGGAAACAGCTTAAGTATTTTTTCTAAAATTTTCCAGATAATGTCTGCCATCTGGTATGGAAAATTTCAATCCAGACTTAATTTGGCAAAAATCTGATCAATTAAAAATAGTTGTGCAGTCTTAAGTGTTCAGCAGGCTACAGTGTAGACAGCGCTACCAGAAATGCTTGTAATAATACTAGTTCTGTGGTAGCACTTCTCATTGTGCAGAGTTCTCCTTCAAACACTTGGAATTCTAAGCAGATAGGCAACAGGGTGATGAGAATAACCTTTAATCTGACCTATTTAGCTCTATATTCTGTCCATGGTAATGCTTGTAATGGTAGCAGTTGTGTGGTAGGACTTCTCATGAAAAAAGCATCTCTTCAAGCACCTTGAAAACTAAGTAGGTGAGCACATAGGGCAATGAAAATGACCTCTGGTATAATCCATTTTGCTTTATATTTGTGTCCAGTAGCATCCATGAGCTGTTGCTAGCTAATGCAGATAGAGGGTAAAATGATTTTTAGCTGAGAAAATTTCCATGTATGTTTTTCTATCAGCAGCACAAGAAATCTCTGTGCTGGAAAGCAGATTGGGGTTATGTTCAGTACCTGCTCATGGAGTGGTCCGTAAGTCCCCTGTCCACTATAAATTTGTGTAATTTGATTTGAAATCCATTTATACTGTAGATCCCTATGATATTATGTCATCATGAGTTGCACAGTTTAATTATGTGCTTAATACTGTAATAGTTTCTTGGTTTTGGGCTTCATGTACCTTGTTTTCCTCTAAGATGAGACAGAGGAGATTGTTGTTCCCTATTCCCACCTTGTTTTTTCCATGTATGAATCTGTGCTCAGCACTGGCTCTTTGTCTTCCAGACAAGGAGGTTTTAGGTTTTTATAATACAGAAGCTTTTTAATCCCTTCTGTCGCTGTCCTAACTACTCTTTTTTTTTTCCTGTTTGTGTCAGATCATGTATCTCTTCCCCTCTTTTCTCTTGCTGAATCCACATATTTGCCTTCTTACTGAAATCTGCTCTCGCCCACTTGCTGTTTCATTCTTCCTCCTCATTAACTGTGTTCAGATTTTGTCCATTAATCTCCCACTTTTCCTCTCTTCTCTGTTTTGAAAGGTTATTGCTAACAGTGGGTTGTCTTTGAACCCCATGAAAAATCTCTTGGACAGGATTTAATAATTTGAGGGATTAAATAGGTAATGATGAATAGGAGAAATTGTGTGTTTCAGGTAGGAATAGAGCAATTTGAAGCCTTGCAAATACTCAGTGAGAGATGGAGGAACCAAGTGCATATGTTTTAAATGCTTAACTCCAGTTCTGTTGTATCTGCCTTCAGGATGTTTGAGTTGCATTTTTTTCAGGGTGCCTCTTCACAGCTGTGAAAGCTGGATTCATTAAAAATGAATACAGATTCTTATGTAACCTGGGGATTTGGGGCTGTATGAGTGCTCAAAATATTGCTGGCAATACTGTTAAGTGCCATGTCTCCCAGGAGTACGGTGGGTGCCAGGCCACAGGTGGGAAGGACAAGTTCTCTCTCTCTTAGTAGTCTGAGCAATTTGAGGCTGAGGATGGACAAGAGTTCAGTGTCTTCTTTGCTGCAGTGTATCTCTTCAATTTGCTTTTGGTAGCTGGGGCTACTAATGAGATTGCATTTTAAATAAATTACTGTAAGGTTGTTTAAAGTACAGGGTGGTGGTGGTTTTAAGTGTTATACATGTTTAAAGTTGAACAAACATTTCTCTAGGTTCTTCAGGTTGCACAGATACCTTGTGGGTTTTTTTCAGTTAATCTTGGTAATCTTTGTTAGTTCGGTAGGATCAAAATTTTAGGGCACTTTTTGTCACCTGGAGGAAAGAAAATATGTTGCTGTCATGTTGGTTTTGCCAATTCATTAAAATATGGGGAAGATTTAGTGTGTCCCAGAGTAATATATTTATGGGAGATGTAGCCCTGGCTAGACTTATTTATAGTATGTACTAAATGTTTGCTTTGTTTCCTTCTTAATAAAAGAGGAAGGAATGCATTGCATTTTAAAAAGTTTTATTTTTAAAATCTCTGTTTATGTAGTAAGAAAAAATTTATATCTCAGCCTTATCAATATGGTGTGGTTAGCTTATGGCTTAGATGGGTATCCAGACATTAAACTAGTAAAGAATCAAAAGCAAATAAGATGGAGAATTTGTATGAATGAGAAACTGTCCTCTGAATGGTGGTGAAGAGCTCACTTTGAATTCATGGTGCAATTTTTTTAAAAAAACTTCTTTTCTTCTTTCACAGGAAAGATGATAAAGATTATGCTTTAAAGCAAATAGAAGGTACTGGAATTTCTATGTCTGCATGCAGAGAAATAGCAGTAAGTAACATTAGTTCTTTCTACTAGCAAAAAGACTTATTAAAAGTATTGATTTGAGTGTATGCTGGTTTTTGTTTGCTGAATCGTGTTATTCAACTTCGGGTGCTGTATTTTAATTGTAGAGGTATAAAATAAGTACAAATGTCACGGAAGATTTTTGTGTACCTGTTATGTTTGTTGTCCAAAAGTGGCAGTGTTTTTAAGTCACAGTTTATTGCCTGCCTCAGGATAGATTGACTTGAAATGCAGCAGTTTAAAAACATGATTAGAGTCAGTGGCTTAAGTTACATATTTGATCTGACTTTTTCATTAGTGCTTCAGTTATTTTCCAGAAGAGATTAATTCTTATTGACTCATAATGATTACAACATGTTAGTTTCTGCATAAGTGAAAACTTGAAACTAAACCAGCATTGTTGTTGCCTTGGAGGCTGTAATACACCTGTGAATATTATTCAGACATTTTCTTACATTATTCAGGTTTATATTTATGTATTCTGTGTTGTTAGAAACTGGTGAATAATGTGGTGTAGTTATGGTTGGCGACAAACTTGAAAAGAAAGCCTGGTAGAACCAGTATTCTGAAGTTTAACTGCCATGTGTTCTTATGTTATACTGCTGCTTAAGTTGATTTTTCTTGAAATGTTTCAACTGAGATTACTAATTGAAAGGAAATGCACATAACTTATGTGTGTGTGGGGGGAAGCAAATAGTTTCTTTTCAGTCCATATTTCTCAGGAGCGTAAATCTACACCAACCCTAATTTCATTTTTATTGATCAAAGTGAGTATCAGGCTTTCCTGTTTTGTTAAATTCCAGTTGGCTCTGGGATTTTGAACACGTTAGTCCTTGAACTCAGTGAAAAAATGAAGTGCAAAGAATATTCTTCAGGAGAAGCTCTTCTGTCCACTGATGAAAGCTGAGCCTCCTACTATTGTAGACATCCACACTGAACTAAGGGAGTTGAAGACAGGGTCTTAAATTTTGCTTTTGTCAACAATTTGGACAGAAATTTTCCAAATACGGTGACTCCTTCAAGCTGAATGCTTTTGAGAAGTGTCCGCTACCATTTGAGCGGGATTTGAGAGAATTTTTTGTTTCTCTTTTTGCAATGTTTTATCTAAAGAGTTTTGAAGAGTTTGTTCAGCTTGCATTTGGCAGGAGCAACTTGGCTGGTGTTAGGGAGGTGCCTCTGCTCTGGAGAGGACCCTGACTCAATTTCTGTCTGTTAAAGGAGAATCACTAACTAACAGCCAGGAAGGATTTGGCCTCATTGCGTGGCTTGAGGAGCGTTGTGTGGTCGTTCCTCTTGGCAGCAGGAGGAGCAAGAACCAGGGAGGTTTTCTTCTTGCTGGGAGCTGCTCCAGCGTGTGCCCTTGGAGAGGACAGCAGTACAATGTGGGACCCACGTGGGAGAGGGTTGGTGGGGGACAGAGGGGAACGTACTGAAGGCACCAAAGATGCCAAGAAAGTAGGTGTTGAGCAGAGCGGGGAGTGGAGCCCAAAAGCAGGTGTAGAAAGGGTAGAAAGAGTAACCTCAAACAGCATTTTGTGAGCTGTTGATGACTTTGCTTCCAGTTATGCTTCCAGGCTTGCAACTGCTGATACTGTGGTTGAATTTTCCTGCAGTGGAATTAATAATTCACTGTGGACTTCTAGGGTTTAAATATTTTTCCTCACTGTTCTTTTGACCTTGATTTTTGGAGTTAACAGGATAATTTTTTTGTCAAAATGTGTTGTTATTTATTTTTTTTTAAATTATGCTAAATGGAAGTTCTTCCCCTGTTCTATCAATTAATATTATAAAAGGAAAAAAAGGAACCTCATATGCAGGTGGATCAGATTGAGGGTAATAGCCATACTGTTTATATTGGCCATGTGAATGTGGAATGTATATATGAAAATGCTACTGAGTTAAGCAGCACTGTTGTGTCCTAAAATGTCAGCCGTACATCTAATGAATGATTTGTTGTCATATTTAAAAGTCAAGGCTGGATGCCAGACTTTGTAACACTGTGTTCTGGACTACCACAATTAATGCATTTTATGAGCACAGTGGTATTAAGAGGAACTAGGATGACTTGGTTTGCATATGAGCTGTATCCATTACAAGCTTCAGCTCTCCAGAGAAGCTGAATATTATTTTCTGTGATACTGGGAAAAGCGCAGTTTAGTATAAATTGCAGTGAAACTCTCTTGTTTTCACAGCTCTACAATGGCTTTTGTTTTTGACAGCTAACTTCAGTTTGGGACTATTGAGTAAGATATGTGTTTAAAAATGCCCATAGCCTGCTCTTCTAAGGCATCTATTTGATGTGGACACCTGAGCTGAAGAACAATGTCAGATCTTCAGAAAAATAAAATAATTACCGAAATAACATCAATTACAGCAACAGGATTGAGCTAGATCAGAGACGGTTGACTCAGTTATTGGGAGCTCATCCTATATATATACACACATATATATGTATACGAAAGACGTTCTGCATTTCAGTACTTGCTGCAGCGTGAAAACTTAGACCTAATGTTCAAGAACTTAGCTAGTCTCTTACTCTGAAACAGGAGGGATTTTTTCTATGATTTTATGTAAACCATTTGCTTAACTGGTAGAATTAACAGTTATTGTGGTAATTACACTATTTGAATGAGTATCTTTAATATCAAGACATTTGTAGTATTTTATTCTTCCTTATCTTTCTTCCATTCATCTGCCATGGTGAGCATTTGTGAATCCTGCTTCTTCCAGACCCCTGACTGAATTTTGGCTGCTTGTATCTGCAGATGTCTGTACTGCAGAGATGGGTTTCCGGGTATCTCTCTTTTGTGATCTGCACTTTCACTCCCGAGGATTTCAGCAGACACTACAAACTGCACACTCATCATACTGAGAGGTGGATTTGTATTAGATGGGAGAGCAGGGGGACGGAACAGTGATATGATTTGTATAAAAATATAGAAAACATACAAGCCCAAACATTCAATTCCCTGTCCTCTGATTTAATCACAAGGAAGAGAGTCATAAAAGCCTGTCTGCCTGCGATAGTGTGGCAAGTGCTGTTTCGCAGCTCACGAAATAGGATAATTCTTTGAGGCTGGAGGAAGCTGAAGTAGTTCACCGGGCTTCAATAAAGCTTCAGGGTTTTGGGTTGGGCAGTTTCTTATACAGGAGTCTCAGGTTTTAAAGGAGTCAAATTACATTCTGATGTTTTTCTTATGGAGGTTGATGACACACTGGGATAAAAAAAATCATTACTAAGATATTCAGTGCATTGTGTGCTCTCCAGGTCCGTGACTGTTCTCAGTGCACTGTATTCCAGCCTTTCTTATTTGCTTTTTATTCCCTGTTGATTGGCATTATTTAATTGTTGTAGCAGGTTTGTAAGTGCTTCAGTTGCGTGTGCTTCCTTCAGCTAGTGAGGGGGTGGTTTGTGCAGGACTTCCATGTAGTTTTGCTTTTTGGTGCCTGATTTGGTTGTCAGAAAAATTCCTGAAAAGTTTGCATGTGTGTAAACCCAACATATAGTATTTTTATATGATAGTATTAGTTTGTGACTCGGCTCTGGAGAGGATCTGCTAGATATGGTGGCAGGTGCTTTCAGTGATGGAAATGCTGAATGGGACAAGGCAGAGCTGGGGTGTCAGACAATTCTGTACTCTTGTCTCCTGTCTGTCTGGTGTCCTTCAAGCACCATAGCCGGTTTTTACAAGTTAGAACAGCCTTGAGGCTGCTGAAGCTGGGACAGAAAGCTATGGAACGTTAACTAGCTGGCTTTTCTGATCATTTCTGCTCTTTAGGTTTGCCTTGGAGGCATTTGGGCATTCCTAGGATTTTGTGGTTTCTTATGGTAACTAATGCAGGCTGTCATCACCAAAGGTGATGTCCTCTGTGGTGGATCTAGCAATAGCATGGCCATAGGATGAGAAAGTTCATCTTCACTGAAGGCACAATGAGCAGTTTGGTTAGTTTTCTGTGGGAACAAGCTGCGTTGAACCATGCTTTGGTCGCACTGTTGCTTAACGTGGCTCATGGGAAGTGGTAGGAACCTGCAGGCGTGGTTTGGGTGAAATGCAGACTTGTACCCTGATGTTCACATGTCTGTGTGTTGACAAAAAGGAGTATTGATTTTTGTCTCCCAGGCAGGAGGCTCCGGGCTTGGTACAGCTCTCCTTCCGTCAGGAGCTTGGCCGGGTCTGCAGGGACAAGGCACGTGGCACCCAGGCAGCGTGAGAATAAGCAGTGATAGCTGGCTGGTGACTGCTGTTCTTACCCAAAGGGAAAGTAGTGGTTATTAGATCGAGAGAGGTTCTTCTTCCCCTCTACTCTGCCCTGGTGAGACCACACCTGGAATATTTTGTCCAGTTCTGGGCCCCTCAGTTCCAGAAGGACAGGGAACTGCTGGAGAGAGTCCAGCGCAGGGCAACGAAGATGATTAAGAGAGTGGAGCATCTCCCTTATGAGGAAAGGCTGAGGGAGCTGGGGCTCTTTAGCTTGGAGAAGAGGAGACTGAGGGGTGACCTCATTAATGTTTACAAATATGTGAAGGGTGAATGTCATGAGGATGGAGCCAAGCTCTTCTTGGTGACAACCAATGATAGGACAAGGGGCAGTGGGCTCAAACTGGAACACAGGAGGTTCCACTTAAATATGAGAAGAAACTTCTTCACAGTGAGGGTGGCAGAACACTGGAACAAGCTGCCCAGGGGGGTTGTGGAGTCTCCTTCTCTGGAGACATTCAAAACCCGTCTGGATACATTTCTGTATAACCTCATCTAGGTGTTCCTTCTCTGACAGGGGGATTGGACTAGCTGATCTTTTGAGGTCCCTTCCAATCCCTGACATTCTGTGATTCTGTGAAAGCCTGTGTAGCAGTCCTGCTCACCTCTGCAATGGCTCCTTCACCCTGGCTGTCGGTGTCTGGGCTGGAAGGTGGCAGAGCTGGAGCTGCCAGCCCTGTGCCCCTGGATGGGCGAGAAGGGAGCTGCTGTTAACTAGTGGTCTTGGCCAGGCTGACATTGGTGGAGGAGACTACTATAGATGTGAACTGGTCTTCAGACGCTGAGGCCCTTTCAGAGCCTGTCTGAGCGTCACCAGGGACTCTTTGAGGCAGCATGCAACAGCTGGAGGGACCCCACGAGGCAGAATCATTGAATCATAGAATGTCCTGAGTTGGAAGGGACCCACAAGGATCATCAAGTCCAACCCCACAGTTCATACCGTGTGTCTGAGGGTGTTGTCCAGTCTCCTCTTGAACACTGTCATGCTTGGGGCTGTGACACCTCCCTGGGGAGCCTGTTCCAGTGCTCCACTACTCCCTGGATATGACGAACCTTTTCCTAATGTCCAAGCTAAACCTCCCCTGGCACATCTTCTTGCCAGAAGCTGAAACCAGCTGACTCCAGGATTCACCCTCTTCAATATCTTCCTCTGGTAAGGAACAAATGACCATCCCAGTGAGCTTGCTGAAAAGATCCTGTACCAACTATGTGATCAGGAACAGTATTTGGGTGCAGGTCACTCAGGTTATATGAGGGCTGTCATGTCCCTGCCACACTAACAGCGAAAGCAGTTTCCTGTAAGACCAAACACAGAAATCATTTAGATGAGTACAGTCCTCATGTCAGAAGGCAAGTCATGGTTTCTTAGCAGTCCTTCCATGTAGTGAAAGGTGGCAAGGTATTGCAGAAGGCAAATGTTTGCTTTGACCCCCTTTGGCAAGTCTAATGACTCTCAAATGCATTAATTTAATATAGTAAGGTATGTAAAATGCAAGTTGTGACTGAGGAGTACCTTATTGAACTGTGTCACAGGGCTACAAACAGTATTCTTGAGAGATTTTGTGTAAAGGGAGGATAGAATTATTTTTAGTTCTGCAAAAGTGGGACAAAGATACTGATTAAATGTTAGAAATTGGAATCCTTAGGAATCATATTGTTTTCAGTGAACAGAAGAATTTGACCAAGTCTGACATCCAGTATCTGTCTCATCTGGATTCTTCATCCACCTGCTTACTTTGAGAGAATGTTTAATAACACATCTTCTAATACTTTATATGAGTTTGGACATACGAGGTGCTAATAACTATTGACTAGTATGTGTGATCACATAAGACTCATATGTTTTGGAAATCACACAAGTTATAAATGGAAATGTGCATTTTTTTCTCTTGACGTTTTGTGTTGTCAGGCTTCTTTTTTTGCACATTTAGAACTTTTGAATAAAAACAAAAGAGTAAAATAAAGCAGCAGTTACTGTCTGAAGAACTGTAGCTTCAAAAATGTATTGTCAGCTTCATAATAAATTCATAGAGTGAGCAGTATTAAAACTTTTTTCTGTTACATTGCCTTTAAGCTTTCATTTGAACACTTTTGAAAGGAAAACAGCGTGTACTTTCAGCAGGTATTTTGTTCTTTTTTAGTACTGTGGAATATCTGACTCATGAAAATATAAAACTGCATTTACATTGAAACAAATGTCTTTAGTCTACTGGATCTAAGTCAACTTGGGATTTAAGAATTTGTGTGATAATTTGGGTTTTGGTTTAATTAACAAGTTTAAAGTACTTGAGTAGAGCTCAAATTTTTGATAGGAAACTAAGAATAGGGATTGGAATTTTTATTTTTTAGGGATATATGTTATGAATATGGAATTGGATGTCACCTCTGGAGTCATAATATTCTGCTCCTGCTCTTGCAGACAAGCACCCTCACAAATTTAGCAAACTGCAAGTTAAACTTGTAAGGAAAATAAAAATCTCTGAAGGCAGTTCCTGAGTCTCATTCTAGTAATGATTCTTTAAACATTATTCCTGCTTTAAGTCAAAATTAATTATGAGTAGTTCATACGCATTTCTACTTAAGGTAATATTGTCAGTTAGAATAGTTCTTCTCTCCTGCTTTCGTTTTAAAGAGAGACTGTTCCTTTCCCTGGCTCTGTTTGGCAGGCCATAAGGGTTTGGGCTTGGCTTGTGGGTTTCCCATTGTGCACTGGGCTCTCCCCCCAGGTGTAGGCCTGGCCTTTCTTTGCCCTGTTGTGGTTGGAATTAATCATTCCTGAATTGGCCAGAGCTGTGCATAGCATTTCAGGTAGTGTCTCACTGCTGCCTTTACTCGTCTGCAGATACCAGTAGTTCCACTGGTGTCTTATCTGTTGCAGGATGACTAAATCTTTGTCAGTCATCTTCTGGTCTGAAAATCACCTTTTTCTCCATCAACCACAATGTGCTTTCTGTTCCAAGATCCTATTTGCCCATTTTCCATCTTAAGGCTGTGGCGTGACTATTAATATGTGATCTGTTTGTAGCCAGATCACTGGGTGTAACTGATATGAGCCTTTTGAAACATGAGAGGATGATTAGATTCTCAATTTACACCATCAAACTAGCAAGATGGCACAATTTTGCGAATTCTTCCCCCCTGGCCCTTCCCCAGTGAATGTTTTGCTTGGTGTTGCCTGTGGCTTTGTGTATAGCCAGCTTTCTGACTGTCCCAGGCTTTGGGAGATACATGTTGCATAGCTCTCATAGGAAGGTGGTGAGAGCAAGGAGTAGCTCATGTCCTGAGAGAGGACATCGGAGAAACTCCTCCTGGGCCAGGTCACCTGGCCAATTGCTCTAGGAAGTGAGTCTGTGCTCGATTATAGGAGGCAGCATGGTAGTATTGCAATGCTTAGCAGGTTCTGTTCCCTGCCAACCATGGGTAGTAGCAGGTATTGAGAGCAGGGGTGGAATGACATTTGCAGTAAAGCTGGAAATCCTCACTTAGGCGAAAAGTGCAGAATATTGAATGTGCTTGTTCAGTGTGGTGTCTTGGCTCCTGAGAAGTGCCTGTAGCGATGGAGAGCTGTACGGGAAATGTGGGAATATCACCGGAGGAAGGAGATCATGTTCATCGAGACTTGTGCTGAGTTCAGCTCATATTTGATGTGAAAGCTAATTATTGTTAGTGTCCCTCTGCAAGAAAAGATTTGCTTTAGTCATGCAGTGCATTGCCAGGCTGCCTTAATGCTGCTGTCGATTACTTAATAATGTCCTGTCTTACCCCACTTCAGCTTTGTTTGTGAAGCAATTTAACTATTTTATACACCATTAGGACACTTTAAGAAAGGTACTGTCCCTCAGCAGCCCGTGGCTGTGGAATGAGTATTATCTGCATTTGAAGAGGGAAACAGAGGAACCTTAGTGTGAGCCCAGGACTTGCACATAGGGATGCTGTTTACAAGGGCAAGACCAGACTGGGGCAACACTCAAGTCAAACTAGATGTGTCAGCATCTTCATCAGTTGCTGATTTATATGTCTTTGAAGGTGAATTGGGTCTCCCTTCCTTTTAAGGGGCATCCAGACAAGCTAATTTAAGGCAAACCTTTCTGGCAGTGGAAATGCTCTTGAATCATTGTGCGATGTGCAGATGAAAAGGGCAGTAACTTACCAAGAGCCAAATGCATAGTTTTTGTCTACTTTCTCTTTATGTTCTATAGAGCTGAACTAGGATGGAGAAAAGCAATTAAATATCAGAGTCACTGGGGCAAAGAGTCATCTTTATGAGCCGACCTCGAACTAGTAGTCGTACTGTGTTTCTTATGGTCTGCTTTGTCTCCAGTGAGCTCTGTCAGCTGCTGGACACGAGGTGAGTTATCTGGCAGGAAAGGCATGTGGCATATGGGCTGGAGAGGCCTGGTTCGTGGAGAGTGAGGTTGCTGGAAATGCTGGTCACAGCCCATGTGATGTGTTATCTACAGGAGCTCTTTCTGTCCTTCAGACAGTGTTTGCGTTTGTTGTTCTGCATTATTGCTGTCCTGGAGCATTTCAGCCATTCCAAGACAGTGATTCAGGGATCATCTGTCACCGCTGCAGCAATCATTTCCTTATTCTGATGGTTTTGCTGATGTATAATAGTCATCCTTTTCACTGGAGTGCTTGTGGCTGTCTAGCTTTGACCAAACACATCTTTTTTTTTTAGGCAGACTGAAAGAACATGTAGTTAATGGCTATTCAGCATAAAAGGCAAAAACAAAAGACATCAAGAATGATAAACTGAACACAGATGCACAAACTGTAACAGCTGCTATCAGTGACAGTAACAAAGGCTAAAACTCTTGAAACCTTGGTGATGGGCCACAAAAAGAACCTCTCGGGTGTGTCCTTGAAGACGGTCAACCAGGGCTTTGTAACAGATGAGAAGGAAAGCTGTGGATCTTGCAGGAGGATGCAGGTTTTATTGGGTGTTTGAGATTGCTGCTGGACTCTAACATTTCTGTGGAGTGTTTAGAGGAAGGGTAAAGGGCAGAAAAGGGAGTGATCAAAGTGGACTGGGGAGGAAAAAGCATGGGAGGATGAAGAGGCAATAAGGGGCAGGTTTCACATGAGCAGGGTACTGGGCAGCTTCTCTGGCCAAGCCCTGTATGTGGTCACCACGGTCCATCCTGTGTCTGTCCCTGGCTGTTCTCTGTGTGAGTGGGCTCTGTGTCCTGCTGGGCATCTGTGACCTGCCACCAACTTCCAGCTGGGCTGGGTGGTGTCTCTTCAGTCCTCTGGCTCCCTGTTCTGTCTCGGACTTGAGATAAAAGCTCTGTGGGCTCCATCTTCTTGCTCAAGAGGTGCCACACTGAAGACTCTGGTCAGTGAGTAGGGGTGGGAGTCTGTCTCAAATGAAATAGAAAAGTAGGAAACAAACATATGTAGATATCCACTCCTATTTTCCTGGCTCAATAGGAGCTAAATTGTAACCACAGTGATAAAGGTATTAATAGAAAGGAATTAATTGTTTCCTTATTATGTAGTGGCAAAATTACGTTTTATTGAACATAGATTCAATCTATATATTCAAATAGTAGTCCAAATTGACCCTGGCTTAAAAAACTCCCAAATCCCTACCCATTCCTTTTATTAAAAATGTCATCATTTCTGGCAGAATGAGCTGGCAAGATTTAATCTGGTCTTGGGTAGCCACGCTTGACAATAATTTGCTTAGATAAAGTTTTTTTTTTTCTTTTTTAGCAATTGTGTGAGTACCATATAATTGTAACATGACCAGCAGAGCTCAAATAGACTGATACTGTCTGCATTGAAGTTTTGTGCTATACCTCAGCAATGTTTTCCTTTTGGTGGTGTTTAAAGCTCTAGTTACTAAAGCAGCTGAGCTGGTTTAATGGCTCGCTGCAGCAGAAAGAAGTTCTTGTCTGTAGCCGTGTCCCTTTGCTAGTGCTGGGTTTGCTGTTAGTGCTGTGAGTCAGCTCAGGAGCTCAGCAGAAAATTAATGCTTTTTTGTGTCTGGGTTAGTTTTCTTTTAACCTGGGAGCTGTTTCGTGGATGGCTTCTGTTAGTGCGGTAACTGGTGTAATACATGTTGTGGGAGGGAGCTGTACCTTCTGTAGGTGGTGGTGACCTTACAGATCAGCTGACTCAATCTTACAAACCACATCTTCCTTTAGCCTTTAAATGAGTCATCCCATTCAGGCTTGGATGGCCGCAACCAAAATGCAGGATTTTCAGATAATTGGGGGTCAGGAGAAAATTGGATGTCCCGAGTGGCTGTATCAAAGATTATAGCCTATGGGAAAGGGCAGATGCCACAGCTGGCTGTTCGTGGAGTCTTCTTGATCCTGGATAATAGTGAGGTTTACATAAACTTCAGCTTGTAGGAAATGAATAGGGAATGAATGCCTGAAGGGGGTTATGACCCGCTTTCAGCTTCGGTTTCAAACTAATGATTGGTTTTTTCATTTAAAAAAAAAAGTGCTGTTTTCTGTGACTTGCAGATTTCAACTTTTCTTGTTTGTATTGAAGAATATGTAGCAAAAACTATTAAAGTATTCATCTTTCCAGCCCTTTCACAGCTTTGGATGTGTGGATATAACTGTTGTGGACTTTCTTTTTTTTGCAGTTGCTGCGGGAGCTCAAGCATCCAAATGTCATTTCTCTGCAAAAGGTGTTTCTTTCTCATGCTGACAGGAAAGTGTGGCTTCTGTTTGACTACGCCGAGCATGACCTCTGGGTAAGGTGAATTGCTTGTAGGTACCAGGCTTCAAGTTTTAGTTGTAGGAAAGGGACAAGGTCAGGGAAGATGCATCCATTTAAAAACAGAATAGCCTTTTGCCCCATGTTTGTTTGGAAACATTTTCAGTACTAAAGGAAGAGCAATGGAAAATGTTGGGTAAGCGTGATACATGGTTAATCCGTGACCTCTTTAAGAAGATAAAAATCTGCATTCAGCTCTCAATAGCTAGAAATCTAGTTAAATAAATGCAGATATAACCCTCCATTACAGCTAAAGTAGGGTGCAGGAAAATGTAATAGATTATGCAGATGGATTCCCTTCGAAAAATTACAAACATTTTAGAGTTTACTTACAATGTATGTCATCCGTGAATACACGAACTGAGAGTAATACTGCTGCATATAATTGAAATTTAATTCATATGTTTCGGTGGGAAGAGCTTTTTATACAGCTCAACTGCTGAAATTTCATGTGTTCGGGAGGAAAGCTGTTTATTCCTAATTACAAGATCAGCTTTAAAATATAAACATGTTGAAGGCAAAATAAATCTGATAGACATTTCGAATGGTGCTCTCAGTGGAAAAAGTATTGTAATACTAACCTGAAAAGATACGAAGAAAATTTGGGTCAAGGGGTACAACAGAGACAATTTGAGATGAGATGGAAATTTTGATAAATGTGCTCATGTAAGACTTGTGTAAAATGAATCATCAGTTGATTTTTCCTCTGCATATAGTTTAGATGAACAGCTAAGCTGTACGAACCAAATGAAAATTAATTTCTTTTGAAAATGGTGTTCCTTGTAGTTAGGAATAATCCAGTAGTATTTGCCTCAGAACTCATTCAGCTAAGCTGAATTGAAGATATTTTCTCCTAGTTCAATGTCTTCGAAGTTCTGATAGTTGGTCTTGAGATTTTGCCTTGATTTTATTTTGGCAATGAAAAGATGACCAAACAGCTGAACTGTTGAGACATTTTTAAGGCTTATATACAAAACAAACAAAATATTGAAGAAATGGAATAAAGCTTTTTTTTCTCATGTGGAAAAAAAAAAAAAAGGATTTTTTTTCTTTTTTGCTGCTCCTCATATATATATTATGCTCAGCTGCAGAAGTTTCAGAATGTGTGAGGTTTTTTAGTTTCAAAATGTGCTGCAAGGCTTTTTATTTGTTTGGAGGACTGTGAGTAATAGTGACCTGTCCTTGTTTGTGTTTATACATTTCTGCATTGCCTCATACTTAACCAAAATCACTGTAGAAGCACCTCTGTTCACAAAAAGCTGTTTTGAATTTCAGTAACTTAGGAGCGACCCTCAGTTTTGACCTTGAGGTTTACATGCACATAGCTGTATAAACTGCAGAACTCCCCAGCTGTACCAGCTCCTGGTTGTTTGCTGTGTCTGGACAGCAGAGCTGCAGGGCCTGGGCTGGCCTGGGGCCCCGAGAGCGGCTGTGGGCCGAGTCCTCCAGCGCTGGGCATATCTAGCACAACAGCTTTCAAAGAAGGCTGGGAAAAGGGCACAGAGTCTATTAGAGCAGGAGCAAAAAGGTCCAGAAGAGCCTGGACAGCCTTTTTGGCTGTCTCTGAAGATTCATTTCTCTCTGGCCACTGCCTGAAAAATAGCATTTGCTTTGTGGAAGTGGGAGGTGAGGGGAGGCAAAACCTGTGTCACACACAGGCTGAGGGACGCTTGTGCGTGTGGTGCTTGGCTGACAGGGCAGGCACTGTCACCTTGTCATCAGTGTTTCTCTCCTCTGTGCAGCCCCATTGTTACCTTTGGCAGAGCAGGGATGTGCCTTTTCCTCCCATGAAAGCCAGGTTCGATGCCTGAAGCAAAGGAAGGCAACCTGTATGGAGCTGGGTTGCAGGAAGAGAGGAAAGGCAATTTCCCAAAGGGGTTTGATTAGCTGAGTACCTAATTGGCACCTGGAGTATGAAAGCTCAGGAGCGTAAGAAGAACACATGATAGAAGTTTGGTGCCAGGTTTTGGATAGACAAGATCAGGGCTGTTTTGATGATTGCACAGGTGTGAGCCATTACAGAAAAGAAGTATGAATGCATGAGAAAGTTTGTTCTAGAAGCTGCCTCTCTCAAAAGGAAACACAGAAATGGTTGCCATGACTGTGGCACACCTTATGCTATTGAAGTTAGTGGCACCTGGCACTCAGGTGCTAAGACAAAATATCCTTTTGGACTCCTCATTGTTTCTAGACTTCATTGCGTGTGTACTCACTTAAAATTGTTGAAGGTGTTTTCCGTGTCTGGCTTGGTAGCTGGCTTTCAGATGGACAGATTTATAGCTTTGCTTTGTCAACAGCTTCTGTTCTGAGTGTATTGTGCTTTAAGGAAATAGTAAATAAAGAAGGAATAAATTGGGGCTTCTATTTTAAATGTTTAAAACTCCCAATACAGTTTGCAAGAATTTCTGTTTGGCATTAGGTGTTGAATATTACAGTGTCATTACTACTGTAGGAAAAAAACAAACAGTAGAATAATACAGGAGATAGGTGATGGACTTTTAATTCTGTGCTGTGATAGACAAGATGTCCGCCTATCTTACCAAAAAGAACCCCCAAGCAAAAATACCCCCAAAACCTCCAAACTTTTACAGATCTGCAAGGGAATTTTCTCTGACAGTTGTATTGGGTTTGTATTCCTCATCCCACTGTGGGAGAATGAGTGAGTGGCTGTGTGGGGCTTAGCTGCCTGCCAGGGTGAAACCACAGCAATAACTGATTCCATTTTTGAGATAATTCCTTGGGACAGTGATCACTTTGCCTTGTATAGTATTAATTTTCTAGTATTTAAGGTACATGTTTCTAGTTTTGAAAATGAATGTTGAAAGGTTGAAAAAAAACGCCTAAGAAGTATGCATAAGGAATTGCTAGCAGTTTTTGTGTAATGCTGTAGATTAAAACATTACACTTTTTAATTTTGATTTCTTTTTCCCCTTTACAGCATATAATCAAGTTTCACAGGGCTTCTAAAGCAAACAAGAAACCAGTTCAGTTACCTCGGGGAATGGTGAAGTCTCTGTTATATCAGATCCTAGATGGTATTCACTACCTGCATGCTAACTGGGTGTTACACAGGGATTTGGTAAGTGAATCCGCAATGGGTTTTAGCACTGGGATGATGATTGAGGGCAAGGACTGTTTTTTATACAGATTGCTGGGAAACAAAAACCTTTGTACTAAGGGCATGTACTAATAAATATTTTTATGCTGCAGTCAGACAACCTTGATTAGTAGAACGAATTTTAAAAGCCAGCTATGAACTGATATGCTTATGACAGCGAAGTATATCAGATGGCTGTTTTCCTTTTTTGATTTTTTTTTAAATAAACTATTTTGAAAAGTGTTCATTTAAACAACAGGCATGTTGAGGTACAGAAAATGCCTCTGGTAGTATTACTGCAGGCAAGATAAATAACTAAATATGGCATGTGTGTAGGTGGGGGAGAGGATGATTGGCTGTAAGAACTGCTGAAAAAATAAGAACTCCCTAAAATTATCAGTTTTACTTATGAAGGTAACTTCTGAAGGCCATTATCTTCTCCTAATATTTATAATCTATCAGCCATGCCAGCTTTTGAAGATTTCTGCAAATAAACTGTTTATCCAAACTACAGTATTAGCAAAACATTTTGAACCTCAGTTAGTGTTTCTTAACCAGCAAATTATTTAAAATGTTTTATACTGGTGAATCTCAGCAATTCTTATATATTTGCCTTTGAAATATGCCCATAGCTGGCTCGACTGGTTCTGTCTGTTGTCTTAAAATTGGGTAGTTTCCCTGACCCAGTTGTCTGTACCTCTTATTCTTAGAAGTAAATTGAAACAAATGCTATTGAAGTATAATACTATCTATATGTGATCCTTCTAATTACTGAAGTTTCATTAGTTCATGAGAGTATTGTTAGTTTGACCTTTCATTCCCATGAGTCAGGATTACCAGTGCTATTCTATACTTGGTGCAATAAGTCTGGCTTCCTTGTTATTCTTCCAGAGTCACTTTTTATCTTTGAAATAGCTTTAATAGTATTTCTGGAAATGTAGGCAGTGACTTGTTATTTGTCTTCTATTTTCATGCCAGATAAATGCTTTTACAGAGTGCTAGTCTCTGTTTAAACTGATGGGAAAAGATTTGTCTTTGATAAATAACATTTTCATAAATAAAAGGAAGCTTTGGTTTATTAAAATAATTGTATGGATACTGTTTCTGATTTGCTCCTAGTTTTAGAAATGGAACAAAAGCCACAGCACTAAGGGAAAAAGTCAAAAGATTGTGGTGGCTTTGTCATGACTCATAAAATAGTGGAGCAAAACATGGTGTAGAAATATATAGTGCATGTTACTACTTAGACACACTGTTCTAAACAAAAATGTAATGTCTTACTCTAATGTTCTGCCTGCAGTAGTAGTCTTCAGTATACTTTTAAGAGGCATACAGAAAACAAACGACCTGTCATCAAAAATCTAAATTTTTCTAAAGTTTTACTTTCTACAGTTTCAGAGAACTTATGAAGTTAAGTGTAATTGAGTTTAAAAAGAAAACCATGCATGTTGTTAACTGGATGGCTCAGGAGATTGGTAACTTATTACAGAGCCTTTCACATTTAGGTCTGTAGCTGAAATACAGTTTAAGTTGGCAACTGTGAAAAACTATTACCACCTCATTTTCTGACCTATGTGAAATGAGTTGGTGGTCTCAGTCCAGCATGAAGTTTTCTTCCAGCAGAAAAACCACCATCACAATTGGCTATCTTTTGGTAATCTGAGGAAGAGACCAAAAGCTTGAGGCACAGTCTGAGAGGTCTTCCCCCTGGAACCTTGTCAAGCCGTGGTGGTGAGAATCCTACAAAAGCTGTTACCCTAGATTTAGATGTGTACTGATAACACACATAGAGTTGTTTAAGTAATATGCTTGCTTTCATTTCATAAACTAGCTACTATGAGTTGACGGTGCCTGGGAGTGCTAGGAAGCTAAAGAGTATAGAACTTTGGCAGAAAAATCTGTTCTTTGTTATATTTTTCTCATAGGGTAAGGATTTTTTCAAGGGTAAGAAAGCTCATTTATTGGGAAAGTAATTATACTCCATCTAAGTGCAATTTTCTGGGTTTGGGGTTTTTTTAACATGTCTTAATGAAGTTGGCTTTTAGGTAGGTAATGTTTTGGAGTTTTTTGAGATCTTGACTTTTGTAATCAGAAACAAAATATGGCATACAGTAACTCCTTTCTTGCTGGCATCCACAAACCAGGCAGTAAAACTTAATGGCTGTTAAAACCCCATAAACTTAGACTGAAATTTGTCTTCATAACGGTGGAACTGAGGAATCTTAATTCATGTAACATTTGTATAAAGTGAGTATATTCTATATGAAACAGTAAAAACTGTAGGAAGATACTGATTGTTTTGTACAGTGTTTTTTCTAGTCCTAGGTTGCCTTTTACAAAGGAAGTGCTCACAAATCTTAGTAGTAACTTATCTATTTAAATAGTTAACTCTTTGCTGTTTTTTTTTTTCTTTCACTGGTTACATGAAAGCCAATTCACCATTTCCATCAGAGCAAGAGAGGTGTTGATTATATTTTTTTATCTTTGAATAGTGCTGTGCTTGAGTAGTTAGCATTTCCATAAGTCTTTGAAACATACCAGTAAAAATTTTCAACAAATAAATGTCAGTCCTTTTAAAATTTCATTTTTGACTTGCATATTCTTCAGCTTTTTGTAATTTAATGACTGAGAGCAATTGAAGGCAGATTGTTTATTCATGCTCTGACTGCAGCAGGAAGGAAATAACACTTCATGTAATTACCACAAAGTACATCAATTACAATTTTAATAATATTTTGAATTTAGTTATCAAGTGTGCTTGAAACATACTGCATTTTGCTGACTTCTTTTCCTCATATTTTTTCCACTTTATGATATCCAGCTCTTGGGCTTCTTCCTGTACTCAAAGTGCTTATTCCACACTAAAAATAAGCATAAGCAGAAGACTGGCCGTATATCTCTTTTCGTCAATCTGCTTCCTCAGTAGCAAGAGGAAGGAGAGGTTGGACTTAGCTGTGTGCTTGGAAGATTTCTTCAAGTAATGGGCTCCAAATAGAGATCCCTTTGCATGGTACGGCAATTTATATGCCATACCTGTTAACGTTTAAAAGTCCATCATTACTTGATATTAGTGTATAGTAGGCCTGTCCATGCAGTCAGAATCCAGTCCCAGATAAGTGATGAGTCCCCCTTCACTCGTTTTGTGTGGTGAGAGTAAGATTAGTCTGCAGTTTAAATTACTAATATATTAACAAAATATTAAATCAATAATAGATGATGCACCAAACCTACTATTTGAAGTGCTCAGGTGGTGCAGCAACACTTAAAAACATACCACCACCCCCCAAGCCCACTCCCAAACAGAAAAGAACCCAGAGAACTCACAGCTCTTGTAGTACTGCAGCTGAGACACTACAGTGAAGCATTTTTCTGTTCCCAAATTTTCAGACTAAATTCCCTGGCCTGTTTTTTTGTGCATGGTGCGAGTGGGTGCCGAGCAGGTGAATTACTGCTGGGCAGGCCAGGTCTGGCAGGGGTGACACAGCGCTGGGCTCCTGCTTCCCATTTTCCTCCTGCCAAAGCCATGACAGGCTCTTAGCCTTTCTCAATAACATCCGTGAATTAGTTAGTTGGTCTGGGCTTGTGTTGCTGTGGACGTGACCATTTGCAACTAGCACAGGATACTGCAGCCTATTTAGTGTGTCTGTAGTGTGCATCTCAGCTAAACTGCTGCTGTGGGATGAGCACTGGTTTTTTAATAAGCTTTGAGGCAGACAAGCTTTAATGCAGTTGGGATGTAGCTTCCTAGGGCCTGGACTCATCCCAAGGGTACCTGCTGCCAGGTTTGGGATTAGTGGGAACATTAAAGATGTTCTTTTGACAATAAATGAGGAGAAGCCACTGCCAGGGCATTGGGGTTTTTTTTTTTTGTAGACAACATCTTAGTCACTGCCCAGGCTCTGGCTGTGAATCACATAAGTATGTGCTTTAGGCAGGGTTAAATATACGGAACTTTTACTCAGCCTATTTACCGTTTTCCACATTAGAGCTCTTGAATCCAAGAATGTCTTCCTCATCAATATTCAAGGATTACTTCAGAAATACAGGAGTGCCCTTTGGTCCTGATCTAGTGCTTACAGAACTGTGGTCATTTGAAAGAATGAACCTCAGTGCTTAAAAACAAACAGTAGGAAAAGCTGTGCACATGACTCAAAATAAGTTAGCTGCTTTTAAAAGCAGGGTGGTCTTCTACCCTGCTTAAGTATATAGACAGATAGTAGGCAATATGTCCCAAAAGGTATTGTAATGACTTATTGGTTATTTGCTTTCAAAGAAGAAGAAAAAACAAACAAACAAAAACCTGCAAAAAGCCCCAAACAAACAAAAACCCAAACAGACAACCCAAACCCGATCACTGTTGGCTGTCAGCTGTTGCATTTCCCAAGAATTTTGTTTCCAAGGTGTTTTTCATTATGTGTGTGCTTTCATGAGATCAGAAAAGAAAGACATGTCTGGCATAACCTTCTTTTCTTGCATAGCCTGTAATAACATGCTTTTAAGTGAGTTGTGATTTACTATAATTTTAAATATTCTACAGTTAAAATAGCATTCTTTAGTGTTTCTTAATGCTGCTATTTGCAGGGAACATGACTATTCCCTTGCCTGCCTTTCTGAGCATTTTCCTTATGTTCTGGATTAAACTTTCAAACCAGTAACTAATCAAAGTGTAGAAATGATCAGAAGAGACTACAAAACTAAGTATTTGATGCTCATACCAGTGACTTAAAAAAAATAAAAGGCAAAAAAACCCAGACATACACACAGTATCACAGTATCACAGTATGTTTGGGATTGGAAGGGACCTCAAAAGATAATCTAGTCCAATCCCCCTGCTGGAGCAGGAACGCCTAGGTGAGGTCGCACAGGAACATGTCCAGGCGGGTTTTGAATGTCTCCAGAGAAGGAGACTCCACAACCCCCCTGGGCAGCCTGTTCCAGTGCTCTGGCACCCTTACTGAGAAGAAGTTTCTTCTCAAATTTAAGTGGAACCTCTTGTGTTCCAGCTTGATCCCATTACCCCTTGTCCTATCATTGTTTGCCACCGAGAAGAGCCTGGCTCCATCCCCATGGCACTCACCCTTTATATATTTATAAACATTAATAAGGTCCCCCCTTAGTCTCCTCTTCTCCAAACTAAAGAGACCCAGCTCCCTCAGCCTTTCTTCATGAGGGAGGTGCTCCACTCCCTTAATCATCTTGGTTGCCCTACGCTGGACCCTCTCCAGCAGTTCCCTGTCCTTCTGGAACTGAGGGGCCCAGAATTGGACACAATATTCCAGGTGTGGTCTCACCAGGGCAGAGTAGAGGGGAAGGAGGACCTCTCTCGATCTACTAACCACCCCCCTTCTAATACACCCCAGGATGCCATTGGCCTTCCTGGCCACAAGGGCACAGTGCTGGCTCATGGTCATCCTGTTGTCCACCAGGACCCCCAGGTCCCTTTCCCCTACACTGCTCTCTAATATGTAATCTCCCGACCTATACTGGAACCTGGGGTTGTTCCTGCCCAGATGCAGGACTCTACACTTGCCCTTGTTAAATTTCACACAACCCCACAGAAATACAGAGTATATTGCTGCAGTACCATGAGCCTTCCAGTCAGAGAAGTGGAAGGCATACTGCATAGAGATCTTTGAATTCACCATACAGAAGGCAATAGAGCTATATAAAATAATTTGCTTCATGTAAGCTAAGCATGGTGAGGCCACTACTCTCTCTGAAAGGTCACAGCAATCAGGGAAGGTTCCTGAGGGGAAAAAAACAAATGTCACTCCAATCTTCAAGAAGGGCAAGAAGGAAGATCTGGGGAATTACATGCCAGTCACTCTCTCCTTGATCACTGGGAAGGTGATGGAGAGCAGTCAGCATGGATTTATGAAGGGGAAATCATGCTTAAGCCAGCCTGAAACCTTCAGTGCCTGCCTCCATGGATGTGGGAAGAGCTTTAGTAAGGTTTTCAGCGCTGCATCCCGTAAGATCCTTGTGGACAAACTAATGAAGTACAGACTAGGTAAGTGCACAGCTAAGTGAAGTGGATTCAACACTGGCTGAGCTGATGGGCTTAGAGGGTTGTGATCAGTGACATGAATTTGAGCTGGACATGAGTCTCTGGTGGAGTGTCCCGAGGGCTGATACTGGGTTCAGTGCTGGTCAGTATTGTCATTAATGACCTGGGCAATGGGACAGAGCAGCACACCCTGCACAAGTTGTCAGATGATTTCCAGAGGTAACTTTCAACCTCAGCCTTCCGTGAATGTGTTGTATCTTCACCGTTTGATCTTTCTTTGAAAATTCGGTTACTGCTTTTTCGAAATCTAAAATCTAACTCATGACAAATCAATAGAAGAGAAGCTGTGGTGAGGGAATGGTGAGGTGTGAGCAAGAATAATATCAAAGATCAAATAGCTCTTGTAGAATGAGGAACAACGTGAAGAAAACAGTGAAATACAAAACCTTTTCCGTGAAAGAGGGTGTTTTTGTGATGTACCTTGACTGCATCATGATGAGAGGGAGAATATAGTGCCATTTGCTTTTCTTGAAGAAAAAAAAGATGATGTATCTTTACAAGGTTTTTGGAAGCTGTGTGGTCATAAAATGAAAGATATATTACTACTGAATCATCAAATCGTAACCAACATTGGGTATGAAATGCATCTGGAACCACAATATTATAGAAAGAGATACTCAAGTCTTGAGCAATTAAAAAATTCATCCATTTGTAGGATTCAAGTGTTACAGAGATTAGTATTTTTAGACCTGTCTTGGATTTGCCCTACGTCTTTTATTCTTAGCTGGAGTAGTGTTCCTGTTGTGCTAAAGGCACACTGAAATCACATGGAAAAGGTAAATGAAAATACAATATTCAGTCTACTTCTCCAGTTGTATTTGGGTCTTCATTGCAAGACTTCCTGGTGATTCCATAAATTGGCCATCTTTACCGATAGGAGCAGATTTTTAAAATTTGTATGCCATGTCCATTCAAGTAATTCTTGAATATGAATGTAATCTTTCATAGCTTTTTACAGGTTGATCATCTTTATCTTCAGATCTCATAAGAAAGTGCAAAGTGATTTAACAAGTTTTAAGCAAGAATCGTGAAAGGACAGTGTAAAACTCCAAGGTTTTTGAAAATGTGTGACATGAACAGATAGACCTGAAAATATTTTCTTATCCGTGCAACCAGTGTTTAGCAAAAAAAGGAAACCAATGCTGTAAGTTTTTGATAATCTTTGGCCACATGATGCTGTTAAATTCCTGTTTATAGTAAGATGAAGTGCTGAACAGGGGAACTTTTGGTAGATGTTTTTCTATTTGCAAGTATAAAGCTTGCTTATGAACTTGATTCATATGAAAACAGGGGTGCAGGGAGAGCTCAGAAATCTCACAGAGTTTCCAAATCCACCTATTAGACAGCTGGTTTTATTCTAAGCCCCATTTGCTTGATGGTCAAGTGCAACCTTATTAGAGTATAATAAATATGAGTAATTTTTTCAGCCTTTCGTTATCTTCTGCAGGTGTTTCCAAAGGGTCTGACTATATTGGTTTGTGTACCGACTTCTGTTTTGTTTGTTGAAAACTAAATGTGGTTTATCAATAACTTTTGTGCTTCTTAGCTCAGCATTTCTTTTCCATAAATACTTCTCAAAATAATGAATCCTCTGCGATGATAAAAGTGGAGTCCCTCAACCTTGTCATTTACAACTGACTGTGATACTGGCAACACATTCTGTGCTCTATTTATTAACATACCTTGTTTTGAAATGTCAGTAAATACAGTCTTTGTCTGAACTGTAAATGGAAGGTCGTAGTGGAGCAATGTATATATACATTGTTAGAACAGCTTTGCTAATTTAGCTTGCCAGTAAAGTGAGCAAACCCAGGCAGACTTATTCTCAGACTGTTAGTGGCCAGAGGAGATGCAGCTGAAGTTTCTGAACTTGGAGTTCTGTTGTCCATGAAAATTTCTACATCAAAGAAGCACAAGGTCTAAAAAAGAAATGGAAAAAGACCGCTTATTTATCCGCTGGGTGTCTTGGGGACAAATGAGTACAACACAGTATTTGGAGACGTTAAGGTACCTTACATGTTTATTGATATTTTAGTGAGATGTTTTTCACTTACCTGCTGCAGAACTGTCAGACACAAGAAGCAATGAAAGCAGAGTACTTTTTTTCCTGATGTTTCTATGTTATCGTAAATCAAATAATTTTTAACCTGTGATGTTGGACCAGTTAACAGGTAGTGAAGAATTGTTGCGAAAGGGCAACTGCAAATTTGAGGCTGAAAGTAGCTTGTAGTTTTTCTTCATATGGCTGTAAATGCTGTTGTGAAAAGTACTGCTTTTGTTTCCTCTCTCCTCCTTCCCCTAGAGCCCTTCAGTACTAAGGGGAATGTTTCAGGACTGGTCTTTATAACCATTCACATTTTTACATTACAGGGTATCAAATCAAGGCAGGGCTTTTCAGTGCCTTTCATCGAGAACTGATGTCATTGTAGTGGCTTTTGAGAAGTTTGCCCTTGTTTGGTGGAACATATATTTAATAACAGCACCAGAAACATGTCTGTCCACGTATTGCATACTGACTTCTAAACTGGAAACAAGGTGGTGCTTTGGAGTTTTAGGTAGGAGAAATGATAGATAGCATTGCTGCTATTGTCTCTAGGAAAAATAGCTGAAAAAATGCAAATGGTGTTGCATATTTCACAGTAAAAAACCTTTATGTTGGTCTACTGATTCTGTGTGGCTGCTCAAGGAGACAAAGCTTACCCGGGCATGCCTTTTTTTGCCAGTTTCCCCAAGTGACTTTTGTGTTTGTTAGCAAATTTTTTAATCTGTTAACAAATTTCAGATCCATTTACTAAAATGATACGGTATCCAAATGTTCAAATTCTTTCGAACTTCATGACAAGCAGATGTAAAATAGAGGAGGACATGTTCTGGGAGAAATACACAGAGTTGCACTGGGGCTGTTTCAGTTTAGCTGGACTGCGCTCTGAGCATCGCTGGTGACTGCACACTGGGCCATGGCCACCGATGGCAGGTGGCGAAGGAGCTCAAAGGGTTCTGTCTGGGGGAGCGGCAGGTGTAGGAGCAGCTGGAATGTGCAGGTGGGAAATGCAGGAGGAACATGTAGGGCTGAGCTGCTGAGGACACGGGCTTCAGGAGCTGCACCCATCACAGAACACCTTGTCTTGTTCAGAAGCTCCAGACTGAAAGATTTCATGGTGAAAAAGAGAACAGCTGAATTAATCATACATAAAGTACATAAAAGATTATTTTTAAAAAATACTCTTTTTTCGGTGAAATCTTTTAATCTTTGTTTTTTACTGGAGTTATTGAAACCTCATGAGTGTCATTTAGCCCTTCCCCAAGAGAATAAGGGCTGGTCAGACTGTAAAATCTTGATGCCGATAAAATTAACTCAGCCAAACTTAGAACTCCTGTTAGTTATGAAGAATGTTCAAAAAGGCACTGCCGATTTAAAATGATATATAATGTATCTGTTCTGCAGCGTCTCTGAATGAAAGTATGGAGAATCCTGTAGTGGACTGATTTAATGGAGGGCAGGGGGAACATGTAGCAAAGCAGAAAGTCGAATAATTGAAAATTTTTGGGTAGGAAAATTACACAGGTAACAAAGTGTTTTGAGAAAATAGTAGGTGTTACACAAGTAGTATCAAATTTAACCAGAAAATGTCAAGGATTTTGGTGAAGATTGTTTTAATGTAGAATTGAGGAAAGGTGGGGTTTTTTTTAATATGGAAAAGTGTTTGGGGGGTAATTTTTGATCCTCATATTGCTCACAAAAGCAATACCACTTACAATTCATGATAGTGCCTATGGCACTTTGTTCTTCCTGACTATGTGAGGAAGATTGGACTATTAAGAGATTTCGAAAGGTTTACTCAATTATGTTACTTGTGAAGTTATAGGAGCTCCTTGTGAAAATCGCCATAATTGTTTAACTGTCCAAAAGGCTTGAGGTTTCTATTACTGGTTGTTTATTAAGCAGCTTTCACAAGGAAGTGTTTAAAAATGTGGTGTTATGAAAATCTTTAGGCTACCCAAAATTGTCTGACAGCTGAGGGATCACATCACTTCACGTGTGCCAAACTTGGCATTTTCAGTCATAGATTCATTTAGTAGTTGTTACTGCAGCAATCTCAGAGTCCATTTATATTGCCCTTGCAAAGGCTTCAGAAGGGAGAACAAGTTGTTTGCCAAAGGAATATGCATTAAAACCTGTGCAAACTTTGTCGTACAGAATGGGCGAGGAGGAGGAGAAGCAGCAGCAGGATGCAGCCGTGTGGATGTACTGAAGGGTGGTCAGATCACCGTAGTCATCTTTTTCCACCTCCAGGTCATTTTCCCAAGCACTTAAGCACAATAAAGATTTGGAATTTTTCTGTATTTCACAACTATTTTTTATCGCCATATTAGAAAATATTCTGCTTTCTTCTAATTTCAGTAGCAGAGGATTTTTCAATACTGCAAAGTGAGTTTTCTTCCTAGTAAGTGTAGTTACTCTGTCATTCTGTCTTGCATTTCTGCCCTTTTCAGAAAACAAGATGCCCACATGCTGAACCAGGATTCTTTATTTAAGGAGGCCGCATTACTTAATGTGCTGTTTTATCAAATTTGGATTTGCTAAAATGCTTTTGCTGTTGTTTTTTCTCAATCTTTAAAATATTTTCATTTTTCTAAATTCCAGGGCATTTAAGTAGGTTGATAACTGGAATGTAATGATGGAATGAGAACTGTATGGGTGTAATATAAGTAATATCTTGAATATCAGTCATATATGGATATCTGATATATGGAAAGTGTTTAGATCTATCTGTGTATATATATATATATATATGATAATTCTTTTAAAGTCCTTTGCATGTGTTTTTTGTATTTGTAATAACAAAAGTCATGCCCTAGTTAGGTGAAAATTTGGGGATGCAAATACATTAACTGATGGGCTAGATTTTTTTTCTCTATAGCTTTTAACTTATTCTTTTGTTATTAGCCTATTTTTTAATGTGCTAGATTTCCAGGATGGCCAGATATGTGATTATGGTGCTGGAAAGAGAGTCATGTAAGTAATCCTTCACTGTTTGAAGGCTCCGTCAGTCATCTCAGTGTGTTGCCACGCAGTAGTGGTAGGTAAACTGGCTGAAATAACTCTCATATCCAGATATATAAATACAAATAGAGATAAGACTTCTACAGAGGAAAGACATTCTCGAAACCTCAGATCTAATTCCTCTTGTAAAGGTAATGAGCTGTACTAGCCAGGCGGAAAAAGTAGAGAGGTATGGAGGACCAGAAGCTCTTTGATCACAAATTTACCTTTGAAGTAAGCTTAGTCAATAAAAACCCTGCAGTAGGATTTAGTAAAAACCCTAGAGTATGATTTTAGAAACACCTAGATGCAGTTTGCAGTTTAGATTTGTTGGTTTTTAGTACTGAATATGTTGCTAAGATTGTGGCAAAGTTTATTATAGCACTGCGTAAAATGCTGTGGAAGATAGGAATATAAATTGTTCAAAGTAGAGGAAATAGCTATAATAATGTGGAGGTTTTTTTGCATCCCGCTGTAGAAAGAAAATGCAATGATCTATATGAAAGATCTATATTCATAGAGGAAAAGTTGAAAAGATGATAAGAAAACAGCCCTTTGATTAAATCTGAGCTGTTTCAAAGTAGCCTGTGAAAAAAAATTCACCTTGTAAATAGGGCACACTTATCCCATATAAAAGCTTGCCCTACGTGAACTCCCAACTTTATCCGACTTGCTCTCAACATGAGTGACACAAAACTTAATCTTTGGGGCATTGTTTCAAATATTCTGTTTGTTCTGCACACAAAGGTGCTTTAACAAGTAAGTATAATAAATTATGTAGGCTTTTACCTTTTTAAATCTTTTCTTTAGCCAGAACAGGGGGATTTCTGTATTGGCCAGTGCAGGTGGGGTGATAGGGAAGTGATGAGGGTACTATTTAAATGAAAATCAAAAATAAAATAGGGCTGTTAAGGAAAATGGCATGGGCTACCACAGCTGCATGCAAACCAGGAAGTAAATAAGGCAGTTTTCTTCTTTTGTGTGAAAGTATGAGATTACGATACCACTGAAGGCCTCTCCAACAAAATGAGTGAGCAAAAATGGTACTCAGGCATTTTATTACCCATTCTAAACCCTCACTTGTGAGGCAGAACTGTAAATTGAAAAAGGAGATGGAATTGTCTCCAGAATCACGTAGTACCTAAAAACCAGTTTTGGTGCCTGCTCTCTTCTTGTGTTTGATCCTGCTGTGAGGTGTCCACAGCATCCAGGGTCACCCTGATCTTTGGAGATGGTAGTAACACGTGTAGCAAAACTCACAGGAAATATATTTCTGCAAGACTGTTTAAATTTGTTATGACACTTTTGAGTTAATGATATTTGACATGATAGCAGCATTCTACTCTGAAGTTGTTCTAATTATGTTTTTGCCTGTCATATCCACCTTTGCCTCCTTGAATTTCGTACAGGAAGTCGGGCCCCGCAGCCTGTCCTGATGTACTGATGTACATTTTTAGGGAGCGGGAGAGTTGGCCTAAACAGTATAACTAGATTTTTTTTCTTTCAACTCTAATTCAGTTCCAATGAAAGTGATAGAAAGGCCTGTGTATTAGCCTGTGCACAGGCTTCAGTAAGTCACATTGCCCCAAGCTGGTAGTAACTAAGTGATAGCAACTGAAAGACATTCTTGGGATGTGTTCAGAGCATGAAAATGTAGTAGTGAGGCCAACAGCTTTCATCAGGCTGAAACAGAGATAAAATATGGTGGTGGTAACTGGCAGAAGGCTTCCTGGCATGGATACGGCATACCTCTATCCTCTATCCTATCCAAATACTCTCTGTACTTTGAAAAATTGTGAGCATGTGTGCTTTGATAATTTAGGGTTTTGTTTTTGTTTGGCTGTTATTGGTAATTTTGATGGTTCCTGGTTTTAATGAGAACTTTAGATTCTTGATTTATTTTTTTTTAAATAGCTCTGAGATGGTCTTTATAAGAAGATAATTAACAGGAAGTATTAAGAGATTATTTTTAATTTTTTCCAGTGCTTTTCACAATTCATGTATTTTAATATTAACATTAATTACAATTTTAATTAATTATAGAATTAATTTTAAAAGAAGACTTTAATGTTTAGATTTTATACATCTTGGATTCTATGGAGCTATTGTTTTCACCAGTGTTTGTGGTGGTCTTTTGATGATAATTTATTTTCAAATCTGTTAATAGATGTGGCTGAAATGAATTATTTTGTGATTGCACATCGTTGAAATCAAGGAAATCAACTGCAGAAAGGTGCTGATACTATCATTTCAATAGGGTTGTATTGGCATTTAAATTGTGCTAAAGTACTATTTAGTATTGAAGTGGTCGGTTTTGTTTAAAGTGGAAAGAGAATTGAATTATTTTCTTTAACTATAAAATGATTAAAACAAACAAAACCCAGTTCCAATCCCTAAGAATGCACCTTGATAATAAGGAAATGTTTTGATGAATGTTTTAATTACCTGAAGATCAGCAGGGTTGTTCAGACAGATTTACCTTAGAAGCACAATTGTTGCGTGGGTCACAGACCCTGAGTTGGGGTGTGAGTTTTGCAAGGCTGAAGCCTGGGAGGTTTTTGCTGCAGTTTTACTCGTCCTAAGACCTAACTGGCAAGTGATAAACCACGTCCAGATTTTAGATTTACATGTCACAGAAGTGTTCTTTCTAGTAGGCTACAACTTAGTAAGCCCTGGCAACTGTCCTGTTAAACCTTGTTGGAGTTGTTTTGCTGTTGTGGTGTTTTGTGTATGCGTGTATGGGTTTTTTTCTTCAATATAATTGAATTGCAAACTTCACAGCAAGACATAATAAACTTATTTGTGTTTCATGCCTGTCAGGTTCACATACAGCTGAAGAAGTTGAATTTTTTTTTTTGTATGATTGTGGTGGTGTTCATTTGTATCTCTTCCTGTATTCTATAAGACTTGAAAGTTTAAAATATTAAAAAGTCAGTCATTATAAATCTTAATAGAATCATTGTTGAGGCCATGATTGCAAAAGCAAAAATTCAGGGATAAAAGCACCTGGCTAAGTATTGTTCTTCTTAAGCTAAACTACTTTGTAAAAATGAAAACTAATTTTATCCTTTTTTCCATTAACTTGGCTCATCACAGGTAGAAGTGGGTGGGAGTCTGGTCAGTTCTGAAAACTGGTGGCACAGCCATTAACGATGCACAAATATTAGTGGTTAATGGAAGTCGTGTGACTCACCCTATCAATGTGAACCCGCTACTGAGTAATGTTTTAGTAACCATACCCTTAAGTATGGGATTGTCCAAATGAAAATTGATTAGCATGATGCTAAAACCTTATTAAAAGGTGCATTAAAATGGAGATATAAAGAAGGTGAGCCTGTTCATAAATATACATGGGACTGCTGCAAACAGTTAATAAGTGGAGGGAAAAAAGGTAGCATCTATGTTATACTACCACAGATAATTCAAAGAAATTTTGGCTACTCATTGATAGGTATGTTTAAAATCAACCTTTGAAAACTAACGAGTTCAGAAACAGCCTAGTAGCAAAAGTACATGGAGTAATATTTCTTACAGACCTGGTTTGATGCTAAAAGTACTAAGTATGAAAGATTGTAATGGCTAAGCTGTCTAGAAACGCCAGGTTTTTTCTTCACTGCTTTGATGAGTAAAAGTTGGTGGAAGAAGGACCCAAGAGCAGAAGGCCTTTCCTGGAGTGTGAGAAAGCGTCCTGTGATTTCCAGACATCTAGCATGCCAATATAGAATAAGTAATCATCTCCTGCTTGTAGTAACTTGCTGTGAGCAACAGAAATGCTGTCTCTCTTTTTTTTGTTTTAATATGATCACATCTTAAAAATTAATAGATTTGGATAATTTTCATGTTTGCATTTTTTGTCTTCAAGATAGAAACCAAGTAACTCTGAAGTCTGAGTTTCCCCTCTGAATGAATACAAACATTTCCAGTGTATGTTAAGAAGTAGCATGTGACTGTGGTGTTTGTTCAAATGGAACAATGGTTTGAAAAAAATAAAAAGGAAAAAAAAAAGCAGCAGTCCTGTAAAAAAGACGTGAAGAAAATGCATCGTTCATAACCTTCGAGTGAGTCCATAGCCTTACACAGTGAGGCAAAAACAGCTAGCATCCTGGGATTGTATAAAGTGGCAGATGCTGTGCAAGGCATGTAGAGTGGTCTCTCTGCTGTATTTGGTGTTACTGAAGCCTCAGCAGCAGCAGGGTATAATTTGGAGCACTCAAGTTCAAGCACGTAGGTGGCCCCAGGCATAACAGCCAGAGGGAAGCAACAAGAAGGATCATATATCTAGAAAAAGTAACCCCCTGGGAAGCACTGAGCAGCAGGGAGCGCTTTTAATCCAGGTGATAGAACTGCAGAGAGATGCAGATCTTCAGAAGTTTAAGATGAGGTGCTTGAGGACATGGTTTAGTGGTGGACTTGGCAGTGTTAGGTCAGTGGTCGGACTTGATGATCAGAAAGGTCTTTTCCAACCAAAATGATTCTATGATTCTACGTTTGGTAGCTTCCATCTTCTGGTATAAATGAGTCTAAGTCCTTGCAGGGGAGGAATGGTTGGTTGCTCTTTCTGCTGGTGCGTAAGAGAAGAGGCAGTAGGAGCAACCTTATTTGTTGCATTAGAAGCAAAGAACAAACTCTGCCATAGAGAAGGGGGGAAGGGAAAGGATTGCCTGGGAATTGCGCAGCCATCATCATCAGAGACTCTAGGATCAGGGTGAAGAGAGCGCGATATCGTCTGTCACATCAGGCAGGTGAAAGAGGGTGATAGCTTGAAGTTCTTCATACGTCTATGAACCTTTTGGTATAACCTGTGGTTTTTTTAGCTCCTTTATTTGAAACTAGCCTGCTGCTTAGGATTTCTGTTCGTGCTTTGCAAATAATGATTAAATTAGAAGAGCTTAAAAATATTTCAGTGAGGATCTTCAGTTTCTCTTCAGTAGTAAGTGATTAAGTGCACAAGATTAGATTTTGCATAGAAATCACACAAGGAGTCCTACAAAGCCAGATCGAGGACAAGATAAAAGATTTGGTGCTGTGTCATGGTCATAAGGCCATTGTTCCATGAGGATGAACTATTCCCCTGCTGCTGAGTGGGGTGTTGTGGGGAGAAGGGTGATTTTTCTTAACTTTTGTTCTGTGGGGTTGTCAGAGAGTTGTCTCTGAAGTACTCAGCTGCGTATCGCTGCACGGCTCTTCACATTTGGTTTAGGATCATAACAGCTTTCTCATTTGCATTTGTCTGGTGTGAGCAGATTGTTTTACTTGGAGCAAATGTGCCTCTATTAGAACAAAAATGGGTGACTTTAAAAAGTTGATACTTTTCAGTTATAAAAAAATAACTGTTTTGAAGTGGTGTGTTTTCAGAACACAATATAAAAATTGCTGCAAGATTTTTCTTCACTTGCTCAGCCCAAGTGATTGGAGTAAGCACTTTAAACTTTCATTTTCTCTGTATAACTAAAAACACACTGAAATTTAACAAATTTAACTGAAGTTTGTCCAGATTTCTCCATTCTGTTTCTAGTGACTTCTTATTTTTTCTTTGCTAGTAAATTTCTGATAGGTAATAATTTGCCCAAAGAGACAAATCTGGGAAATTGCTTTTTTTCTGCACATGATGAACTTGAGTCAAAGGTATCTAACAAGAATCTCTGACCCACTTTTTAACTTTTGTTGGTGGACTCAAATGTTTTCCAGGGAGTCCTCAAAATGCTTATGTTTTAGGAACACCAATACTGTCCCTTAACTGCTTTCTGGTAGATATTCCTCTGTTGAATTTAAATACGGATTAATGGTCTTGTTTGGAAAATTCTTTAAACTAACAATGTTGTTCCAGGATACTAATGCAATTATTTTAGAATATGAATCTTCAGAATAAGACTTCTGTTTTTAAATTTAATTTTATAATCTTTAACTGTGATTTGTATCTCTTTACAGTGCTGTGACTATATCAGTATTTTTGTCTGTAGTAAGAATCTTCTGTTTCAGTGAAGGGCCTTTGACACTAGAAAGAGGTGAACTGCTGTGAATGGTTATTCTGGAGCTACTTGAGGTTTTTTTTGTTGCTGTGTTTTATTTTGTGGCTTTAGAAGCCTCCTACACGGATTTCTAAATTGTCTGCATTTTTAAATGTTTTCTGTAAATTCTGAGAGAAAAAAATCTGAGTGTGAATTGAATTGTAGCTGTGTGTTTTGCCAACCAGTACTGCGTCTTCTCTTTGTGTTTCTCTTATCTGTACCTACCTTGAACTTGGAGTAGAAGATCTTTGGGGCAGGAATTGTTTCCCAGTGCTGTGCTGATTAATCAAGTGACATAATAGAGTCTTTGTGTGAATATGGCTCCTTGTCTATAAAAACCCAAATAGTAAAATATCTTAAGGTAAAAACATCATGAGGATGTTAGAAGCATTTTTGTAGAGTATTATCAACCTGTGAAAATGCAGCATCAGAAATTGTACTTTCGGTCAATTTATTTTTTATCTGAAAAAATGTTGGTGCCTGAGTAATATATCGTTAACTCTAAAAATATTAGGCATGTAGCTTATTAGCATCCCAGTATATTGAAGCAGCTTTTGTAAAAGATGTACATACACTCTTTTCGAGTCACAGCGTAGCGTGTTTTCTTACTTAGCAGTCTGAATTGCTTTAAATTTCAACATTAACTCTGAATGTAAAGATTTATGCTGCTTGTTTATTTCTAGGACTTTTCTAGAAGCAATCAAAATTGAATGCTGGGTGCCCACATACCACGTTTTTTTATGTTGAAGCAATACTTACCTGGAGTGTATACCTTGGTTAAAGAAAACAAAACGGGGTAGTGGTGTGGGATACAAGTTCTTCTGCATCTCCTTGAGCTAATGCAGCACAATTTGCATCTGTTATTATTATTATTGCTGTAGAAAAGATAAAGGGATATATTTTGCATCTTTCATCACAGTCAAGCTATGATGTTTTCTTCTGCCTTTAACCTGATCAATGTGCAACACCTCAAATTCCTTTTATGTATTTTGTACGTGGATTGTACAGTTTCAGAAATCCAAGTTGAAGCCTTTCATAAGCAGTAGTAATTAAGTTTATCAAGGAATTTTTTTTCTGGATTATTAATTTTTTGCACCTTGTTTTACACAGTGTGAATCGCTACTACATCGATAGCAAATTGTGGTCTTTTGTCTCTTTGAATATTTTTACACTAGAGCCTTATAGATTAAGGAAGACCTGACAGTTTCCCAGCATATGTGTTTACTAAATTACAGTAAGATATTAAGATTTATTATATCAAATTTTAGGTAGCCTAAACTGTCTTTTTGGGGTATGTTTTTCTCCAGATCAATGTAAACTGGGAAATCAGGGCAAGAGCTCAGCCTTTTTATAATTCTTACAGTTCACGATTATTTAAGAGCCCCTGTTTTGTCCAGGATGTACAGTATGAGTGGGTATCTAAATCACACCATTTCAAAACAAGTCCAGAATAAATTTTTAGCTTTAGTTGTGAATTTCCTGATTATTTTCCCTCAAAATAAGCACTGCAGGTTTGATCTATATAAACATGGTAGCATTTGAGGAGTCTTCTGACTGCAGATACCAGGACTGGATTATGCGAAGCAGGACAGCAGAAAATGTAGGATTTAAGAAGTGAGTGGTTATGTTTCTAACCGGTTGAATTCTAGCTCAATTACTTAACTTGCCTCCCTAGTAAAAGAAAGAAAGGGAAGATGGAGAGAAAAAGAGTGTGAAGACAATGCTTTCCAGTTTTGCAGCTGTCTGAACTGATACACACTTGTAAATAGAAGTAATTTAGATTATTTTTCTCTCCAGTATGAAGTGATATGGTAATGTTTAATCTGCATCTCATTCAGGTTTGGAGTTTTTTTAATGTCAAATGTGTCTGCAAACGTGCCTAATGACTCTGGGCCAAGCGTGTTGCAGAGCTGGCTCCCTGTCCCCGTGCTGGGGCGCGGGGTGGGGGCAGCAAGGGGCCTGCATCCCGCCAAAAGCATCTAGGGCAATTTCGGTACCAATCTTGGTGGCTCGGCGACTGCCAGCTCAGGCGGGTTGAGGACAGAGCCCAGGGTGTCCATGAAGGAGCGTGGATGGTGCTGGAGCACCGAAAAGAACATGAGGAAGATGCAGTCAGGGAAAGCCTGTGTCTGGGTCCTTGCACAGTTTTACTGTGGCAGAGAAACTTGTCATTTTTATCAAAACAAATTTGGTTTAAAACTGGCAAAACAAAGCTTAAATAACTTTTCAGAGACTAATGTTTAGGTTTGTCGTGGTATATGTATTGTATATTTATTTTTTTTTCCACAGAAACCTGCTAATATTTTAGTTATGGGTGAAGGTCCTGAGCGAGGAAGAGTAAAAATTGGTATGTTTACATCTTTGATAAGTCCCAGTGTAGCATTTAAGTTAGAATGTTCTGAAGGTGCAGCTGTACCACCTGAAGTAGTCACTAGTATGTGCCTGGGCACTTTGCCTAAATGCTGTTTTCTGAGTGACTCGCTTCTTGATGTTAGCCCCATGCACCAGTTCTGATGAAATGCTGTAGCCTCATCAATGAAAAGTGGAAAATGTCATATTTTGCTTAAGTGGGTGTTTGTGTGGGATGGGGGATTTTGATACGGGGCTTAAAGATGAGAGCTAGCTAGGGGAAAGAAGGAGTCAGAAATGGGATTTTAAAATTTCCTCCATTTACCCCTGTAATGCCATGACATTATCTTGCTGCTGTTTATAAAATCTAAATAGGGAACTACTCATTACTACAAACATTAAATTTTATAATGGAATCAGCGGTGGCATTTAGCCTACAAAATTTTCTTGAAGGGATAGCCAGGTCCCTTGGACATAAACACAAGGAGTCCTAAAGTCCAGAAAACACAGTAATTCAGCCAAAATGCTTAGTGAGAACTACTGCTAAATGCTTAAACTGGGGTATACCAGGGTAGGAAGGACCCAACACTTTCCCCACTGTTGTAACGTTTTCTGGTGGGAGTGTTCACAGTGAGAGGATAATTAGTAGAACTTCAGTTGTTTTAAATTAAAGTAAATAAATAAATATAAAATAACTGTAGTCTAACAGTAATAAGCTCTACAGGCTGTGCATTAGGGTGGCAGTGCTTTGACAGCAGACTGCTGATGGCACAGCACACTTATATTTGTTACTGTAATGCAGCCCTGTTTGGAAGGGTTTTCTTAAAGCTAGTTCATCTTTTTCACTTCCCTCTGGCTTTCTTTATGAGATTATTCTTCTGCATTGTTGCTCTGTACTCTTACTGTTTTGTTCATCTCAACTATATTGTTAATCACTAGTATAATGATTCAGGGTAGGATTTTCTTGGAGCATTCAGTGCTGCTCTAGTCCTTCCCTTGCCCTTTGAAATCCAAGGAGCCAATGGGCCAGGGCTGAATGCTGCTGCAGATCCTACCCTGAAAGTTTTTAATGCCCTTGTGAGGTTTGAGATTGACAGTAGAGATTGAGGTCTTCTGCATATGAAACTGGTACAGCACGGACAGCGGAAGGAAAATTTCTTCTTATTACCTTATTCTTCACGGAGCAGTTGCTTCCAAAATTGAGAATGTAGGTCATCCTCTGGGCACGTTCACGTTCAACTGTGGTGGTGATATTTGCTGTACACAACTACTTGCTTGTAATTGCACATAGACCACCCATTTATTTCTTAATTGACAGTGTTGAATCCATTTGGGAATACATTAGAGCACAACTAAATTTAGTCAGACTCTGTTAATGGACAGGTGAAAGATTCTGTATTGGACCACCAGTCCTCTGAGCCATCCATTCCCAGTGGGGGAAGAGGGAGGGGGACCCTGGATTTCTAAGTGTGTTATCAAAATGTAGATTTTTTCTTTCTTATTTTCTTAAGATATTACGACAGCAGGAAAAGAATGCAGAAGGTATACCCATACCAAGGGCTTCCACTTTTCCAGTGTAACTAATTTTTTTCTAAAAAATACATAACTGGTATTTAACTTAAAATCATTTTTATAGGCTTTTTGTGTCATTTTGAGTCATAAATTCACTTTCTGCCAACAATTCTCCTTATTTTTCATAGTTACTAGTGACTTGAGTAACCAATATTTTAATGTAGAAAACTGTAAAATGTTTGTATTTTTAAATGCATTAAAACAATCATAAATAGGAATGCCTATGAAAAAAAAATTGAGGATTGTGTAGTCAAGTTAGCGACCCATATTTACACTGCAGTTTTGCCTCACCCAGTGAGCTGTAGTGTGTAGGTCCTTTTCCCTCCAAATGGCTCCTCATCTCATTTCATTCAAGTCTTTCTCAGCATGTGTATATCCTTGCACCACACGGTCCCTCCTTCTTGGGATTTGGGGAGTGGTAGGTCAGGAAAGAGATTTGGTGGGAGAAAGTTGCATTTTGTGGTCTCTGCCCATTTTTCCCCATATCACTTATACTTGGTAGTTCAGACAGCTTTTGAGGCAGTTGTATACCACCAGTTCTAAAAAGCAGGTTTTAATTATATAATGCCCCCAAACAGAATTTTGAAATCATAGCCTAAATGATATTTAGTACCGATCTCTTGAGACTGAAAATACATCTTGACTGAAAATGAGCAGGGAGGCAGGTGCTGTAGGCTTAGTTGCTTTGTTGTGTGAAGGAAATCTTGCTACAGCTAACTTCATGAGGAGGAAGCTTTTGTGATGTGCATGTATGTATTATAAATCATTCTAACCTTTGCAGAACTTGCATTTTGCTCAGATTTAAAAAGCTGCTTCTTGAAAGACCATCCTGTAATAATGGAATATTTTACTGGAGAATATCAGGTAAAATTAGTCAGGATTTACCAGTGTCCTGAGAGAAGTGAGTTGATGCACCTTTTCAGAACAATGGTTAATTCTTTGTTCTAAATGGCTCGTGTTAGTAATGATTTATAATTATATACTTTAGAGGTGATGGGATCCAGTAACTTCTACAAAAGCTTTAATAAAATTTACTCACAGAATTCATATCTGCTACAGTGTGCGTTTGTGTTTTTATTTAGCACAGTGATGGTAGTGCTAACAAGTAAACGATCAGTTCGTTTAAAAAAATACAGTCGGTAGTTTTCAGAAAATTTTAAAGCATCTCTCTTTGAATTTTGCAGCTGACATGGGCTTTGCCCGATTATTTAATTCACCTCTGAAGCCTTTAGCAGACTTGGATCCAGTAGTTGTAACGTTCTGGTATCGAGCTCCAGAGTTGCTTCTTGGAGCAAGGCATTATACCAAAGCTATTGGTAAGTAAATTGGATAAAAATGTACTGGTTTGTTCTTTATGCAAAATGTACTCAAATATCAAAGCATTAATAAATACTACAAAGGACAGTGGCTGAGTTAAAGGTACGTTACTGATTCTTGAGGAAATACTGAACTTTGGCAAAATGTTTTGTTTAGTATTGTCTGTGGCTAGAGAAAGGAATGAACTGTTTCTGGGCTCCATATGCCCTACGATGCAATATATCTTTAGTTGGCTTTCACACAAGATTTTCATAAATGCTGTTAGAGGTTATACAAAATATGGATGCACCTTCAGGCTGTTAGTAGAATCCGTATGATGCTGAGGCACAGTGCATTAATTTCATTGCAGAGGTTTTTATCTCCTGTAATAAATACATGAAATAAGGACACACAGAATGGAGAATATATTGACTGCACTGAAACTAAACTGTGAAAACAAGCTGCGTTTTAGCCTCACTCTGCATCTTCTTTCAAAGTGTGAGTGTGAACAGGAATTTGCCTGAAGTAGCAAGATGTGATCAGGGTCACGCACCAGGCATATCCAGTAAACCTGCAGCCTCACAGAATGCAGGCATTGTGAGGATGGCATTGGTTACATCAGCTTAATGCTGCACCCTCCTCACCACTTAATTCTTTCTTATCGGCCTGAATTTTAGCAGCTGTGGTTGACTTGGCTCTGCCAGTCTCTGCTGTTGCTGCTGCGTGCGGTGGCTGTGGGATGGGGAACAGGGGACAGGGGCACCTTCAGTGGGAGAGAAGAGCTTCGCTGTGGAAGGGAGAGAAACTGTAGGAAACATGACTGGGAAGTTTTTATCCTGGTGGTTTAAAAGATACGTTACAACCTGGCAAGCGTTTTTAGGGAAATAACTTCCCTTGCAATGCTCCACTTACTTTGCACAAACATGGAGGCTGTATGTCAGCATGTATGGTGTTGCTCTAACCCCAGATTCTTTCCTCAGACCTTCATCAGTAGATTTTTTTATTATTATGTCAGTGTTTTTGTCAGAAATTCTAACATTTATGACTTAAATGTATTTTCGTTTAGTTTTCCGTTAATGCTGTGTTTCTTTTATAGATTAAATAAATTTCCTTATGTTCCTTTAAACTGCTTTGTTTACTGTATTTTTGCTGTGCGTTCCTTCACTTTATTGGCATTTTCTTCTGCTTGCTGCATGTGAAACTGCATGGACAGCCACAGCCTTTAGTACATGATTTTTTTCAGCATAGATAAAAACTGACTGTATACAAACACTGAGAAATGGGGTTATGCTCTCTGCATCATTCGCTTTTGTCCTTGTTCCTGACCTTTTCTTGTCCATTCAAGGTTCAGTGTAGCATTACTTTATGTAACTTAAAAGTTGTCTTTGTATATACTAGGAAAAAGTCGTGCAAAATAACTGGGAAAATTCACGCTATCTGCTTTTGCAAATTGGGACACTACAGTTAAAACAGGTTAGGGTTTTTTTTTTAAAATGAATGTCATTAAAAAAAAGGGGTGAGGTACAGGGCACGGGGCGATTTTTCTTCTTCTCGTTCCACAACGTTTTATAGATAAACCTTTGGCTTATTCTAATATCATTGCTTTTTGACTTGTATTTTTGGGTCATTTAACACTTATTAAACCCTGTGGCTGATCAGAGAGGGCACGTTTCTTGGCAGGGACAGTATGGTAGTGAATGGGCAAATTGTTGGTTGGTTTTTCTTCATTTGCATTATTATGATGTGTGGAGAGTTACCTGAATAATTTACTCAGGTGTTTTTCTTAATCAAATTAATTTCTTACAGCAGTAAATGGTAACTACACTTAAACAAGCAAACAAAACCCAAAGAAAACCCAAACTTGTCTGATACTCTTAGCTCCTGTGTAGTGACTGAATTGTATCCCTCTATCTGTAGCTAAAAGTCGAGGAAGTGTTGCACTTTTGCTACAGAAACTTGAAATTTTCAGTGTAGGTACGTTATCTCTGATAAGCTAAAAACTAACATTCTACCTCACCAAGATGCTTTTGGAAGGATTAATTTGATTTTTTTATTTTCTGTTCTCCTTTTTTAAAGATATTTGGGCCATAGGGTGTATATTTGCAGAGCTGCTAACATCAGAGCCAATATTCCATTGTCGGCAAGAAGATATCAAAACTAGTAATCCTTATCACCATGACCAGCTGGACAGAATATTCAATGTAATGGGATTTCCTGCAGGTACATGCTGTATGGTTTTTTTTCACTGCTGTTCAAAGAAAGATATCTGTATTGCTTTCTTTGCGTATGAAGGTGGCAGCTGATCAAAGCAACAAAGCTGTTCAAACACAGTTTTTATTTCATGAGTTATAAATCTAGAATCTAATGGTCATATTAGAGATTTTTCCTATTATTAGTGATAACATTATCTTTGCGTATACGTGTGTCAGAGTTTTATAATTTTAAAAGACCGTGTTTCATGGTGGGTGATCCAAAATCAGGAGGAGTATTTCTGTGGTTTTTTCAGTGCTGATTATAGATTTGGAAAGCAACTGATTGTATGAAACCAAACAAAAATCTATACATTTAGTGAATATTATGCAGGTATTTAACTTATGCTAAATTAAACACAGCATTTGATAGCAGGGAAAGGGATTTCATTTTTTGCCCTGGTAGAAAGCTTGTGATATGGAGGAGATTTATTTCTTTCCAAACTGGAACAAATAACTGGATGCATGAACCAAAACAAATACATGTAGCTCTCAGTTGTTGCATTCTCCCCTCAGTGTTGGTCATATCTTGTTTTTCTACAGGCTGTCTTGCATCTTTTCAGTTAATGCTTTGTCTTCTAGTGTTCACATGATTGCAGATGGCAGAATAACAGGGGCCTTGTTTTTCTTTTTGGTTATCTTTCTCCTCACTGATTGTGTTCTCTGCTGTTGTCCATTTGCTATTAATAATCTTTTTCTTTACTGTACTGGTGGACTTTCTTCATCCTGTCACATCCTTATGTTTGTGTGGTTCTAGAATTTTGATATTCAATTTCCTCTTGTTTTTCCCTTTGACTTTTTTTGTGTCGTATGTACTTCATTGCTTCTACACTGCTACATGAGATACCTGCCAGTGTTGCCTTTGCATATTAAGTATTTTTATTTTCTTGAAAATCCCCCGTAATTTTGCTGCTTTAAGCAATACTGTCCTTTTCTGGTTTTCACCTGGAAAAATTTATCCTTTTCTTATGCTTTTCTTTGAGTTTTATGTTGTCTTTGTGTAGCTTACAGAAGTAGACTATGCTCTCATTATTGTTTTCTGATTGGTTCAAATAATCCTGTCTAATGGTCTGATCTTGCTTTTCTAAGGTCTTTGGTTCATACCAAGAAATATTATTTCTTGTCGAAATGCAGAAAACTTTTGCTTTTTAATTGACACTTGCTATATTTGAAACAGTTTCATATGTCTTTGGGATAGGGCAAGAGGATAATATTTTATTTAAACAAATAATAATTAAATAATTAATGTCTGATTTATTTATTCACTTGATATTTTTGAGCTCCGAGTGTTTTGCAAGCAGAATTAGTAAAGATTTGACTTGAATCAAACTACTTGCCCTATAGAGCCTTTTCAGGAGTTACGGATTGTAATACATGTGAGGCTAGGGGCCAGCAGTGATTTCCTTGTTTTATTTTTAAATCCATTTCAAGCTTTGTCTACACAGAGAAGCTGAGATGAAATATTCTTTGAGTGTGCAAATGTTACTTTTCCTTAGCCTTTTGTTGGCTAACAGTACTTCTTTTAGGTTGAGACAACAGCAATTTGCACAGTACCCCCAGGCATTTTCCTGTCACTAAAGACAGCGCTGTCAGAACTGAAAATCTCCTAGAAGGAGACAGCGTGTGTGAGAGTCTCATGTACTTCCATCCCGAGATCACAACTGTCCCTCAATAACATAACAGTCCTGAAGAGTACAGACACAGTGCCTGACATGTTTTTCCTCTGTCTTGTCTTTTGGGCATCTTCACTGTAGCTGGCAGCTGTGGTTTGTTTTTTGTGTTTGAAGTTCTTGAGTTAATCAGAACACAACTGGATCCTCTTACATATTGGTATTGTGAAGATCTATTGTGAAGAGGTGATGAAGGAATATGAGCCAAAGAGTACAAAGAAATAAGTAACTGTGAGGTTAGAGAAGCAGACAAAAAAAAATCAGGGCTATGGCCATACTTGGAAAGCCTTTGTTTTACTTGGGGGGCGAAAGAAAAAAGAATTATTAATATATATTGATTTTGCAGATAAAGATTGGGAAGACATAAAAAAGATGCCCGAACATTCAACTTTAATGAAAGATTTCCGGAGAAACACGTAAGTCTGCTTTGAGTTGCGCTTTCTTAGGAAAGCATATTTTATTCTCTCTCCTACCCTAAATTTCTTGTAGCTCAGGCTGTTTTCTGTGTAGACGCCAGACAAGGACTATGAAATGGTTATGAGTTAGACTGAAAAATAAAAAGAAAAAAAAAAAGAAAAATAAAGTTGTTTTGTAATGGTGAACTTGGCTTGTTGAGGTGATGTGAATCGGGAGAGCAGCCAGAGCGTGAGGGGACAGGTGTTGGGTGTGGAACCAACGCTCTGCCCGGGAGGCCCCACACAGCTGGGACCATGGCTGAGCACAGCTGGCCACAGCTGCTTCACGCCGGTTGCACTGGGAGCAATTTGTCTGTGAGAGCTGCATAAGTGACCTTATGCTGTTTCCAGCCAACAGTGGGTGTAATTGTCAGGTTTGGTGTCCAGGGGAACTCATGAAGGCTGGAGAAAATAACACCTTTCAGTTTTCCTGTCATGTTGCCAGAGTCTAATACCGGTGCTTAGACCCGGCCCTGTTGCTTGTTGCCAGGCTGAGCGATTTGGGGCTGTTCTCTTATATATGTGTCTTGTATCTGCCATACTATAGCAACCAATTAGAAACCTTATTTCTGAGCTCCTCTTCAAATAACTGAATTCATGGATGTTCTTGTAGCAACCTGTACATTGCAAGAGAGAGTATTAAACTGGGCTTAGCATTTATCCCCCTGTTTACTGGCATTAGAAATACACAGAATGAAACCGTAGAGTAGTAAAATTGCTGAACGGCAGTTTAAATCCAAGCGATAGTTTGATGCCTGCATGTGGGTTGGAGATGTGTTTTTATGTGGATGTGATGTGTTTTTACAAGTATATGAGTGAAACAGATGCATTTCTGTAGTGTCTGAATGATTTTTAAGCTCTCTGGTGTTGGTAGTTGTGACTTTTTCGCTGTTTAGTGAATTAGCAATGGAGACTAAAATATTCTTACCAATGTTTCATGGCTATCAGTGAGTTTTGCTGTATCAAATTTGCATATTAGAAGTGTCACATTTTTTTCCTTCTCTAGGTATACCAACTGCAGTCTTATCAAATATATGGAAAAACATAAAGTTAAACCAGATAGTAAGGCATTCCACTTGGTAAGTTTTTGCATGCTTAAAAAAATCAAAACCCTCATATAAGTTACGGGTGTTCAAGTTGAGAGTTGAGCTGGTGTCAAGTATTCTGTGACTAACTTTATTTTATAAAATATTGTATTGTATTGTTTTATAAATGATGTTAGGGATAACTAGTACTCTGCAATCTGAAAATTGCAAACCTTCATCTTCTCACATGGATAAAATGAGCCTGTGAGTCATTCATTGGTTTAGTTTCTGTATCAGGTAGATCAGAAATTTTCAGGTTTTAAGTCATGTTAAGCTTGTAGTTAAATTTGTAATGTTGCCACAACTCTTACGCATTTTGCTGGTTTGCAAGCTTGTGACAGCCTATTTTTTATTTAAAAAAAATCCTAAATGCATATTTTTTTCGATATTCATTATTAAGCTTACATCTTATCCTGGTGCATTAATCCTTTGTAGCTTCCCTATGAAAACTTGCTACTGCTCTTACAGCAATTGGTTTACCTCTGGAACATCTAACTTTTTTTTTAAATTAAGATTCCAGTTAGAATGGTACACTTGGTACACCTGCTTAGCCCTAGAAGTGCCTGTGGTACATTGTTTCAGATGTTGCCCTTTTCTTCTGTCTTTTAAAGAACACTCAAGTTTCTAAAAATAAACTTCATATATGGATGAGAAAGAATTTAAGTCTTTGAATGGACAATCCCCTTATCTTGAAGTTTCCAACTTGGATTAAATGTTTTAGGTTAGAATAGAATGCATATTCAAAGTTCAGTTTAAAAACGCAAATATTACCAGCTGAATCAAGTACCCATTGCAGGAAATTACCTGGTGGTTGTACCATTATGTGTCAGTTACTGTGAAGTGTCTCTGCTCTCTGAAGTGAAAAACTGGTGAAATATTAGAGAAGTTTACATAAGCAAGGAAACTAGTCCTCTCTGATATAGATTTTCGATTTTTGATGGATCTTTATATCAAAGCAGAATTGGAAGCTGCTGAGCAGTCTGTATATTTGTGTGTAATGCATAAAGAGTTTATGTTGGTATATTAAGAACCGGAGTGCCTGTTACACGCAGGCAAAACTGTCCATCCCATTTTGCACATAATTGATGCAGGTTTTAGCATGTAGCTGTTTATAACAGAGCTGTGTAAATGCATTTTTAGTATTTACTAGATGTTGTTATGTTTCAGTATGAGAATACAGACTCTAGGAAAGATACATTTGACACAGCAAGTAGATAATATTTTGTATTCTTATCAAAGCCTAAATACTATTTCTGAAAATTAAGTCATTCAAAGAGCAAAAAAACATTAACTATCTGGTGAATATGATGTTCTGCATAGAATGGGTTTTGGAAATAAAAATTAATCCTTCGACTCATAAGTTACGCAAATTGAGTGAACTTGCCAATCTGTCTCATCAGCCACTTTAGGCTGATGTTCTATAAAATTATTCAGCTGCATGCATCAGTACTTACCTCTCAAACTCCACCTTCCTTGAGAACCAGCATGCTGCTTGTCACCTACAAATTTGACTTGTTATGTATTTGGAGTCTCAAGCTCTCAAAATTAAGCTTATGTTGCTGTACCAAAATCTGAAAGTGGCTAATTATCACTAGTGGTGAATAGCTGAGCAAACTCAGTCAATTCTGCTTATTAAAATCAGACTCATTAGATTTTCATATCATATGTAGGCAATATGAGATAAAAAGCTTTTCCATGCAACAACCTGTATAACATGACCAGTGACTTCATCTTCAAGTAATGCAAGTGCTTTTCCTCTTCCTCGATTCCTCAACTATTTCTTTCTCAGCATTCTCTGGTCTGCTGGTCTAACACAAAGCTCAGGTACAAGCGAGTAGTTCAGGCTTTGCTGTATAACTTCACGGTCCATAAAAAGACTTTCTCTGAATGAACTGGCTTCTCTTGGGAACTGTGAGCGCTCTGGCCAAACCGACCTGAAATTTCTCATCTGCTCTCCCAGTCTCGCAGTTGTTTTCAATAGAACAACAAAACTAGACACGAGATAATTACACAAGAATAGCTTAAAACACTTATTACAGTGTTTTCTCTTCTCCCTTGCGGTATCACAACAGGGTGAACTCTTTGAATGCGTTCAGCGTTTTTGTTAAGCATGTTTGTGTTTATACCAAAAAGCAGTGGTTAAGTTAAAATGCAAAATCAAGGAATGGTGTCCTTTACCGGGCTGCTGCCACCCTTCCCTCCCTGGTCAGAGCTCTTAGCACTGAGCAGGAGGACCAGGAGGGGAGCTGGAGCGGGCCCCTGACTGAACGCGCTGTCAAACTGCTGTCTGACCCGCTCGTTCTGCTTTGGACCTCTACCCACCTTCCCTCCACAAACCGAGAGCAAGAGAGCAACCTTTGTGCGACTTGAGTGGTGTCTGCTAGTGTCACACAAGCTAAGGCATTTAGTAGGGTAGATGTAGCCTCCTTCTGTTCCTCCCATAGAAACAGATTGTGAGGGAAGTGCTGTGAAGTTCATAGCTAATTAGCTCTAATAGAGTCTTATCAGTTTTCTGCTAACTGCTGTCTGTCAGAACAACTCACTGGAAATCAGGCCCCTTTTAAATACCCTGATCTTTCCAAAGTAACATCTTAAAACACTGTTCAGGCGCTGTCAAGATCAGAAAGTACCATAGGTTTCCACTCTTGTTTAGACTCGGCTGAACTGCTGATGGGCCCCTCCACCAGAGCCTGAACAAGTTCAGCCAATCTCCTGGTACCAGTTCTTCCAGAGACAGCCCAAGATCTTACTGTTCTACAAGCTGTCTCACAGCCCTTCTTACTCTCTGCTTCAGAACAGATTTATAAAAACTTGTTTACATCTACTATTGTAAAGTATGCCAGGACTAATAATTCTAGGACTAGTAAATCCAGAGATGGTTGTCATTGCCAAAAATTAAATGTTTTGATTTCCCAACTTGAGTTAACCAGATTTTTTTCCTCTTTACTGGCATTCGTACACACAGTCGCTTTTCACATGCAGAACTGATGTGTTAATGTGAGACAACTTTGGCTCCTTCCTGCTTTTGCAGCTTACATATTTTTCCACTTTCCTCATTTTTTTTCTTCTACTTATTTGTTTACGCCTTAGAAAATGGATACACTGGAGCTGCTACCCCTGCTTAATTGAGTGATGCTTCATCTTCTATTTTGTTTCTTTGGTCCATATGAACTGTAGTGATTGTCCCATTCATTGCTGGCAGTAAAGTTCACTGCATTTTTATTATGTCATTCATCCAGGTGATCTTTTCATCGAACAGTTTTTAAAACAGAAAAATATTTGTAATAATAAGTGGAAGATTCACTTCTCTGTTAGCATGTGAACAAAGTGGCACAGTAGGAGTTTTGTTCCCCTGTGTGATAATAGTTGCACAATCATTAAACTTTTCTTGTGGTTTCTGTTTTCTGTTGCTGATTATGACCAGGTTTGCTCACATCTTGTCAGCATATGATGGACAGCCTAATAACCTAATTGCCAGAAATTAAGCCAGAATTTTGCAATTTTATTTTGATTGTGATGTTTTTCAGCCTGTTGGCAATTCTTTCTCATTTTTTGCCTTCCCCTTTTCTGGCTCCCAGGATTGCTTTTTGAGCTGTTGGAGAGAACAATAATTGTTCTATTCAAACTGATATTCTACAAAGGCTACATGCAGACTCAGAGAGCTGAAATAGCTTATTGTGAATCCTTATTGATTATGTGAAAAACAAAACTGGATTGATGGCGGTAATACATATTTATTATTTTCTTAACCGTGCCATTAAAACCGAAGGCTGAGGAGAGAAAATGTACTTTCCTAACCTTAGCTACCTGCAGCACTGTGCTTGTGTGTGCTCCTTTAATAGCTGGTGAAAGGAGGTGGCTGTTTCAGACATAGATGATGACACTGCATCTTTATTAAAAGGTGAATTTAGTCCCATGAAAAGTATGAATAGCAAATGTAAAGTGAACATTATTTGCATGTGTCATTTCTGCATATTTTGTTAGATCCATGATAAAAGCAAACAGAACAACCACCCGCTTATAGGTTGACAGCGTAGTGGGTTCTTTTGGAAGATCTGTGATCGTTGTCTTTGACAAGCATCATGGTGTAGTTTTGCCTCAGACACTGTATTCTATGGTGAAACATGAAGAGACACTATTTTCCTTTTTCTGCGTAGTATCTGAATGTTATCTCATTCTGCCTGTATATGTTGCTTGTTGAGCACAGCTGTATTCCACAAAACTGCTGGGTGGATGGGGAAATATGCACATACACCACACCTTTTGAATAAGGAGCACTTAGTTTTGGAATGCATCACTGCAATTCAGTGCTAGACTTAAAATCACTCTGGTCTACAGTTCCTAAAATGGAGAGAAATCTTCACACCCATGGAGACAGCATGATGTTTCTAATATGTTCTTTATTGAAAATCACTGTTGAGATGCTGCAGTGCCAAGTCTATGAATTCCAGACAGCATCTGAAATGTTTACATAGGTAGAAAATGAAAGTGGAGGAGGAAAACCAGTACAAACAGAGAAAATGTTTTGCAGAATTACCTTTCCATCTTTAACATTGTGCTGAATTTAGACTGTTATTGTGTGTTACTGGCATTTGAAGTTACTCAAGAGCAGTTCCTGACTATGTATCCTAAGCATTTCTCCTAGCATATCCATCCAATTAGCAATGTTTATAGCACTTTTTATAGAAATTTTTCACTTTGGTTAGGTCAGTTTTATTTTCTTAAATTTTCATTTGTTTATTACATTAGGATTTTTGCCCTCCTCTCTGTTACTGAAACATCTTGTATGCTTTTTTTGAAAGTTGGGCATCAGACAGCAAAATACCTAGTGCGCTTCTTAGCCCTCTGTTAACGCTTGCCGATGAGAACAAGAGCTGCTTTCTCAAAGTGTAAAGTTTTGCTGGATTTTGAGTTCAACTCAGTTCAACTGTTTTGTAGAACATTATACTTTACCTTGTCTTCTGCATATTTATACTTTATGGTCATCTTCATTGTCTTTAACAAGCACAGGCATTTTGGAAAGTTGGTTTTTTATTTTGTTTGTGTCATGTCCTGCCCTCAGGTATGAGTGGGGGGGAGAAGTGACTCAGGTTCCTGGGTCCCCTTTGGTTGGAAAACAGTACACACAGTACTTAAGGTCCGCAAACAAAAGGCTTTTATTTTGCAGGTTGGTCCAAATGGTGTATGATTTGTTGGCAGAAGGATTTACATTATTGTAGGTTCAATTGGGAAACATAAAAAGTTTGCAGCATATGCAGGGCTGTAGATGTTATATTACTATGTTACTTATAAAAGGGAAAGCAGAAGTATGGGAAAGAAAGAAGAGAGAGAAAGATTTCACCGTCCTTATGGCTCCGTTGTATGTGTGATGGAGTTCTCAGTCTCAGATCCAGTGATGTGCGGTGTCCTCTGGTGTCTTGTTCAGTTCATGCGGTGAGACTGGTGGGCAGAGTGGTCCTCAGGACGGTGTGTGCCGCCAGTGCTGGCACCAGGTGGGTCTTTATAGCCCTCTGGGTTGCCCGCTTGCATAACTTTTAGCCTTGTGTGGAGGTGTTACTGTGAAAGAGAGAAAAGTCTGGGGGGAAGGGGTGACTGATGGACAAGTCTCAGGCCATGTTGAAGGGCCTCAGCTTTGCCCTTTGTGCGGTGCTGAGCATATCAGAAGCTGTGTGCCCTCCGGCAGGTCCCCCACCTCCTGTGTCGCCCGCCGGCCTGAGCTGTGGCTCTTTAGCTTGTTGTTGATATGTAAATCGCAATTCACCCTATACTGAATGTATCATCTCCTGTGGCTGGATGAACTGGTTTTGCCACAGTGTTTCAGCCATTATCCTTATCAGTACATGACAGTTTATGGTGTTTGTTTATTTGTTTATGTTGTTTATTTGTTTGGGGGGTTTTTTGTTTGGTTGTTTGGGTTTTGTTGTTGTTTTCGGGGTTTATGGGGCGTGTTTTTTGTTGTTTGGTTGTTGTCTTTTTTTCCAATGTAATTGATACTTGATTCTTCAGTTATGATTAATACAAAGATAAAGGCTGAAGTCTTACACTGATATTGCAACAGCAATGGAGGAGGCAGCTTATTATACTTCTCTAGAGTATTTTGCATCATGTCATGCAAAAAAAATCAACTAAAATTCAAGATTTTGCACAATTGCTCTTCTGAGCAGCGTGGATCACTCAGATATGTCTGAGAGTCCATATTTATCAGAATAAACAAGCACACATTGGAGTGGGTGACAACCAGTTATCTGGCCAGGTGAGTTTTTTGAACATGTTGATTACTCCTTTCTTTTACAACATGAAGATTTTCGAAGGAGTGGCTTCATGTAACATCTTCAAAATATTGTGGATGACAGTGGAGTTGTTACTAACATGACAATACACAATAGTGATCAGTAATGCACATGGAATCACTTTTGTTTATTAATTGCTAAGAATTATTTGAATTTAGACAGATAGGATGTTGCTTCCTGTTAACTGCAGTCTAGTTGAAGAAATCAGGCTAAATATGTGCATGTTACATATTCTTGTGGGAAGTTAGCAGACCATTAAAGAGAAGGACTTGAGGGAACAGGTGAATGAAAGATTGGACATGAGCTGGCAATGTGCTCTTGTAGCCCAGGAGGCCAGTCGTACTTTGGGCTGCATCAAAAGGAACGTGGCCAGCAGGTCAAGGGAGGTGATTCTGCCCCTCTGGTGAGACCCCACCTGGAGTCCTGTGTCCAGCTCTGGAGCCCTCAGTGCAGGAAAGACATGGACCTGTTGGAGAGGGGCCAGAGGAGCCACAGAAATGATCAGAGGGCTGGAACAGCTCTCCTACGAGGACAGGCTGAGAGGGTTGGGGTTGTTCAGCCTGGAGAAGAGAAGACTCCAGGGAGATCTTTTTGCAGCCTTTCGGTACTTGAAAGGAGCCTATAAGAAAGATGGGGACAGACTGTTTAGCAGGGCCTGTTATGACAGGGCAAGGGGTAATGGTTTTAAACCAAAGGAGGGAGATTCAGGCCAGACATGAGGAAGAATTTTTTTACAATGAGGGTGGTGAAACACTGGCCCAGGTTGCCCAGACAGGTCGTAGATGCCCCATCCCTGGAGACATTCAAGGCCAGGCTGGACAGGGCTCTGAGCAACCTGATCTAGTTTAAGATGTCCTGGCTTATGGCAGGGGGTTGGACTGGGTGAACTTTGAAGGTCCCTTTCATCCCAAAGTATTCTATGATTAAAGCTGCTGGTTCACCATGGAAGCTCTTTCAGTGTTTCTGTTAAAACATTTGTGACTGGAACTAAGTGTCCTGAGCTGTGCAAGTAAAATAGTGTTCTTTGGAAAACAAAGTTACTATTTTAATGAGAGAAGAGAGTGTGGTTATGCCATTTATGAGTTCAGACACATTCGTAGCAGCTCATCTTTTAGGAATAAGACAGTGAAGTTTCTCTAAACAGTTTTGGTATTGCAGAGCTTTTTATGTTTTATTTTGACAGCTTCAGAAATTGCTCACTATGGATCCAATAAAGAGAATTACCTCAGAACAGGCTATGCAGGATCCCTATTTCTTAGAAGATCCTCTTCCCACATCTGAGTAAGTGGTCAGTTTATTAATCTATCAGTCAGTCCAGAGATGCTTCAGAAATGTGTGCTTTCTCTCTGCTATAAATATGTTTGTGATTATTGAGCTAAATACTTACTGTCTAACAATGAAAGAAAGCTATAACCACTAAAATGCCGTTTGTGGTTTTTAAAATTAAGTAGCATTCCTATTAATCTCTTGCTTTATGGAACTTTGATCCCATTAGTCGCAGCACTAATCTTGTTATTCACTGGCAGGTTGATTATGCATGCTACAGATCTTTGTAGACAACTGCTAAGTGCCTGCAGGTCCACTTCTCTGCTCCAGAATGCCAGATGACACTCTCTAATTAGTTTACATTTTTCTGTCTTAGCCTTTGTTGTAAATTCAGTGGGTGGGGGAAGTCAACTGTGCGTCTCTGTGCTGTCATCCTTAACAACTTAAATCCATTTTCTGTAGACGCTCCTCTCCTTTGTTTACGCAGGGAGATTTACCGAAGGAAGAAAATTTAGGGACAATGAATGATTTCATTAAAAATTAAGCTCCCCTCCCAAAAGACTAGCCAGAGAGCATGATTGTACACCTTTTTAGGAAAGCTATTAGTACATCCTGTGTATGATTCTCTGCCATTATCTAGGGAAGAATTTATAAAATATGGTATGTATATTTATAAGCAATTAATTAAAAATTAAATTATTTCATGAAAGCCTACTGGATTATTTATAACAGCTCCTGACCTGTCTCTGTGATTTAATGTTGTGATGTGAATGATTCGCTTTTGCAGAAATTGCTTTTAGGACAGTGTTTGGTTTTTTTCTTAACTTTAGAGCTTTAGATTGGCATTTTAATGTGAATACACAATGAGTAATGCTAACAACTGTACAGAGACTTTATTATAAATACGTTCTGCTGATTAAGGGCAGGTAAATATTAGTTTATGCTCGCAGTAGCGAATTAATGTAGACCATGAGATATGAATTGACAGATGAAATTTCTAGTTATTTTTAAACTTTGTTCCAGGTTGTTTTATTAATAGTCAGTGGAGTGTCCAGGTGTATTTTAGTTGGTCCTGAGATGGTGAATTACATGATAGCTGGATAAAGGTAGCTCTTTATGCCCTTGCAGATATCTGACAGGTGGTGTGCCTTTTCAGCCACCAGTTTGGTCACCAGTTATCAGAAACTGTGAAAACTATTAGGAGTTTAAATGAGTATGTAAGAGGCAACTGAAGATTAATGACTTTAGAATATGATGAAAGTTAGGCAGGGCAAACTTCTCCATTAGTTACAGGCAACTTGAAACTAGCATGGGTGAAGTATAAATCTTACAGGTCTAACCCTTCTGTTCTAATACAGTGATAAATAGACTTTTTTGGGGGGCAGTGTTTTTGCAGGTTGTCAAATCCCTTACCCAAAACGAGAATTTTTAACAGAAGAAGAACCAGATGATAAAGGAGACAAAGTAAGTACTGGAAGAACAGTATCATGATGCTTCACTGGCTTTCACACTATTTCCTGTTTTCATGTTATTTCCCGTACTGCTTTTGAGTTGAAATTTTTCTTTGTGTTTAAACAATTGAGAAGAACCAGCAGCAGCAGCAGGGCAATAACCACACTAATGGAACTGGTCATCCAGGGAACCAAGACAACAGTCACACACAGGGACCCCCACTGAAAAAAGTGAGAGTTGTTCCTCCTACCACTACCTCAGGTGGACTCATCATGACCTCAGACTATCAGGTAATTGTTTTATTCGTGTATTGTGTATTTGGTGCTCATGTTTACAGCACTGTTTCTTTAAGCTAAAAAAGTAATTTTCTAAACATCACTGTATTAACTGGTATTTTTTAGCATCTTTCAGATGTATTTAGTTGATGTAAATTGATATGCTCTTTAGGTTAGTGGTAAGGAAATTAAGACCAGAGATTATTACCTTTATATTAGGAAATGCCAATTTTGGACCAGGAGCCTGTTGTGCTGCATTCTGTATCACCTAAAAATACCATTCTTTATTTGAAAAAGCCCGCAGTGGTAGGAGGTGAAGGATATTGCAGTAAACAAGTTGTGAAATAAGAACTGGAACAGGAGTTTTAGTTGGGCAAATAGGTGGGAAAGCTGCATTTTGGATGACAAAACAGAAAGACTTGATATGATGTTGTCTTAATCTCTGAAGACCAAGAGAGATTCCAGGTTAAGTAAGCCCAGTATTACAGATCTGAAGAGACAGGTGAGGTGGTGGCAATCAATGAGTGAGGAAGATGAGGAGTTTAGGAAAAAAGCTTTAGGAAATCTTGAAAATGGTGTTCTAGCCTTCCTGCATTTGAGCTTGTGCTCAGACATTAGGAAGTGGAAGACTCTGGAGCAGAAGACTGAGAGTCATGCCAGGGCATGATGCCTGATTTTGTAGGTTTGGATGAGGTTATGCCTGGAGACTGGGGAGAAGAAAGTTAAGGACAGAACCTTTAGGTAGTGCAAGCTGAGAAACTAAAAAGAGGAGCAAGGAAGACTTGAAATGATGTGCACAGGAGCAGGTAGAGAGGTGGCAGATTTTGAAAGCCTAGGGAAGAGCAGATTTCAAGAGGAGGCATGCTGGTGGCAGTGTTTGCCTGCAGGAACTATTACATACTTGTTCACGTGGAGTGCATAGTACATAAGGACAACTGGAGCAGAGTCTGGGATGAAATCAAAAGATGGGGAAGTCAGAAATTAGTGGTGGTGTTTTCAGTTAATTTAAAGCTTAATATCTAAATCTGAGACCCTAATATCGGACCTCACTTAGCTTATGCTTATATTCTGTAGCAGAACTTGGGGACAGTTGAAGAATGGTGTCAGTAAAACTGCTGCTGTCAACTTACTTTTCACAGTTTGATGCTGTTTCTCAAACATCAATTGGCTTTGAAATCTTGTATTTCAGAGTTTGTTCCTGAGAGTACCAGATATCCTCCAAGGCTGCCTGGGGGCATTATCCTCATGTTTACATAAATCTGTATATTTCCAGCATTGACCAAAACTTGAAAGTACTACAGAATGTAAAATAAGGTCATTTTCAGGAGCTTTATTGTGTAACCCTTCATATAGTTCCCAAGTGCCTTTGTGCCCAGGACATCAATAGCAGATCAGTTTTCAGATCATTCTCCTTGAACAATTTTTAGTCATTTGAAACATTTAGTCAAATTTTTAGTCATTTGAAACAGTGGTCAGCCTTAACTACAGTGCTGCAATGTGAAGTGCCTCCAAGTATTAACATAATCCTTTTTTTTTAGTTGGATTAGGTATCACAGAGCACCCTCTTACAGGAGCCTCATCCCTTTCAGTTTGGCAAGCTGCAGCCGATTGCTGCTTTGGCCTTTTAGCTGCCTCTTTCCACCACTTCTGTGTGTGTGAATTTTTAAGAAGGCAAATGCAGCTGCAGCTCTTCATCTTCCCCTCATGTTGAGTCATATCTGAGGGGACTGATGGTGAGTTTGCCTGTGCTCTGTCAGGGAGCCCCCATTTACATGCCCTGTTTACCTGGAGCCAGTCACTAGCGGGTTCCACAGGGATCGATCTCAGGGCCAGCGCTCTTCCATGTTTTTATAAATGACTTAGACTCAGGCCGTCAGGGATTGCTTAGTAAGTTTGCTGATGACATAGACTCGGGGGAGTTGTCGACACTTTCGAGGGCAGAGAGGCCCTGCAGAGAGATCTGGACAAATTGGAGGACTGGGCAATCACCAACCACATGAAGTTCAACAAGGGCAAGTGCTGGATTTTGTTCCTGGGACCTGGCAACCCTGGCTGTACACACAGACTGGGGGATGAGATGCTGGAAAGCAGCTCTGCAGAGAAGGATCTGGGGGTTCTGGTTGACGGCAAGTTGAACATGAGCCAACAGTGCGCTGTGGCAACCAAGAGGGCAACCATGTCCTGTGTGCATCCAGCACAGCATTGCCAGCCGGGCAGGGAGGTCATTGTCCCGCTCTGCTCCGCACTGGTGCGGCCTCACCTGGAGCACTGTGTGCAGCTCTGGGCAACACAGGATGAAAAGGATATAAAGCTACTGGAGAGTGTCCAGAAGAGGGACATGAAGTTGGTGAAGGGTTTGGAGAGGAAGCCGTATGAGAAGTGGCTGAAGTCACTTGGTTTGTTCAGCCTGGAGGAGACTGAGTGGAGACCTCATGGTGGCTACAGCTTCTTCACAAGTGGAGGAGGAGGGACAGGCGCTGATCTCTTCCCCCTCGTGACCAATGACAGAACCCGAGGGAATGGCAGGAAGATGTGCCAGGGGACGTTTAGGCTGGACATTAGGAAAAGGTTCTTCCCCCAGAGGGTGGTGGAGCACTGGAACAGGCTCCCCAGGGAGGTGTCACAGCCCCAAGCCTGACAGTGTTCAAGAAGAGACTGGACAACACCCTCAGACACATGGTGTGAACTGTGGGGTTGTCATGTGCAGGGACAGGAGTTGGACTCAGTGATCCTTTGGGTCCCTTCCAACTCAGGATGTTCTATGATTCTACCTGCCCTTCACCCTGTTTTGCTGCTGCAGCGTTTTGAACAGACTTCAGCTTCCACTTCTGTGAGCAAGAGCTGAGGTTTGCTAGTTGAGAAGTCAGAAGACTCAAATTGCCTTGGCAGGAGTTGACATTGGTTTGTTTTCAGCTCATGCTCATCAAAACTTTTATACTCTCAGATAATCCATCTCAGGATGATAGCTGGGGGCAGCCCTTGTCAACAAACATAATTTCAGAATACTTTTGCCTTGAGATAGTGACAGCTGCTACCTTGCTATCCCAGGAGCTCTTACTGGTAGCTTGGCTGCTCACGACTAATCTTTTTGCTATCTCTCTAGGAGGCAAAACACCTGCTTTTCAAAAAAAAAATACATCTCCCCCCAAGCCTTTTGAGAAGGCGATGGGTAGAATTATTCTGATTAAGGTATCTGGAAAGCATGGTGATTAAAGGGAGGAGATGTGAACTTGCTGGCAGTAGGACAAAAGCAGTTAAATGCTGCCTATTGGTGATTTCAGGTCTCCCTGAAAGAACTTCCTCACATTTTTTTTCTTCTGATCCTGCAGCTTGAGGATACAGCAGACAAATATTACAATACAGCCCTCTGTTTTAATCAAGCACCCGTTCCTTTGTTCTTCATTTAATTTGCTCAAGTTCCCTATATAAAGCTTGTGAAGAAGGATTGCCATCTCCTGGGCAAGGCAAACTAAGACAGTTTCTCCATCCATTCAGAAGTGGAATTGCTCTCTGCAGAGCAAGTTGACCCTATATCCTTTTCTGCCATGCATAAAAATAGTAGACACATGGCACGCAGGCTTCCTTGCCCTCTCATTTAAATCTGCAACGTGACACTTCGAAAGGCAACGTGACTAAACAGACTGAAGCAATTCCACTACTCTGAGCTTCTGCTTGTGGTAACCCCCTGGGTGCTTAATGGTATTTAGGAAGGAATGGTTATTTACATTTGTTCTTAAACAAAAGCCATTTGTTGCACTGGGTGTAATGAAAGAATCTAATTTTTAATTGCTTCTGTCTTAAAATAAGATCTGTTTTAGGAGTAGGATGCGGAAAGTGTTTACAACTGACATGAGCGGTCAGTTTTTCAGTGGTTAAACTTGTGATAGTTTCCTACGTACAGGAGCTGCACCGAAAGAATATTCATGGATTTTTGCTCTCTGGAGTGCATCATATATTTGTTACGTGGAGAAGGGTGATCCAGAGCTGTGACACTTCTGTTGAGGAGTGCCTTAGTCCCTCTCTCAAGGCTGAAAGCAAATGTCACAGAAGTGCAGTCTCTGTGCAGCTCGGCAGTGCTGGTTTGTTCCTGCTGACGTTAAATGCTGGTCCAGCCATTTCTTCCCCTTTACACTACACACCCTCAGAGAATCCCCTCAGTCCTGTGAGCACATGTTAACAGGTAGAGTTTGCCTTTTCATTTCTGCCATCATCTCAGCATCCTGATTTATAGCTTCATGATGTGTAAATAGAATTGGAGCAGGCAGTTGCTGGTTTGCTCAGAGCGTCTTGCAGTGATGAATGCTCTACTCAATAAATAACTGCAGAAATGCTACTTGAAAGGAGCCTCGAGTGACTGTGTGTCCCAGTCCCTCACTTGTAGCAGGACTGTGGCTAATGCTGCATCAGATCAGACATGGCTTTGTCTAGATGAGTTTTAAAAACCTGCATAGATGGAGACTTTGCAGCCTCTCTGGGCAAGTTCTTCCAGTACTATACTGGTCTCTCAGACATTTCTTTCTCCCCCCACTCCCCTAATGTCCAACCTGAGTGTCCCAAGCCACAACCTATGGCCATTTCCCCCTGAAATATCTGGTTCCACTGAGAAGCCTGCGGCTGTTGTCTTTAACTCTCCTTCAAGTATTGGTAAGGCCGCTGCTAGGTGATACCTTAGCCTAAATTATCACAGTGCTCTCAGCCTTTACTCCTGGGTTACACAAAAGAGTGGCAAGCTTATCCTTTGTGTAGGAATATCTCTGGAGTAATGCAGAGTGGCTCATCAGCAGTAGGATGCATTGTTTGGACCTCACCCCAACACCTTCCTATCAGGGGAAGGGAGCAAGCGGAGAAGACCCCTGCCATGAGCGGTGGTGGCCTGGTGCCGCGTTCAGGGGTACCAGAGCCAGCTGGAGGGCTGGCTGGAGGTTTGACTATGGGGGGTGGACATTCACAGGACGTGATTTGGGTGGATAACCGAAGAGTGGTAACTGTCACTTTCTAATCTGATATTCCTGATGTTCATACCTGCACCTGCTGTGATCAGACTAAGTGCAAGGTGTTTTGTGCTGTCCCTGTTCTGAAGGATGTGTTTCCTCTGCTTGTACCCCCCTGCAGCGTTCCAACCCCCATGCTGCCTACCCCAACCCCGGACCAAGCACATCGCAGCCACAGAGCAGCATGGGGTATTCAGCTACCTCCCAGCAGCCGCCCCAGTACTCCCATCAGACGCACCGGTACTGAGCTGCATCCCAGGAACGCCCGTGCACTGTCGCTGATGCTGCGGGACCGGCCGCGCAGCTGCCCGCCTGGAGCCCGGCGTGGGCCACGAGAATGTACTGTACAACCACCCCTCCCACCTGTCCGGCCGCCACCACACACCCCCTTCCACAGCGCCCAGTGGCGGCTCCCGAATCGTACCTGGCTTTTGGGGTTAGACTTGAAGAGAAAGTGCTAGCACAGTTTGTGTTGTGGATATGCTACTTCCATAATTTACTTGACATGGTTCAGACTGACCGATGCTTTTTTCTTTTAATTTTTTTCAGTGACAGTCTGTAGCAGTTGAAGCTGTGAAATGTGCTAGGGGCAAGCATTTCTGTTGTCGTATGTGGTGAATTCTCTTGATGTAACAACTTTATCTGACCAATAGTACACAACATCTTTGGTACTTGAAGCATACAGTTTATGTTACCATGGCAAAAAAGCAAACTAACCATGACTCCGATTGAGACGATTTTGATAGACATTTATTTTAGTGACTTTTGTGGGTTGGTTTGTTTTCCACCTAGATCAGTGTTTTATGACCGACACGATTGCTATGATGAGATTTTTTTTTTTCGAAGAACATGAAAACATTTGCATTTTTTTCCAGCAATTACGAATGTCCCAAAGATTAATTTCTGACGTAAGTTTTCGGGTTTGTTTTTAACTCTATGACTTGACTGGTATTAAAGCTGCTATTTGATAGTTAAATAAGTATGTTGTCATTGATATAAACATGTTTGGTTCAGCAAACAAACTAAAATGATTGTCATAGACAGTGTTTTATTTTTTTCCTGTTGGTGTTAATGGTTTGTGAGCATGCTTTGAGATTAAAGAAGCATGAATGATATTTCCTAAAAAGGTGCGGCATCCATTCAGATATTTTGTCATGATTTTTGAGAACCAGCTTGGTGTAGTGGATTTTAAATTTTGTTCACTTAATTATTTTTTTTAAAACGTTCGCACGTTGTTTAGGGGTGCCATTGCTACAGCGAAGGATCAAGGTGTTAGGAGAGCCTTAGAATTTATGAGGAAAAACTTACAATGTACTGTATCAAACTATTTTACATGAATGACACAAGTATTCTGAATTAAAAAATCAAACATTGTTAAAACAAGGTGTTATGTAATAAATTTATTTTTCATAAATCTGCATATGACCTTTGCCTGTATTCCTTTTTATCAGTGACAAGACCCTGCTCCCCCGTCGTACATCCATATCGAGTTGTGTCCTGAGAAACAGTATCAGACAGGAATTTTTCTTGCAGCAAGCAGGTTTCCATTAACTGCTGAGAAGCATTCTTTATTTTAAATAGCAGAAAAAAATACAGCGCCTTCATAACATGTCATTAACCCCGTTGCGTACACGTAGCTGATCAGCCGGAGATACACTGAACATGGGTTTATTACCAGCTACATTTCACAGATCAGACAGCGCCTTTTCATCTACAAAATCTAGAGATGTTCCTGTCTGAATAGTTCTTCTAAGGTTTCTGTGGTATCTAATATTGCTCCATGATTTTATGACATAAATATATACAATATATGCAGGGTTTTTTTTTTCTGCTTCATGTAGTGTGAATATCAACTGCTATGATCTGTTCAAATGCACTGAGCTGCTGATGGGGGCAAAAGAAAAGCAGATCGGTAGCCAGCCTGAAATGCAAACCGTGTTTGAGGTGAAGATGAAATCAGCTGAGTAGAGGTTTAAGTATTCAGGAGACTTAAAACTGAAGAAAAAAATCTGAGTGCAGTTTATGCTGCTTTAGTAATAGTGCGCGATACACTCTGCGTTTTGCCATAAGTGCTGTAAAAATCTGGCTTTCTTCAGTTTCTAGAATAAAAATACATATACAGGTGGGAGTGCCTGAAACATCTTTATTTGTTTTAAAATTAAAGCCTTTTTTCATCCTTAATTTATGTATAGGCTTTGAACTTGATTGTTCACTGTCTCTGCCCTCTTACCAGGTACTAATATGGTGTCAAGAGTAACTTTTCTTTGGCCTAGAATTTTTGCTGTCTTGTTGAAGCATACTCATATTAGTGCATAACAGTTAATGTTATTCATATTATTTGATACCAGTGCTTTGCTTAAAAGTAGCAGGTTGGCTTTAATTTCAGTTTTGCAAAGGGAAATGCATCCAACTGACAAAAAGGACTCTTGCCATTAGTTTGCACTTGAATTTAATTTTCCTATTAAGAAGGTATTTGAGATGAAGACACAGCTTATCAACTAATTATAATAAAACTAAATTATACTCTACATTTAGTTCTAAATAGTCTGCTGCTCTTGGTAACTTAGTTCATTCTTACTGCAGTATTTGTAGACATATTGCAGCTTACATCAACAAACTGAGATCCTACGGGGGAATAAAACCTTGATGTTTGATTTTTTTCTCGTGTCTCTGCTGGTCATTCTGGAGGAGGAATTTGACGTTTCTTTCTCTAGAACGGCAGAAAGAGAAGGTTTTTCTGTGCTTGGTATAACCTCTAACACCTTCAAGATGTGGTGTATTTCTGTTGCAGAGAAGGTTAATCCTATAATATCTGTGACAATCACAAATAATCTCTATCAAATAAGTTTGGTATCTGTTTTGTTTCTTAAATACTGGTTTTAGGAATACTGAGAGCAAGGCTCTACGTTATTTTCCTGAACTGTAAAATAAAACACATCTGTCCCCGTTTTGCTCCGGGCAGGGGCTTTATGTGAGGGTTCCAGAAACAGGGGAAGAAGGCAGCACCTTTGAGGACATTTAATAGAAGAACCGCAAATGGGCGGGCGGCCGGCACGCAGCAGCCGCCTGTGGGATGTGTCAGCGTTTCTGACCAGATTCAAGAGCTTCCAAGCTTTTCATTTTTCACCACCTATTACCTGGACCAGTCCCAATGTATTTCAAGTAGCTGGAGTCTGGGAGCCTGTCTTCCTTGCTCTGCTAAAAGAACAAATTGTTTTTCTAGAGTAGGCTTATCTTAACTTGATTGTGAGGGTAAATATGCTGTTGCGCTTTCGCCTTGGCAGCCACAGCGAGCCCAGTTCCTGGCGGCTCTGAATTTATCCTGTTTGGTAAGGACCCAGCTTCTTTAGGAAGCAATAAGTAACTTCAATGATCCCTTTTAAAGAGGGTTTCAGTGATGGGAGGAGCAGTCTGAGGGAGGGAACAGGAGTCTGGTTCGATCCCGTCCGTTCCTGTGTGTGTATCAATAGGGAAACACTCGCTGTGAGTTGCCCGTGGCAGTGCCCAAGCGATGCGCCGTGAGGGGCTGGCCAGCATTAGCTCAGGTTTTCTTTCGGCTTCCTTTTCCCTTCATTCTGAAGGCACCGCAGGGCAGAGTCTCTTCTGGGTCTGGGGTGATCCCTCAGGTAGCTGGGGCAGGAGAGGAGCGAGCAAACGTGTCTCTACAAGTTCCATTTTAGTTTCTGTGTGCAGTGCTTAGTTTTTGTGGGATTTATGTTTCCATGCTTTGCTTTCTCAGGGGAGATGCTTGATGCAGGTGGCAGGTGTATGCCATTGCCTGTTCAAACAGTGTCACAGTCCTTGGTGCCTCGTTTGTGTTGGATGGGCTCCTCCAGAAGAAAAGAGCAAGTTGCTCTGTGTTTCTTCGCTGAGGGCCATCCACAGCTCAAGTGTGGCCATGGTAGCTTTGCACAAAGCTTTCTCTACAACATGGAACAGCACATTTCTGTGAGACTGATCATTAGCATGTTCTCATTTCTGATCATTAGGATGTTGTGCTGTCAACTCAACCTTCCTTTACTAACTGCAACAAGATGATGACAGCAAGGCGTGAGTGAAGCGTGCAGGTGTTGGCCACGTCATGTGAAATGGCCTTAAGCCCTGTCAAAAAGGATCCTGGAAGCTGTTCCGATCATTGTCACCTTCTTGTATGTCTTTTGCCCATTCAGACCTCAGCAGAGGTGACAGTGAGAACAAGGGTTAGAGTCAGCTGCGAGTGAAGGTTTTATGTGAAGAAATGACTTGTGCTGCTCCCCAGTGTCCATCAATTTCTTTCTGAAAGTGCTCTCTGAACAATAAGCAGCTCCTGTTGTATCTCCCCCAAGCCCATCCTGGCATCACTGAAAGGCAAGCTCTGATCTCTGCCTTTCACGTGTGGTGGCTGTTGATTTCATGGGTACGGTCAGGTCTTTGACTGCCATGGAGTGGGACAATGGTGGTGGGATGGAGCCCGCAGGATCTTGTATTGGTTGTTGTCTGTCAGAAAGGAAAGACACAGATTATATCTTGGAGCCAGGGGTGAAGTTGAGAACCTGCCATTTGGACTAAATGTTGTTGCCTATTTTCTGCAAAAGGACTGAGGGATGTGGTGTTCCCTACATGCTCTTTTATTTACAGCACTGAACAGAGCAGCCTGTTTTTGTTGGGTAGCGCCATGTCTCAGCATCTTCCTCTAGGCTGACAGTGCTTCAGTACGCCAGTTCTGAGGCAATTTAATAGCCAGCATCCCTTGAGAACAAGGTAGATGAGCTTAATTCAGTGTGATTTGCTTGTCACAGCTATGAATAAAGAACACTTTGTGAAATCATGTCAGACATATGAGCGATGGGATGTACAAACTGTGCTCTAGCAGTAGGAGAGGTAGAGAAAAAGGTGTTTACCCTCTGAAAGCAAAAAAGAAACAAAGCTGCTTCTTCCACCAGGACTTTTGCCGTAAGTTCCTCTCGAGGATTTTAAGCAGCCTTGTCTCGTTGGTTGGTTTCAGTGATGGCAGAAGGCAGCTGTCTCCAGAGGAATGTCTTCTGTTAAAGGGATCCTGTGCCGTAGAGCTTGGCACCAGCACTCATGTTAATGAAGCCATTGCCCTGGGGTGACACACACCAGCTCCAGCCCAGAATGGGAATCTGGACAAGGTCCATCGCTGCTCTGAAAGCTCCTGTGTCACAAGATGCTGAAAAGCACTTTTCAGCCTGCCGGGTTTAGGTTGTCTTTCCTTGGCCCTCACATGCAGCTTTAATACCCCTTTGTGTCTCTGGTCCTCCTTAGGTGGGCTGGGTTCTCCACCTGAGCCAGGGGAGGTGCAGAAGGGGCGAGTGCAAGAAGCACCTGTTATTTAAGTGGTGCAGCGCATCTTGGCACATAACCCCGTGCCCACAGAAGCTCCAAGGACAGCCTTTACAGCATCAGCTTTCAGGAAATGTTTCCTTTTCCTCAGCCTGGGGTGTGGGAAAGCTGCAGTGTGCTTGGAGCAAGCACCAGCTTCATATTTGTGGGAGCTTTGGACTTGTATGGTGCTTTATCCACAGTGTCTGAGGAGCAGCAGCCTCTGCCACCCCACCAGTTACACAAGGAATGCAGCAAGTGGACTGGTGAAGGGAGGGATACGAGGGAGGGATGTGTGTAAGGAAGGTGCCTACAGGAGTGCTGAGATGAGAGCCGGAAAGCCCAGAGCAGACACTTATGGAAGGCACCATTACACCTTTCCCATAGGTGCTATATGGGAAGGTGAAGAGGTATTGTCCTACCTTGTGAGGCAGGACATCTCTAACGGGAGCTCATTCCTTCTCTGAGTCACTGGGCCAAAATCTGACAGTGTCCTACGTTTGTGTCTCCAGTTTATGCAGGGTTGCCTAAAGGCAAGGTATCCAGCAGCTGGTCTTCCCACAAGATGCTGGCAGGGTGTGCACAGAGCTATTCTTATCAATCAACTTTTTAAATTAAAATTCTTTTGCTGTTTATAGTATTTTTACATAGGGACCCGTAGGGCTTCCTACACCAGCCAAACTCGTCCTTAGTGAGTTCTTCCTGTTAATGGGTAGGGAATTCTAAAGAATAAATTGTTTAGCATGCTTCGTATCAGCTTCAGCCACGTAGATCAGAATATGGAGATACCAGCAGGTTGTGGAGAAGGATTCTTTAGAATAAATTCTCCATTTGGGTGCCGAGAATGATCACTGTGGTGGCTGTGTGCTTTGAGGCGTGCTCACCTCAGTGGGACGGTTCATACACAGCTCAGGCCTTCTTGAAGTCCTCTGTGGACAGGCTTCAGGCTTTGCCCTGGCTCTCTGCCCCATCTTACCTTCAGAAGATCAGGAGAAGGTGGGAGAAGTGTGATGTCCCAGCCCAGGAACTTGGAAATCTCTATATAAGCTCCTAATATGTGTTCCACTACCACCAGCCAAGTGAGTATGTAAGAAATCCCTGCAGTTTATTTACATGCCGGACAAAACCAGCTGGTTTGAAAATCCCACCCCAGTTGCCTTGGAGGCTCTGCTGTGAGAGCCCCACCGGGGCTTGTCCGCAGAGCAGCCTGTGCCTCCCGAGTGACGGGCAGCCGCTGCCTGGGGACGAAGAGCAGCTGCCTGATCAGATCTCACCCAGCCCTCGCTCTGTGTGCGAAGAGGTGAGCCTGTCATTTGCAATCACACGCTTCTCCGGCTCCCTGGGAGGCACCAGCGCTGCTGGTCGGGTCTGAGCGCAGGAGGAGGTGGCAGCCGCAGACCGCGAGGTGCTGCTGAGTCCTGCTGGCTGATCTGTACCCTGGGGCTCTGCGGGACAGCGGTGGCTCGAAATGCTGTGGGGATCCGCTGTCAGAAGATGGGAAACCTCTTTTTCCCTGATTGCAAAGTTGAAGAGCGTGTGGATGCTCAAAGGCAGATCAACTTGCCCAAAGGGGGACTGAAGGAGGAGAACACCTGAGGGTGCACGGTTGCTTTACACAGCACTTGGTTGATGGTGTTGCTTGAAGTGTTTGCCGGGAGCTGCAATCCTGTTCTCAGCCCCCACAGGGATTTATTGCCGTGCCCTTCCCTGGCAAACTGGGAGGAGTGTAGCACCCCAAATGTGTGTACGGTGGGATGCAGTCACTGGGAAAACTGGTGACGCGGGCACAGAACCGCTGCTCTGACAAACTGCGAGCTGGGTCATGTTTACATTAAATGGACCATTTTGGTGAAAATATTACAAAGTGGGAGGTGTCTCTAAGAGTGATTTTATCTTCTATCAGGAGGGAAGACAGCAAAACTGGATCAACATAAAACACAAGAGTGAAAGTTCAGTAAAACAGGGTTTCTGCAGACATTTTGGCTATTTTTCAGCAGGTTGAACAACAAGCTAAAAGCATCACCCCCCTTCTCTAATTGCAAGAGCGATGCCAGCGACCGCTGATGGTTCCTGTTGAGTTCTGTACCTGGACAGAAATACACAAAAGGGAAGGTGGTTTTACATTGCTTTCCCTGCAGAAGACCAACGCCTGCAGGAGAGATTGTGCACATCCCCAGCAACATCACAGGGAGAGATTTTGTGCCTTCATCTCACAGACTTCAGGCTGAAGCTCTACCAGCGACCTTACAGCAAGAATGGTTTAGAGTCAGCAGATGTGGTTTGGGATCAGGATCCCCCAAATAAACCATCACCAAACCCACTCAGGCTTCCAACTCAGGGTGATTGCAAGAGGGAAAAAAATCCACCAAAACCACAACACCTGTCAAACTACAAATCACGGAAGGAAATATGCGGATATGATGTTGACAGTGAAAATACCAAAAATGAGGTAAGAGAAGTTAAAAGGAGTGCCAGAATGAAAAGTAACTAGAGAAAAAGGCAAACCAGAGGTCCGGAGGTGCTCTGGAGGTGCCTGAATCCGAGGGTGCCACAGGGTGGGTGAGGAGGTGGCGGGGTTTGGGGCTGGGCAGCACCAGGGCCTGCGGCTCCCCACCATGCAGCCACGGCCCCTTTGCATCCCCGAATAGCATCGGGGTTTCCCAGTGCTGATCCCCCCAAAATCAAGCCCAAATATCTCACGAAGAAAAAACACATCTCTCTCACAGGTGGTGATCTGGGGGGCATGTTGGTAAGTGACCCCGGGGAGGGCATTGCCCACCCCATGCCAGGGGCAGAGGCAGGGACCGGTGGTGATGCTCTGCAGTGCGGCACCTGCGATGGCTGGTGCATGTCATTGTTTAATACTACACTGCATGAAAGAGAATCTAATAGGAGAGAATGTAGCTAAAACTCCATCTCAAGCTCTTACTGTTCAAGCCTCACATAGAGGATGTTATTTCTAATAAATATTTTAGGCAGTAAAGCTTCCTTCGGAGAGGGCTGCTGCATTCCCGTTGTGTGCCTTCTCATGCGGAGAAGCCCACATTAGCTACTTCCAGTATTCAAACACTTGATATATAGTATCTGTTCTATGGAAAAATGCCTCAGGGTGAAATGTGTTTAATAGAGAGAGGCTAATACGTGCATGATTTATCTCATTTTGGTAAGTTCATGCCTTTAATTCAGTAACCCCATGAGCTACACTTAACTGTATTCAATAAAGATGATCTAAAGGAGATGTTCGTGCAGGTGAAAGATTCAAGAACTGGCAGAAAGGATGTTATAAATAAGTGGGCTTGAAGTAAACAGGGAGCTCAGGCAGAACCCTTCCCCAGGATAAATGTCTTGAGCATCATTAAGCCGGTACTAATGGCTCTGTGTGCTGCAGAAATCTCTTCCTCTGAAAGGAAAAAGCTGTGAGAGAGACTTTCATTAGGGAGAAAATGCCACCTTATGCTCCGGCTGTGACCCAAATCCTGCAGCAATCCGTTGCGAGCTGTCATCTTGGGGAGCAGCCCTGGCAGAGCATGCCGGAACGTCTTGAAATAAGGTGGCGTTATGAAGGGCACAGGAAGGTGGATTTACAAGCAGCCAGAGGAAAGAGGTGTGACAGCCCATGGCTTTATTCTCCACCTGCTTTGGAAAACCTTTAGACACGTACCAGGGTGCACAAAACACTTCTTTACAGAAAATGGTTCATGCAAACTATGCAACAGCAAGACAAGGAAATATGGTCTCTGAAGAGCCATTTGGGGCTGTAATTGCCCAGTTTTAATGTAAAACTAAGGTAAATAGCACTGGAAGCTGAATCACCCGATTGCAGACCTGAAGCACTTCAAAGTTAGGTCTAAAGATATCGTCTGTGCTTCAGAGTTACTGGCTGTATGGAGAAAAAAAGGGCACCGAAAAAGAAAAAAAGGCACTGCAGCATTGACCGTGGCACACACTGTGCACACACTGTGCAAAGGGCTTTGGGATGCAGGGTGGGCATTGCGCCAGCCCTGTACTCATGGCCAGCAGAGCTGTGCAGGAGCCGGCACCAGTGGGTCACTGCGGGCAGCCGGATCTGCCAGCCTGGGCCAGGTCTGGGCTCCCAGCCTCCGCACCAACGGGCCGGTGCTCCAGCCTGCCCCGTAAAGCCAGAAAGCTGTATGGAATTACATTATTTTAAACCCATGGTGTCCTTCAGGCCATGTGTGGGCCAAGCACTGTGCAGCTTTGCTTTACTGACACAAGGGCATCCAGCAGCTTGGAGACATCACCATGAAACACTTCCATGGTCATCTCCTGCCCAGCACCCGGGCAAGCAGCACCCGGTGCCCACCGGCTCACTCAGCGCTGGGGTCTGCAGTGCTCTGCCATACCTGTGGGGAAGCCCCTCGGGGACCATTTTCCTCCCCGATGCTCATTGTAGCACTATGGAGAGCCACGGCCTGTCTGCAGCTGGGCTGCTCTGCTCCTTCACCCTCGGCAAGGAGAAGAGGCAGCGGTGGGTGCAGGGGTGGTCGAAGGTACAGAGCAGTTGCAGTCTTGGGAAAAAGGATGAGAGTTTTTCAGTCCAGCCAAAGGAAGAGGTGATAGAGGGGGCCTGAGGATGGCCAACAGGCCATCTTCCAGCCTCATCCAGGTCAGTGCCTTGGAGACAGCAAGTGAAAGCAGGAGGCAGTGGCTTCAAAGTGGAGAGGTGCTTTCACACATTGTGTTGTTACATGATGGAGCTCTGCCATGAGAGGCTGCCAGTGCTGGCCACAGCTTCAAAACATGGCAGGAAAAAATAATGAAAATAAATTCATCCAAAGGCTATTGCCTACAGAGACATAAACTCTGGGCCGGGAAGTCCCTTGGGTCCCCAGAGGTGGGGAGGAGAGCTTGGGGTGGCACTGCAATGGCTTCACCCTGTCCTTACTCTCCTCCTGTGGCATCTGCTGCTGATAGGGACAAGCCATGGGGTTGGATGGACATTTGATCTGATCAAGAGTGACCACTCCTCTACAACATGAAGTCTCACGTGGTCGGAGCAGCTGTCACCGCCCTAATGGTCAAAGCTCAAAATCTTCAGAAGTTGAAAAATCAGCACTGTAGCAAAGTGAGTAAGAAGAGACACTGAGCTGTCAGTGTTAGAGGAGGGGACAAGAGAGGCAAAGGTGTCACAGTCCCCAAGGCAGGGACTGCTGGTACCACAGCTCCTGCTGCCAGCACCACCATGAGCCTGGGCATCACTGGAGGGAGCGGGAAGGGGCCAGGGAGCTGTAGCAGGAGTTAGCAGGGGCAGAAAGAAGAGCAGATGGAGGAGAGGATAAATGTGAGCAGTGCGAGCACCCCAACCTGTGCAACCATGGTGGTACGCATAGTACCAGGTCCTGTTACTTCCTTCTCCCCCCAGCACTTATGTCACTTGAATAAACAAACCAGGTCTTCTCAGCCCCCAAGGAGGCCTCAGTGCTCCTGGTGCCCACAGTCCTCTCAAAGACCCAGCAGCCAGTGCTGGGGCTTGTACCGAGGAAGCTGTAAGTCTCGTTTCTATTCCAATGCATCATCGCCACAGGGGGGCTGGCATCAGAAGCCTGGGCTGAGGCACAGACAGATGCTCAGCTTGTCTGGGATGGAGCTGTTGTGATGACTGGAGAATGGGAAGGGATTTTCCAAAGCATGTGGCACAAAGCTGACACTTTTTGTTTTTCCTGGTACTTTCAGAAGGGAATTCTATGGCAATGAGCTCATCTGTTTGTAAGGTTCAGCAAGGGCAGCCAAACTGCTCACCCTGTGTGGGCTGCACACAGCCTCCCTGCACCTCACTTGGTCCTCCCCATGGCTAAAGGAGGAGATGCCTGGCCCTGGCACCCCACACCTCCCTGACAGCCAGGCCAAGGAGCCGAGCAGCTCAGCAAGCACCCCAAACAGCCTCAAGTCAGTGGGGTGAAAAGTGCACAATTTGGAGGCACATTTTAAATCACCACAGCTAAAGCCAAAGGAACAAGTCTGTCTGAGCCCTGTGCCCAGGACAACCTCCAAGGGTTTCTTGAGGTCATTTTTGCTCCTTTCCAAATGTTTTGGAAAGTACATTTTTCTCAGCTGATACAAACAAAGACGAGCACTGATGTTTTTCCAAAAGCTTTCCAAATAGGTTGTTGACCAAGGCTGTACAGGCCAGGAGGGGGAATAATAAGGGTGCAGAAAGGCCCTGGAGGGCAGAAAACTTATGGTTGCATTTGTTCCTCAGTCTTTCCAGAAGGTAACTCACTGAGCGTTTTTTTTTCCCTTTGGTTGTTTAAATGTTTGTAGCTGCCATTTATGTAAAAAATCCTCTTTATGTTTGTTACAACTGCCTTTGCACTCAAAATCCACAGAAGTATTATGTATCAAGCACTGATCCTCCTTCCGATACTTTGCACTTGTCTCTTTAGCATCTCTGCTATTTTGCTTGTACATGCTGTGACTATTTTGCACCCCATTTGCTCTCAGCAGCCGTACCCCAGTCGCCTGCCCCAGCACAGCACAAAGCAAAGGAGAAACCTGGGGTAATATGAAAGACACAGTAAAAATGGCAAATGTCTATCTCTCTCTCAACAGATCTGAATAAACCAACCCTTATAAAGATGAAGAGTAATAAAACCCTTAATGCAGCATGATTAAAAAGTTATGGTTCCCCCAGCAACCCGAACTCAGCTGCATCACACGTGCCGAGGCTCGGAGATGATTGACTTTCCTATTAAATTTATGCCTTCATCTGCCTGGGTGTGAGGCAGCTGGGTTAGGGTTGCCATGGGAATGGGAGGTCAGGTTTTGTGCTGGTGTGGATGTGGAGAAACTACCCAGTCCCTGCCCAGCCAGAGCCGGTGCCGCGGTCCTGGCGGCCGCCTGCTCCCAGCATCACCCCGGCTGGCAGTCCAGCCCTGCGCGCGGCACAGCTTTCAAACCCCTTTTCTTTGTCTTTCCTGAAGCTAGTGCTCTAGTGCTGGTGCTTTTGTAGCACTCGCACTTCTCAAAATGTGCCTTTTTTAATTTTTCCTTGGCTTTTTTCAGTTCTCAGCTCCCAGAGAGGCTTGGCACGCTGCCTCCAGTTTGCTATGTAATCAGCTCTGGGTCAGTCCTCTCACTTATCTCACCCTTGCCTTCTCACTTTTCCCTGCCCACCCTTACTGGGAGCACAAGCACCTACTGACCCCTTTTAGATGAGAGCTCAGTGAATCATTTTTATAAAATATATTTGATTAATGTCCTGAATATTTTGGCATTTCCAAAACCTGCAGGTGATCCCATGCCCCTGCTCATTTGCTCAGGATGATTTGTGAATCTGGTCCCCAATCAGCAATGGTCCCTAAAGCAATCAAACACCAGTGGGTACAAAGAAATACCCAGTTCGTTTTTTGCAGGGGAGCTTTGTGAGTAATGCAGGTAAGGAACCCTGTGGTGAGGAGCAAACCCAAAGCAAGAATAAGGTATGAATTCTGCAAGGGTAATTAGCCTTTAGGAAATCTCAACCAGGATATATGAGCTCTCTGTCACGTTAGGATTTTAATCAAGACAGATCATCTTTCTCACAGATTCACTCCCTGGGCACAAATTACCCGTCTGGATGCAGGAGTTCCCGGCTGCGGTTTTATGTCTGATGTTATACAGAGGGTCAGGGTGGCTGATGGTAATAGCACCCCTGGCCTTCCAATTTATGACTCTATGAATTTCAAACTGTTCATTCACTTGTGACATGGGTAATTTATACCAAGTGAAATGTCACCCAGTCAGAGAGCAGAAGCAATGCCACGTGGGTGCTGGGAGAAGCAGCTCGGCACCAGTGGGTCCCGGTGCGCCACGAGTGGCTCCTGTCACTTCAGCCCATTAAAAGTACACTTTGGACGAGTCGGTCACACAAAGAAATCTTAAGGGTTCAAATGTTCCTTCCAGGTGGGGCAGGGACCTCCTGTGACAGCTGTGCACTGCCAGCTTGGGTAGGACATTGAATGTGAACAAAATACTGAGTGATTTTCACAAATGTCTTTGCAGGTGTTTTTCCTCTCTCTTCATCACCACCTTCCCTTAGCAGCCAATATCCTTCTTGCCCTTCCCTTTTAAGCCTTTTTGTCCCTGTACTTTCCGTATTAAATTACAACTTCAGTAGGACATGTCTGCCTTTGGCTGCTGTACCATGACTATCCATTCAATTACATAATCTCTGTTTTATTTTCAACCATCACACATGTCACAGAATCACAGAATGTCAGGGATTGGAAGGGACCTCAAAAGATCATCTAGTCCAATCCCCCTGCCAGAGCAGGAACACCCAGATGAGGTTACACAGGAATGTGTCCAGGCAGGTTTTGAATGTCTCCAGAGAAGGAGACTCCACAACCCCCCTGGGCAGCCTGTTCCAGTGTTCTGTCATCCTCACTGAGAAGAAGTTTCTTCTCGTATTTAAGTGGAACCTCCTGTGATCCAGTTTGTATCCATTGGCCCTTGTCCTACTGTTGGTTGTCACCAAGAAGAGCCTGGCTCCATCCTCGTGGCACTCACCCTTTATATATTTACAAACATTAATGAGGTCATCCCTCAGTCTCCTCCAAGCTAAAGAGCCCCAGCTCCCTCAGCCTTTCCTCATAAGGGAGATGTTCCACTCCCTTAATCGTCTCTGTTGCCCTGCGCTGGACCCTCTCCAGCAGTTCCCTGTCCTTCTGGAACTGAGGGGCCCAGAACTGGACACAATATTCCAGGTGTGGTCTCACCAGGGCAGAGTAGAGGTGGGGGAGAACCTCTCTTGACCTACTAACCACCCCCCTTCTAATGCACCCCAGGAATGTTGATAACATTACCCAGGGATTGTTACTCCAGAATGGCAAATAAATTATCACTTTTTTTGACCTGTTTTTCCTGTAATTTGAATGTGTTTAGAGATGTATCCTGTTAAACCAAATAGGCGAAAGGCTAAGTGAGAGGTCCTGTATAAGCTTCACCCAGAGGTCATGGAAGCAATGTTATGTGGCAAGTGGCCTTTTGTCTGTGGGACACAAGTTGCGTTAAACACTGGTGTTTCACGGAGCAGGACTGGAAGCCTGGAGAATTCCTCACAAATGAGGATCGGCATGTACAGACACCCATCTCCTGTTTTCTGCCCTGGTTTCATAGTGATTAATGTGTCTCTGGGTCCAGGGATTTCATCTAGAGAGTGGCACGGCTGGTGCAGGAGGACTGACCGTGTGCTATTTCCCCTGGCAGCACTAGAGGGGAGGTACCTGAGCAGTTTGGAAGCAAATTTCTCCCAATCTGTTCCCCGTGTCCATGGGAAACCAGGAGCTAGGGTGTTTTTCCTAGCCCATACATTCATGCAGTTACAACAGAACTGCAGCTTTCACTTTTGCAAAAATGGAAATATTAAGGGAAAGCTTATAAATAGATGACCTTCCATATATTGAGATATCATTTAAAATTCATTAGCTTTATTGCTGATTTGTTGAGCAGGAGCTTTCACATTGTACGGATGTAACCCAAAAAAATGAACAGCATCAGAGCACTCGGCCACTCTTCAGGTTGGGATTGCGAAGGGATGAGTACAGCCAAAAGATAAACCCATCTTCAGCTGTGTTCAGTTCTTCCTCTTCACTGCTGCTGTGCATCAAGGTGATTTAATCTGGGAGCAAAATCTGCAGGCGAGGACTGGGCATGGGAGCAGCCCGTGAAGTCTGGCTCCAGCCAGCTGGGTAACTCCCAGGTCCATCTAAAAAGGATGGGCACCTGGCCATTAGTTTATTTATTTAGGTGAGTTTATTTATTTATTTATTTAGTTTATTTTATTAGCTGAGCTGCAGGTGGTGTGGAGGAGCAGAAGGAGCTCTGTGGAGGGGCAGAACCACTGCCACAAGCTGTGATGGGGATGTGCCTTGTGTGTGTGAGGCCCCAGCACCCATGTGCTTCTCAGGCTGCTGCTGAGCGCTGCTCTCCCACTGCCTTTTTGGATGCTGTGGGTACTAACGGGACACAAATAGTCTAGCTTAAAAGTGATCACTCAAGTGCTTGTGAGGTTTATGGAAGTCATGGAGTTTGAAGAGGAAACAAGGGTCATTTAAATTAATGTAGCCAGTTTTGCTGGGAATTCTTTTCAGTCTAGGTTGGCTTTTCTCTCTGAATATTTATAATGAAGTGAGTTCTCCCCAGTTGTCCTGAGCTCTGCGAACAATACAGTCACCTGAACACTGATAAGCTCTTTTAAGACTGATGCACAGATACAGCAGAAATTGCTCCATGAAGGTTTCCCATTTATCAGATTGATGATGAAATCCAGGATCAGCCTCTGTGCAAGACTGGTCTGGGACTGCCACGCTGGAGGGTCTGGCCATGCACCATCAGAGCATGTCAGCAGCCCTGTCTTTTGGGCAGGGGGCCCTGGGCAGGACCCTTGTCCATGCCATCTTCCCTCCTGCCTGGGAGGAGAGCTGCTTCTCTGGCCAGCTGGGAGCTGCAGTGCTTCCCAGTCGGCAGCTGCATCTCCAGGTGGTGACATGGGCATGGCCCAGCAGGCCAGCGCTGACCTGGCCTTCCGTACGCTTCCTGCAGCTCTAAGGATTGTTTTGGCAAGTTTGGTTGACAATTTCTTCCCTGAGCAAACATCAGACGGAGATCTACAAGCTCTATTCTGGTGATCACAAGGGGGGTCGAGCTGGGCTACAAGCTAGGACGGCGACACATCAGCCTGCCCAGCTCTTGCCTTCCCCGCTCCCCTTGCTGTAAGAGCAAGCTCTACCAGACACAGCACCTCTGCCGAGAAGAGGTGTATGGAATTTGTAAGAGTGTAAACAAAGTCGTGCAGGTGATGCCTCCAGCCTTAGCACTGAGTCCTGCCAGGTTAGTTCTCACCTGTCTGATGGGCAAAGAGACCTGTGTTGCTCTCACCCCCAACATCCTTCTCCCGGAGGAGGGACCACATGGTCCAGCACAGCCACAGCCAACACAGCATCAGAGCAAAGGAATATTTGGGAATTTGGCATGTAAAGGACCATATGAGAGCCCTGCCTCACTGGTTCCAGTCCTCAGCAGTCACAGGTGATCAGCTTCTCCAATTTCACTCCTAAACTGAACAACCTTGTCATCACCTTCCTGCCCTCATTTTCCTCCCCTAGCAGTTATACGCTCTTCTAATTTCCAGCCCATCCCCATTTTAGGCCCCCTCATCCTTGCAATTGTTTCTTTGTCGTGTTTTCTGCCTGCCCCCTGCCCGCTCCTGCAGGCAGGCAGCTGCCACCTCTTTGCTCAGCATTTCCAAGCACCCGTTGAGCAGCAAATTGCTGGAGAGCTGGGAGAGGAGCACCCAAGTGTAGTACGGGATCGCACCATAAGAGGGAGATGATTCCCTGTGGATTTTCTGGGGGACCTGTAGCCCTGTCCTCAGCAGTGGGTGCCAATGGAAAAGATGGGCCATGGTGGGTGCAGAGGTCTGGCAGAGAAAAGAAAGGGACATCTCAGGATCCCTCATCTCAGGAATGTGATGTCTTTTCCATGGCTTTATCCCAGGAGGTTGTCTGTGGGTCTAAGAAAGGCTGTTACATCAAAAGGAGAATTTAAGGTGTTGCGGTGTGTTGCAGTAAAAAAGGGGCTGCAATCACTTCCAACCAAACTGTTTTAAATATCATTCTCTGTAAAGCCAGTTTATAATAGCCCCACAGAAGAAAAAATTAATTCTGTTACAAAAACAGCCTTCCTCCTCCAAGGGAAGGAACATTTTTCTCAAGGTCTGAAATGCATACTTACACCTTTTGAACCATGTTTCTTGAACTTCAACAACAGAAGGGGAAAAACAGACCAACCAAAATATATGTACCATTGTGGCTATCTTGCATTATCACCCTAGCTGTCTCAAACAATGGCACCATGCTCCTTGGTGTTCGTTTCTGGAAGAGACTGGAATTAAAGGACAAGGTGTGAGACATTTTGAAAAGTCTTCATTAAGTGCTGAGCTATTTCCAACCTCCTCCTATTCCCCTCACACCTTTTTTTTTTTTTTTTATTCTCTCCAAGTCTTGTCGCAGGAGGTTAAGGAGCAGAATTACATCAACTGCCTTTTTATTCCAGTCCACATCAATCTCCAGAGCTGCAGGCATTGTTTTTGCCAAGACTGTTTGAGTCTGAACTTGGCCAAGTTCAGAAGATTCTGCAACAGCCTGAGAACAGATTGATGTTTCCAACATGGGGCAGCCACCTCTGCTGCCCTTATGCCCTGGTGCTTGTAGTAAATTCTTACAGTCACAACAAAGCTTGCTTGAGCTTGCTGTTGCCTGCTGGGCTCATTGCACTGTACGTGGCCACTCACGCCGTGAGGGAGAGGACAGAGGGAAGGAGAGCAGTCCGCTATGAGAGGCTACAGTGGAAACACTTCAGCATCTCTGCTGGGCAAGGGCTTGGGGATGCCAGGCCTTTGTGGGGAGGGAGAAGGGTATGAGGACTCAAGAGATGCTAGAGAAAGTCAATGGGCAGGTACCAAGCAAGAAAGTCTCTTGCCAGGGTAAAGCCTGTAGGCTGGTCTCCAGCGAGAGGGATGGGAGCAGAGAAGCACTCAAGAGTGGGACTGAGTGGAGAAAGTGGAGCAGGTCTCTGGTAAGTTTGGTCTCCCCCATGTTCCATGCTGCAGTGTGGACATTGGTGCACCATGGCAGGTAGCAACCTTGCTCAGGGTGGTGAAGACAAACTCAGAGATGACTTCCAGGGGCTTCACACGACCCTGCAGCTCCTACATGATGTAATGGAAGTGGCAGCAGGCCAGAGACAGCAGAACGTCACCCACAGCACTTCACAACTCATCTGTTACACCTTAAAAAAGAACAAAGAAGGAAAGCAGCAAACGAGGCTGACTGGGGCAGCAGAACAGATGGAAATAGCCAGCAGAGTGTGATCTCAGCTTTCTCTTTCCCTGATGTAAGAGTGAGACAAGTCTAATCTCTCCTGAGAACAAATCAAAAAAGGAAAGGCCTGGACGTGTCCTCCCTTCGTGGCCAGGAAGTCCGAGCTGTGAGCACTTGTTCTCTAGAGCTAAAAGACATCATCATGAAGGCAGCTCCATTTTTAGCATCTTGCTAGAGAAAGCGGCTGTGTGAGCAGCCTACTGGAAAGTTTCTCAAAAGGTAGCACCACTTGTTTCTCTAGCAAACACCTGCTTAGGTCAGGACTCCTTTCTGTTAGACACTTTACAAAAGCACAACTGCTTTTCCAAAGAGCTGGTGGTTCCTCTAGGTAAGACAAGGTGACAGAAGGAAAAATCCCTACATTGCAAACAGCGTTTCCAGACTTCCGCAGAGGCTCTCCAGTGCAGCTGCAGCCAGGGCACTGGTTTCCCTTGCCTCCTCCAGGGAGCTGCTGGGGCAGATCGTAAGTCCTGCCCCTCCCAGATTATCTCAGGAACCCGTGATGAAGTGGTCCCAAGTGGTTGCAATGAATTTCCTTCCTTTCTGGCAGGAAAAACTAACGACTGCCCCCTTATTAGACAGTAGAGACTTATGCAGAAGAAGGACACAAGACATCAGGATTTATGGGTCCCACAGCTCACACAATTCCTTGATTTAGGTGACTAGAAAAATCTTCTCGGCACTCCATGACCTGGCTGCATCACATTACAAATGTTTAGTTCATACTGACTTCACACTTGTATTCTATTTCTGTGACCAGCTGAGAAAATCCACTTTTTTATTTTAATTCAGCAAAACTTTCATCATGATGCAATGGAATAAGCACTTGTATCAGATGGCATGTGTTTTCTTCTTGTATTTCTTTCTAGCATCGCTTCTGAAAAAACAAAAACAAAAAACCCACACACAAAAATAAGAAAAAACAAAACCAAACCACCCTAAGCTTTGTCGTGTTAAGTCTTGTATGAATATCAAATAAGAGTTGCTCCCTGTGCTGAGGAGCTTGCACACAAGGCATGACACCGCACAGATGTGTCGATGGGACCCACTGAAGAGCCAGGAGGATGCAGGCCATGGCAGGGGCTGTCTCGAGCTGACAGCAGTGCCCTGTTTCTCTCTCAGAAACAGATCATTTTCCAAGGCACATGGCCAAGATGGAATTTGCTGGTCCAAACACCAGAGAGGACAGGCCCAGAGCAGCACGCTGCAGTGAGAGGCGGCAGAGCCCACTTCGGTCAGGCACTGCTTTGTCTTTCTGCAGAAGGTTGAATCATTTTGATGAAGGAAATGAGGGTGACTGACCCCTTGGTGCAGGCAGACAGAGCACTCATGTAGACACCCAGCACCATCTCCCCCTGGCAAAGAGGGAGAAGGACCTCCCCAATGGATAAATAAAAACCAAAACAAAACAACACCAAAATTCAACATCTGTTGCCTTTTGACATTGAACTTCTTATTAGTTGTAGATTAATTTCCAGTGATATTTTGAGCTCAAAGAAATTAATTTTCTTTTCATGAAAATATTTTCATTTTAACTTCCAGAGGAATATCCATTGAAACTACCTCTTTTCCAACAAAAAATAGGCTGGGGTGACAAATTTCTACCCAGAAATAAAATGGAAAGAGAAGTCAATACTTCCTCACCAAGCTGTAGTGTTCAAATCGAATTGTCCTTCCCAGGGGTGCCCTTGGCCCAGTTAAGGACTGATGGGAGCTGCTCAATAGTCTATCAGCTGGACTGGGGCTCTGGTGACCCTGGCTTTCATCTCATCTCCGTGATGTCAGTTCTGCACTTGCCCAAGAGCCATGGGGTGCACAGGGGCTTAAATTCATCCTCAGCTCACCCACCACTGCCACCCTGGTCCAGGTTCCCCTATTTTGTCACGGCTAAGCTTAATCCAGCAGACTTCAGAGCTGTTGCCCAGGAAGAACAAAGTGTGCCTTCTTCTGGGAGTGAAGCAGCTGCTTTGCAACTTGACAATTGTTTGATTGCCTGAAGCTCCCCCTAAAATAGGAAGGAGGATGCCGGCAGGACTATTTAGTCTGTTCTCATTATTCATGGAAAGCTCCACAGACCTGATGAGGAGAATAATTTCTAAAGCTCACTTGTGATCCAAACCAAAACAATAGTGGAGACACGTCCTTTGCAACTGCCAAACATCCAACTTAGCTAAGCTAATGTCTTCTTTAAGTGGAATAAAATTGTCATCAAGAGCTGGTGACTGCCCTAACTACAAAGTGACAGCGGGCATTGTGCTACTAGGCAGATCCTTGCAGGAGAAGACCCAGGTGCCACAGTCCTCCACTCTCCTGCATGCACCAGCACACGCTGTGTCCCTGCACACACCGGGGCTCAGCTGTGGCTCCACCTCATCCTTTTGTGCACCCACAGCCTTCACACAGCACTCACCGGAGCTGTGTGTCTGCAGGGGTGCAAGATCAGAGCCAAACACACTCTTTAACCCTCTGAAGACTCCATGCTGTGCCTGTGCAAGGCCACCAGAGTCCTTCCAAATGAGCTGAGCTCTCCAGGATGGTTTTCCTTGCCTCCATTCTCCTCATTTCCCATGGGAGAGGACATTCTGCTCAATTAAGCTGTTTGAGCCATTCGCAGCCCCAAACTGTGGCTGTGATCTGGACAATAGCCAGGTCCTTATCTCCTGTGGACAGTGTCTGCTTCTCTTGTTTTTGTCTCTTTGGAGACAGTCAGAATTCAAATTGCTGTATGTCCCCAGGCAAACATCAAGAGATGCTGTTCACCACCTCTGATGGCCATGTAGCCCAATAAGCAGAGCAGCCCAATGCTGAGGAGCAGGTCACAGGCTTTGTAGCAACTGAACAATGAGGAGCCATAATCTGCCTGGAGCTTGTGTTCGCTTGTTAAGCTGTAGCAGCAGTTGTCTAACAACCAAGTGACTGTTGCCATCATTGGCTGGCCTTTAGCTTCGCTTTGTGCAAATGTGTGTAACATGCAGTGTTGTCCAACGTGTCCTGTATTTCCACCACTAACAGACAGGAACATCAAGTTGTTACTCTGGTGCAGAGTGAATTCCCTATGACCCTGTTTTGGCACACAGCTGTGTCACTCTATGCATGTGCAGGGTGTTTGTCTCCATAGCAAACACAATGCCAAATTAGTCCCTAAAAGAGAGTTCAGGTCACTGACAGAAAAGTTTTCATTTAAATGGGTTTGTAGACAAACTAAGAAGACTCTCAAATTAAGAAGACTCTCTGGAATTCATTAATTAACAGCATTGTGTCATGTATAAGACTGCAGCAGATAGGTACTGTCCAAGTTCCTCAGCATTTCAGCCTCAGAGCACTGCATTTTTGCTTTGGTTAAGAAAAAGCCATCTTTCTAGGGCTGCTGTCTGTTAATCAGGCTCCTGCTACTGCACAAAACCGGGTGATATAATTATGCAAGCCTTTTGTTTGAAAGTTTATGTAACTAGCAAGTCAGAGGTTTTTTTCAGCGTGTTTGAATTGTATCGCTTCAAGTGGTCAAGGGAGGAAACTTGAGATAATAGAGCAAAAATCAAATCAGTGTCAGCTGCCTTCAAGTGCATCCAGGGGTTACAGTAGCTTGAGCATGATTTGGGAACTGAGGAATTTCTCAGTAGCCTGAAACTGATGTAATAAAAGAGGCAGAGATACGAGAGGGAGCTTATGAATTGAAACAATAGGTGCTGCAGTGGCTGCTGATAATATCTTTGCAGAATTAGGACTTCATTCTTCTTGGTACTCAAAGCTGTTTTTTTGCTGGAGAAGCTATTCTGTGTATTTATTCACTTAAGGTGACGGCTGAAGAACCTATTCTGTGGTTTCATTCACTTAATGTTATAGCCTTGCTGATGGACTGGGCCTTCTGGTACCCCTCCAGCTGCATCAAGGAGTACAACACACTACATAGCACATGTAGCCTCCTTCTTTATCTAACATAGGGTTAAACAAGCGAGTGCTTTTAAATCATGGATGCAGTGTTCAAACTAAGAGCTGGGAGGGAATTCAACAGCCGTTAGCCAGCCTATGAAAACCAAAGCTGAAAATCTTACCCAGGCACTAAGGGCCTGCAGTTCTCTGAGTGGCATGTTCTCCAAGGGAATTATATACGTCTACCAGGGAGGTGTCTGTCAGGAAATTTAGTGTCCTTTAAAACCAGCCATTTCAAAACACAATTATTCCTCTTTATTGACTGTGCAGAAGCTGAGGCACAGTCGGATGGTGCTGCAGGAATCACTGTAATGTTGTGCCCCCTTTCTGCCTCCTCTCCACGGCCCTGTCCTCCCTGAGGATGGTTGTCTCCATCCTTTTCTCCTGCAGGCTCCAGTGCTTCCCTGCCCTCCTAGAACCCATTAACCCCACTGGGTCAGCAGGAAAACATTCCCTGCTTGCTTTGCCTGCAAAGACTGACTTTAGAGCCTGGAAAACAGGAGGAGCCAAGGCCTGGATGTCTGACCCATTTCATACCATCGTTGTCAGCCAAAGTGACCTAGAGATTTCACCCTGAGGTGTTAGCCAAAGCTGATGCATGTTTATTCAACTGGGTTAATTCTCCTCCCTAGTGAAGCTTTCTCGCCACAGTCCATTGATATTATTTGGGCTGCTACATGCTATCAGAGGAAAACAAGACCTTCAGAATCTCTGCTGTGCTGATTGTGACATTTGCCAGAGGGAGAAGGACAGAAATAAGGCAATATTTAAACGGGCATCTGAGCTGCAAGTATGCAGCAAACGGTACGAGCTTCACAAATTTTTTTCTGTGATCAATTACAGGAAAAGTATGTAACAGCAGTGTGTTACGTTGTGTTGTCCAGAGACCAGAGGAAAGATGGTCTGTAGATATTTAAGGTGGTTCTCATTTCCAGTCTGCCTCCTAAATACTCTCCTCAGCATTTTCCTTTTTACCCTTGACCGTAGTCCTATTAAACCAGCTCCATGCTGGGGAAGAGGTCTCTGCTTCTGGACAGCAGAGGATGACATCCTGATGGTGGGATGATGCCTTCAGCCCTTTCTTCTGAGAGCAGAGACATGTCTAGGTAAAAGAACCTAAGCAAACAGACACATTGTGCAGCAGGGCTGAGATTAAAACTGTATTTATGTTTTGCTGGCAATTTAGTTTGCAATCTTCTAACAGAAACCTGACCTTATCTCTTGATGGGTAAATGGGGCTTTGTCTTACCAGCAGTGTCTGTGTTTACTCTTGAGGTGGCCTCAGCCCAGCCTGACAATGTGAAGGCGTGGTGCTAATCTGCAGGTATCACAAACACTCCACAAAGAGAGGAGAGATGTGAGGGAACCTTCACCCTGTGTGTCCCTAAAGACTCATAAAATATATGGAAAAGGCTCTCCTTAGTGCTGGTGCCTCTTAATGACGAGTTCTGGTGGAGACCTGCCCTCAGCAAGCAGAAGCAACATCTTCCCCAGCCTCTCTTCTTTAGGGACTGGTAGCTGAAATATCTCCCCTGTTAACAGCAAACCTGAAGTATCCCTCCATCTACTCACATCATGCCAGGTTCTCAGTCATGCTCCCGCAAGCCAGCAGCCCTGTGAAGCGAGGTCTTCCAAAAACTCTCCCGCAGGCAGCCTGATCTCAGAAATGTGCACGGTGCCATTCTGGGGGTCAGTCCTGGGGCTTTAATCTGCATTCACACAGAAGTCCCATCTTGCTGGTCACAGTCACGCCAGCGTGAAAGACAGTAATTAATTATTCTGCAACCAGTGTTTAGAGCGTTGTTCATCCAGGTTCCATGATGTCTGGGGTTTCCTGCTGCTACGGAGCTCCTTACTAACTGCGGAAAGCTGGGCAACAGCTAGAACCAAAGGGAGTGGAGCCTCTCTCTTATGAGGAAAGGCTGAGGGAACTGGATCACTTTAGCTTGGAGAAGAGGAGACTGAGGGGTGACCTCATTAATGTTTACAGATATATAAAGGGTGAGTGTCACAAGGATGGAGCCAGGCTCTTCTCAGTGACAACCTCTATATTTAACGTCATTAGGGTCACATTAGCTTTACAAAACCTTACCACAATTGTTCTTGAAAAATCAATCCAAATTCACAATTGCCATATCAACTTGACTGCCCAGTCTAAGTTAATTCCACTTGAAGAAATTATCATATCACAAGCCTTTATTGCCCATTGTTCAAGTAAATAAAGCTAAATAAATAATTCGTATTCCTGTTTCTGTTTTACTGACTGAAACAGAGTTTGCCATGGTGGCCTCCCAGGACCCCTGTTCCTTTTGAGAGATACATATATATATAACCAGAGTTAGCAAAACTTTTATCATCTGCTGAACAGAGGCCATGTTTAAGAGTGCAACCCGTTAGCTACCTGTTTGGGTCAGTTCTTCATGAAGCATGGTTCCTTCTTTCTCATCATACTACGGTGAGAAGAAAGACATGGGATGTAAGGCTATGGAGTTTGGGCCATAGTATAAAGTGGGTTTATAAATCCAGAGGGTAAAATAATATTTTAGGGTAAAACAGAGACTCTTCATAAAGGAAGCAGTGTATTTCCACAGCGCAAGACATTTTTGGGGTACCAAATATTATTTCTCTAGAGGAAAGGTGTATCCCAGTTGGGGAAAAGAAACAAGCATACTGGAGCAGGTAAGAGGAAAAGTTTAACCATTTAAATATAACACTCCAGAGGACACATTGGGTACTGATACAATCCAGAACTACAGGAATAATCTGGGAGCCAAGCACGGTATCCTGGATCCTGAGCAATTGCACGTGGTCTGGGAACACCCGCTCTGCAGCAGAGCTGAGTGCTCCCCGTCCTCAGGAGCCCCTTGGGGACACTAAGTCGTGTTTCTGGAAGGAGTCATTGATGGGAAAACTCAACAAGACTAATATTGCACATCCAAATAAATAAAAGTCAAACCAAACCTCTGGATTTCACAAATCTGAATCCTATGTGGATTTGTCCAGTATCATAATTAGAAGCAGACCTCAGCCTTTAGCCTAAAGAAACAGCAAATCCGTCTGCTTTGAATCCTACTTGTGTGATTCTGCGCAGTGGTTCTCTGTGCACACCCCCATCCCTCCTTAGAGGTAAGAGAAGATGCATATCTTGCCTGGGAAAGCAGTAAAATGCAGATCTTTAGCAGAGAAAGGTACATGTCGCCAGTCCATTCAGGGCTGACACACATTATACACTCTGAGCTGAGCCTCAGGCTGCTTTGGGTAAAGCCCATCCATTTAGTCCAAATCACCTTCAGACAGTTTTACCAGGAAAAAGATCAGAGATCTGGAACAGAAAAGTGCATTCTGAAACAATAAATTGCAGGTCTCTGATTTGCTGGCTAAAGCTATTTATATTGTTACTTGAAAGATAGCATACAACAGGTTTGAGTCATTGCTGAACAACCAAATTATAAAATTACTAATCCAAGAGCTAATTACACTGAGGGTTTATGATGTCGAATTGTATTAGACACGTGGGGTTTATTTGTTGCCTGATACAAACAAGAATGATTTTTTCTGGCACTACCCACTCATACCTTGTACTAACCACCACTAGGGACTTAAAAAAATAGCTGCAGTAATAAAATTTTAAATATTCTTACTGTAATCTCTTGCTTGAGGGGCTAATGCTGCTAAACACAGAAGGCTTTGTAAAGCCTTGTGTGTAATGAAGGATGAGCTACAAGAACAGAATTGAAGGAACAATACCATTATCACAAATTGCAAACTCCTTCAGAGTGATGTTTGGCAGTAAATTACAGGCTGTCTGTGGCTTCCTTTCTGCAGCTGTGAGATGTTTACTATCCGAACATGCAACCTTAAATTAGAGGCCAAAGAGAAAGTTGGGCAATGCAGAGAAAATGCATGCATATCACAAGGGCATACACTGCCCAGGGCTGCTCTCCTGTCCCCAACAACTGTCCCTTCTTCCCTCCAACTCCTCTTTAATTAATTTTAATTAATTTATTCTGCAAATGGTATTTTTTTTACATATTCATAGTTACACTTTCTTTCAAAAGCAACCTAAAAATCTATAGAGCAGCCAGACTGGGCCTCCTCTTCTCCAGGGGGTACCACATCTCTCAGAGAGTTATTCTTCCATTTCATTTACCAATATCCTCTCCCATGTGTCTGTAGCCTCTGGTTTTGGTTGTTTTTTTTTTTCCTTCCTGGACTTTCAGAGGCACTGGAGCTCCTGATATTGAGTGAGACTTGCAGGTGGCAGCTTTGGAAATTCAGTGGATTATCTCAATGATTATAGAAGGAAATGCTGGCATTTTGTCTCCTAAACTGAACTAGTCCATCAGAGATATGGAAATTCTTGAGCAAGTGTTGAAAGTGCTGAAATAACCAGAGGAAAAGCAACTCCAAACAGTCAGTAGTAGAGAGAAGAGTATTCCAAGGAGTGTGGGGTAGTTTCAGCAAGGCTTTACTTCCATTGAGATGCTCAAATCCCTTTGAAACTCCAGGTCACTGGGCTCATTTCTTGGTGATGCTGCACCTGCTTTAAATTGGTCTCCTCAGGCAAAATGACCATAAAACCAGCATAGTTAAGAGCTGACTCTGTGTCTGTGGGCAGGAATTCATATTAATGGATCCTACATGTCCAATATCAGCTGTGGCTTTCTTCTCTCTGCGATGCTTGGCTGAAGACGGTCTCAACAGAGTGCTACAGCCCCTTCAGCACAGTGCAGAAACAAAGATGCTGGGGATGATCTTGTGTTTTTCAAGACCTCATTCTATCATACTCAGAAAAGCAGGGAGAGCACATTAAAACACATAGTGTAGAGCTGCTAGGAGTTGGTGGGAATTACCTGCATGCACTGCAGAGTTATGTGAAAGAGTAATGTTTCTTACAGGAATTAGAAATCCTTTATACCAGGGCGGTTATGTAGGGCCTCAATGAAGCTTCTGCTCCGGCTGAGTGGCTGTAATGGATGCTCTGTGATTGCTGAGCGACTCATTCCAGCTCTTACTCACATTACTCTGGGATAATGGTGAGAATGTTAGTGCCTTCAGATGTCTGGTGTGCGTAGCTGTTAAAAGAGAGAAATCAGCAATTGCCTCAGTCCCCAAAGCATTGGGGATTTATTGAATGTGTTAAGCTCAAAATCGTGTTATGGACAAAAAGGAAACACTTCATATGTAGAGGTAAGAATCTGTTGTTGGCATAATTGAAGTCTAAATGATCTAATCAAAGAATTCTTATTAACCCAGATCTAATTTTTATAGGAAAAGAAAGAAAAAAGAAAAAAAAAAACAACAAACCAAAGAATACGACTATAGGAAAAGTTTCAAGAATAACAACACAACTAAAATCGTTATATCCAGCCCTAGGGTCTGGTTCTTTTTCCAGTGTTTTGCAACCCCTTCCACTGCCCTTCTGGGTGCTCAGATTGATGGCTTCAGACCGGGGGGTGTCAGGGGCATCAGCACTCCTGAATCCCTTGCCAGGCTGATGGTTTCTCCTCCTCCCCGAAGGAGCCAGTTGGGATAATTTCTATAAATTTGCTGATTTGGTTCACACCTTGATTTGTTACCCTGCATTGCAAACAAATTTACATATGTGGTACCTTCTACTTATGTTAGATACTTGTTCTTTGCTCTGTTTGCTACCCTGGAACATGCTTTGTCCAGCTCTCAGATCTTAATTTATTTAATTGACCACTGATGAGTTGTTTACAGCCCTGGGCTCTGCCGTGCCAGCCTCTGCCCTTTCTCTTATCACCCCACCCCTGCACGCCGTGTCCTGTGTCCCGACGTTCAAGGCCTCTGCTATCATGCCCAGTCTGCCTCCTCCCCAGCACCCCGCTGTGTGAGGCATGAAAGTTTTGTTCCGCATGGAAGAGTTATTTGTTCCTACTGTCAATGCAAACATTCTGGTCATAGCATGCAAAAATAAGCAAAAAGAAAGCAAATCAAGCATAACCGCTGGTCATTAGAAAAAAATGCAAATACAGCTAACCAGGCTTAAAACAAAGCTCTAGGAAGGTTCAGACAAAAAAAAAAGCCTGATGAACCTCAGTCCCAAGACCTTGCAAACTCAGCACCACATGTAATGGCCTGTTGCGAGCAGCAGCAGCGCTGTAGTTACAGGGCTACAGGGCTATGGTTGCTGGTACTTGAAATATTTAAGCCTCTCAGGAAAGCTTAGTGCTGGTGTCTCATTCTTCATCCTCAACTTCATCATGCTTTGTGACAAATAGGCAAGGTCTTAACTCCTCAGCACGTGGACGCTCGCTTTCTGCCACGATCTGCGGCCTCCAACCTTACTGGAAAGGTGATTTTTCCTTTAGTAATATCAGGCTCGCTTCCTTGGCTCTTCCCCTTGCCACCCAGCTGGGCTCCACACCGCCGCTCACCCGTGTCTCCTTGCTGAGATCAGCCTCTGCTCCCTGTTTTGGCCCTGGATTCCCCAGATGTGTGCTGTGATGACTGCAGATATTACCATGAGCATGAGGAGCAGCTAAAGTTACTGGGTTTGTTCAGCCTGGAGGAGACTCAGGGGAGACCTCATGAGGCTACAGCTTCCTCACAAGGGGAGGAGGAGGGGCAGGTGCTGATCTCTTCTCTCTGGTGACCAATGACAGAACGCGAGGGAATGGCAGAAAGATGTGCCAGGGGAGGTTTAGGTCGGACATTAGGAAAAGGTTCTTCCCCCAGAGGGTGGTGGAGCACTGGAACAGGCTCCCCAGGGAGGTGTCACAGCCCCAAGCCTGACAGTGTTCAAGAAGAGACTGGACAACACCCTCAGACACATGGTGTGAACTGTGGGGTTGTCATGTGCAGGGACAGGAGTTGGACTTGATGATCCTTGTGGGTCCCTTCCAACTCAGGACATTCTTTGAAATTCAGTTACATGACATTCTGTGTGAACTGCATCCACAGCCATCTGAAATCCAGGCTCCTTGTAGGGGCAAGCAAATAAAAGAGCTCACATCACATGTGGAGTTAAGCCACCCCCCTCAGTCCTTGCAGATCTATGGGATGGTGACTGTGTTGGGGGCTACAACTTTAGAGTATAAAGGCCCTTGTAGATTTTGGCTATGAAAAGCCAGAGAAGAAAATAAAAATGGGTCTTGAACTACTTTGACAACATCACTCTCACACTGTGTTGGCCTCTCCAGCAAGAGCTGGCCATCAGGACCAGTCAGGTGCACAAACAGCTGTATCCCACATAGATACAGATAATAACAGCCAGCTAACAATAACATATTAATAAAGGAGAATCTTGTGGTTAGACAGTGAAGATAAAAATTTGTTAGTGATATATAAGAAATAAGAAGTAGACTAATCATTCAAGTGCTGAAGGTGTAGAAAAAACAAGGAAAAAAAACAGTTTTTTTACTAACAAAAAGGACTTAAGGAACACAAATGAGAAAAGGTTATTATTCTCAGTGCTTGGATGCAGGAGTGAGGACAGCACCACTGGAGGTCTCAAAGTGGAATACAAGCTCCCAGGAGGTCTAGACACCAGCAGAACAGTTAATAAAGAAGTAAAGGTCTCTAGGACAGTCTCAGAGATCCCAGGTCAGACTAGCGCTTCTGCAACATGTACAGAAATGGCAACAAAAGAGCTTAGAAAAATTCTGATCCAAATACAGCATTCAAAAAATCGTGGGATCTTCAGCACATGCTGAGAACAGACATGGAGGTGAAAAAAGGCTTCTGGGAAACTCTGGGAGGTTGTGTTAGAGCTCGGAGTGTCACCTTTTATTTAAGTTACTTGTGGAAACCTGTCTCAGTAAAACCCAACACTCAGAGGGGTTGGCTGAAACACAAATGTTTCCTCTTCTCAGCTGGTCATGCAATTCTTGATGACAGAATAGGTTAAGCTTTGCAAGAGTTGTGTTGGCAGAGCAGAAATTGCCAAACTCTGTGGGATCGCTCCAGGTGTCAGAAGATGTCAGTCAGCCAAGCTGCACCCGAGAACTGAACTTTCTCCCTAATACTTTGTGCTGGGAATGTTGGAAATATTTTTGGGCACAGCTGGGTAAGCACACCTTGTGCTTCTGGCCACGGTGACCTGTGGCGCAGCCAGGTCACATCTGCGGGGAGGGAAGGGAAGCTCTATTCAGCCCTTTCTGAAGGATGCTGGCAGTGAGAGGGGACTTGGGCAGCGGGGAGTGAGACACTCGGCTGGAGACAAAAATAAGTATTGAAAGGGAAGGCAATTATGAAGCTAAACTGGTAGGAGTCATCTGGGCCTGTGTTGTGCTGTCTTGGAAAACTTTCAAAGCCTTTTTAAGCAACTGGCATGAAGCTTTCTGCTGGCTATAAAAATGCCTTTTGAGAATCATCTCCCATTTGTGCTTTTACAATTCATGCTTTTAATAGGAACACTATACCCGTTGAAAATGCAGGCTTGCTTGACAGCCTGAGAGAATGGAGTTCAGACCAGGCAGCATCAGTAGGTACTTCGGCATTATTCCTGCCTTACGTGAGTTAACCTTGCCTTGAAGAGAACTGTCTTGGGGTGAAAATGCAGGTCCGTTCGTAAGGCTTTGCCTTTGCCTTGCTGCTGACTAGGTATGGAATGAATCTTGGTTGTCACAGTGGCTCTGGTCCTGAAGTCTGTTCAGAAGGAGCTGCCCACGGCCAATAAGTGAAATTCACACTGATGCAGTAAGGTGCGGTCCTGACTGGGTTGAAGCCAGCAGCCGTGATCACAAGGCGAGAAGCATTCTCACTGGGAAAGCGCTTGTGTGTATGGTACAGTACACTTCACACAAGTTTCTGCTCCACACAGCGTGTAAATGAGAGCTCCTCTGAATAAAGAGGGATTTCAGTGCATAGCTCAGTACTTCTGAAAATGGAGTTCTAGCTGTGGAAGACTAAAGGCTTCACCCTCTATTTCTTTCTGGATGCTCTGCACTGCTTTGAATTGGGAAAGTTGTCTTCATGAGTCACCACTAGAACTATCTACATCTCGGAGCTGAGGAACGAAGTCACGTGCCAGCACACTCCAGGCTGGCACTGCAGCATGACCACGGGGATCCCCCACATTGCAGCAGTCCCAGGTTGTCAATCTGACTCCTGAAACAGCTGAAAATACCTCAGAGTAGGCCTGAGGCTGCTCTGCTCAACTTCAGTGATCTTTTTAGCTCCTTCTGTACTCAACAGAGAAAGAGTAGAACAGTAAGTTAGACCCCTGCTCTGGCTCAGTTACAGGAGATGCTGCTGTTTCTCCATTCACAATAGCAGGACAACGAATCTGGTGAGGTTTCTGGAGCACAAGTCTGATGAGGAGCAGCTGAGCGAACTGGGGCTGTTCAGCCTGGAGAAAAGGAGGCTGAGGGGAGACCTTATCGCTGTCTACAACTACCTGAAAGGAGGTTGTAGCATGGAGGGTGTTGGTCTCTTCTCCCAAGTAACAAGTGATAGGACAAGAGGAAATGGCCCCAAGTTGCTCCAGGGGAGGTTTAGATTGGATATTAGGCAAAATTCATTCACAGAAAGGGTTGTCAGGCTTTGGAACAGGCTACCCAGGGAAGTGGTAGAGTCACTATCCCTGGAAGTGTTTAAAAGACGCATAGATGAGGTTCTTAGGGACATGGTTTAGAGGTGGACTTGACAGTGTTAGGTTAATGGCTCGACTCGATGATCTTAAAGGTCTTTCCTAAACAAAACGATCTATAATTCTATGACTCTAATCAGACACGCTAACTAAACAAGTTGCCTCAAATGGTGGTGTGAACATCTCTCCTGTGCTCCCAGATGTGCTCTTGTGCCAAGCCCAGCTTGAATAATCTGGACCTCTGTATTCCATTAGTAGTCCTTTAAGCTCTTCAATCATCTCTTTTGAATATAATGTATTTTTTATATTGCAAACATGAGTGTGTAATTCAATGCATATGTTTTGAGAGTGGGGAGTCTATAAGAATGCCAAGCAAATCAATAAAGGCTTGGCACATCATTATTAATTTTTGGGATGCAATGAGGCATTTATGTATGCCCTTCAGTAGGGAGAACGAGGGAAGGAAGGAAGGAAGGAAGGAAGGAAGGAAGGAAGGAAGGAAGGAAGGAAGGAAGGAAGGAAGGAAGGAAGGAAGGAAGGAAGGAAGGAAGGAAGGAAGGAAGGAGAAAGAGAGAGAAGGAAAGAAGGAAAGAAATAAAAAAAAGAAAGAAGAGAAAGAAGAGAAAGAAGAGAAAGAAGAGAAAGAAGAGAAAGAAGAGAAAGAAGAGAAAGAAGAGAAAGAAGAGAAAGAAAGAAAGAAAGAAAGAAAGAAAGAAAGAAAGAAAGAAAGAAAGAAAGAAAGAAAGAAAGAAAGAAAGAAAGAAAGAAAGAAAGAAAGAAAGAAAGAAAAAAAGAAAGAAAGAAAGAAAGAAAGAAAGAAAGAAAGAAAGAAAGAAAGAAAGAAAGAAAGGAGAAAAAAAGGTTATATATGTGTAGTAAAATTTGATTCAAGGAGAGTTTGCATCTGAATTGCATGAAGTCTATTAAAATGTTCGTTTTCCTTAGACTAATAGGATTATGCCATTCCCAAACTGATTGTTTCCAAGCAACGATGCAGATCCTAGTATGTGTTTGCTTATCTCTTTAGTTTCCTGCGAAACCAGAGAAGCTTCCAAAGATAACTGCAAAACTGATGATATCAGGTGTTACACATAATTTCAATACATTGTTTTGAAAAGATGGTCCATTTATCCTCTCTTTGGAAGCTGATTTAAAGAGTGCATTGGGGCTTACGTAAGACAACCGACAAGTGTTGTTTTTTTTTTTTTTAATAAAGGAAATGACCTGCACTACCACCAGCACGGCATACTCCAATATGTCATTTTCATTTGGACACAAACACTTTACTGTGGTCAGGGGGGATTGCTCTCTCTGAGCAAAAAATCCTGAGTGATAGCTATGAATAGCAGCGCAAACCTTCAGAAACTGCGGTTCAGCAAGGCTTTTCAAATGTCCTCAAGTGTGGCTGTCTAAAGGGTCACATCTTCCCTGCTTTACTAACTGAAAACTCCCTTCATGTATTATAGAGGAATGCACAGCTATATAGCCCTGTATACTAAATAATAAATAGCCAGCTGCAAATGACTTTGCTATTTTATATTCAGGACTGTCCAAATTGTGTGAGGTTTTGAAAGGTGTATTAAGAGGAGATTAGAGTATTTTCTCTCTTGCCTGGCTGCTTTTGGATGTGATGACACCATGGGATAAATATGATTTAGGAGCCAGCGTTTGCTATTTTGGCATTCAAAAAGGTTGCCTAAAGAGCTCTGTTAAGAGCTCTGCTAAACATCATTAATGCATTTTCCTCAGAGTAAGAAAACTGTGCATTTATACATAATTTAATATGAACTGCTTTATAGAGTTCTCTGATGGCTACATAAAGAATAAAGTGCAGCTCTGTGCACATCTGAATTTCCTTAGAAGGCAATTGATCACCTCAGAAGATAAATACATCAGCTATTTAGTGGTGTAAAGTAACAAAGCACAAAGTTTAGGACTGGAATTGAAAAATACTATTATTGGTAGAAATTTTAGAAGGAATTTATTGTGGCAGAATGTAAACACCCAACTGGATGGAGTGCTGTCGTTTATATTTGTGCTTGTGTAAAATGCTTTGAGATGATTAATAACTGGCTCAATCCTTTATACTCACAACAACACTTCTCGCACAATGGCACTGTAACGATCTGTCACTCTGGCTATTGTGTTATTGGAAATATAAGATCCCCTGCATTAGGCAAGCATGGAGTCTTGGGGCCAGTGAGTGGGCAGATGCAGTTCCTTTATATTTGCATTGCAGCACTACCAGGGATCTAGTAAGGGCTCAGAGCCCTGGTGGGCTATACACTGATCAGTACTTGAAATGAAGGATGACTTTCCCTTTCAGAGTTTACAGTTTAATTATGCGATGGGAATCAATAGATAGAGAGGGAGGGATTCATCGTAAGAGTTGTTGCACTTCATATAATAAACACCATCCAGAGTGCATCATCTGTCTGCATCTCTTACAAGACCACTATTTGATGGAAAGCGAAATTGTCCTGTGTACAAGTTGAAGACAGGGAATTCATTCTCATTTGTTCTTCAGCAGCACCCAGAGATCCACTGAGAGTGTCCTGGTCAGAGTTTGATTGCCCAGTGAGTTGCAGTCAAGGTAAGTAAAATGTAAGAGACATACTCCTGAAGCCATCGTGTAGAACATGTTGGTATCCCCCTTAGTTTGGCTCCCTGGCTTTTTGAGGGAAGCGCGGCAGTGGGGAAAAAGCAGTGAAGCTTGGACATATTCTGTTCCTTGGCTGGTTTAGTGACTAAAGAGAAAAAGTGAGAAATGGTGCACACAAGTGAGGACAGGGTGAAGAAGAAGGAAGCAGAGGTTGATGTAAGGAGAGTGAGGCTAAGATGAAGAATTTGGAGGGGTTTGTGAGAAGCCTATGAGCAGAGATGGAGTTTGTCCTAAGGGAAATCAGCTGTGTAATGACACCCAGTGTCTGGTAATCTTTGGAGACTCTTTCTCGCACTTGTTCAAGCGAGCCCCGCTGCCTCGGTCCTGAGGCTGGCACTTCCCATGCTGAACAATGGGACTTGCCATTTACAAGCAAAATTAAATGGTTTCTGAGAGAAGTGATATTGTGTTCAGTATTTCCACCAAGACAGTGAAAGAAACTAATATTTGTCAGATAAGGGAACAATTTTACTGCAAAAAAATAGATTATTTAGTTATTCATTTATTTCACAAAATAACCACAGTCAAATTTGACCTCTCTGGCACTGGAAAGAGAAACCAATGATATTGAAAGAAGCACTTGGATTTACACCAGTGTCACTGAGAAAAATTTGATTGATGTTCGCCCCTGCAGAAAGACTGTAGTATTGAGTAACTGAATGGTTAGAACAGCCCAGAAGCTGTTTTATTTTGTTCATGACTTTGGCCAATGCTTGCTTGCCTGGCTGGGCGCACACTGCTCTATTACTCTTCCTTATTTTTGTGCTTTGCTTGTGTTGAGGTCTCCTGTCTCCTTTGCAATACAGCCAGGCTCCACAATATGCCGCATTAAAAAAAAAAAAAAAAAAAAAGGAAAGCAAAGGAACAGAAAGAAAACTCACAACCAATTTCACATTGCCCTTTTCAAAGGCCATGACAAGTTGTGGAGAATGAAGCGGAGCCTGGCTATAAAACGCAGGCAGTAAATACCGACACGTGTCGCCAAGCCTGTTGTCTCTCCCGGCCGGCTGCCAGGCGGGCCTGCGCCAGCGGGGCTGGGAGCGGGCGGCCGGGCCCGGAGGGCCCTGCAGGGCAGGGGAGGCGGCTCCGAGGGGTCGCAGCCTCCGAGGGGCCGCGGTTCTGGCCGCCCGTCCCTCCCTCCCTCCCCGCCCCCGGCTGCCGGGGCCGCTGTGCCGGGCGGAGGGCGGAGGGCGCGGGGCGCGGGCGGCGGGGCGCGCCCTGTCCATGGTGCTGAGCGGAGCCGCCCCGCGCCCGGGCCGGGCCGGGCCGGCAGCTGGGGAAGCCTTTTCCTTCAGGTTCCGCAGGCCTTTACCTTGGATTACTGCTGCGTTCGCTGAGCAACAGATGTTTGCCAGCCTGGATTTTCCTCTTTTAGCCACCCTAAGAAGGCAGGGAGATTAATTAAAGCCAGAGTTCCTATAGGTGAAGGGCTCTCCATGCGTTCGGGGGTCTCTCTCACTTTTCCTGTCTGCATCTTCATCAGTTGTTTGCACAGAAGAGAGGATTAGACCAACACTGCAAATGGCTTCTGTTTCAATTTGTTTATGTGTTTACTTTTAATTTTTAGGATAACTGCGGAAATAATGAGAAACAGCAGGGAATGGGAAACTGATTGAGATGGATCGTTTCGTGTATTTGGCCTGTGGTGACCTTTGGGGAAAGTGGGTATTTAATTTTTACTGATGTTGTAAAAGCACAGACAAAGTCCTGACCTTTCTGATCCGAGGTGACCACTATGAGCATCCCACTGAGAATTAATTACAATTGCCTGGAGCAGCTCCAAGAAGCATTTATTAGAGTGCTGTAAATGTGGCAAAAGCGATCAGTGTGCCTCAGAGAAGCCATTCCATGTGCCTGCTGTGATATCTAAGAGAAGCTCAGACTTGTCGGCTTGTTGTTTTGTTTTGCTGTTCATTAACAAGACTGAAATAGGAGAGACAGCATTAGAACTCCAGGGCAAGCATTTCCCATCATTCTGCTCTCTACACAGATACTTCTGTATTAGATTAAGGCACAATAGATAGAACTCGGCAGCACAAGAATCAAACGTCTCCCTAAGAGACAGGACACGCTGCAATGCTCTGACTGTAGAAAGCACAATACAGCATCTTCTTCTAGTAGCCTCCTAGAAATGTAAAGTGGAAGTGAACAGAAAGCTCCACACAAGAAATCTGTACAAGGAAGTATTTAACATTTGAGGTATGCTATGACGCCATTGTACTTCAGCACCCAGCACAAAGCTGGGGCAATCAGTCACATGAGAGCTTGCAGTCCTTTTCCCCAGAGACCAGTATAAAAATGGAAAACGAGTTGTGTGTACAAAGTTTAGGCAGAAATATTTGATATAAGATATGATGATCTTGTCAGGTACCGTGCCAAAAGGACTGGAATTGAATAAGGAGGTTTAAATAAAAATTGTAAAACAATCTAAATTTGTTTTGGAGAAGGATTTAATTAGGAATGATGATGAAAAAGACAGAAACGTGGATTAACCTAAAATGGAAAGGGCAGCCAAGTTACAGCAGATGGCTTTTTCTTGTTCTTTAAGTGCCTTATAATGAGGAAAATATGCTATGTAATGACAGTTTTTTCTAAACTGACTTTTTTTTTTTTTTTCTTGCAGAGAGGTGGAGGAGGTTTCCCCTGAGGCATTGGCTGAAAAAGGAGAATCAAAAAGACATAGCTGCAGACAATCTGTATTGAACTGTTTTTGTTCCCGAGTTCCGGAGCTCAGTTTGATGTATGGTAGGAAAGACAGCCACCTCCGATTCCAGCTAAAACTGAATGAGCAAATAGCCTCTATTTCTCCCTTCTGCCTTGCCTCCCTGAGCACCTACATCGCATATGGGCTCTGTCGCTCTCTTTCTCTCATAGAATCTTCCAATCACCCTTTCTGTGGGTTAACTGAGATGTTTTTATTCTGACAGGTTTTTGTTCTGTTTCCCTGAGGTTGCTTTTCTTTCTCTCCTGTACCAATAAGAATTCCTCATCTAACACTGTTATCCAAACCACAGATTTTCCTACAACTGACAAGCTGCTGTTAAGATTTATTTAAAACATCCCCCCCATTTTGATTCCTTTTTACTCCAAATGAGGCTGAGGGGGGCACGGAGCAAAGGAAAACAGAAGAGACAGCCTATTCTATATGACATATGCTTGATTTCCCAGCTAGGCTTAATTACTGTTGGGACTCTGCACTCCTGTTCCTTTTGACACATGGAGCTTTCAGAGTGCAGCGCAATGCCTCTTGCCTCTTCCAGTTTGCGTGCACACTGATAAGATTTGCTTGTGCATTGGGGCACTTGTGTATGAATTGTAGATGAGAATGGAGACTGTAGGCATCCATGCAGCTTTCAGACAGAGTTAAGACCCCCACAAAATGATATTTTTCATGCTCTTTCAATATAAGGTTTCATCCTGCAAATAAAGGAGTGAACTGACCCAGAAAGTAGAGGTGGAATTATTCAAACCCCACGTAGCTCAGTCAAAAGGACCCACGATAACGCAAGGGCAAGGGAGCTTTGCAGTCAGCTGGACTGAACTCATGACTGATATCTGAAGAGACTCATCTTTCATGCTTTGTGGGTACACAAGTGTAATTGGAGACAACGGGAGGCTTAGGATATAATGTGCAAGATGGAAACCTAACACAGCGATTGCTCTTCAACTTTGTACAATGGAATGTGTATTGTGTTCTGAGGAAGAGCATGATTTGCCTTGCTTTCCAATGTAAAATAGCTAAATTGTATTAGCTTCAGCCAAAAAGAAGAATAAAAGCTAGAGAATTCACAGGCTGAAGCTCTCTTGTTAAGTACAATTAAAGAATATGCTTCACAAAAGAAATCCAATCAAGATAGCACTTCTAAACTTCATTACAATGAAAGATTTTAGTTTTTAAGATTGAAAGTGTGTCTATGAAAATTAGTCTTTCTCTCCCCACATTTTCAAGCTTCACATTTTAAACTATATCAGTTGGATCTCAGTTTTAGATAATTTCAGTAACATTCTAGACTACTGTGGAAGTCTGTCCTACCAGAAGATGCAGTAATAAGTTGCTGAAATTATCTTGATAATTAAACAGTTTAGCTTTGTATTTATTTGCTGAAAAATCCCCCAATGACATATTAATTATGCATAAAGCATTGCCTTGTAAAAAAGTTGGTTGGTTTTCAAATACCCATCTCATTTCTATTTATTTTTAGAAAGCTAGTCTTTCACACTGACAGCATTTCAACTATTTTAAGACTTTGATGAGGATCTAACCTTTGCTCTGATTATTTTTCAAAATTTATATCTAGTGGCTTTTTTGATCAAGCCACAATCACTATTACTTCTGAAGCAGGAAATAAATTTGCTTTTAATTTTGGTCTTCATTCAGCTCTATCTTATTCAGGGCATCTTCTTTCACTGGAGAGCTGCTCAAAAGAGGAGCTCAGTCTATAGTGGCTGGAGCTGCCGAAGAAGGAAATTTTTGGAGGGATTATGGTGGAAGAATATATTTAGAGCAATACAGTTGTTTGGGGGGGTAGGATGGGCATTGAAGCCCCTTGAAGACAGACAAAGTCTCTCTCTCACACTGGGTATCCCTGGACAGTCTTTACAGTGATAATATCATACTCTTGACAAAGTCTAGGCAAAATTTTGTAATATCATCCAACTCATTGCTCAGCTTCAGGCTGTTATTTTCAATGAATGCCATACTGCCAGATACCTTACTGAGGGATACTGGGGAAGCATAGGGAAGTGATAATTTGAAGCATTAGAGAGGGAAGGGGGCCTTCCAATTTGTGTAAAAGTAATGTTGACCTTCACTCATGTGAGCAAATGCTCAGATACAACTTACTTACCAATGCTCAAAAATCTAAGGACCTGATATGAGTGAAAATCCAGCTTTTGCCTGCCTGGTGTCCAAAATGCCTGGCTTTCACCGACAATTCTGAAATACCATTTCGCATCTCTTGTGCAAACATAAATGTTTTATACTAGATACAGGATATAAGTAATCAACTTTAGTATAAACATGAATTTAGAGGAAATGTTTAACCTCATGTCCCTTGAAAATGTTGGTATAGACAGATTTATTTTCTTACATTGTTATGTGATGTGCCTGAATTACACTCTTGTATGAAGTTGGAGAAGACTGTTTGAAAAGCAGTAATCAGAGAATAGTTGTCAAAGTTTCATTGCTACAAAGGAAAATTATTGGCTGAGATCCTCCAGGAATGTGTCCTGAGTTTGGTAATGTTTCGTATTTATTTCAGTGACACGGATGATGAAGTAGAAGGTATGGTTAGCACATTTGCGGATGTCACGAACCTGGTGGAGTAGCAATCAAAACGATGCTGACACACGGGACAGCTGGTCAAAAATCCCAGGATGAACTTCAAAAAGGAGAATGCAAAGTCTGCACTTAATCTGGAAAAATCAAGTACATTAACACAGAATGGGAAACAGCTGACTAGGCAGAAGTTTTGCTGAAAAAGACTTTGAGGTTACAGTGACTCAGAAGTGGAATATGTGTCAACAATGTCATACTATTACAGTAAAAGCAAACATGTGGCTTTGTTATTGAGTGCTGTGTGTCTAGTTCTGTGCAGTGAAACTTCAGCAAATGTGAAGGCAATCCAAAAGAAAGAAAGGAAAATGACCAGAGAATTAGAAAACATGTCCTCTGAGGCAAGAATGGAAGAGCTAGGGGTTTAATTTATTGAATGAATGACTGGAGAGACATGAGAAGCTTTCAAATAATCACAGGTTGTCATCAGGCCTTCATGTCCATTGTGGATAGCACGAGGAAATAATGTATTAGACACTAGTAAAAACTTTCTGACAATAAACACCAGGCAAGAATGCAAGAGAAAATGACAGAATTCTCTGTTTTAGATTAAATACCTTAAAATAATCAAACATACATCAATCCATATTTGTATATCTCCCATTTATCCAGCCTTGGCACAGGACAGTGGATTAAGGGATCTCTCTTTATTTAATTTTGCCGTGAACTTTTCTATTTGCAGTTAATTTACATATTTTTTTAAGATTTATCTCCATAAAAATCTGTCTCACCTCACCCAAATGATATGATATTCATGCATTTAACTATCTTCTGGTGCTCTCCTACTTTTATCTCCTTAATGTGGTCATAATACAAGGCACGGAAGTTTAGGAAAGGACTGCTAGGTCTGTAAAAAGCATGTGTCTATAGTGAATCCAAACAGGAGAAATAAAATTTAGCTTATCCTTAGTTGATGGAACAGTGCTACAGCACATTTGGAAACATTTTACACAGTCCACTTTGTAGAACCCCAACTATTCTCGTGAGCTGACCCCCTCTTCTTTCAGGTTAGAAATTCGCCCCACGGTTCTTGTTTCTGAGCTTCATCCCATTAGTCCTAGCTGCCCCGTGAATTGTTCTGCTGCTAAATCAACAGTCTATTACTAATTACAGCTTTCTGTAATATGATTTTTTAATCTCCCCAGGAGCTTGGAATCATGTCTTTCATGTGTTTATTTTTAAAACAGGAGCTTGTTCAACTGATGATGCCATAAAACCATTAAGAGACACGGACTGCAGATCACCAGTCCCTGCTTTGTAGGACATCCTGCTACACCGCCCAGCCAAAGTGTCAGAGCCTGCAAAGAAAAATGGGTGCTTTGCACAGCAAATAGTTCTTATGACTTACAGTTAATGGACCTTACTATTAATTGGCAGAATTACAACTCTTGGTGACTTGATGAAAGTAGCTGTCTTGAAAAGTTATTAGGCTTCCTTTTGTTCTTGTTTGCCCGCATTTTTTTCTCAAGATTGATTACACAGTGCCTCTTTGAACTCGTATTGCATGTTTCCTTTGAGGATCTACTTGCATCTTGGTTTCATATACTTTGCTAGTCTGTCAGTATTCCAGTGATCCAGGGATATTAAAAATAAAACAACAACAAAAAGCAAAACAGTTATAGTCTCAGGAAGATATTTCTGAAAAATATTAATAGTATGGAAATACAAATAATATTGAAAATAAGAAGAATATGAGAAATACACACTCAGACTTATCAAGGCTAATACTTTTGTGTTAATGGAAAATAAACTCCATTAACAGAGACATAGTAATTCATAAAGCATCTTACGCTGTGCATTGCATATATCTGCTAGCTGTCCTAAATCAATTACCTCCACCAAGACATGGTTCCCCTTTCTCTGGGGTGCGGCTGTGGCTGGAGGGAAAGCAATTTATTTCAAAAGCTGATTCAGCAAGACACTCTTCAGGGGCCCATCAATGTCCCATTAATAATGAGAGATGCTGTAATGATTACTGGTGAAGATGTAAATCATTTGTGTTACACTATTTATTTTAACATTATTCAGCAATTTTGTGTTTCCTGAAAGACAAAAAGATTTCCAGCTCATGAAATATGCTCTTCAGCAGGAAGCAACAAGCAGTATAACAGACTTTTAAAATACTGTTTCTCCTTATGCTGTACCTTTTTCGTGAAATCAGCTATTCAAGAAAAGGAGGTCCTTATAAATTTGACCTAAGTAGGTGATTTTATAAGCAGATATTAAAAAAATGTCATGCTCATTTCCAGTAACTCACCTTGGCTTCAGTCTCCAATAACCCTCCCTTTTCATTATTTTCATATATTCAATTCATTTTCATGATTCTGTCTTCAAGTGAAATTAATAGAAGAAAGATCAATCCTGGACATCTCATGGTGTGTCAGTCCAAACCTGAATCTACTGCCTTAAGAGGATTTTTCTGAAGCATGATTTCACTTAAAAATAATAATAGATAGGACAAAAGCTCATTGAATTATTCCCTGCTGATAATTTAACCTTTTTTTTTTTTTTTTTTGTCTCTTACTGAAAACTCAGTACAGCTTAAACGAAAACTCTTTGGCAGATTTGCCTTATTTGCAAATTCTAAGGCAAGGTCAAAACAGCAGTAATAAAGCTCTGCCTGAGTTCCTCTTCTACAAGATGTAGATATTATTAAAAATAGCATTAAAAACGTCATGAATGCAGAGGAGAAAAATGAAAGCTGAGAAGGAATCCAAGTGCCCGGAACGCAGCTGGAATGAAATAAATGTTCATTAATACCTTGCATCACACAGACTACTTACTTGTATTGATGGACCAGAAAAAAATGACTGGTAGTGCCTGGTCTGTTTGAAATTGATATTTTTCAAAACTCAAGATGTCATTTTCAGAATGAAAAAGCATCACTGAATGAGCATGAATTAAGGCATGTTTTAACAATACCAGGTTATTTTCCTGTTTTATTTTAGAGAGTTTAATCTTTCTTGCTGCATACATATTTTAGGGAAAATACTCTTCTTTTGAATAGAATGACTTTTTCTCAAAAACTGGAGTCTATTTTCCTCTTAGGATTTTTGTCCTAGTGAGCCCTCATGCTGAGGAAAAAGACTGCTGCTTCCTTCTTTTAGGGTTATACTACTTAAAGACTTCTTTTCTGTTTGCTTTGTTAGTGATCATAAAACTGTCACCATCTGCACTTCAAAGCGTAGGGAAGCCGCACGGCTGGCTTGCTGCTGTTTGCCGTGTAACCTTGAGTGATTACAGCAATCGTTCTCAGCTGCTGCTTCTTACCATGACCGACATTGATATCTTAAGTACAAATATTTTTTCTCAAACTACAGGCAATACTATGTAGTAATTTTTTTTTTTGAGGAGGTGCTTGTGAGCCCACACCTTTGCTTTATCTCCCTGGAAATGTGAAGTGTGGGTAACTGAGGCCAGTGGTACAACTGGGTTTGAGTTCAGTGAACTTTCATTTGCTGAAGATGATTGACTCGAGATGGCGTTCAATAACCTCTGCTCTCGGCTGTGATTATTTATTGAAGTGCCCTGGGCCATTGAAGTTCATTTGGCGATTGTTCTATCCCCTCACCCCCCCTAAAATCTCATTCACATGATAAAGTCCTGCTTATTTTTTCCTAAAGGCTTTGCAGTGAGCAACAAAAGCCTCGGTTCCAGGGATAACCACAAAGGATGAATCTGAAGCAGGAAAGGGCACATTGCTGGGGCTGGGTCAGCAGCTGCAGCCCTCACAAGGCACAGGCCCTGCGGCCACGCCAGAACCCCCGAACCCCGTCAGGGTGTGGGTGCGTGCCTGTGTGGACGGGAATCTCTTGGGGGCTCGATGACCTGAAGTTGGGCTCAGTGGGAACTGGGTCTTGAGCACCGGCGATGCTGTGGCTGCTGGGAATGAGGACACAGGGGTCTGGCAGACGGAAAAGTGGCCACGCCAGTGGGCAGATGAGAGCACAGGCCCCATGAGCAACGAGGAAAAAGGGGGAGGCCCAGGATGGCCGCGATGGCGGTGAGGGACCGGGCACGGGTGGCCCGAAGCCAGGGGCTGGGTGGGGAAGGGGCGGCCAGAGAGGTGCGGGGAAGGGAGAGGTGTGGCCGGGACACAGCAGCCCGCACCCCGCCCTGCGTGCGGGGGAGGCGCAGCCCCGAGGGAAAGGGGACCCTGCTCGGTGCGGGCACCGGGGTCAGGCGGAGCGGGGCGAGAACGGCCCCGCGGCGGGGCTGGGAGCGGGGCCGGGGCCGGGGTCGGCGTGGCGCTGGGGCCGGGATAAGAGGCGGCTGCTCCTGAGGGGCACGTAGATCTTGGGGACTGCCAGCCCCACAGCGGGAGCCTCAGGGCAGCCTCCACCTCCCGGACCCTTCTATGGCCACATCGCGGCGGGAGCGCGGCGGGGAGGGAGAAGAACGAACAGCCGCGCTGGTCAGCGAGAAACACCCCCCTCCCCTGCGCCCGGCCTCTTGCGAACCCCAGGTAGTGCCCACTGATTGACAACCCTCCCCGTCCTCCTGGCATTGTCATTGGGTGTTTTTCACGCCGATCAGCAATGTGTGTGGTGAAGCACTGGCTCTCATTGGCGGGCCTTTCCCCGCCCCTCCTGGCACGAAGAAAAAGGGAGGCGAGGGGGCGGGGCTAGAGGCTGAAGGGGCGGGGCGGCGGCGGGGGCGCGGAGGCTTAGCCCGCGAAGGCGGTCGGCGGCGGCTGGAGCGGTCGAGCGGCGGCGGTGCGGGATGGGACGGCGCGCGGTGCCAGGTGGGTGCGGGGCAGCGAGGGGTCGGCGGCGACGACGCTCAGGGGGTCCGTTCTCTCCCCTGAGAGCCGGGCGGCCGCCGGGAGGGGCGCTGAGGGGGACCAGCCGCTTTTTAGCGGTCTCTCGCCGCCTACTCGCGGGGATAATCTCCCTGTGGGAGCCCCCTCAGCACGGCCGCGGCGCCTTTCTCCCCACAGCCGCGCTGAGGGCAGCGGAGGGTCACTCGGGGCTTCTCCGGATCGGGCTGCGCTGCCCGTCCCGGGGTCCTCCCGCCTCAGCCGGGAAGGGGACGCTTTGTTTCGAGCCCTTCTGCCGGCCTCGGCCCCTCGCCGGTCCCCAGAGCCGCAGGGCGCGTTCCCCGTCCCCCTTTCGGTCTCGGGTTGCGGAGCTCCCGTGGTGTGGGGTCGGGAAACAGGCCCTGGAACTTGCGGTTCCCGCAGCGACCGCGCCGACCGGGTGCGGGGAACACGGTGCCTAGCCCCGAGAACCGCACGTTCGGAGGCCTCTGCCCCACTCGTGTTTCCCCACGAGTGACCTCGCACCTGCACCGCGGCGTGACACCGGCAAGTCTCTTCTGATGCCCAGCGGTCTTTAAGTACTTAAACATAATCGTCTTTGGCTTTGAAGGGTGCTGTGAGTACTTGACAGCTCAGGAACTTTTAAACTTCCCCCCCCTTTTTTTTTTTTCTACTCGTGGTTTTTGCAGATTAATTGTTTTTTTCTCCACATATTTCTGAAGTGAATGTGTTGCCGAGAAGAAGCGGGGAATCTGAGTGAGTGTAGGCATCTGGAGACAGGGATTTACTGCAACTGCGGCATGTCTAACACTATCTGAAAAGCAGTTAAGAAATACTTATTCTTTTTCGTCTTGTTTCTCATACAGTTCAGTGATCCCTGCAGGTAACTTAACAAGTGAAGGACTGATAATTTTAGGCTGAGCAACAGTCTGTGAAGTGGGGCCAGTACTTGAGTGACAGGTTATTGGATGCAGTTGTGAGATTCCTTGATAGAAAATACTTCAAAGCACAAATGGTTTAGTTTGTACCCTTTTTGTGTAGGAATAGGAAAAAGCTGTCTAGCTGTGGTTCTTTGTGCTGCTTTTGTGAACTACAGGGAATGAGGGGTAAGTATTCCTATTGGAAAAAGATGGGGGCAAATTATTAAAGCAGTCAGGAACTTCAAGAGACTTGAAATCTGAGAGTGAAAAAGGAGGTTGTTTTGCCTTGTGTATCGTACAAGACTGGCCTCTTTTTTTTTTTTTTTTCTTTCAAAGCTTTAATTAGGGAATAAAAAAGTATTCATTTATATGAGACAGACTGTTGTTTTGAAATTGCCCGGTACAGTATTTTCGTAGTAGCTAATAGCGTGTGCTTGAGGAAGGGAATGAAGTCATTGAATAAGGCTGCAGTTCTTACCTCCAGCACACTCTCCCAAGCTACAGCCATCTGTGGCTCAGATGCTAAGTTGTGTGGTCTTTAATATAGGGAGGGTGATATGATATGGAATAATTATGTAGACTAATACCCAAGTTAGAAACCTGTTAAAATTACAATGCTTGCAAACTTAAAAGATTCAAGAGTAAATCCCATATTCGAGCTGTGGAACTGCGCTTTGTTGAGTGTTGAGTTACAGCTTACTTTTGCCTTCAAGTTCTCATCAGAAGAAGATGCACTAAGATGCAAGGGCAGTTATCTACCTGCACTGAAATAAAGGCCCTGGGTCATTCTTACTCAGAAGGAAGGTGGCTTTCAGTAAGTCCTGTAAGAAGGATGTCTTATCTGCAGCTCTTCAGTTGAGACCAGGACCAGACCATGTTCCCCTTGAGCACTGTGGAAGCTCCATTTATTTCCAGCTGAATTTTGGGGATGAGTTGTGCAAAGCAAACTTTTCTTATTGTTTGCTGGAGGATTAGTTTTGTGTTTGTGTTGCTAATGGCAGTGTGAACACCAACGTTGTGTTGTGCTGAAATAATATATAATTGAACTTTTGTCTTTTCTATGGCTATTTTCTTCAAATAAAGAAAAAAACCCACCCAGATACTGAACTAGTCTTGATTATACACGATGTTACTGAAATTGTACCATCTTTCCTAATCTTCCTGTTTGTCCATGGAAGTAATAAAATATGACTTTATATGTCAGAAATAGGATTGTTTGTGCTTTAAATAAAGGGTCTTTCATAGCGGGGTAAGTTATTGAGGCTTTATCTTTGATTTATATGGTACAACACACATGATGTTTCGTAGTTAATAGCAGCATAGATCTGCTTTATTTTTCAGTATATGCTTTGTCTGCACAACATGTTGCAAAGGGTTACAATTTTAGGAGTAGTAATATAAACTTCTTGGAGACCAGCTGCTCCTTGGTGTGACTCCTTTAGGTCAGGTTTATTTACTTTATTCTTCAGTGAGAAGCTACGTGCCATATATCTCTCTGAAACAAGAATAATAGTGTCTGCAGGCAATAGTCCTCTATGGAAGAAAGAGGAAGAAAAGCCATATAGTGACAGATGAGAGGAATATTATTTTGAAGTTTCTTATATGCAGTGATTAGCAGGAGCAGATTTCTAAAAACCAAACCAAACTAGAGCAGATACTTTGAAGAATTCCAGAAGAGCTGATGGTAGCTGAATGTTTGAATGACTGCGTCAATGTCACCTGGACAGTGAATTAGCTTTCATGCCTTTGCATGTCTTCCCTTTTTGATTAAACTTCCTGCATGAACAGTTACATCTTGGTGTAATTTGTAGTAATTGGAGTGGGAAAGAGCCTTGAGAGAACTTCATGGTGGACTCGTGATGTAAAAAGATAAATATATGCAGTTAAGTCTTCGTTCTTTCGAGCCCTCCCATAGCATGGTCTTCCAGTGCTCTCTTGCCTGCTTTTAGTGAGGAATGAGCAAGAAATGTTGTTGCAGTTATAATAATTGCAGCCCGCTCTTGCGAGTCTGTCTTTAGTTGGTGTGTACTTGATATGGTCTTGTAACTATGCTTGAATCTGATATGGGTTGTATAATACAGCACTTTTTGGCCTTTTAAATTAAAATATGATGTAGTGTTCCTCATTCATGTGGGACTCAATTAAAGTTTTTGGACTTCTTGTGGTTGTTACTGTGACTTCTTTTTATTTTGTGTTTGCTTGCATGGGATATTGAGCTACAGGTTGTGCCTTGGGTGAATTGCACTGCTAGCATCAGTTACTAACCAGGCTATGTGTGTTCTGTGTGTTGTGATACTAAGTTTTGTGAACGACCTCAATAGCAGAAAGATATTAATTTACAGTACTGATGGGGACAAGTTGTTCTTATCAGGCTAATTTCTTAGTTCTCTAATCTTAAAGCTGTTTGGTATATGAAGATCATTAATAGGATCAGATTATAAATGCAGGTCTTCCAGTGTTATATAGAACTGTACGTTGCCTTCAGAAGCTTCCTTGTACGAGGAATTCTGTGGGTCACAGATTGTAACTGCTTATTCTCTTAAAAGAGCAGGTAAAAAGGTAGAGGGTGAGTATTAACTTCTCCATATGGAAGACTCACATACCGAATACCTGTAATGTAAGAACAACAGTGACTCTACTAAGAATCAAATGGAGGAATCTTGAGCCTTAGCTCTGTAGCAGAACTGCTACTTGTGTTCCTGAGAACTTAGCCTGCCTTTAGGTATAATAATGAAATAACCTGAAGTTCCAACAGATTTATTTGTTCAACTTTAACCTGTGAGTGCTCTCCTTCACACCTACCGTCCTTTAGATCTAACTGTTCAGAAGCCAACCTGTTGTAAAAGCTGATGCACTAGGCTGTTTTCTTAACTGGAAAAGCACTGTTGTTTTTCACCCCTCTTTTGAAAACTTGGATAACTGAAATACTTCCAGCTGCTGATAGATGCAATTTATTTTTCATCTGCCAAAAGGGGAAACAAAACATTGGGGAAAAAAATCAAGACATTTGTGTGTAGAAACATCTGGAGATCAAAATGAAAGTCTTTGTGCTCATTTAGGCTGTGAACTAGGAGCTTAGCTTGTTTGATTCCTTTATTTTTGGCAGGTGAGATAGCTGGAGAATTTTTGTTGAATGCTTGTTAATATTGTAAGCATTTGTTGGATTTGCTTGTTTGTGATGTTTTTTAATTAAACAAATCCAGATTTATTGGTGTTAGGGATTTCTAGGAGTTCTGAATTTCAACACATTGCAAATGAGTTTTTTCACATACTGAAATGTTCTGCCATTAAACTAATGATGTTTTCTGGGTCTAGAATTGATCACTGGATGTGTTTGGGATTTTTTTTTGTGGTGGATCTCTCTGTTTAGCTTTTCAAGATTCTTGGAGTTCCTTCCCTGTTAGTTACAAATATCGTCTCTGTATTCTTAGAGTGATTGGTAGCCAAATACAGTGATAAGGGACGTTTGTTTCTATTAAGCATAAAACATCTTTATGCCCAATTTATTTACTATTATATTTTTAATACTCATTATACTCATGCCACGTGGGAAGGCATGCTTCAACTCAGAGTTAATAATACTTTGTATTTTAAAAATACATCTTATAAGGAAAAAAATTGAGCATTATTCAGCTTGAACTTGATTGATGTTTGTGTTTTTTAAATCCAGATGTCAGTCTAAGCCAAAAACAATACAGGAAAATATTTCCCTGTTATTTGTGTACTTTCAAAGGGATTATACCTAATGTGTATGTTTTCTTCTAAACATTAATAACTGCAAACCTCCTTGCAGGAGTGTTTTGGTAAGAAGGACTGGGAAGAACTGACACACACTATTGAGTGCTGAGTTAGGGAATTGGCTAAGCATTAGTGAACATAACATAACTAAAACACGTGGCTTGGACATGGCTGGCATGCAGATATTTTTGCTTTAGTTTTTGAATTAATCTTGCATTCTGTAGATACTTAGGTTTTATAATAGTCTTCCGAATATAATGCAACTTTAAACTGCTGGTGACATAGATAAAGTATGTATAGATATCAGTGGTAATTTGAATCTGTTTGGAGTTCATATTTTACAGTCATCATAATTGATATAAATAGCAGTAGCCTATGCTAAGATAGTCGTAACTTCCATTAATCTGTCAAAACCAGAATTTTAGGTTGACTTAAATGTATTTTTCTTCAGGACAAGAAAAAAATGAGACTTTTAAATGTTGTGCACAGAATTACAGCCTGGCTTGTTTTCTCTCTAGTTCCATAAATCAAAACTTTATTTCACTGTTGCTTTGGCATGAGCTTTTATTGTGCATCCCTGTTGTGGAAATCTGCCCAATACAGAAACTATAGAATAGTTTATTGCGGTAAGACTCTATCAAGCATTGTTTGTTTACACAGCAGTATGTACAGATAAGTTTACATTGATGAAAAATACACATCACCATTAAGATTAAGTGAAACAAACTTTTTGGAGGCTTATGCAGAGGTTATATTTCCTCCTGTGCTGGTGTAAAAGCATAGTTAAGGTTTATTTGGCTGTTCCAACTCTGCATTAATGTGTTTTGGGGCAGGTTTTTGGTATCTGAATAGGCACTTGCACTAGAATAGATACATATGGTGATTCTCAAGTCCTCTGTCAGCCTTGTGTTTGCTGGTAGATTATGAAGGCAGAAGTCATTGGAATAAAATATACCAACAGTTTTGGGCTCCAGAGCATAAGGATACCAGAATATTAGAGTGTGTCCAAAGGAGAGGAACAAAGATGAGGGCATGACTCAGGAGGAGCAGCTGAAGGTACTGGGGTTGTTCAGCTTGGAGGAGACTGAGGGTGACCTCATCGCTGTCTGCAGCTCTCATGAGAGCGAAACAGAGGTGCTGGTCTTGCCTCCCTGGTGTCTGTTGATGAGGCACGAGGGAACAACTTAAAGCTGCATCAGGGTAGTTCAGATTGGATACAAGGAAAAAGCTCCTCACTGAGAGGGTGGTCAAGCCGTGGAACAAGCTTCCCAGGGAAGTGGTTGTGGCCCCAAGCCAGTCAGAGTTCAAGAAGTGTTTAGACAATGCTCTTGGGTATCTGATTTAACTTTTAGATTGCCCTGTGTGGAGTCAGGAGTTGGACTGCATGATCCTCATGGGTATAATTTAGTAGTATTTGAGAGTCCCTAGAGGACCTGAGTTTCACCGGCTGTTGAAAAGATAGCGCGTGCAAAAATATTTCCTTTTATTGTTGTTATATTCATAGAAAGTGAAAGTGAACAAAGCACCTCATCAGTGAAGACTGAGGAGCATGAATAATTGCATTAAAATGCTTAATTCAAGTCTAGCTGCTGGCACGAAGAGAACATGATGTTAAGGTTGTATATAAAGGACAATAAGTTGCGAGTTACTGGAGATCTGCTGTATTTATAGGTGGAGAACATTATATAAAGTGTATATAAAAAGAGTTCCCTGGACTGGTTAACCAGTTATCTGCCTATCACTTGCTGCAGAGCATGATACCATTGACAGGGCTGTTAAAAGGGCCTGGGGTTCAGATTGAATTTGAGGATGAATTTATTCCAGTGCTGATGGCTGTAATGGCCACCTGAGTGTGAGTATTCCCTTATTTGAGGGTTTATAGTGAATGTGTGCAGTCATAGCTGATATATGCAGCTGTTGCCCACTCTTCCCTTTCCAGTGGCTTTTTCTTGCAGCCCAGCACTGCTGTTCTTGTTGCAATGCCTGCCTTTGAAGGTTGGAAAGGGCTAAACTGTCTCTTCTGTTTTTTTACTTCTTTAAGGTAAGGACAGTAGGGTTTGGGTTGCTGTTGTGTATGTGAGCAGAGAGGCCTGTTAGAGCAAGTCAGCAGTGTATAACCTTTGGATTCATAACTGACTTAATAAAATAAGGTTGATAAAGGTGTGAAGTCTCTCTTTGCATTCCTGTGACTTGGAAGATTAAATGGCATTGAGGCACATACTTGCCTCATAGCTGGAGACTTTAATTCTTCAGCTAATGGATCCCAGGTTTCTTGTGCATCTTCATAGTAGCAACTGTTTTGCTTGTAATGAGTAATACTTGGACAGCTTGTGTATGTAATGGGTGACAGGCATAATATATCAAAACATGTTAACAGTATTCCAGCAAATGTTGGAATTGATTTCTTGGTTTGTTTTGAAATCCTGTAGTAGGAAAGGTCAGTGTTCCATGATGCCGAGGAAAACCATTCATGTGCTGTGTGCTTGATTGTGTCCTAACAGAGCAATGGGCAGCTGTGGGGAGCAGTGTGCTACAAGAGAAGGCCTGGGAAGCTTTTTGAAACTTCAGACAGCCTTTCGACACACTTCTTTGAGAAGTTCTTCTGCCTCATTACATGTGGATGAAAAATGAAGAGTTTGAACTTCTGAATTAGAAAGGAGACTTTAGTGAAAATGTGGCTTTTTAGTTCTTCTACAGCAGAGTTTGCTGCTAAGTTTTGTATGGAATGTTGAAATTCTCTGGAACTTGTATCAGCATGGGTTTATTGTAGAGTTATTTCCTGGGAAAGTACTGTTTTTAAAGCTTGGCCACTGTTACTTTGAGTGCTTAAACAGCTGCAAACATGGAGGAGATAACACATCGCTTCAAATGAAGCCTATGCTTGGTTATTTTATGCTGAATTTGAAGACTTATACATGTATTGCTGGGGTTTTTTTGCACATGGCTGAATGTTGAAGTTCCTTCTAACCTCTGTGCCAGCTCTGGAGTGGGGCTGCAGTTAACTCTGTTGTATTTAAATATGATGTCTTGGTACAGTTATAAAAGTGGTTTGGTTACAGTTTTAGGTTATTGAACTGTGTAGTAGGAAAAGGATATTTGCCAGCCTACACCAGATAAACAGATGTGCAAACCACGTGCTATCCACCCTTCTTTTTGTAGAAAGAACCAGGAACTATCATCTCAGCAGCTTCTTTTTTTTTTTTTTTTTTTCTAGATGGAGGGGATCCTCTCTCATTCAGCTCAGTCAGCTTGCTTCTCTTGAAGCTCTCCATTCTTCAAATCTTACAGGTCTTATACATCTTTGCTGTAGCAATCACTTTATTTACAGCAAATAAAGAGTTATAGAGCTTGTGCATGGCCAGCATGGAATACCCGAATGTTGGAGGTACAAATGCCTTCAGGAGGTGTGTCTGAAAATGCACTTAGGTGTATAGTCTTTCAGCCCTCAAATGAAATGTAACTCTTATAACGTTTACTTCTGTCATCAAACATTGCTCATACTCTTGTAGATTATCTTGAAATTTCAAGCATCCTTTGATTCAGGGTGGGTGATTCTACCCAAGCACATAGATAAGGTTAGGAACAACACTTAGTTATACCTCAGGCTAATAATGCTGCAAAGACTTAATATCTAGTTGCTGAATTTCTTTGCTGGATTTGCACTGCTAATGTCAGGAAAAGTGTCCATGTTGACGGACTAATGAGCTATTGGGTTTTTAACCGTAAGGCTATTCATTAGCCTGAAACAGCTGCATCTGAAATAATCTAAGATCATTTGGTTTCTGACCTTATTTTTCTAAAATATTTGTTATTCTACTGGAGAAGGTATCTGTTTTGCAATAATATTATTCTGGTTGACATACTAACAATTCTGAGGGCCTCCAAGCTTGCATGGAGCTGCAGCTTGATGTTGTGTGGGAGATTATATTCTTGGTCACTTGGCTGTCTGAAGTGGCGTCTGACTAGTTGGCTTGATGTTGAAGCAGGTTTAGCAGCAGTCAGGAATTTCTGTATCTTGGAGGGTGGTGACAAAGTTCTGTTCAACGGGAGTTATAACTCTGCGAAAACTGCTGGGAATCAGTGAATACAGTTCCACAAATGGGGAAAATTCCAGAACTTCTGTTGTTTCGGTTGCTTCAAGTTGATGAGTATTTTACGTCACTTAGTAAATTGGTCCAGTTACTAATTCTGTGCGTTATTAATTGATGTCTAGTAAAATGAATGAAGACAAATATTGGAGCAGATTTAACCTTGTCTTAAAATTGTGGCTTTTTGACATGCACAGAAATAATAAGTAGTCTTATGCAGTATGTAGTCCAATCTGCCTGTTTCTGTTACTATCTCTTAATCTGAGACTATTGAAAAAGCAGTGGAATAACCACTTTTAGCAGGCAGGTTTTATTTTTTGCCTGTGACAACAGCAGCTGAAGCCCCAAGTCCATTTCCTCCTCTCCCTGTCCTACTTTTTAAGATGAAGCTGTTGATGTTCTCTGTTCTGTGCTACTTCCCCATTTGGATTTTCTGTTCCGCTTCCTCCTGCTGCAAACTCCCTCCTGTGCATTTCTTCTGAAGTCTTCTACTTCACTTTCAAACTATCCTTTATATCCTAGTATTCTCCGTAAGAAAGAAATGCATAGTGATGAAATTCTTTGTGTCATTTCTGGTAAAAGCCACAGATGGCTTTTTTTTTTTTTTTTAAAAAAAAAAAGTGAAATGCTTGGAGATGTGGAAAAAAAACAACCCCAAACAAACACCCACCCCAAACTCCAGCAAACCACAACAAAAACCCTCTCCACTGCTGCATTCATCTCCAAAGAAACTTCAGATGGAAGGAAGTAGATGCAAGACATTAAATGTAAACCCTTGCCAAATGTAAACCCTTCTTCCCTCAACTAAGTGAACTGCCTGCTATCAGATTTCTTTAAACCACAGAATGTTATTTTTGGCAGGAACATCAGAAGGAGTATTCTTTCTTTTTAACAGTTGTTGTTTGGAAAACAAGCATATGTCTGGCATCATCATGGATCTCTAAAAGAGGAAGAAGTGATTTTTCTTTTCAAAACATTTAGTAAAACTGTATTTTCAGCAGAATCAAATGTCAAATGGTTTTGTAAGCTTAATGGTGTCTCCTTAGAGTTGGTTGTCGAGGTTGAAACAACAAGCACCATTAGCCCTTAAGCTGCTAAATGCTAGTCATAGCTTGGCAAGAGTTTTCCTCAACCAAGTTGCTGGGCTCCAGAGAAGAACAGGCAGCCTGTAATTTTTTTTAAGTTTTTCAAAGCTAAACTTAAATGTTGGTGTTCAGATATAAATAAATAAGGCTTCATTTTATGCCTATGGTAACTGTGATGTTAACTGTAAGACCCATGGCTGTAAATCTGTAACTTGAGTATCCCCACTCTTGTTCATGTTGGTAGAATTATGGTTGTTAGTGCCTTTGAATATGAAGCATTAGAAAATACACTGGAGTTTGTGAACCTAAGGGATGACAGTCTAAACAGTGAAGAGCTTTGATTTGCTGGTCAAAGATAACTTTCTTTCTGCCTCATTACAGAACAATAAATACAGCATAGAACAGTCCCAGATACCCAAAGAAGTTTGTCCAGGTTCATTTAATTATAGGGATAGCAAAAGAATGGAGAGAAATCGCATTCTGTAGCGCTCACTGGAAAACATTAGGGAGATGTAACTGTGAGGGTAGGAAGTGTGTGGGTTGAATCCAGAGGTGTAAAACCAGTGAATTTGATTGAGGGTTATTGAAAGTTACTATATTCTCTTTAAGATTATCCACCTTATATTTTAGAACTAAAATATATGGAGGAAACTTTGAAACAAAAGCTTGTCTGAAATACAAAGCTTGAAGGACAAGTGTGCTTTTGTCAGAAGTATATTTTTGAGTGTTTTTCAATTCACTTTGAACAAAATACTGAATAAATGTAACTTTAGAAAAGATAAGACTGTAGAAATAATTTAATTTCACTGTGGAGTAGTTAATTTGCATGATATTGCTAGGGTTCTAGAAAATATGCCTTCTGTGCCCCCCCCCCCCCTTTTTTCTGCAGGTGTATAATGAAGTGTTGATCCTCTTTGCTGGTTGAGAGCATGCAGGACTTGCTGATTTAAATAAGATTCTGATTGGGTGTTAAAAGAATAAACTGGACCAAAGCGGGAAGCTTGAGTAACATTTTTTTCTTTAGGCTTGAAACAACTTTTGGTTATTCTGAATAGAAAAGAATGTGATCTGTGGAACAGCTGGCCTTTTAATATGTAATACTCGCAGGTATCCTGTCCTCCCCTTCCTGCTCAAACAAAGAATGTTAGTTAACTGTTTTGTGTAAGATTGGGATTTACAGCAGTTGTACCCAGGAACAGATACTGCTATTCTAACAGCTTTGGAGAAAGCAAAGTTATCTTCCTCACTGATGAGTAGTCTCTGCCAGGTAGCTTCCTGGTAGTCAAGAGGAAACTTTATAAATCACTCAACTAATCTAATAATAGTTTTCACCTACTCTTTATTTATTTTTAATACCTTTTGTTCCTAATGCAGAGATAAATTGCTTTAGAATTGCTTGTGCTTTGGGATGAAAGTTATTTATTGTTGATAGCCATTAAGTCAGTGTTCCCCTGTCCTGCAGAAAGAGATGTCAAAGAATGTTAAGTTGCAAAGGGATGTGAAATCTGAAAACATGCCTCTCATGTATTCTCCTCTACTTTTGTGTGAATTTTGGATAATCACTTTTATTTTGCTTCTCATTTCTTCAGAACTGCATCTGGTACAAGATCTAATGTTAAATTTTTTTCTCATGTCTGTTTACTATTTAATAAAAAGGTAGAATGTAGTAGAGAAATATTTATCAGCCAGATTGTAACTGTACAAGAACTGGGAAAGTTTAGTCATACTTTAGGCGTAGTTAGCTGTATCTTAGTTTACTGGGCTTGATTAAAAAAAAAAAGTGCCATAATCCCTCTAGAGGGAATGGAGCATTGCGCCAAGGAGGAGAAATCTTGTATTTGTGGGAATAGGGGTTGTGTGTATTCGCATTGCCATTGCAGTGTCACTCTGTGTAAAGGTCTGGTTTGGGTTCCAGTTTCCCAAGAATAAATCCTAACTCTCCTTTGGGCAAGTTTATCTTTCAAAGAGCAAGAAGCGGGTAGGGGAAAAGAGAGTTCTGCTGATAGCCAAAATCCCATTGACCTGTTGTCCAAAATTTTATGTGATATTGTACTTTTTTTTATTAAAAGCAGAAAAAGGCTGACCTGAAGTGATCAAATACAGGGAGTCTGACGGGGAAGAAGGTGTTGTGAGATTTATTCCATGTAACTGTACAATTCCAGCTATCTTTTTTGCATCTGACATGATGTAAAGCTCTGTTTAATTCTTGAAAACAATCTACATTATTTGTAGTTTTTAGAATGTTCAACAGAGGAAGGCAAAAGGAGCAGGACCTGCAGATGTAGTTGAAATGGATATTTTTCAAAATATCTTCATGGTAAGATACTGCATTTGTGGCAGCTGACTGCTTTCCACCTCCTCCCTGTTGGAAAATAAGAAACATGGCTGTGAAAATTATATTGGAGTTGTCTGAAGAAGAGAATTTATTAAAATATTTAGTGTGAACAGGTGAATCTGATCCCTTGAGTTAGTATCAACTGCTTGCTGTTGTCTCATGGTAAAGCAGTAGGATAACCTGGACAGGTTATGCAATTAGGATAATGAAGTTCATACTTTTATCTTCATTACCTGTATTAAACAGCATGAAGCAGAAGGAGTTTTAAAATTCCCTTTTATGAAAACAGACTTTAATTAAAACCAGAAAAATCTCATGGTAACAGGCATGATGGCTTTAAGCCACTGCAGCTTTCTTTTTTGAAAGAAAAAGTGGACTTTATTTCAAATACTTCTGGATTTCTGTGATTTGTTTGATCTTCCTAAACTGCTAAGCTCCTCTGCATTGAACAAGATTTGAGGTCACAGATCCATGCAAAACTGTTTTAGTTTAACTGGCTTATAAGCAAAAATGTTAATAACAAAAAAGACCCAAAAGAAATAAGCAAAACTGCCTGTCTCATCTGGCCCTTTAAAAACAGGAGTGGGGGGGGGGGAACCCCTTGAGAAATCAGGATAAACTTGAACCATGTAGTTAATACTAGAGTATGCTAATCTCTTTCAAGAATAGCTCTTGAGCTAGGGTGTAAAATGGAATAATTAAATACATAAGTTTCACCTGTTAAAAATGCTTTAATTTCTCTCCCTCCCTTCTCACCCTGTTTATTTCTTTATGTAGTAATGTCCTTAACTGAACCTCATAGATCAACTGTAAGGAGTCACTAACCATTTAATTCCTTTGAGTTCTAATTTTATAAATGATAGCTCTTTAATGTTTAATCTGTGTGATACCTATGTCTGTCTAAAAGCAATTTAAATGCTTTTTGAGACTTTCAAGCTGGGGAAAAAAACCCATGCTTTTCACAAATATCTTCCAGTCTGTGTCCTACTGAACCTTCATAAAGGTTTTGTATATATAGAGACATATGCATCTATAGCTATAGCTAGAGATAGATTTATAGATATGAAAGGCTTTATAAATAGTGAAAACTAAACAGCCATACATGTATACCTAACCATGTACATGTGAGAGAGAACTGTTTATAAGACCAAAATATTTCAGCTGGAAGGGGCCTGTAATGATCATCTAATGCAACTGCCTGACCACATCAGGACTGACCAAAATTTAAAGCATATTATTAAGGGAATTGTCCAAATGCCTCTTAAACACTGACAAGCTTGGGGGATTGACCACCTCTCTAGGTAGCCTGTTCCAGTGTTTGACCACCCTCTTGCTTAATAAATGCTTCCTAATGTCCCATCTAAACTCTCCTGGTGCAGCCTTGAACCATTCCCATGTGTCCTGTCACTGGGTGGCAGAGAGAAGAGCTCAGCACCTCCCTCTCCTTCTCCTCTCAGGACACTGTAGAGAGCAATGAGGTGGCTCCTCAGCCTCCTGTTCTCCAGACTAGACAAGCCCAAAGTCCTCAGCTGTTCCGCACAGGGTATTCCTTCCAGCCCTGTCACCAGCTTTGTTGTCCTCCTCTGGATGCACTGAAGGACCTTCACAGCCTTCTTGAATTGTGGAACTGCACCCAGTGCTCAAGGCGAGGCCGCACCAACACTGAATACAGCAGGGCAATCACCTCTTTTGATGTCTGCTCATGCTGGGTTTGATGCACCCCAGGATGGGGTTTGCCCTCGGCTGCCAGGGCACACGCTGCTGACTCCTGTTGAGCTGCTGTTGACCAGCACCCCAGGTCCCCTCCTGCAGGGCTGCTCTCCAGCCACTTCTCTACCAATTTATACTTGTGCCCGGTGTTACTTTGTCCTAGGTGCAGAATCCAGCATTTTGACTTGTTAAATTTCATCCCATTAATCATTGCCCAATGCTCCAATCTGTCTAGATCCTGCTGCAAGGCCTCCTGTCCCTCAAAAGAGTCAACAGCACCTCTCACTTTGGTATCATCACCAAACTTACTAATGGTGCATTCAACTCCTGCATCCAGATCCTTGATAAATGTATTGAGCAGACTGGCCCTAAAATTGAACCCTGAGGAACACCCAGATGTAGATCCATTCACTACAATCTTTTGAGCTGTGCCCTTCTGCCAGTTCTTCACCCAGCACACCGTGAACCTGCTCATCCCACAACCAGACAACTTGTCCAGAAGGATGCTGTGAGGGACAATAACAAAAGCTTTACTAAAATCCAGAGAAAGGACATCTACCACCATCCTCTTGTCCACTGAGCAGGTGACCTTACCATAGAAGGATATAAAGTTAGTTAAACAGGACTTTCTCTTTGTGAACCCATGTTGACTGTGCCCGATAATTGCATTATTCTCAGAGTCCGTTTCAGTAGTACGCAGTAAATCTTCTCCATGTTTTTTCAGGAACTGAGGTTAGATTAACAGGTCTGTAGTCCTCTGGGTCTTCTCTCTCACCCTTTTTGTAGATTGGAATAACCTTGCCCTGCTTCCAGTTAGCAGGGACCTCCCAGACTCCCAAGACCTTTGGTAGATAGTAGAGAGGGGTCTCACCATAACATCCACTAGCTCCTTCAGAACTCTTGTGGTCCTCTGACTCAGGGAACTGAGCAGCTCAAGGTCTATCGGTATTACTAAAGACTGAAGGAAAAAAAAAACCACGTTGAATGCCTCAGCTTTTTCTTCCTCCCTATTGGTCAGGTGGCCATCTTCAACAAATATTGGTCCAATGTTTTCTTGAGGCTCCATTGCTACTATTGTACTTTAAAACGCCTTTTAAGGAATCACAGAGCAGTTTGCAAAGGAAACAAGCTTCATATCTGTGATGGGTTTTCAAATAAAGGATCTGGCTTCTGAAGACAATGTAATTACAGGCAAGGTGAGGTTTCCATGAGCCCAGGTCTATACCAGAAAGCATCCTTCTGTCTGCTAGGGTGAAGGATGTGCCGTCTGGTCTCCAAGCATTGAATCTGAGTGCTCTTCTGTTTTTCCATTTTGCTCTCACATACATTCTATAGGGGAATTAGCCATGGAGTGATGCAAGTGGTTACATTCAGCTAGCTCCAGATGAAAAAATGTCTTGCCCTGGGATGGGGTGTGGTAGGGAGAGCAGCTGCTTTCCTGATCCAGCCCGTGACCATCTGCATAATTATGATTCCATGGGGTTGAAGCTGGCTGTCAGCTATGGCAGTGCTGGGTAAGAGACCGTTAAGTACGACCTTGTTGCCTCCTTCCCTGTTGCACTTCTTTATAGATGTGATATTTTTCCCTTTAAAAAAAAATAGCATCATGTGTTTGTTGTGTGTTTTTTTTGTTTTAGGCATTCTGAAGCCCACTAAATTTCATTTATCAATCTTAGTAATTAGGTTCTCATTTTAGTGGTATTAGGCGTACATGTGATATTTTTGACTAACAGTTTTTCAGTGGGCTTTTGTCTTGTGTTGCTTCATGTTTCCCTTACATATTTCTCTCTACTGTTATGAAACAGTAGGACACAAGCTGCATGACCCTCTGCTACTTATGGAGAAGTTTGAGCGAAAGAAAATCTTAGGTTTTGTTCAAGCCGGGGTGAAGTCCACTATTTGCTTTGGATGTTGACTGTTAGCTGTCTGGCAATGTTTTTGTGTTGCTCATGTTACCATATCCACTTTTTTTAGTGAAGCATTTAACTTGAAAGCCTGTACCTCTGTCTTTTCCATCTAGCCTTAGACTAATCTCTTTAACAAGCCCACAGGCTTGCTTTCTGTCTGGGGTACTTATTTATACAAAGCATCTGTCTAGATGTTTGTGCTTTGTAGTACTATCTACTAACTGCACGAAATGAGGTTGAATGCTCCAGAAAGTAGAATTTAAGATACCTCTTTATTTCAAGCAGCATGTTCTGAAATGTCATCAAGTGTCAAACTATGCTATATAATGTGTGGGTGAGCAACAACTGAAATGGCAGCGGCTGCAGTCTGCTCAGGAAGGTACATTTGAAGTGTTGTTACTCAAGTGGGTCTCCACTTTGCAAAGCTAGCAGCATTCCTTTAAGCAGAGCACTTAGGGGACATCTCTGGGTGCTGGGAGTGAAGCGAGGAGGAAGCTCTTTGCCTTTCTGTAAAGACTTATTCACCCAACTTCTGGAGAAGAGTGCTGGGCTATACTGGGAGAAGGGGCAGGCTTATAGTACCCAATACTTGTACTGTGAGATTAGGATTGTTATCTGTGAAGATCTGAGGATGGTAAATGCTGCCAGCAAGCATTTTCAGGTGTTTGAAAATATTTCAGTATTGACATCCTGTTTAAATTCGTTCCTTCTCAGAGATATTAGGTTTCTTTGTCAGTGGTTGGAGAATCTTTCCTTTTGAGATTGAAGATGAGCAAGTGAAAGAAAGAGCTAATTTCCTGTCTGTTGTGGTTGGTACAAGTAATTTGTGGTATAGCCTTATCTTTACATTGGGCTTCATTTGCAGTAAAGAAGCAGTGCTGACCATTGAGAAAGAAAATGTTGTCCTGGGCAAGCCTCTTACTGTTGATGTACTGAAGAGGTGAGATATGTGGGCGCTGATGGATGCTAGTATGCTGCTTATCAGCCAGGAATGTCTGACAAAACAGCGCTGTTACTGACTGGCTCGCAGGCTTGACAGACTGTGTTTTGTAGATTGCAAAATCTCTGAAGATCAAGTGTTTCACCTCAGATAAATTCCACAAGATGTTTAGGATTTTGGCAGCCTCCAGTTTAGATAGATCTCCTCTGGCCAACATTAAAGGACTGCTACAGTCAGTCACGCAGTGAATATTTCTACCGTAATCCAATGAGTGAAAGAGGGATAAGAGAGATACCAGGTGCTCCACAACAGGTTGGCTATTTTTACTTTGTTATCTCCCTGTGCTTTAAAGAGAAACTGCAAGTGCTTGAACTTGTTTGGAAGGAATTGGTGGCAGAGGACACACTGGGGGCTGTGACCAAGTCTGACCATCAAAGTGGTTTTTGGAAAGCTACAGAATAGGAAATTGTCCCTCAAGGGCTTGGCAGAGGGCAGATTGCTCTCTACGTTCCAAGGACAGTGTGTGTCCTAACTAAGTCTGTGTTTCTGGATGTCTGTGGAGGCTCAGAGTTTGGGCTAGATAACAGTTTAATCTAAAGTTAAAGACTGCTTGGAAAACATGAGCTGCTGTGTTGTTCTTTATGCTGCTTCTCTTATGTGCCCAAGTTGAAGGCTGGGATCTGGATCAAGCCTAATTTAAACTTTCTGGTTGTCTTCATCAATCTCGTGAAAGCTGCTTAGGATGGGCCACCCAGAGGCCCCTTGGCTCTGTGTAATTGATTGTGTGGCTCTTGCAGAAAAGTCGCCCATCCTACTGTGGAAGTACTTGAGACCAAGTGGGACCTACCCACTAATTCATGTGTGGTTCTGCTCTTTGAAGGCTCCAGAAACTGTCTGGGTTTTCCAAATGTCTGCTGTAGTGTTGGTTTCCAAATATTTTAGCTTTGTGCTTTTAAGATGGAATACATGAAGGAAGCTAACAAGCCAAATCAGTATTGAAGATTTTAACTGCTTCCTTTTTTGTGTGTGCACACTGACAAAACAATTACGTTGTAATTCAAACTACAGTAGTAAGCTTTGGATCTCCATATATGAAACCATGTTTTAAAACCCCTACCCAGAAAGCAGACTTCAGAATAAAATCCTTTATTCACCATTTTGATGATGACCTGCCATTTGGATACTTTTAATCCTCAATCTGTATAAAAGTTATGTCGTGCATGAAATCCTTTATGGTGTGTATTGTGGTTTTATTTTTTTTTTTCCTGTGGATTTCTGAAGTAATCCTCTGTGTGCCATATAGCTTGTTCTCCAAATTGCTTGCATGCAATCTCCTCATTTCTAGGAGTCTTGTTTAGAAAGTTATAAAGCATTGATTTTAAATAAAATTCAGGTGGAGATACACTTCTAACCAAAAGTCAGCATTATGCATTCTGTATCTCTAAAATCTTGTCCTGTTGAAACTGTTCATACTTTCTGTAATTTACTCAGTGAACATAAGTCAAATGGGGCATTTGGTAGAGGAGTCAGTGATGTACTTGAAAATTAGTAAGAATTGGAATTTCTTTGCTCTTGGAAGATTTTACAGGAAAGAATCTGTTCGAAAGGGAGTGTGTATATTCAGTTATGCCAGTAGACAGATATTGCTGGACAGATAATGGTGAACTGAAATATATTTGCCTTTCTGTATCTCATGTCGCATGCATCTACAATTTTTTTTTTTGGTCATAACTGTGCATCTTAAATGTAGAACATGTCGTGTGAGTGTCTAGTGTTTATTCTCTGGTTTATCCTTGGTCTTCTAAAAGATATTTTACTTTTTTAAAAAAATCAGAAAATGCTGATTTTTAAAAAGATAGAAAATTGCTTGACACTGACCATGTCTTAATATCTTTATTTACCCATGTAATGGTTTATACTAACCCCTGGAATATATGTCAGGATAGTTGATTTCATTGCATTGTGCAAACTATGTAGGAGTCTCATCCTCATGGTTCACACAATGATTCTCACAGCTTATTCAATGCCTGCATAGGCTGCACACATTGCTGGCCTGAGTGGAGAGTTTTTCCACCGTAGGATGGGATGCAGTGATCCTGTGTATGTAGTGCGGCACCACGGACACTGTGGTGATCACAGAGTTACAGAATGGTTGGCGTTGGAAGTGACCTCTGGAGATCATCTAGTCAAACCCACTTGCTAAAGCACGTTCACCAGAGCAGATCGCACAGGAATGTGTCCAGGCGGGTTTTGAATGTCTCCAGAGAAGGAGACTCCACAACCTCTCTGGGCAGCCTGTTCCAGTGCTGGCACCCTCAAAGTGAAGAAGTTTCTCATCATATGTAGACTGTTATATTGTTCTGTTATGATCAAATGATCTAGGTTAGAGATCATGTTTGTACAGTTCTTGCAGAAAGGCCAGCTATGTCTTAACCACAAAAAATGTATTTTATAAAAATTTAGTGTATGGCTAAATGTTCATCTGTAAGTCAGAATATTCTCTTGATGCTAGGATCTGTAATATTTCCGTGGAAACATCTTGATACTTTTTTCAAGAGATTTTCATTGCTATTTTAATGTGTTTGTTTTATTTTAGCGGGTTTGTGTTTAGTAGTATTTAATTTACTGTGCAGTGTCCCAGAAGGACTCAAACCTGGTGTTTTATTATGCTTTACTGTAGGCCATTATCTTAGATATCTTTCATCCCCACAGTTTTTATGTGGGTAAGAGTTACCCCCTCTGCAGATATTTGCAGTTAAAAAGCTATTTTTTTTTACCTTGAAAAAAAAATCTAAGTTGTAACATGAAGTAATGTTTAGCTCAAAACAGTTGAAAGTATGTCTAGATTCTGCTTATGCATGTTTTAGTAAGCTTTTTTAACCGATCGCAGAACCTGATTTTTTTAATGTGTATCTTTTAATTATTCTGTTACTGAAAAGCTAAGTTGAAATTTGTCTTTGGTTGCAGGTAAAGCCACCTGAGTGTGCCAGCAAGTTACAGAACAGCTGTCTTCTCAAACGTATAAACAGAAAGGATATTCGCTACTCCCTTTTTTAAATGGTAAGCTGTTCAAGGAAGCTCTTCCTGAACATACCTTGTGATTTACTTTGTATTTGTGTGAATTTAGTACGAATAGTTTTGAAAACTCTGGTAAGTCCTTAAACTGAAGACCAATGATGGTGAGTGAAACTGTCTGGAAGGTTTTGAGTTAGCACTGGGAAGAAGGTTTATGTTGTTGTGATGTTAAAGATAGGCTGTATTAGGCCCTGAAACAAATGTGAAAAGCACTGTTAGCCCAGGAGACTAGTATAATTTAAACACTAATCTTATTGTGTAAAAACCAAATTTACTTTATTCATGGATGTTCATGAGATATTGGATTTATACATTTGCATCTGTTAATTACTTTTACCATGTATAATCTGTACTTTGCTTATGTCTTAGAGATTTAAACTAAATCTGCTGAGGTTAAATGTTTGACCAATTCAAAGTGCAAAGGATAATAAAATATTTATATTTATTGATATTAAACTAGCTTTGTGGGGGAGAATCCCCCTGCTCCCCAATTTGTCTCAGCTGTGACATGAACACCCCACTTTTAGATAAGGATTATCCGTTGTGTTGGTGAAGTATGAAAACTGTGGTGTACTTCACTATGTGACTTAAGATGTGGGACACACTGGGCAGTGTTAATGAAGGACACTGCAAAAGTAAACAATTTTGTTAGAATCTAAGTGCAGGTTTGTTTGTTTTTTTTTTTTTTTTTTAGGGGACTACAGCTTGTCTGCTTCTGCAGTGGGAAAGAGAAACCTTTTGAGCAGGAAGAAGCTGGAGAGCAGGTTTGTTCTTCCTTCTGAGAGGATGAGGATGTTAAAGTAGTATTAGGTACTCATATGAGAAATGTCTCTCTTCCTGCATTGCACACCACAGTGCTGCCTTTGGCAGAAACTATAGCCAGCCTTGCTTCACGGTCTCTGAAATAAGGAAAGTGTGCAGTGGGGCTTCAGGATGCTGTTAACTTTGTCTGTGTCCTAAAGCTGACCCTAGCTATAACCCTGGCTATCATCCTTTGGCACACTTTGTCCCCTCTACTGAAATTCACATATGCTTATTTTAATTTTGAGTTCTGATTATATGTGTGATGATATTCAGTGTGCTTATCAGCATATATTTTGTGGAAGAAATTGCACTCTAAATTAGGAAAAAACTCAAAGAAAGGAGTTCTGGAAAACTCCACTGTGTATGCGTGCATTCTCAGTGTCAAGTAAGAAACTATTGCAAGGGATGAAGGGATGAGGAAGTAATATAATGCGCACAGAAATGTGGAAGGTATGGCAACGACCTTGGAAGGAGAAGGATGAAAGAAACCTCATTCTTTCCCCCTTCTGCCCCTCCTGCTGTTCCTGTTAAAAGGCAAAGGGACTTGATTGCAATATACTGAAATTTTTTGGAAAAAAGATAACTGGCTGTAAATTTCAAAGGTGAAAGAAGCTTGTGAAGGAAAGTAAACAGTCTGCAAGAAATTTGGTAGACCAAATGGACATATCAAAGACTGAAAATATGCTTCACTACTAGATTATTGGACTAGCATATTGCTTAATGAATGAAATTTATTCTTTTTAATAGATATTATATTTAGTGTTCTTAGGTGTTCAGTCATCACACTGGTGTGCACATACATGAGCGTGTGTGCAAAGGTGTTTTCAGTAGCTAATCCATACCTGTGGTGACTGCAGCAGCTGACTTTAAAACCCCTGATCTCTCTAGTGTGTGGCTCTCAGAAAAAGGTGGAAGTGATGCAGGCATACAGTAGTTATGTGGCTAACAAGGTAAACAGAATTGGCAATGCATATGTGAGATGTCATGTAATACAGTCCTTGTGATGACAGATGCCTCTGCAAGCCTGAGGAATAAATAGATAAGAAATGTTTACTTTCTTCTATTCAATAAGATTTTTGTTGGCCTTCTCAGCTGGCTGGGATTTCTATGTGATTTTTGAGAAGTGTGGCAGAAGAGGGTGAGAGAAAATTGCAACAGTGCTGAGCTCTCTAGTGTCATAGGCCTGTATTGCTACCACTAGGATGGACTAGGACTAGAGGGCATGATTTAGGAGGAGCAGCTGAAGATACTGGTGTTATTCAGCTTGGAGGAGACTGAGGATGACCTCATCGCTGCCTGCGACTTCCTTATCACGGGGAGCGGAAAGGGAGCTGCTGATCTTGTCTCTCTGGTGTCTGGTGACAGGACATGAGGGAATGGCTTGAAGTTGCATCAGAACTTCAGATTGGATATGAGGAAAAAGCTCCTCACTGAGAGGGTGGTCAAGCCCTGGAACAAGCTTCCCAGGGAAGTGGTTGTGGCCCCAAGCCAGTCAGAGTTCAAGAAGTGTTTAGACAATGCTCTTGGGTATCTGATTTAACTTTTAGATTGCCCTGTGTGGAGTCAGGAGTTGAACTGCATGATCCTCATGAGGTCTCTTCAACTCAGGATATTCCATGATTCTATGATGAGATTTAAATCCTCCTCCTAGGATAATATTGACACCATTTCTTGTAGAAAGAAGTTATTGATCTGTCAGGTCTAGTTACCACATTTTAGGTAATAATTTGTGCTTAGCTTGCTACTCACCTTTACAACTAATTGTACTAACTGGTCTTTTGGAATGTTTCAGTATAAAATGGGAGGTTAGAATAAGTCACTGTTTCTTGTGTTTGTTTTGTTTTTCATTCTTTGTACTAAAGCAGTTTGAGTGCTATCACTATCACTTACGTAGTCTCAGCCATAAGGGTAATAATTCCATAAACTGCTTTGTCTTCTTTCCTCTGGATTATGTTTCTGCACACATCCAATCCAATTCCAGCCCTGAAAACAGCTCAGCCAGGAGCAGCAGCTATACAACAGAAATGTTGAAACAGGGAGTGAGGAAAATAATCCATTTAATTAAATCAAGGAGTGGCTGGCTTACAGCTGTCTTAAAAAACTGTAAGTGGAGTGGATCCCAAGGTGATAACTGGGTTTTGCTTCTGAGAAGAAAACATACCTCATCTTGTGGTTGAAGCATTTGTTGTTAAGTTTTGGTGTGATCTAGGTCCAATTTCTGATCCTTCGATGGGCCTCGTGTGCTGCCCAGCATCATCAAGTAGCTTTGTGCCTCTCAACTGTATAATTGCAATGCTGCTTCTTGCCTTTCTCAAATTTGGAGGCTAAATTTAACGTCTAGGTGTACAGATATTCTAATAATGCAGGTATTGTGCAACCTTCCTGTAATAGGCTTTCTGATACTGTTTTGCAGTTGCTAGATTTAGGCAGTCCATTCCCTCTTCAGTGGGCTTTAGTTGGCTGTATTGCCAGGAATTTGGTATAAGGTTGGCTGCCAGCTAGTGGGAAAGATGAGGTCCTTCCCCAAGTGTGGGGGAACCTGAGTGTATTATAGGGCAAGAGAAGATAGGTGGACCTCTGACTTTTGTGCATAGAGTGTCTTTACACCCTCCTTTCTCAGGGGGCCCTAATTCATAAATATTAGATGGAGCTACAATCAGAAAATACTATCTCAGGTTTTCAGCCTTAAGATGATTGCTTTTCTTCAAGCAGTGTTTGCCTCTTTTTCTCCACCCTGTTGTCATAAAACTAAAACAAAATAAAACTGTTGATTTTGAACCTCTATAAGCTGCTGATGGTGTTCAGCATCTGATGGGCTATGAGACTGGGTGAGAGCTTGTTTGGAACAAATACTCCTGCTTCCCTACCAAAAAAAACATAAATAAGATGGATGCATCAGCACCAACTATTCTGGTCTGCAGGTCTCTCTGCTCCTATTGTACCACACAACTTGCTAATGTAGTCTTTAACCTTAGTTACTGTTTTCCTAATTCCTTTTGAAGTCTTTGAACATCCCCAGAGGTCTGCAAGTGGAAAACCACTGATGGATGGTGCTGCTTTCTTGTGGGTTCCATGTATTTTGTTCAGTACTACTTTTATTATACTATGTAATACTATTATACTATATTTTTCCTCCCAACTCACCCACACTTGGCATTCACCCACACTTGGCATTGACTAAAAGAGGAGAATTGCAGAGATAGTTGTAAGTCAGTATGATACTTCCAAATGTTCAGTGCTAGATCCCGAAATTTCATGGACTCTAAAAAAGCTGCATTTACATTTTGAAGGCATATATACATATATGTCTTGAAGAAAGACAGAAAGACGTGTGTTAGCAAGAGGTTCTGCAAACGATATTTAAATGAGCTGATTTGAAATGCTGTGAGAAAGCAGACTTAAAAAATATTTAGTATTGTCATTGGTAACCTCTTCATCCCCAGTAATCCAAGCTAAGATTCAATGATTTTAGGTGGGAAAAAAGTTGCTTAAGCCTCTTATTAGTGATTGATTATACACGGTAAGAATGCTTTCTCCCCTCCCCCCCCACCTCTTCCCCCTTGAAGCTGGTTTCTGGAGCACTTCTACCCAGCCAGCTCCATGGAGATCTGTTGATGCAATGCCAGATTTCACGGAACACAGCTTTTCAACCTTCAAGTGTTGAAAGGGGATTTTTAGAGAAGAGTAACTGCTGTATTTAGTCTGAGGCTCACTATGGTTTTATAGTAGCTTATTTGTCTCATAATGGGAGTTACTGTATGGTATAACAAGGAAATCTCTTTAGTGTTGCAAATAAGGTTTTGTAAGCCAACATCACTGTATCAAAACATGTTACTTTTACTAATGCCTGACAGTCATTTTAGGCTTTATTTAAAAAACAAACAAAAACCCAGCAATCCTCCCAAAACAAACAAAAACCCTACCCCAAAACAGCAACAAAAATGAAAAAAAAACCCCAAAACTACAACAACAAAAACACAACCAAAAAACCCCCAAACCCAAGAAAGACAACACACAAAAAACCCCAACCCAAAACAAAACGTAGCAAAACCCCCGCCAAACCAAATGAAAAATCTGAAACAAGGATTATGCATTGAGTTATTAGGAAGTTAATGGTAGGTAGAACTTCGCTATCTGAATTTGAGATGCTAGTAAAAGGGGAAGACTTCTCACGAGAGGCAGAAACACCAAGGGAAAGTAATGTTTTGTATTTGGGGAGATGTAGCTGCTTTCAGTCTTGATGTGCTTCATATATTAATGTTAGATATAGTAAGTGTATTCAGCGTATTCATCTTTTTTGTTTGTTTGTTTGTTTTAACTGCAGTTTTATTTCTCTTAGTATTCTGTTCCTGCTGAAAGGTGTAGATGGAGATCTGCCCATGCACCTTAATTTTAAAAAATGTCATCAGTATCAGTATGGCCAGGAAAAGGAGTGTGATCTATCCTTGTTTCTGCTGGGCCCTGTGTTTCTTGCTTGTGATTCAGTTGCAGGGCTATAATATGGAGCTCCTGTACTTGTGATAACTGGATGTTCTGCAGTGCCATCTGTAACTATTACTACTTTATTTTATGAACTGAGAAATTATGAATTGCTAATTTCTTGTGCATCATACATGAGTGGATTCTGTGATTAACTTGAAGATGGTAACCATGTGGAAGAGAGGGAGGAAGGTTACCTGCTAGAGAGAAATTGCAACATTAGTCTTCAGGCTACCAAACTCTGACAGTGGGAAAGACATGAAAAGCATCCCCACTCTGGGAAAACCTCTAATCAGAGCTCAGCCCTGCTGGAGCTCCAGAGTGAAATAACCACAACACACAAAGCTGCAGAATTCCTGGCTGTGTTAATGCTGGCCCTTAGTGAGGCCATTTGTGCCTTGTGGTGTGGTTTTTGGGTGGTAAGGTTTGGTCTGGTTGTGGAATTTTTGTGTTGGTTTTTTTTTTTTTTTTGGCTACTGGCTTGAATGTTGTACTGTATCACTCGTAGTCTCTTTCGTGATTTATGCACCAGTCCATGATCACCTGGCACTTTGTGATATGGTGTAGTGCGGTAGCCACCAGAAGACGGACTTCATAGGAACAGATGGCGTGCTTGGCTCAGGATGAAAGTGGTTGGGAATTTTTATGTTGATTCACTTCGACTCAGCTGTTGGATTCAAACACAACATATTTTCTTCAGTTTTTCCTTAAGATGCTCCTAAAATAAATCTGTTTTTTCCTTACGTAGGCTGGCATCCACTTCCAGGTTTCTGATATACAGGGCAAGTGAAGTGTTGGTTGTAGCTTCATAATCAGAACAATTAGGGAAATCCTGAGTTTCCTGCTGAAACTCCATAGCAGGGCTGGGAATCTCCACCTTGAGGGATTTCAGGGATGTTGATTTGTTTTGTATTAATTTAAATCTTCATGGGCTGTCTGTGTGTTTCCTGAAACATGCCAGGAAATCATTGCTGCTGTCTCCAAGAACCTTATTGTTCAGGTGGATGCTGAAGTTGCTTGGCTGCAAGGTATTAAGGGTCATGGTAGCCTGATAAAGCATAATTTCAGTTGTTTCTCAGCAGGAAAGTCTCTCCTGCCTGGTAGGAATGGGAGTGGAGGAGGCACATTAGGAGTAGAGGCAGACAAAGATTAATGCTGAATTGTCATGGTACAAAGTGTTTTTTCTTTTGCAGTTTGACCTATGTTATTGCTCTCTTCAATCATCGCAGAGTGTCATAGGTGTAAAAAAATGTGTATATTTGTGTGTATGTGTATATAACAAATATATACATATGCAAACTGTGTACTCGTGTATATATGCATATATGATTTTTATAGGTTTTTTGGTGTGGAAAAGAACTATAAGAAAACACTTCCCTATGACATTTTAGATTTTTGAATTAACTGAACTATAAGAACTTAACACTTCCCTGTGACATTTCATATTTTAGATCAACTGCTGTGGGGAAAAAAAGAGTTTAAGAACAACTTTTTTTCTTCTGAAAAATGCTGTTCTGAAAGGATTTTAATGGTAAATAGTAGTTAAAGGAAGCAGGGAGCACTGTGTATTGCTATAAAATGGATGTTGTTGCACATGAACTGGATCCTCCATCCCTTTTTGTACTTTTTCCTCCAGCTGGTGTTCTGAGAAGCGAATTATGGAGTTTACTCCTGGTTTAGCTGGAGGTCATTTGAGGACCCGAGCAGCAGGTTCTCCTGGCAGGCGGCTCCTGAGGCCTCCCCAGGCAGCCGCTGTCGCACGGGCTGAGTCTGTGACCCAGACGGTTATTTCTAGCACTTCAAATCCAGTAAGGCTCTGTTAAATGGGATCAGTGCGAGCCAGCGAGGCCTCACTGTAACTTATGTTTTCTTTAAATAATCAAGGCATTTGCTGCTGCTAACACTTAGTGTTTGTAAAGGAGGAAGGCTGGAACAAATGTGCTGGAAATGGTCTCCAAGAGCATTATTGTAGCTTAAATGTTAAGAAAAAGCTTGACTATGGTTGCAGACTTGTAATATTCTGTTGCAAATTGTTCCAGCATTAAATTGTCTTTAGTGTAACACGTCACATGGTAATGGTTCTTTTATTACAGTATTATTCCATTTTTGTATATGTAGATAAAACGTGACTTTTCATAACTCTGAACTATTAGAAGAATGTGTATTAGATATCACAAATGGATTTAAGGTAAGCACTCTAAGGCCATCATTTAAGAGACCACACTAAAAGAATCGCACTTGAAATAGTCTCTCAGTAGTTTATAGTAAATTGGGAAATGAGAAGCCACTCTGTACTTTCTTTAATTGTCAGATGGATGAAGAAGGAATTTGTGTTTGTAATGATGCTTTTTGGACTGTAGTCCAAAAAGAGCCTGGAATAGGCAGGTGGTGATCAAGAAAGAAATAGGTGGGAAATGTCCTGGTGCAGTTGGTTAAGTAATACTGTTTATTAAGTAGCTGTTCTCTTGCTTTTGCCTTTTTTTAATTTCATTGCCCTCTGGTATTATTATGCTGGAAAAATTAAGAGTTACTAAATAGGTGGGAATCACTAGTCTTGAAGTGCACAGCAAGATGTTTGAACCATGATTTATGGTAAGGCTAGATTAATCTGTTTCACAGGGGTACATTTGCTTGTTCAAAGAGTGGCCTGTAGACATTTCTCAGAAACCTGAGCTGCAGAGTTTGGCTATGGAGGGTTAGAACTGCATGGCTCTGCTTACACAACCAACTCTGTGCTCAAATCTGGTAAGATCCAAGCTTAAAGACACCTGGAAACATTTTGACTTGCTAGTGGAGGACTGTTCTGAGCTAATTAGCTTGGTGTTATAACCATCTCTCTGCTGCTTCGCGATTTTGTTCCTCCTGACCTTATCCAGTTTATAATCCTCGCTCAGTGTTACCATTTAGGTCCTAAAGGCTAAAACAAAATTAGATTCTATAAGATGCCACTTTTTCAATTAGTGTTGCAGTACTTCTAAATTTTTATACACGTAAGCATTGGTTATTCAAAGTAGAAAGAGCTGAATAATTCAGCAGCTATATGGTTCGCTCATGTCAGGATGATACAAAAGGGGAGATGATCAATCTAAGTCTTTTTCCTGTGCTGTGGGACAAAGCGCTGCTTCTTCCTTTGAACTCCCTGCCGAGTTCCTTCTCCCTGTTCTGGATGAGTGCTTCTTTTCAAGAGATGGTATTTTTAAAAGGTAAATCTTATTTGAGGGGTAGACTGTATACTGTACTAAGATACGAATCTTTCTTTCTACTCTGCTTAAAAACCAAAAAGCTACCACTATTTCTGTACATGCACAAGTCAAATATTTTTGAGGTGCTGTGCAAAACAGTTCCAATAGAATTAAAACAAGCTTCAACAAATTGTGTAGTGTCTATCTTTTCAGTAAACTTTCAGTAAACAAGCAAAGCTAAAGGGAAACAAATGGTGGCTCAGTTCAGTTCTGTTTGCTTGAATAGGAGAAGGTATGATAATAAATTCTGGGAGTATAATGCAGCTTTTGAGAAAGGTCATACGAAAGAAAAATGTGTTCTGAATGCAGCTTAAGTACTTCCTTATTGAAACAAGTCCATTCTTAAGATAGCAAAAACCGAACAAATGCTCTTATGTGGCTTGAAAATACATTTTTCCTTTCTCCTCTACACATATAACACGCTACATTTGGTGTTAGCCTAGTAGTATTAGGTTGAAACAGTAGAATTAATAGTGTCAGTAAGGTTTTTGTTGTTTTATTATAATGTATAAACGCGGTGGAGCAGATGTTCAGAACAGTGTGGAATATTCCTTCTTCCCCGTCCCACCATCCCTTTCACACCGCGCCATCTGGAAGGGCCGGGGAGCTGGATGAGCAGCCATCGCGCTAAGAACAAGATTAACGTGTCGGCATCTTTTGTTGATACTTTAAACTGGTCACTGTTCATTCAGCAGAAAGCAACAATGCGAGTTGTCATTGCGTGTGTGGTTACATTATCCCCACGGATATGGAAAGAAGACAGAAAAGACAATGATTTATGTAGAACAGTTCATTTAATGGTGGCCAGTGTGGACTTGGACCCCTACAGGCATAAATCGACTTTTATTTTTCCTGTTTAGCATGCTATGTTGATGTGACTAGCCACCTTTTACCCTTAAACACAGTGTTGGGTAATATTGTTGTGTTAAATCAGATTTAAATTTACACATTTGGATAAAATCTTCTGTATATGTTTTTCAGCCCATTTTAAACCTTTTTATTTTTTAGCCCTTATTATTATTATTTTTTTTTTTTTAACAGCAACAAGTATACCACATGTGAATATCTTCCAGTTTAAAGAGTTGGATTTCTTTAGTACCCTTTAGCCTTATTTCTTTTGAAAGTGTGATTAGTGTTTTTGTTTAGTGAACAGAGCTCTGGCTAGAGAAAGGACAGCTTACCCAGAAACGAGGGACTCCAGTCAAGTGTGAAGGTGTCCTGGATCATCTGTATTCTGGTACAGGATGCGCAGAAACGGGTGGGTGGATCCGATGCTGGCAGAGTGGTTGGATTCAGTACAGTGAGCTATTGTATTGTGCAATCTGTGAACCTGTATTAGATTTCCGGTAGGTAAATCTGTTCTCAAATAGATACCTTAGTAACAATAAGTGTGTTAGTGCAGGAGAAATCTTATTTAAAGGCTTAGCAAATGGCTTCAGTGGGGCCACAGTGCTTTTCTTCTATTATTTTGTGTTTCTTTCAATGAAAAGAATTTTAAGGAATGGGAATCTGACATTAGATTCAAGAAGGCTATTTGAGAATGAGATCCCTGAAACTACTATTACCGTAGTGCAGGCAGCTAGTCTAAGTGAGAAGCTGAATTAGAATAAAGTAACAGAACCAAACAAAGATCTTGGCTTTCAGAGGGAAGATAAGCATAAAAAAAAAGAGAGAGATTAAAACTAGCTGAGAGATATTCACAGATGTTCAGGGGAAGGTATATGCTGTGAAGAAACAGTGTGATGAAATTAAGTAAATATTAGTGTTTTTTTTCAAGTACTTGAATATGAAAAATATAGTATGTCTATGTTTTCCTGTGTTTTTATAAAACAGGAAGGAGCGATTAAAAAAAAAAATCCAAGCTAATTTACTGGCAAAGTTTTTTGCATATTGGGCAGTGTGACAAAATGCTCTGAGTATAAATTGCAAAATCCATTAATTTGGATTATGAGAACTTAATACAGGGAAATATAATATTCCTATAGATATGCTCTGTATTCCATGGATATGTTTTAGTTGAGCCTGAAAATATCTGTAGTTAGATACCCAGAAATGGAGATAAAACAATGCAGTAGCTTCAGGCTACAGATTGTACACTTGCTTCGTTAGCAGAGAGCAAGAAGTATCCATGTTTCTTCCTTTAACAATGGTGAAACCATTTAATTGGATGACATGTAAATGATCCTGTATTTTGGAGCAGAAGATGAAACATTATAATGATCTGGCTGTACTTCATAATAAGATTTTTATTTTCTTAAAAACTGCAGGGGAAAATATTGTGATGGAGAAAAGTTAGTGCTGGGATTGTAGTTTTGGAGTATTTAATTTCTATTGGGAAGAAAAAAATGAAAGCAAAAACTTAGAGGTCCCTCAGTCGTGTTCATTGTAGCACATTTACCAGGTGGTGAACTTAGACACAATGCTTAAGTGGAAAGCGATGAGACCTTTGGCACTGTTACAGCATCGCGGATGCACAAATACTTTCTTGAACCACAGTAATGCAAACAGGTAACGCAAAGATGGAGTTACAGAACAAAGGCAAAAAAAAAAAAAAAATCATCTAGCAAGCTTTAGAGAAAATAAGACAAATTTCTAACATGTCTCCACAGTTGTTGATAGTATTTTAAAATATTTTCTCTATTACAGTCTAGACTTCCATGGAAAGAATGGCTACTTAATTTCAGGTTAAATTGTTCTCAGGACTTGTTTTCCCCCGTGTTAGTGAATGTCATCTTGTGTATGCTTGTTTATAGTTAATGTTAGTGTGAAATTCTGATAAATAAATTCAGTGTAATTGTAAATGTAAATGATCAGTGCTGTGGAGAACAGTTCATTTTTTTCTCTCCCAACCTTTTAATTAGAGGAGATTTTTGAATTAATATGTTCACCTTTCCATGGTCCTGTAAACTTTTTGTGTTGCAGGACCACAGTGTTAGCAGAGGTAACCACCAACTCATAATTTTTGTTCTACTTCTTATGGAGTTTCTGGAGATGCGGAGGGTTGTCTAGGGAAACTCAAGTACATAAAATGTATTTGGGCTGTAAATAAACAAAACCAAACACCATCCCCTCCCCTGTTGTCCTTTCTCTTGTCATTGATTCATGTCTTGATTTCCTTCATAATATTACTGGACCATAAAATCTGCCCTGAAGAACTCAGCATAGACAAAACCCCAGCCAAATAATAATAAAAATAAAAACCAACCAAACAAAAAAAGCAGTCCTTTTGAAGGTGAAACTTCAAAAATAGCTCATTGCAACAGACATTAGAGTAAGAGCTGTATTAAAGAAACAAAATTGCTTTAGGGATTTCTGTGCCCGTTTCATCATCACTAATACTTATTGGTGTGACGTGAGAGGAAGATCAGAAATGGTGATCTGGTGCTAAAAAGAAGAAACCTGTTTTCATTCCTACCCTGTCTGTCGTGGCTTTCATGTGGGTCTGGCAGTCAGGAGGAAAATCTGTGGAAATTACTTTGGTAGAGTTGACTATATCCTAAACTTTAGCTATTCTTTTGAGCTGAGCTTTTTCTAGGCATTTCACTTTACATGTATTGTCTTGTTGAAAGATGTGGTTTGCAGATAAAGAAAATTATTATAGATTTTTAGTTATCGTTAAGGAACGGAATTCTATTAGACTTTGTGCATACTTCTAACAAAAGGCTGCCCTTACTTCAGCAAACTTATTATCAACATCAAGAGAGTTGCGTTAAAAATCTGGGGAAATATGTAACAACTGTGTATTAACTAATAAATACCTTGTTTGTCCCTCAGATTGGGATAGCTCTGATAAGAGTACTTAGAAAGTATAATTGTGATGTTTAGTAGAGGTTTATTTTGTTTTGGTATTTATTCTGTAGTTATGTGGCTGAAAGGAATTGCATACTTGATAGAACTAGAATAACTAGAAGACAGTATTGAAAAGAAGTCTTGTTAGATGCTCTTTTATAAATATAAAATAATTCTGGGGCATTGGAGCAGTGTAATACAGTAACTGCTGGCTGAGTATTGTATATTCTTTTGCAGTATGCAAAATGTTGATTCAAACTCTGGTTAAAATTAAGCCAGTTTAAAAACAAACTAACTTTGAAAAGTATACCTAAATGGCAAACAAATCATGAACTTAAAATAATGTTTTCCAGATGATATGCTAGTTGCAGTTTGTTTGTTTTTAACTTGTCATTACTGATAGAGAGGTAAATGACGTTCACAATGATAAATAGGAAAGCTTCACAAACATTGGGTTCCCAGTCACTTAGGACAAAGAAAAGACAGAAAGGGATGTGCACAAAAGGCACCTGTATTCCATTCCTTTCCTTCTCTGCAGGTAAGAGGATAGTGCTGTCTGCCATCCACGGAGTCCTTTCTTTGTGTCTGGTAGTGAAGGATGAGTGGCCTTTGGAGGACCAGGGAAGTCTGTGATGTCTTCTATCCTCCCTTCTCTTCCGATTTAGTACATACATACATTTTGAAGTTGGGGCAGTTGCAGGCTACCTAGAGATACAACCTCAAATAGAAAAATGGACAATGTCGCCACATTGTGTGCTATTCAGAAGTGGAAATTCAGCTGTTCAATTGAGTGTTAGGGCATTATGTACTGAAAACTTAACTGTATGCAAAGACTTTAAATATTGAAATGCCCTAGGCAGAGAGACAGCGTGATCAGGAGGCAGGGTAACCTTGTCGCAGAAAATTGGCAATATTTCTCTGGTTTTGGCCAGGTGAATTTCAGGTCTAGATTCAGACATTGAAATAGAGGTGGTTGTATACACAGTTTACACATGAGGTATTTGAGCTTACCATATCATTCTTAGGTCTGTCTATCAATAAGTGAAGTGATTTACTAGCTTGCTGGGCTCTCAAGAGGGACACAGACATTGAGCTCATGTACATGTAGTCATACAAATTCAGGTGCTTAATTTTGAATGGAATCCCATCTGGTACATCACTTACGACAAGCTGTATATTCAATCCATCTCTTGTTTTTCTTCTCCATAGAAGGAGAATTATGGTAGTTGCCTCTTTTTATAGAAGTCTGTGAGATTTGTCAATGAAAAGCTCTAAAGCTCTCTGAAAATAATAGGATATATTCAGGGAGAATTTAGGATGTATGTGTGGAAAGCTCTTTTTCATGGTAAAAATCTTGCACTTTGTTTTATTTTACTAGAGGATATAAGAAGAAACCTCTTAAGAGTTTAAAAATAAGCATTGAACAATGTCTTTGAGAAAATGTAATAAGCATTGACAAGTAAGAGAGGCTGTATTGGCATTCATTTTGTGGTATCAGTGAATATATAAAGAACTTCAATATTGTAAGAACCATGAAATTCAGCTACATATTTTTAGCGCTGGTGTAATTACAGTGCCTTTTTGGGGATGTGAAAGGGCAAAAGGCAGGTTTGGGGAACAGCTGTTGCTTTGAGGTTTTGCCAGTTGCTCAAATACTTGAAAACTCAGCTTGCCACTTATAATAGCCATGTTCTGATGTTGTTTGGAAAGATTGTACATTGTGTTTGTCATCTTTCATGTTTGTTACTGTACATCTGCTTTCTACTTGTTTTTTTTTTTTTTCCTTAAATCTGGCTTGCCAAGGCAATGTCCAACTTCTTACATGCAGTTGAACGGCTGTTATCCAGAGGAAGGTGCTCTGAGCTGACCTGGAGCAAAACTGCCACAACCGCAGGAAAAGTGTGAAAAGAAAAGCAGAAATGCTCCTGCTGTCGGTTTCTGTGCCCCACTTACCTCTACAGTGATAACTGCTAGATAAGTGCCTTCTAATTTTAAAACGTAAGGTGGTCATGCAAGTTGTTATGAGAGCAAAAAAAAGAAGAAAAAGGGCAGCAAAAGCACAGAGAGAGCACACCTAATGTGAATTTTTAATGGACTGATCTAAGCTAATTTACGCTTCTGATGTCCTGTCCCTTCAGAATATGTGTGGAAATCGAGTTAAGGGTACTGTTGTTGATGCCTGTTGGGTTTGGAGAGCAGGGTCTGTGCTCTGGTCAGAGCTCAGTCCAGCCAGGGGTTGTGTCTGGTCTGTGTCCAGCGCATGTGTAGATTCAATAAGATGTTGAGCCACATCTCACCCTCTTCATTTTCTGTGTCTCCCTTTGATGCCTACTTCCATTTTTCTGGTCTGATACTAATGTTTTGTGCATTTCTGGTGCAGTCAGTTATACACAGGCAGTGTAGCATTGTTCTGGATCCTTCATCTCCTGTCAGATGCAGCTGGTGTTTTCGAGCCAGCTGTGCCAGGCGTAGGTGGCTCCATGCAGGGAGCGGGGTTGGACCTACTTGTCCTAGTTGTGTGTCTATGGCTGTATTGCTTACTGAACTGGGGTGAAATGTAGAATCATAGAGTCATTTCTGTTGGAAGAGACCCTCAGGATCATTGAGTCCAACCATAACCTAACCTAACTCTAGCACTAAACCATGTCCCTAAGAACCTCGTCTACACACCTTTTAAACACTTCCAGGGATGGCTATTGCACCACTTCCCTGGGCAGCCTGTTCCAATGCCTGACAACTCTTTCTGTGAAGAAATTTTTCCTCATATCCAGTCTAAACCTCCCCTGGCACAACTTGAGGCCATTTCCTCTTGCCTATCACTTGTTACTTGGGAGAAGAGACCAACACCCTCCATGCTACAACCTCCTTTCAGGTAGTTGTAGACAGCGATAAGGTCTCCCCTCAGCCTCCTTTTCTCCAGGCTGAACAGCCCCAGTTCCCTCAGCTGCTCCTCATCAGACTTGTGCTCCAGGCCCCTCACCAGCTTTGTCTCCTCCTCTGCACTCTCTCTAGTGTTTCAACATCCTCCTTATGATGAGGGACCCAAAACTGAACACGGGATTCAAGGTGGTGCCCCACCAGTGCGGAGTGGAGTGGAATATATGTGAGAAGATGATCAACTATGATTGGTCCCAATATTCTGAACTGATGCAACTTTTGAAAATAGTAACAACTTATTTGCCTTATGTTTTCCGTTTATTTGGGAATAGGAGCAATAAGTAGTTGTTACTCAATTTTACAACACAGAGGTTAAATATGGTTTACCAAATGCTGATGCATTTAACACAGTGGCAGAATATCACAATTAATATCTTGTCAGGTAATAAGCTGGGACTGAAGCGTGGAAGATGACAGTGGAAGGCAGTGGAATGGCCATGGCAAACTATTTTTCTGCAGCTGGTAACACACTAACCCCCAGCCTGGCTGAGCCTGATGAAGTCATTGTAATTCAGAGGCTTATTTTGTCTTGCTTTCTTGTTTAACCTCCTGCTACATTTATTTTGAAAAGATTTTAGCCTCACTTCTCATGAATTTTCTTTATGAAAGGTTCAGTTTGTCTAACTGTTGAGTTGTGTGTGGTGAAGAAAAGGGTGGTAGTGCTTCAGTGGCAAGGATACATAGTAAGAGCTTTTTTAGTTACTAATGGGCTAGTAGCTGAATAGTCTGTAAGTGTTTGATTCAGATAGTTGAAGGTTTTAAATTATAATAAACCTATAATTGCAGTTGCAGGCCTTTTATTTCGCTGATCAGGAACAGTTAATGCATTGCTTAATCTGTTGCATATTTATTCATCAGTGTTCAGTTTACCTTTTGAAATTAAACTTCACAGCGTAATGATGTGGATAAATAATTTAAACAATGCATTAAAAAATTAAACTTGTTTTTTCCCCCTCACCCTCAGTGCTGCTGTGTGTTTTAGCCTGCTCGCTAAAGAAATGGGATGTCTTGGGTCGGTCTGTCTCTCCCCTGCTAGCTCTTGAGTACATTGGACCATTTCATGAAGAATTGATGAGAAGATGAAAAACTCAAACTGCAGTTGTGTGTTTTCTTCAAATTAGCTTTTATAGGCAAGGAAGAACATGATGTGGAGAAGGGACTTAAATTAGTGCTCCTGGTGAAAGGCATTTTGCTAACTCTCGATGTGGTAGGTGTTTGAAGGGGTAGCGGGCAGTGTGCAGGCACCTTCCGACTGGCCCCAGCACGTTGTGTGGGGAAAAGTTGGGTGAACTGCAAAAAGTGGGAGAGGAGCCACCTCTGAGAATGCTAGACAGAAAGCCTTGGGAAACCAGGCTTCATTCTGCTGCTATTCTGGACTTTTTATGTAAGAATTTAAGTAAGATGGGTTAAAAAACAAAAAAAAAAAGAGATTGAGAGTATAAACATGTGTTGTAGTAAAATATATTCTCAGTAATGCTATCAAAAAAGCAAACCAACCCCAAACCCAGTAGAATGATTGCTTGGTTCACCAGAGTGTATTACTGATGAATTGCTCGTAAAAAATTAGTTGCAATGAAAGGTGATTTTCTGAGATGTCTAATCACCCACCAATATCTCAGGAATTCTGTTGTCACGTTTATAGGGAGTCCTTATGCCTTTAGTTTGTAGGACAGTGTTGTTAATGTTACAGAGAAACACAAAAATTGTAGAGTGGGTATTGGAATTCTACTAAGATTTGGAGTTGGCTGCCTTAGCACTGATTTAGGCTTCTATTAATTTACTTATTATTAATTATGTTAATGAACATTTTACTACACAGTGAAATAATTCCTCATAATGACTTTTCTTTCATAGTTGCAGTGTGTTAGCTTGTTTACGATGTGATGTTGCTAGAATGCTCTTAATAATGACTCATTTCCAGTTTTTACCTATTTTGGATCAAGTTCAGAAATCTGACTGCACTGAATATTAAGTAATATTTTGAAATGCATCTGTTGAGGAATACAGAAGCCTAGAACAGAAACAAAAAGCTTTTTGGTCTAATATAAAATAAAAATTGTTCCTTTCTTATCTCTGAATTGTTTAAAATTTAGCAAAATCGACTGGCCTGAAATTCTGATATATTCAAATAAACTGCCTCATATTAAGATAGATCTAAAATGTGGTTCAAGACTGCTACTTACAATTCTGTCATGAGCCTCTTTCTTCCTGGCCTGTTCTGAAATCCCTTCACAGTTAAATAACTTGCTTTTTGCTAATTACTGAAGTTGTTAATTTTTTAGAAATGTTCTTGAGATGGAAATATTTTAAACCTTGAGGGGAAGTCATTACAAAAATTACTATGCAACATTTAAAAAGGAAAAAGATCTTTTTAATTTACTAATGTGATTTTCATTAGAGAAATGGGAAGGTTACTTAAATTGCTTTAGTACAATAAAAAAAGAAGTTTTCCTTTTAAGTCTTTTCCAAATGAACCTATGCCCTTGATAACACTAACTTCACATTCCAGAAAATTTTGCTGCCACATTTTCTTTAAATGCAATATTCATAAGTAATGCATGGACGTTGAATTGTCAGTGTTCAAAAAAGCTGATCAAATTGACTCAGAATTGTATTAATGACATTTTAAAGAAAACTGTGTATGAACTTTTGATGTTATGTGCTCTCATTTCCTTTTTGGGGGAACTCTGTCCCACTTGGGCATCCTCGCTTTCAAAGCTGTTCCCCGCACGACAGTGTTTTCTGTGCCATTGGGCCTTTTTGTGATGCTTTGAGACCTCTTTTTGTATTTGTTTTCCCCATCCTAGTTTCTTCTATGTTTCCAAGATAAGCAGTTCTGACAGCCTTTGTTTTCTCGGATAAATGTCTTCCCGCATCTGGCATGCTCCCAAAAGCTGTTCAATACCTGCTCTTAACCTCTTTCAGATTGTCATTCAGCACCATCTGTGGAAGAATGCCTTCTTCCTCACATTGCAGCTTCTTCTTCATTCTCACCAGCCCGTTTCTGTGGGGCCCTTGCCCTCATTTGTCCCATGAGTTTATAATTTCAGCTGCAAACCCATGGAAGCTGGGATAGGTCAGTGTCCGACGTAATTCACGGGCAGTGCATTGGCGGGCAGTTCGCCCCAGACAGTGATTGCTGCTGCCTTTCCCGTGGGGACTGCCAAGTTTTTTATAAGGGCACACGTGCACTAAAGTCCAGTGATTCTGATGCTGGAGCATGGGTCTGGGTAGACAGGAAATACTACACTTTTTGCCTGGATTTGATGCACGTTATTTACCTGGTCTGTATCCTCTGTGCTTATCTGCAGTGCTCTTGTCGTGTTGTGGCTTGAGAGCATGGCTCCTGTGCATTGGTAGGAGTTGTACAGTATCTTATGGCAGGAAGGCTGAAGCAAGTGTTTTAAAAGAAGAAAGGTGATGTGTATTTTTGTAGGAGAAACTGAATATGTGCTGCACAGTGTTATTTTCACTGTAGATATAACACACATTTTTTTCTGTAAATTCCAGGTTGTGAGCCATGCCTTTGGTGAAGAGGAACATTGAACCACGGCATCTCTGCCGAGGAGCCCTGCCAGAGGGAATTACGAGCGAACTGGAATGTGTAACGAATAGTACCCTTGCTGCCATCATACGCCAGCTAAGCAGCTTAAGTATGTATCTGTAACTTTGTGCAAGTATTTGATTCCCAATGAAAAACTGAATAAATTAAAAGCTTTAAGATGGTTCGTTCTAAATAGCAAAATTACGATACAGAATGTTGCCACTTACCTACTATAAGAATGTAATCATAGAATGCCCTGAGTTGGAAGGGACCCACGAGACTGAGTTCACCTTGTGTCCCTGCATAGGACAACCTCCAAATTCATGGTGTGCAGAGTGGAGCGGGACAGTGACTTCTCTTGACCGGCTGGCAATACAGTGCTTGATGCAGCCCACGGTTAGCCCTCTTGGCTGCCAGGGTGTGCTAGTTTATTGCTTTTATGCTCTTCTGTATTTTGAAGTTTATACAAGCAGAGCCTCTCTAAGACTTACAAGTGTAAAACAAACACCCTCCTCCCCTCCCCAAACCAAAGCAACAGCAACCACCACCCAAACCCCAATCAAAACAACAACAAGCAAACCCCAAACAACAACTAACAAAAAATTATGGCATAGATAACCAGGAGTTTTTGTAAGGAGGTTTTGTAAGGAAACTGGTGTAAGAAACAAGGCTAGTGCTTGAGCTATTGTTGGCCTTCAGTTGTGTAAGATTGAAGCCAGCAAACTCTTCTGCTTTGTGGAATCACATGATACATTTAACTGAAACTGCAATTTGTCTTGAAGTGCTAATGTTTCTTAAGCCTTTTCCTTGTATATGTGTGTCATCAATTCATATGAATGAAATTAAGCACATACATCCAAAAAAAGGCATTCACTAACAAACCTGTGGGCTACTGTTGAGGCCTACGCAGGACACCTGTCAGTTGACACCACAACTAGCAATTCTACAAGTGTGCCTGGAGTACTTCCAAGGAGAATAATATTTCTTAATGAGTAAGAAAATAAATTTTTTTCAGAGAGTGAATAAAAAATAAATTTCTTCAGAGAGTGTTTAACAATCAGCAGCTGTTGTTTGTGCTGATAACTCTGGTCTGAGAAAAGAAATCATCGCTTCATCAGTTTCTTCACTTTGTAAATGGAAATGGTTTAAGAATGTAAGAAAGTCTGTATGGAGTTCAGATGACGGGTCCCACTAAGTCCGATGTTCAATTTGTGATGACAGGAAATAGCCTATGATTAGGGAAAGAATGCAAGAAACACAGCATGTTCCCCTTTCAAGTAGTCGGTGATTTAGGGATTTTCCAAGCTGGAGGTCCACTGAATCATCCTATGTAATGAGTATTTATAAACCTGTCACCTGTGGAATTGCTTAGATGTATTCAAATAGGGATTGCACTGTTTTCTTGCCTAATGACCTGTGGCAGAATGGCAGACCTGCAATGGAAGTTGATCTGTTTCTTCCTTTTGATACCTTCTGGTTCTTAAGCTACGGTAAAAAAATGAAAGGCGATTCCATCTCATGTGTTTCCATAATCATCTGTGATGTTATTAGATCTTTATTATGTTCTTCTAGTGATAGCTTTTCCAGGTTGCAGTTTGCTGATCTGTTATACTCTTTTTTGATAGAAACAATTTTGCATTTCTGATCATTGTTATTTCTGCTTTGGATATGTAACTTAGAGTATCATGGCATCTTCTTGAAGCATTGAGGACTTCAGACCGTAGTCAAAACAGACTACTTCTGTTTTATCATTAAATCCCCAAAGAATTTTGTAAAATTTTGATTGCTACTAGTATTTTCAAAGAAGTTTCCAAGTGATTCTCTGATCTTTCTTGAGCAATGGCTGCCAATTTAGTATCTAATGTTATTTATACTGCATTTATATTTGCATTGTCATTGACTTTCATTTACTGTTTTATCAGGCAGTTGCTCAGTATTGACATCCTTAAGTTTCAGAAAATTGAGAAGAATGGCTAATGTCTCCTAATTACATTCAAGGATATCTGATAAGACCTCATTTTGCTATTGTACAATGATTGCCAAAGTGTGGATAATACACTTTTCATTTGTCTGACTTGCTAGGAATGTCCAGCTTTCATTTCTCTGGATTTGATCTTGGGGCTAATCGGCCTGTTACACTGTGTATTCAGATCCTCTTATGATTGTTGCTGACGAACTGGCTACTTACACAATACGTATCGTGCAGTTTTCCCTTTGAGGATTTCTCGGGTCATCAGATGTCTCTGTAGATGTCCCTAAAGTACTTTATTAGTGTCAAGTTAAAGATTATGCAAATAAATGATGTGTCCTTTGTTTTAACAGATGAACACATAGTATTTAATGAGTAAATTCTGCCACCACACTTGTCCACAGTCTAAAATCCATCATGTTTGCAGAGGGCTTTTTCCTCAAACAGCATTTGTTTTGCCTGTGTTTCAAGCCAACTGGGAGCAAGGAATTGATCACAGAGAAATGCTGTGCTGGAGCTAATGCAGCATGTCCTGCTGACAGTGTCAGAGCTGCTTGGTGTTCCCACAGCTTGAGGCATGGAGAGAGCAGGTACAGGTCTGGTTTTTAATGTTGCACTGCAAGTTCAGTGTGGGTTTTAAAAACTGGCAGATTTGTGCTGTTGAGTACAAATTTGGCTTCCTTCTGCCTCTGCTCTTTTCGGGAGACATGAATAAGTTCCTATCCAAAAGGAATGTGCTCTGACTGGAGCTTTTTTCTATTATGTCTTCAGATGTGGGTTTGCAGCCAGCTGGCTTGGAGCACAGGCAGAGTGAGCAGCGTTCTGTATGAAACTGTGCACTTTTATATTAGGCTTGACTAGGGGATTTGCCTCCTCTTGGAAGGAGAGAATCTACCAGGGGAGGACTGGGAGCATTTACAGCCTGTACCTGTAAGTACAGTGCTGCTTTAGCTAGTAAACACAGTTGTGGAGCAAAGGCTTTGAAGAAAGCTTCCACAAAAGATTCCCTTACTTTTGGCAGTGGAGTTTGGTGTGATGGCTGCAGAATTCCAGCCAGAGAAAAAAGCTGCTCTCTGCAGCAGGATCTGTTGTACCATGGTTTTGTTCCTGAGTTTTGCATGTGTTTATCTATGGGGAAGAAATAATGAATTACAGAGAATTGTTGTTGAAGACTATTTTATTAAACTGTATATATACTCCTTTATTTAGTTTTTCTTAACTAAATTTCAGTCTGCAGCCTATGATACTTAGTGTTTCAAGTTGCATTACTGCTTTTCAACTTTCCCTTTCTGTGAGTCTTTAAATATTTTTTTATTTTTTTTATCTTTGGCTTTTCTGTTCATTCAGATACTGCCTGTCAGGCTGAAATCTTATTTCTACATGTGTATAAACCATCTGTACATGACTACAGATCTAGTTTCTTTGATCCATGTGCAAGTGATACTGGATGTTCTTTGTTGTGCAACATAAAATAGAGGAAGTGTTCCCACTTGGGAAGGGACCTGGAAAGAGTAGGACTTGGAAGACCTTTTCTTTCCCTCAGAGAGCAATGTCCACCCACTTGTCTCCTAGTATTTTCTTGGGTGAATTGCCTCGGAGGTTCCCTGGTTTGCACACAGGCACACGGCATCCAGCTTTGTGTGGCTCTGCTCTTAGCACTGCTAAATCAGGTTGAGTTAGGAAGTTAACTTTTTTTGGCATTGAGTATAGTGTGGAAGTGCTATGAGGAGGCAGATGAGAATCAAGAGCTGGTCAGTAACAGCCTACTGCTTCTGCTTATTAAAAAAAAAAGGTTTGGGGAGGAGGGAAGCATGATTATAATGTTAATTAATCCAATTACAAATGGGTGGATGGAATCACTGTTTTCTGCTCCATGCTGTGATAAAATGATCATGTCCTGGGTGAATTCCAACTTACAAAACACCGGCTCGTTCTGTGGGATGTTTCATTCTTTCCCCAGGACCCCGAGGTGCAGCGCTGGCTCCCTTTGGGGTGGCCATAGTGTCTTTCGGTGTCTTTTTAGAACTAACAGCCAAATGCTGGGTTATGTCATTCTTTACCTTTTCTCCTTGGTAATGCACGTTCAAGGTGTGGAAAATTCTTACCCTTTTAATGCACTGTACATCTTTCTATTAACTTGAACGTGTTTTTCCGTGAACTTGTGCTGTGGAACAAGGAATGCAAAGGGAAGTTGTACTTTTTAGGCTCAAATATGTGAAAGGAAACTAGCCAAAGCAATGAACACTGCTGGGTTTCTGGTCCTCAGACAAGCTAGTGTCATTGTTGGATTCCTCTTCTGTTACAGCACTGAGCGTTTTGACTGCTGACAAAGGATACCTTTGGGACAACATATTTAATGTGTTAATGCACACTTTTTTGTGTGGTATGTGAAAATCAATTAATTGAGGTGGTGTCTGCTCTCTGCTAGAGATGTTATAAGCTGATGTAGCAAGATGGTGTTTCATGTAATTGCTTGCAGAACTTGGGCAGAGGTATTATGATTTCAATGATTTGTGAACTACCAGTCTCCAGAAGTGTCTTGCAATGCTTGGAACTTTATTTTGTGAGCAAATAATCTGCTCTGTGAAGATGACTTGGGGAAATGCTAGAAAGAGGCACTTCTGTTAATTGACATCAAAACCTGTGGGGAGTGGGGATTTGGTGAAGCAGCCTCATGAGTGAATTTCCCATCAACTACTTCTGTGGTTGGAGGGAGCCTTAGAATGACAGACTTGCAGAATTCCTTTGTGTTTGTTGTTGTTTTTGTTTGTTTTCAAGACGACTATTTCGGTTTGCTTGTATGTTGGGAAGCACCTTGTGTTTTTAAATGGCTGTCTTAAAGTACTGAAATCAGCTCTTAAGTTGAAAGCTACGTGCTTGTAACTTCAGAGATTTTTTTTTTCTGCTTCTTTCTCTGTTATTGTTAAAAATCTAATTAAAAATGGTAATATAGAAAACACTACGGAAGTATTACTTTATTTTTACAACCTAGTGCATCACATTAATCAGAGTAACGTGTTCCAATATTGCTTTACCATGTCACTGTATTTGCTGACAGGAGATTTACAACCTGTCTTTCACTTGTTTTAAAGTAGCAAGTGTTTAAAAAAAAAAAAAAATTGAGTTCAATATTAAAATAAATATGTTCCCATAAATCAACTTTGACTTATTTTGCCTCCTGAAAGATAACTGGCAAGCACTTGTCTGCTTGACTTCTCTAGGAGTGTTGTTTGATCCTAGAATGTGGCAGTTCTCCCTCAGCAGGCTGAGCTCCTTACATTGACTAATGTCCATTAAACTTTATTGATGTTTTGAGCTCTGAGTACTGGTGGCTGAAGAATGTAATAACCTGCTTTATTTAGCTGCAGAGTTGAAAAGCTTATTTGTTCTATAGCTTGGAATAACCTCTTCATTTGCAGCAACTAAATCAAATGGGGATTATAATTGAATCTCACCTGGCTGCTGGGAAGCGCTTAGGAACACTTTTAGTGTGCAGGTGGTTGGACACTGGCACGGGTTGCCTGGAGAAGTTGTGGAGCCTCCATCCTTGCATGTATTCAAAACCCAACTGGATGGAGTCCTGGGGAACCTGCTCCACCTGGCTATGCCTTGAGCAGATGGAATAGGTGATTTTCACCCTCACCTGTTGTGTGGTTGTGCGAGTTCTGCTTTGGAGGGCTGGGGATTAGGAGCGGGTAGGCAGCTCACCTTGCATTTCTACCTTCCACATATGGATGAGGCAGAGCTTGGATACACCAAAATACCCAGCATTTTGGGTTAGTTATTGGCTGATCTTATGTTTAGTGAAGAAATCTGTTACTGGTAAAGTCTTCCACTCAAAGCGAGACAATCAATATTTTTTTTTTTTTTTAATTTGTAATTCACCAACAGTACTTTCAGATACTGTTTTAGTGGTGGTGTTCTCCCAGGTGAATGATCCAAGAAAGGGGCAGATGCTGTTGACTTCCCAAGGGTGGCTATTTTTTGCTTTGAATTATGGTCTCCAGATGTTCACAGGATGAGATCTTGTCCGAATTTTTGTCAGGTCTGTTATTTATTTTTTTTTGTAAAATATTAAGGTTGGTTATAGGACCCAACTTAAAATGTCAACAATTGCTGTTCTTTTGGAAGTGACTCTCATTTAGGTGGTTAATGCATATTCCATATTGTTCCAGCTACTAGATGAAGTTTCACTTTACCCCCTCCCCTCCATTTCAGCTCTTCAGACTTGTCTTTATACAGGTCATAACAAGATGAGTTTAACTTAGAAGTAGGGTTTAAAAATCTATTTTTGTTTAAGAACCATGGAAAACTGATGGTTTGTGGGTGTCTTGAGGGGGGTGCTGGCTGCAGAAGTTGTGGAGAGGAAGATCTTCAATGAAGCAGCAGTAGCTGGGTAGGAGGCACTGAGACACAAGAAGGTGCAGTACTGTCAGCTGAGTGAGCAGGAGCAGTGAATTTGGGAATATGACATTTCTAGGGGAAGTTCTTGGGCAGGAAAAGTGTTAAATTTGGGATTCTGATCTGGAGTGGTTGAGAGGTTCAGGCTGGGGCAAAAAGAGTCAGACTGTGGGTGAGGGTGCATAGTACTTTGAGGAAGGGAAGGGAATGGGCACGCACAGGGATCTGTGGGCCAAGAGGGTGTTGGGTTTATCATGTGGCACTCCTGTCCATGGCAGCACTTCTAGGGTGGGGCCTGAGCTGCTGATCTGACCTGGACATATCCACACATAGTGACTGAGAAAAACAGAACAGCTGAAAGGGAGGCTGGGAAGGTTGTAGGCTCCTCTTCTGTGCCGTATCGAGTTCAGACCGGCCGTGGGTAAACAGGGTCAGTGCCTGCCCTCTCAGATAACTCCAGTCACAGAACGTGTATCCAGAGAGGATTTGCAGAGGTAAATGGGCAAGCTTGCATGAGGATCCTGGTTTTTGTCCGTTTCATTTTGATGTTGGCTTGTACTTGTACTTATAATTAAATCTTAATGACTATGGACTGCAAGATTTTAGATGTAAAAATTTACTTCAGAAGCTTTTATGGGTAGTGATAACTTTGGGCCTTTGTTTTCATCACAGAGGAAGGTTTTAATGATCAGTTATGTGTCAGCTGGCAGTAGTTCAGCTCCACAAGGATTAAAATTTGAAAGTCTCCCTGTTTAAGTAGAAGACTAACCAGGATGTCCAGAACAGACTTAAGGCAGCATTTATGGTATTTTGAGATTTTCCTACAAATCTGTTGCCCAGAATTTTGCTCTATGACAAATTGTGCTGCTGTAATCCTGTAGCTAATATGTTTTATTAATAACTTCATGATATTTAAGCCATTTGTCTTGTGTTTTGTAAGCCTTTAGCAAAGGTATTTCCCTGTCTATTTTCTTACACAGGCAAACATGCTGAAGACATATTTGGTGAATTGTTTAATGAGGCCAACAGCTTCTACATCAGAGCAAATTCTCTTCAAGACAGAATTGATCGCCTTGCTGTCAAAGTTACCCAGCTGGATTCAACAGTAGAGGAGGGTAGGTAATTGCATGAAAGTATTGAGCCAGAAGTGATGTTGACAAGACCACAGTATTTAATTACACAACAATCTCTGTCTTTTCAAAGTAATCCTGAACCAATATTTCATCTTGTTTTCACAGTAAAGCAAGCCGGGAAAAAATCATGTTAGGAGAGTGAGAAAAAATATTCTGGAGTTGTATAACTGTCTTCATTTTTGAGTTAGTGTTACCTCAAGAAGCCCCTGTAGTAATGGAGCCATTAAGCTACATTTTTCACTGGGAAAAATTCTAGTTTGTGAGTGTAATAAATCAGAAGTGAATAAATCTAGACCTTATATAAATCAGAATACTGGAAGAAGTTTGAGGCAGTAGATCTACTTATTTCAGGGTAGGATAGTCACAAACTATGTTAGTAGTGTCTGTTGTTCAGTCTTCTAAGATCTTATAATACTTTTCACCTAAATGAGGCACTGCATGTTTGCATCAACTAGGTGAAATTCCCTAGAAGGTTCTAGTCACTAGAAACAGTATTTCCTTTAAAATGATGTTATACCCTCGCTTGCTTATGTTTGGTCATTAACTTCATAAATACACAGTGAAAACAAAGGATTTAAGTAACATCAGTATGTTCTTTGAAAGCACTAGTTTGGGTAAGTAAAACATGTTCCTCTGTCTCGCTCTGAAAGCTTTAACATGGGTGTTTGCTTATGGATGCAGTTACGTGTCTGAGCCAACTACTGCATGTACTCCCTATTTAGATAATTCCTGACATTTAGTAAAATAGAAAAGCTTATTACATCAGGACAATAGTGCAATACTTAGTGGTAATGCTACTTGTGATATATTTAATAGTACTGTTTATATGGTTTATATATTACATTGAATATTTACATTTTTATAGTTTGTGTTATTTAATACTACTGTTAATACCAATATTAAATGTTACTGTTGATATTTAATAGTGTGATATTTGGCCATCCATTTTTAGTGTGTTACTGTCTGAAAATTATTAGATGTCTTCTTTTTTTTTCCTGGTGTTGGAACATATCAACTGGTAGGGTATCACAATTGATACCAGCACCTTTCTTTAGCTGTCTTTGGAGGTCAAGAGCTATATGGGAACATAAATGAAGCTTTTAGGGGGTCACTGTTCAGCCTAGTTTTTGAGGCATGTTACGGTGCTAATATGAGCAAACTAGGTGATATTTGTACACTGGACTTGCTCCATGCTGAGGTGGATGATGTCAGTCTTCATGACTTTCAAGTCCAACATTTTTGGAAATGCAGTCCAGTTGCTTTTTTTTAAAGTCTCATTGGTATTATGCAATACCTCCTGGCTGCTTTTCAGAGTTTGGAGAGTAATTAAAAGCATCTTCTTGGAAGGGGAAACTAGTGTACAGACTGAGAATTTAATCAGTTTTTATTTAAAATTGATAGCAGTTATTACTCTTGCATTGCTAATAGTCTTTCAAGTATTTATATATATTTATATATATATATTTATATATATTTATATATATTTATTTTTATTTCTATATTTTTATTTACATTTATATATATATAAACTGCTGTTGCTATAGTGCTACTAGGAAATTTTATTAGCTATTTCAATGTAGAAGTTAAAGTCCCTCTAGCAGGGGTGTCAAACTCATTTTCACGGGGGGCCACATCAGCCTCGCGGTTGCCGTCAAAGTGCCGAATGTAATTTTAGAACTGTAGGAGTAGTTACATTTATACAGTCCTAAAATTACATTCAACCCTTTGAAGGCAACCGCGAGGCTGATGTGGCCCCCTGTGAAAATGAGTTTGACACCCCTGCTTTATAGTATTTCATTGTACTGTCACTAATAGTAGATATATTTCTGGGTACCTTAGGCATTTAAATGTCAGTTGCTAGGTTGATTTTTAAAAAGCACCCTATAGATTTAATTGCATCAGTGATTTCTTACATTCTTAAGTATAACCAATATTTTGTGTACATATAAAAATATTGTATATATAACTAATACTACAGTTGGAAAAACAATACAAAACCAAACCAAACATTTTAAAATAATTGTGGTTGTTTTCAAAAGCATATAAATAACTTACACTAAAAAGCCCCAGAAAAATGAGATTTGTGCTCTTTTGAATGTCTTCCTTCAAACAAGAATGTAATAATTCATATTTATACATATGAAAAAAAACAGCCTGAAATACCTTACTGCCTTACTTACTTTCTATTCAAGCCTGCCTGTATTTTCTCAAAGACACGTTTTGATACTTCAGAGTATGTGAATGGGAGAACAACAATTTGGAATGAAATATTCCATTTCTAATTTTTTGCTCTTTTGAAAGCTGTGGAAGAATCTAAGTCATTTTGGAATAAGAGGCGAAACCTCAGCACAATTACCAAAAATACTTGGGTAGAGAAGTCTGAGTGGGATGTGGTTTCTATCATGCCAAAGGGTAACAATGTACTTCACAGGGTCTCTGTCAAACTTCATGCCTTTTTGGTTTTGCAGGTCACCATTATATTAAATTTTTGCCCAGTCCTGTTCAGTTACCATGTGAAATTCTCTCAGTTTGTTCTCAAGACTTGATAAATTAGATGAATGGGCAAGAAATATTAGATGGAATGGCAATAAAAAGAAAACAAGCCAGTGCATTTGTTTGCTCTACTCCTGCAGCTCACACAGTTGTAAAACAGTGGTATGAATTTAAGAAATGGTGAGTGTCACTGTAGACAAGCCAGTGAAGACTTCAGTGCTCTGTTCACCTGCAGTCAAAAACCTGTATTTCAGGTTACCTGAGAGGGGAAGAAGATGTGGAGACCTGACTGCCACTTTTAAATTGTGGTTGGAATTATCTGGATCCTTTTAGCAATGTTCACTCCATTTCAAGAAAATTTATATTAAGAATGAAAGTCTTGTGAAAAGTGACAAGAACAATAAAAAACAGCTTAAATCTTTCATTTGAAAAGAAAGAATGAAAAGGCTAGTATTTTTTCCCCAGAATTGTGTACGTGAAAAGATAAAATGCAAGTATGCTACTGGACTGTATAAAGCAGGTAAGTATTTCTCTCTATAGAGAGATGATGAAAACTTAAGATCAAGGGATGTTCAGTTACATGGAAAGCTTTTTGACTTGAAACATGGTAAAAGATGTGGAAATCTCTCTCACAGGAGGTTGTGGAGGCTGTACTTCAGTTACACATTCAGCTGCATTCTAAGTTTATGGATACCACATGTAGTTATAAAACATGCTGTGTCAGAGGAATACCAGACCTTGCATTTCAGGCTTGAAGCCAGTCTTTCTGCTGTTATAAGTCCAGGTTAAACCTCATAAAAAGAAGAGATCATGGGACATCTGCATGGGGCAAGACTCTTGCATCATCTTCCAAGACACAGTCCATGGTTTCATTATTTTAAGTGAGGCTCTGGACAAAATGGGACTTAAATCTGATTTATTATGGTAACTCCTATATGCCTTTGTGCTTAAATGTCTTGATTATCCACTGAAGAAAAATCTTTCTGTTTTCATTCTGTTATACATTTTGTTGAAAATATTGTAAGTAGCTAGCATAAAACAGACTTTGTTTATCCACTTATATTTATTTCACCTCTGATAAATGTATTTCTGTTTCTAACAGTATCATTACAGGATATCAACATGAAAAAAGCATTCAAGAGCTCAACAATTCAAGATCAGCAGGTAGTTTCAAAGAACAGCATTCCTAACCCAGTGGCTGATATTTATAATCAGAGTGATAAACCACCACCTCTGAATATTCTTTCACCTTATAGGTATGGAAATATTCATTGTTTATGTTCTTGTACTTTGCCCTTTATTGCTTAGTTGTATGCAGAGAATAATTACAGCAGAAGGGACAAGCTGTGTTGATTACTGAGATTTGTGTTTTTGGGGACTTCTCTGTTCATGGAAACAAAAATTGCTATTACCACGCTTAAAATCGTAAGATGTGCCTAACAAAAATCAGCATATTTCAGCATGTTGCATAGCAGCACAGGATCAGAGAGCAAGGGCTGTTGATTATGTAAAAAATAAAAAGGAAACTAATATACTAAACTGCTTTCTTTGGTTCACTTATCCAGAAAGTTGGATTGATTGCTTTTGCTGTTCCTCTATTGCCCCTCTTCCCCTCAACATATACATACACGTGCACATGGCAGGATCTTTACCTTTTCCTGGTTACTTACTAGTGAATAAAAGAGCAGCAAGCGGGACTTTGTTTCCTGTTTTCCTTTAGGCTTGTTGTTCATGAAATGAGTATAATTTGTCTGTTTGAAGGCTTGTGGACAACATGTTTGTACTGCATCCTTCAGCTTTTGAGAGGACCTAGATTGTGAGGTATCTGTGCAAAGCAGGCACTCAGTCTGCAGTAAATTATTTAATTTTTTTTAGGAATGACATAGCAGAGCATTTGCAGCTTATTTTATTTTTAAGAGGTTTTACTTGAAAAGTAAAAGTGTTAGATTTATAGCTGGGGGACACGTTTTTGTGCCACTGCTCAAAGTGAAGGCAGTGTGTGATTGTCCATAGGTGTCCAGTTAGCAAGAGTTATCAGTCAGCAGTTCTGCACACTTACGTCCTACATTGTATGTGGATGGCTGTGTCAGTGACCTTTATTGTTACACCTGTTTTATTAAGGATGCTTTACTGAAATTTACTTACATTTTTTTCCTTGGTAAGTCTTTTACATCTGCTGAATCGGAATTATTTGTATTTGCCTTGGACAAAGCTTAAACGAACTTCAGCTTGAAGTCTGACCAAAGCTGTAGGGATGGAAGAGTTACCCCAGTAGCCCCTTCAGTGGGTTAGGTGTTCGTAGCAAGGAGATGAGGCACACATAAAATAAGGGTTTGGTAATTGTATGACCAGGCAGTGTGCAAGAACTGCTCTCTGTACCCTGCTCCAGCAGTTTTAAGGATTCTATGTGCTGGATCTTCATTGCTTTTGATCTTCCTGGTAGAAATCAGTATTTGGCTGCCATCAAAATTTACCCAGGAAGAAATTGGGACTACCCCTTCCCTTTGAAATTCTTGGAAAGAGTCAAGTCAGTTGTGAGCTGTAACTACCAAGAGTGGCATTTAATGCACTTGGCACACCGTCATCCTGTAATGCTGAAGATATAAAACTTGAATGATGTCAAAGGTGAGTTTTGTTGCTTTAAAAAAATAAAAGTTCACATTTTCTTAGCTTTCCTTCTACTGTATTTCCAGGGATGATAAGAAAGATGGATTGAAGTTCTATACTGATCCTTCCTATTTTTTTGATCTTTGGAAAGAAAAAATGTTACAAGATACTGAAGATAAGCGAAAAGAAAAGAGGAGACAAAAGGTAAAAGCAGAAACGTAACAGCAAATGTATGTATTACAATTTTGTGTATGGTTGTTCAGGCATAAATTGCTAGGTCATAGTTAGTGTGCATGGAAAGACTATTCCTCTTTATACATGGCTGTAGGTTCAGTTGGTTCAGTTTCTGTAGCTCTGTACTCTCTATTTTAAGAAGTTGTAAATTGAATTTTAAAAATTAATTTTAGGAGTACTGTAGTTATCTTCCAAGAGTCTTGCTTTAATCCTTTGCCAGTATCTGCTTATTAGTACACAGCAAACTGGCCCTGTTGTGCTTCAGAAAAACACACTGATTAAGTGGCCAAAAAAGGAGTTTGAATTATGTTTTCCTTATTTTCACAGAGTTTTGTTTCGTTTTTTTCTTAATACAGCAACATCAACTCCTGTAGCAAAACATGAACTTATCCAGAAAAAAATATTTTGTTGGGTTTTCTAGTTCCTTGATAGTAAGTCTTCACTTTTCTATACCTGCTACAAGTTGGTAAGGTGTTAATACACAGAAAAGTTGTTCTGTGGTTTGGCAACAGGAGAAGATTAATTGTAGGAGTCATATTCTTTGTTTCATTTAAGTTTAAAACAAACAGAAGGCTTCAGGATCAGGCTCTGGAGTATCCTCAGCAGTTTGATCCAAGATGTGTATTGCGATGCAATCAAGATTTTTTTTTTTTTTTTTTTAATGGACTTCAGTTTTGAATGAAGAAATCAGTAGCTACTTCTGCAGCTTTTTTGTTGTCAATTTTTTAATCAAAACTGAGGCCTTTCAGATTTGTGAAGGTAATGCTGAAGAAAACCCAGAGCGTTGAAGCAATGACTGCCTGTCTTGTCTAACAGAAGGTGCCCTTTCGGATAGGATCAGTGAGAGATAAGGGATTTAAAATAAAAGGAATCCAAACAAGATGCACAAACTGCTCAGAGGAAATAGAAGGAAATGGCTTAGTTTTCAGTGCACATACACACATATATACACATACATGTGTTTCTACACCTATACATATATATTAGCATACCTATAGATGTGTAATATGAGCATGTCTCATAATATCAGCATATGTATACAGGTATTATACATGTGTATATACATTATGTCAAATAAGTGAATATACATGCTAATGTATATTTGTGTATGTACATAATGTGTATAATACATGTGTGTATATATATGCTAATATGTATGGTACTTGCTTAGAAATCAAATTGTAGGGCGTGACTGGGAAGCTTTATTACTCTGTTTTTATCAAATTCTGATTCTGTGTTCCTGTTGGTAAACAAAGCTTTCTGACTACAGCATTTTTAAACAAAACATGAAGACTACTTGGTTTAACTAAAATGTTTTGTGAGTTCATGGTTTTAAGAGTTTTGGAAGAAGTGAATCAGATCTTCTGTTAGGAGTAGGAGTCGGTGTTTTCAGTTTTGACAGGCATCTCAGTATTGAAATATTAAATAGAGTAAAAAAAGCTGAGTAAATAATTCCAGTAGAAATTACAGTCTGAAGCAAAGTAGTCACTTAATTATTTGTATAGTTGTATACAGATGTATATGCAAGGCTATTAATCCCACTATATTCTCACTATGATGAGTCACAGAGCTGGTTAAAAGACTGGAAATAATTAAAGCAGCTTTCATTCTCTATTTTTTTAAAAAATTTCATTCAATATTTCTTTATGAAAAAATATTAGGGTTAATTACACCCTTTGAGTTTTTTTTCCTCCCACGTTTTTTGATTCAAATTTAGATCTTTTCACTAGAGAGAAGGATAAAAAGAAACTACCAACTGTTAAGTTTTTCATTCTGATTTAATATTAAAAACAAAAAGAAGGAAAAAATGCAGAAACTTTTTAAAAACATTGTAACAGAATATTGCTTGAAAAATCTTCGATAGCTTAGAGATTTTTACAAAGCCACTTTACATGTAAACTTGCTTTTAGACTGTATTTTAAGCATCACTTCTCATTTGCATCCCCATTTTTTTGGTAGATTTTAATTTTCTTACTACAGTCTACAAAGCAGATATAAAGTATGCTCAATTCCAATCATGTAGGATTATGGTCATACATCTACAGTAATACATCTTAATAAATTCTACCTGAAGTGCTATTTGATTTGATAAAATATATAACAAGACCAACTGAGAAGAAAGCAACATAGATTTGAGATTGCATGGATAGGTGTCATTTCAAGCTGGTGTGCAAATGAGTTTTCTGTCATCTGGAGGGTTTGGGTGGGATGTCTCACAGGCACCATTTGTTCCACGAGGTGCTTGACACCCCGTTTTCTTTTGTTCTTGTCCTTATGGTGGCGGTGACCAGGAATGAATCCGGAACATCTATTAGCCACTTTGTGGCTGAAGTTGTATTTTGCATTTACTAAGTGAGAATTCCTTCAGCAGTTTGTACTCTACAGAAGCACAAAATTGAGAAGCTGTGCAGGTGAAATAGATGTATATTGTTCAGCAAATTATAAACTAGGCATCCAAATGCAGCCCTACTCAGCTGACCAAATATAGCTGGTTTTTAACCTCAATTTTTCAAGTGGTCGGTGAAGCCTGCGGGTACTCCTTGCACCAGAGAATAGGTTTTTCCAGTATTATTTTGATGATTTCCCTTAAATGCTTGAGCTGTTGCAGCAGCTCAAGGAGTTTCATTTTCCTCCTTTGAAATATCACACTTACTGTTTCTGTATTCAGTTTAACTGAAGAAATCTAATGCAGGCTTTCTCTGATTTGACTCTTTCAAGTGAACTTTTTCTCTGAAGAAAACTCATCTTAATTATCTGATTTTAAAATCTGTTGTTTAGTCTCTGTTTGTTTTCTAGTGGTTTTTTTATAATTTTTTTTACTGTCAGGCTTTCAATAGATCATTGCCTAGGAGTTCAATGGTGTTAGTTTTGACTTTTGCATATATCAGTAATTTTTTGAATTGAATGACCATAGTAAACCAGTTGTTAACCATTGGTTAACCAAAGGGAAGTTGTTCTGCTTTGATTTTTCTTTTTTTTATTGTTCCCCATTTCTTCTGAGCAATGCTTAGTTATTTAAATAAGTAGGAATCTTGAAATTTGGAGGGCTTGTGTTTTCAAAAATAATTCTTGATGACTTGTGATTGATAGAATCTTGTAAATTGATGAAGTCAGGAAAATACTCTATGCTCATACTTCCATTTTTTTGAAAGTATTGCAAATAGTTGCTGAAGCTACTTTCTGTTACTGGCTCTAATTCTTCATTAAGATGCTTGAAATATCATCTGCTAACTTTTGATGCAAGTGTCCAACTTAAAATTAACCCTGTTTGAGGGCTGTAATATGTTGTGTTTGCTGAAGTCCCTTCCTGCCCGCAGCTGACCGATGCATAATAATGTATATAATAACCTGTTTCCTGGCTTAACCTACAGCACCCACTTGTCTGCCACAGCTTCTGTTAAAGGAGGTGACTCTTCTTAATGGTGCTTAACTTTCCAAAGGATTATTTCTAACTGTAGTTACTTCGAAAGGCTTCAGCTCCCCTAGAACTCTGTCATTGCTCTGGGTACTGAAACTAGAGCTGCCTCTGTTTGTTGAAGTAGCGAAAGTCTTACTGGAACAACTTAAATCTGCTCTATTAGAGGTGTATGTACTTTTGGCAGCTGCTAGTAATTGGCCTGCCCCACCATTTTGGAGGAAATAGATGTATTGATATAATATTTAATGCAAAAATCAATACCAGTAGGGCTTACTGTTTGAGTAAAAAGGGGTTCCAGCATCTTTATTCATTAGGACACTTACAGATGCTGGTCTGGAACAGCCTACCCAACTGAAATCTGATCCAACAAAACCAAACTAATTTAGTGTTTATTTTATGTTGTTTATTTATACATGCTTATGTATTTACCTTTTTCAGAAAAAACATAGTGATCTCTTTAAAACCAAATTTTTAAATAGGTGATTATATATAAGCAGTTATGTAAGCACTCCAGATTGTCCAAGATTTGTTTCAGAATGATTGTCTTCAGAGCAGCATCATACATTGATAAAAAGTTGGATATTTACCTTATCTAGAAACTTGCAAGAAATACGTAGTTGTGACCTATAGAGGATGGAGTTACTCTTTGGTGAGAAGAGAAAAATAAAGTGTATTTTCAGTGAACCAAAAGGCTAACTTGTACTTTCCTCTCAAATCTAGCCCGATTCTGCTCCAGTTCCTGTAGTGGGGAATTTTGATGTGAAGGAGAAAGTAAAGCCTTGCATAACCTGGATGAAAAAGGGTGCGATTCTAAAAAGTTCTGGGAGGAAACAGATTTTTAGAGGAAGTAATTAAGAACCAAGGTGATAATCTTGACCTAACATGAGTCAGATTAAAAATATACTCACCGCAGGGGCCAGGATTGTGTGAATGTTGTCAGAACATTGTGATGTTGAACTTCAAAAATACTTTTCTTTGTCATTCTCAATGTTAGCAGATGTGGATCATCAGGTCCCTCATAGCAACAAGCATGAAGATCCAAAACAAGGACAAGCAAGGCATTTAATAGATTTTTAGTTGTATGCTGCCAAGTACATTATTTCAGAATTATTTACTCGGTGCTGTTTGACAGTTGGCATAAAATACCTGTGTTCCTCTGTGATGTGCCTTTTTTCTTTTTGGTGAGACTGGCTTTCCAGCTATTATCCCTTACTTCGAAGGGAGAGATTGCACAATAAAATGCTTGCGTATCAGCATTTTACCAAACTCTTCTCTAAACACAGTTGAATCTGACTCCATTCGCAGAATATCAATAGAATTTGTTACTGAGAAACTATTTTTCTTGCAGCCAGAAGCCTAATACCAACATGTTTAACCTGTGTATGAATTAGTAATGTAAGGTGTGGGGTCTAGAGATGGTTAAAAAAAACAATCTAACTACTTCATAAATGTTGAGAAAAGGAGAAAATACCCTCTTCAGTTTTTATTGAGTAAACTTGTTTCTCTACTGAAGCACCACTATGGTTTTTATGGTCACACTGAGGAGTCAGAGGTAGGCGAGGATGACATTCCAGAGGTGTGAAAGCGTCGAGTCCCGCTGTTAGGAGACCTTAGTGATAGATTAACACTGACATTGATTTGGCCTGAAATTGTATAGAAAGAGGGTTTTTTTAAAAGTTAAACAGACTGATTTGTCGTGAAGCTACCAAGCTGTAATACACAACTGGCCTGAATATTACTGACGCATTGCAGAGAGATGAATTGTCATTCATTTTTATATGAGATAATGGGAAACAATTATGAGGAAAAACTAGGAGGAAGTTCAGTAATTAATCAGATCTAAGAAGGGAGAGGAAGTTAAAACAAAAAAATCATTTTACATAGACTGTGAAATAGCAAAGTGTTTCTTCTAATTCTTCCATACTTCCCCACGGCCTCAGGCAATTTTGACCCTAACAAATAACCAAAATAACCCTGAACATTTTTAACATGTTCTCATAAGACTGATTTATGGGAGGAGGAAATGAGAGGTTCTTCAGGATGGTCTAAATATGTGAAAAACTAGGTCAGAAGAAGTTAAACTTTAAAAATCAGCCACATTTCTGTCTGTATTGGGAAGGCCAGTAGGTCGCTATCACATTGGCCTGTCCATCCTGCAGAAGGGCAAAGCAGAGTCATACTCCTCATGAGGTTCGTAGCTTAAGGAGATATTCTCATTTTCAGTGCAGAGAAATTTTATGAACACTTGTCTTCATCTGTAAATCTGGTCTTATTTTCATGCGCTCTAACTGCATTTTAACCAGCTTTTTTCCTTTGCTTTTTTTTTTTTTCTCTCTTTGCATGCTTTATTTCTTTTGTTTGAACATTAGGAGCAAAAGCGTATAGATGGCACCACCCGTGAGGTGAAAAAGGTTAGAAAAGCCAGGAACAGACGCCAGGAGTGGAATATGATGGCATATGACAAAGAGCTTAGACCTGACAACAGGTTGTCTCAAAGTGTGTACCATGGAGCATCTTCCGAGGGATCACTGTCCCCAGATACTAGGTCTGTTTACAGCAAAGCTGTTTGTTATACCACAGTTGTATGTTCAGAAATACTGAGTAGAATTAGGTGTTTTCACAGCCTGGGAATAGTTAGAATGGACCAAACCTACGATGCATGTTTTCACGTTCTTCTCAAAATTACTTTAAAGCACGAATAACATTACAAATTCTGCAATTAATGATTTTTTCTTCCTCAGCTTCAGATGAGCGTTTTGTCATCATAATGTTATGCACTGTAGTGAAATAAGTGTTTGCTGTCTACTTTATAGTTGATCTTGTAGTTGTAGCTGTGAAAGCATTTTAATCTGTTTCCACTAGATAACATCAGTACCTCTTCCTTCATGTCTAGTTATGCTGCTGATAGCTTAATAAATATTGTTTTGTGATCAGCTCAGGCATACTTTTGCCTCTAACAGAATGCTTTAATGGGGGAACCGGTCAGCTTTATTAATGTTACATTTGTCTAAAAACCAAGCTACAAAACCAAATGCAACATTATTGCTTAAAACAGCAGAAATCTCTGTTTACGGAGTCAAGCAGCAGAATTCACCTTCGTTGTCTGAGATTCCCTTTGAGCTCAGTGGGAGTTACCTTCTTCTGGCATGCGTGAAGTCTGAGTTGGTTCACTAGGCTGGTCTCACCAGAGGGTTTTTCCCTCTTACTTTGTCTGTCATGGTTAATTGCTAGCAGTAATGTTAGGAATATCTACTGGAAAAAGTGCATATCAATTTAGTGTTTAAATTGTTGAACGGCTGGGTTGAGGAAGCAGCCAGCACTGCAGAAGGGTGGACGGACACCTGCAGTCTGCTGTCCAGTGGAGATTAATTTAAAAGAAACAACAATCTACTGAGAGCTTCATAATGTTTGCGTCTTTGTGAACAGTGATCATCTTGCAATTGAAACAAAAAGTTTGAAGAAAATTGCTACTGCTGTTTCAATAATGTATTCAGACCCCTTCTCTCTAAAATCCTTTAAACACCAACATTTTTTTTACAGTTTCTAATGCAAAACCTTGTCTCGGGTTTGTCAGTCTGTACTGTTTGACTATGCTTTCCATAGGTTGATCTGGTAAAATGACATTGGTGTTCAGCTGTCAAGTGCAAGATGTGGATTTTTTCATCATCTCAGAGTTCTGCCTTTTGCATATTTTGAGTCTTTTTCTGGCCTCAACATGTTGCTTTCCAGGATGCCTGAGTTTAGTCATACTGAAGTGGTTTGTTTCTTGTCTCCCAACAATGTCAACATGTATTTGCCTATTTGCAGATATCCATAATACATGAATTTAGTAGGATTTTTTTAAGCAGAAATTGTAGGATGCATCATTATGTTTCTGTAGATGTGGTATGACAGATACCTTGTACTTATGTAAGCCTGTCAAATTTTATGATGTATGGCGAACTTTAAATTTCAGTGAATCAAATATCAGTGATTGAATCCTGAAATGTGTGTTCTACATGCATGAAGGGTTAACTTGGTGGGTAGTAGTGAGGTGGAGAGAAAGTTTGCTATTTTTTTTTATCCTGGGGTAGTCTCAGCTGTAGGAACTAAGCTATTAAAAACCTCATACATATAGAAATAAGTACTGGTTTCAGAGATACATTTATGCTGACAGCTACGTGCAGGGGTTTATCAGTCATGTCCCAAAGCAGTGTATTTGGCTATAGTGCGATTCTTTTTTAATGCTAAAGTGGGAAAAAAAACCCAACCAAACAAAAAGACCACAAAAAAACCCAAACAGCTCATGTTTCTTCTTGTTTGCCAATTGTAAGACTTATGCATTAAACATTGACATCCAAGTGTCCAGACTGTGGCAATTTACAATGTATTTGTTATACTTATTGTACTTCAGAGGGAGAAACACAAGCTGAATCCAAACAGAAACCAGCAAATTAATGTGAGAAAAGTAAGAACAAGAAAAGAAGAGTGGGAGAGAAGGAAAATGGGCATTGAGTTCATGAGTGACGCAAAGAAAATGGAACAGGCAGGAAGCATGAAAGAGGACAAAATGCCCAAAGGGTTTGTTGTTTTGTTTTCCTCAAAGCCCTGGCTTTTTGTTGCTTACCTTGCTTCCCGTCTTGCAGATAAGTGCATCAGTTTACTGTGTTCACTAAAAGCCAGGCTGCACGATTGTTCATTACTAAAACAACTATTTGTGGTAATGGGATGAAAAGATCCTTTTGCTCCCTCTCTTGGGCTTATTTGACAGAGCATCCTAGACTTTGTATCTTTATGAACTCTCTGCTCAACTAATATTTGCACTTCCCAGTTTCTCTAAGCCTTTCCAGTGAAATTAATTGTGCAAACAAAATAAAAAGTGTTTTCTAACTTTTGAAATTGGTTTTCTCTGCCTTGGTGAAATATATTCCTCTGCATAATCGTAACTGCTTGCAGTATTGCTTTCCTTTTTCTGCTGCCATTGTTAACTTAAAGCAGACCTGATAAATGTTATTGTTTCAAACAATGGGCTGTCAAAAACGTTGATGAAAACAATGTGCCTCCTTACAGCTACTAAAGAACTGCAAAACCTGGAGAAAGCTCTAAATTTTTTTGCCTTTTTTAAAGTCTGCCTGTAGGAGGACATTCTGCATGCAGCTAGTATGCTGAAATATTGAAAACATTCAATTTCAGTCCTTTTATTCTGCCTTGTTAGACTGATTTATTTTCAAGTCATGTTAAGCTGAATTATGATTTTGTGTTGCATTTGTTCTCGTGCTTTCTGTGAACTTAAAAGGGAGCAGTGCTTGATAATCAGGGGGTCCTGTTGCAAGAAAAGTAATTCTGATTGCATTCTATTTAGCTTTTCTTGTGAGCTCTTTAGATAATACCTTGTTAGCACATGTAATCTGTTCTTCTGCATCCATTTACTTTTAGGTCCCATGCATCTGATGTTACAGATTATTCTTATCCTGCCACTCCGAATCATTCCCTCCATCAGCAGATAGCAATGCCTTCCTATGGAGCAGGAGATGGTGCACAGTACATGGCAGCGTCCCAAAGCCACGAGCATGAATACAGACCACCTTCCACCACTGTACGTCACGCTACCTTAAACAGACCTCAGCAACCACCTCCACCGCCACCCCAGCCTTCAGATGGCCAGCATAGCTCAGTACCTGTGGTACCAGCAGAATATGGGTAAAACTCCTCATTTATTCCCATGGATTCTTGACAAAGCTAGAGGGATGCATGTTTTCCATAACCATCATAACACATAATGCACACACACAAAAAGATCCCAAAATACATTACTTATCTCCCTGGGGAGGACAGGAAAAAAAAATGGTGTAATTTCTCTGTATGAACTGAATTTAAGTCAAGAAATAGTGAAAGCAGAAATAATGAATTGTGTATCGACTGTGGTGTGATCAATATGCTGGTAAAATATCAAGGGTTCCTATAATAATATTAAAAAGGAGATAATTTTCCTGTAAAGTGGAAAATAGTTGCAGTTTGAGGAACGGTGCAGAAAAAAGTATCACTGAATGTGATTAACGTGGCAGTCTGTGGTGCAGCCTTGAAATTACTTCTTTAAAGGAACTTAGAACAGCGTTGGAAGGGATCTCCTCAGACACAGAATCAAGTTCCCTGCTGCCACAGACAACTTCATAATTCAGTATAGGACCATATCAAACTCCTGTGTAGATATTGCCCCTGAGTGCCTTCTGAAGGCAGGCTTGCTCCAGGGTACTGGCTCTCCAATAGCAAGAAAACATGTGTTTTCTAACCAGTCTGTGCCTGTTTGTTCTTTAGTGTAAATAGCTTAAACTTTCAAGTTGTAACCCCAGAAAAGTTGTAATTGTTCTTGCTTCTGTTGTTTTAAATGAAGCAAGCCAAGGTTTTTCAGCCTCACTTCTTGTATCCTGGGATGGCATTTGCCTGATTCAGCACTGTCATGCTGTAGATGACTGAGTTACGTGATTGATTGCTCCAATGTACATTTTCCTTTATTTCCAGTTTATAACAAATACTTGCACTTAATCTCCAAGTGCATGATGGGTGTCAGTGTATTGGAGTTGTCATACACTGTGTATCACTGAACGCCATCAGTAACTTTCCTTCAACTCTTGTCCCCTATATCTAGTTGTTTACTTACTTCATGACTCCTATTAATTCCCATTTTTTTCTGCTTAAGAATTCTTTGTGACAGTTTAACAAAGAAATTAGCTCTTCCCTCTTCCTTGCCTCTAAAGTATCACTCAAATGTATCAATTTAACTAAATAATACTTAAATTGATAAACTTGACTAAAGAAGCACATGAGATGCATGATATACCTTTGGGTAAATCTTTCCCTTCATACTTTCCATTGTCTTCCAAGCCCATCTCTTGTAATCTCTTAGTATTTGTTCTAACACTTGGTCTTCTTTAGAAGTGATATGTGTGGTCTGCAGTTTTCTTGGTCCCTTCTTCATCATAGGCATTGTACTTTGTATTCTCACAGAGTAGATGCTTAGTAACAAATATAGCTTTATATTTAACTAAGTAGGAGTATTAAGCTAAAATCTTACTCTGTGGAGACGAGAAGGACACTGCCTTTAACTTCATCATCTGCCTTAAATCTCAATGCATTGTCAATATTTGAAAATTAATGTTTATAATCACTTGTCTATTTAACTCATCAGTTTAAATGCTCTTTGCTTTTTGTTTTAGCTGAGGTTGGATGAGAGCAGTTTAAGGGGTGATGATTCTTTAAGTCCTAACTTTGATTGCATTAACCACTTTTGTTCTGTTTTACTTAGGATGCTTCCGGCTCAGATGGTGGATTATTACAATCCTGCAGGTCCTCCCCCTCCTCCTCCTCCCCCTATGATTCCTTCAGCACAAACTGCATTTGTCAGTCCCCTTCAGCTTCCTGTGCCACCTTCCCATTCCGGACTGGTGACCGGTTCTCCATACACCGCCACTCATCCCCCTCCTTCTAGTGGGCTTGTTGTCACTGCTCCCCCTCCGCCCGGCCCCCCTCCGCCCCCGCCAGGCCCCCCAGCCGCGGGTCCCTCCCTCTCCCCCTCCCCAATGCACGCTCCTCCAGCCGAGGCCAAGCGCCATGAGCCTGCGCAGCCGCCCGTGAGCGATGCTCGGAGCGACCTGCTTGCTGCCATTCGCATGGGTAAGAGGAGGCTGCGTCTTAGCTTTATTTATTTATTTCAATTTTTTATATTTTAAATGAAAGCTCCGTGTTTCCAAGTGATCCAAGCCCATGGCTTCTGTTCCCAGCTGGGCAGAATATCATTTTAGAGCCTAGTTAACCACAGGTGCCATTCTAACATTCGTCAACCCTGACTTTGGATTTTTTTGTTTCTAGTGCCTAGAGATGTACAGCTTTATCTAATCTGTTCTAGTGTTTGATTGGACATAATCAAATGAAAAAAACGGCACTTGTGTGTTATTATGTAAAATAGCCAATAGATGTACATGGATTTTTGCTTCTGTTCAGAACCGAGTTATCCAACATCAGGCTTCAGCCCACTGGGTTTTAACCAGTGACTAATGGCTGTTCCTGGCTTCGCTTACAATATGGAGCTGAAGGTCTAATGATATTTCCAAATACACTTATGAAAACTTTCATCTTCAGATCAAAAGGACCTCTATGGTCATAAACACTTAGTTTTGCCATACTGTTGGCAATTCTAGAAATATTTCATCTCTGGCAGTGGATTCCAATCTGCCTTTTTTGTCTTTCTCCCTTGCTCAAGGAGGCTCTAACAAAATGTTTTGTTTTGCTTTCTGTTTTCTGGATATATTGTTAGAATACAAAAAACTTGCCAATAACAATATGAAAATTAAAATCTCTTGTGCAGAGAACTTTGAGAGTAATTGTCTCTACAGGAATTCAGCTGAAAAAGGTTCAGGAGCAGCGTGAGCAAGAAGCAAAGCGAGAGCCTGTTGGAAATGATGTGGCAACCATCCTTTCAAGACGCATTGCCGTGGAATACAGCGATTCTGATGATGATTCAGAGTTTGATGAGAACGATTGGTCAGATTGAACCTGGTCCAAGCCCAGTAGCAAGTTCATAAAATACTTGGCTTCAGTGATTGCTTTCTTAGCAAGACATAAAGCAGGGCATTAACATGTGTTAAGGCTAGTGATCGAAGTGCTGAAATTGAATCGGTATTATTCAGAATGCTGTAGCTTAGCAACTCTGGTAATAATGATGTGATTACGCTTATGCAGATCAGAAACTTGTCTTACTTTCAGTATTTACAGCATAATACTTAAGTGCCACTAAATGTAGCAAATCATGTGCTGCGTGCAAAACATGCTGCAGTTGTTGCACTGTTACGGAACCAGCATTTTATTTTACATTCCAATCTTGAAGGGATAAAATATATTTTTTTGACTTTACATCTTTTAATTATGTAAGCAACTTAGATACTTGTGAATTGGTCTGGTTGTTAGTCTTTGAGGGCAGTTTAACTACCTGACTGAGTGAAGAGTTGACTTCCATAAATAAGACTTCTAGCTTTTTTTTTTTAGTTACTAATTATGCCCACTGTAGTCTGTTCTTCATAATTCCTGGGCTTAGGGATTTTTTTTGCCTACAGAATTGATTTCATATAATAGTTCTTTTTATCTCAACAATGTAGCAGAAGATGAAATGTATGCTTTGAAGTGTGAATCCACATGATCCAAAATGACCATTTTGTGAGCAGAGCAGATATGTAGGAGTCCAGCAGTAGGTTGCTGGCTGCTTGTTGGGAAGTGTGCTGGGGCTCTTTGGGTGGGTAGTGGACACATGTCCATGTTACAAATGAAAGTTAAAATACCTGTAGACCATTTTAGTTTTATGATACAGATCAATGGGATGCAAAGACTTCAGGGTAGACCTGATAGAAGCCGTATGGTTATTGCAGTGTGTAAATGTTCCTCTGTTATTACTGAAGATTGGAACTTTTATCAGTCCAAATCTAGCAATTGGACACATTTCACAAGTATTAAACTTGGTCTTTATGCCTGTAGGTATAAACATTTGTAAATAAGTTTTGTTGTTGTTGATTTGTACACCTATAGTCATGACAGATTTTCTGTTCCCTGTAGCACGTTTACTCAAAACTACTATTACTTCGAATGTATTTCTTTTCCAGTCCATCTGTTGATAAAACATGGGCAGTTAAAACAGTTTTAATGGCTGTTTAGGTACTATGCCATATATATACATCTGTTTTCTCCTTCCCTAGGAACAATTTCTGCCATGCTCTCAGTTTTCTTTTCACAGTACAGTATTAAAATGTTTGAGTTTGGTTTATTTTATTTTTTTTTTTCCCTTCCTTCTTCTGGACGTAGAGTTGGGCTGCTGCTTTGCCTAATGAGGTTTTAAAAAAATACATTCATAGTATGGGAGAATTCTTTCCTTACCATATTACAGTTTTAATCTTTGTAACTGAAGTCTCAGTAATTCCAGGTGTAACACTGGGTAAAGCTCCTTTGTTCTGTGAGGCCCTGTCTGTTCTTAAAAAAAAAAAAAAAAGCATGTAAAATAAAAAGAGAAACGGGAGACTATTATCTAACTTGTGTTTACACAATTAAGTTTTAGTCCTGAGAATGTAACAGTCTAACATGATGTTTGCATGCAGACTATTGGCTACTTCGCTGCTGTTTAATCTGCGTATGATCTTCCAGTCTGTGGTGGGTGTCTTTGGTAGGGTGGTAACACGCTGCCTCAATGTTGGTGTTAAAATTTACCATGTAAAGTAAGACCGATCTCTGCATAATAGTGAACAACTACGGCTCCCATTAGTTGGTGCCAGCGGAAGGTGCTCCCCTCCCTTTCAGCTGGAGCTGGTTTTGTCTTTGCCTTAAAACACAGAGCTGGAGGCTGCTTTGTTTGGTGTCCTGCAGTCCGAGTGTCCACCGCAGAGCACAGCGTTTAGCCCACGGCCCCATTGTGGTTTTCATCCATCTATGAGAGACGGTTTGTTCAGATCATCAGGGTGCGCTTGCAAAATGATTCTTTGGATGGGGAGGCTGAAAGCGCAAGCGGGACACAGCGTTACATCCCCGTGTCGGTGGGGAGGGAACTGGTGGTGTTCTTTTAATGCATGCTGACGTGGAATATCTCAGCAGAAAATTCTTTCCAAGCTACTGAAATTTCATATGAGAGAAGATATATTTTGTGAGCACAGAAGTTGGGTGTGTCTGGAATTTTGTAATTAAATGTTAATTTTAAATAATAAACGTTAAACAAGCAGTTGTGACCAGTTAAGATAGTGTAGATTTTTCAGTCATAGTAGCCAACCCGTTTTTCTGAACCTGCAATGTTGTCATTTTCCTTTCAGTATTTTATTAATAAAATGTGAGTTGAATTTAGTGATGTAAACTAACATAATTCCAGGATGTTTTTATCAGTTTTATCATACTTTGGATTGTGAATAAGTAACAAATATGAATAAAATCTCACTTTCGAGCCTGTCTTTCTTTCCTGAGATTAGTAAGATTAATCTTTATCCCTTATCAGTGAATAATGGAAGTGGAAATGTGAGTCTTCCAAATGCCGGCTGTGATCCCAGGAGCAATGGTTTTACTGGGATGGAGACCGAGCTCCACAAAACCAGACCCCTTTAAGGTACTGTTGCTTCTCTTGACCTACATACTTATTTGTTCTTTTGCACCTTGATGCAAGCTCCACATTGAAGTTCTTGGCTAATGTAAATAGACATTAATTTCCCTACAGGTAGCTTTAATTTTCTTCTCAGGGAAATGCATGAACACTTTGCTCGCAGAAAGAACAGTGCAGAACGTGTGAGTTCATTAGCAAGGCCCCTCTCCCACTTTTTTAATACGGGAGAGTCTTTGTAGGTTAATGACACCAAGCGCTATGTTGTAAAATGCAAACCCATGTCTGCCTAATGCAAACAGATCTGTTTAATTTACTACTATATTACACAATTGGTTTACGTAGTTCTTCCCAGTATGACATGATAAATAAACAGACTTGTTTATGTATCTTAGACTTGGTTGTTCCCTGGGAAAAAGAATTAATCTTTAATCTGCTCAGCTGAAAATTCCAGTCTCTGTGGCACTTGGTTCATATTTCACTGAAATTTTTCATCTATGACTTGAACTTAATTCAGCTAATTTAGAACAAAGACACCAATTCTACATAGAAACTGAATATATGAGCTTGCAATTTTGGTTCAAAGGCTGTCTCATTAAAGCATTTATAGCTGCTCATTTATCAGTTGGAGCTGGAGTTAGGACTGGTGATCACGTGGTGTATTTCACTGACAGCTCTTCCAGTTGTCTTTTGAATGATAAAACATATTTCCGAGTGACTAAACTGACATCAGTTGGGTTTTTAGGTACTTCAGATTTCTCTGTACTAAGATGAACTGCATGAAGAAAAAGAGCTTCGTTTTTATTGTAAGAGGTGCATGCTGTGCAGAACAAGCTCAAAATGGAGTTTGTTTGCAGAATGCAAATAGGGTTGGGAGGAAGAGAAATGACTCCCTGGGAAATCAATTCTTGTGATTGTGTTTTGCAGGTATGTTATCTCATGTGCCAGGCATTGTTTTAATCATAGAAAGGTGTTCCCTTCTGTTTGAAACAACACACCTAAGGATATAGCAAATGTGTAACTTCTGAAAATCTTTAAAATCTCACTATAAACTGATCTGAGTATAAACCTGGTGATGAAAATTTCATTAGAATCTTGTGGCTGGAAGCTGAGGTTGCGCAAGTCAATCTTGAGCTACTATTTCCTAGCAGCAGGGTAAAAGACATACTGGAACAGCTTATCCAAAGATGGCTTTGACAGTGATATTTTTTAATTTAATTTTTTTTTTCTTCTTTTTTTTTCTTCCAAGTGTCAATACCCCTTTTCCTTTACCAAAATTAACCTGCTGTAGTTCACTTTGGGTAAAGTTTCTTGCCCCGTTAATTCTGAGTTCGAGGTGTTCCTGATACCAGGACGTACATACGTGCACACACACACAGAAATCTGAGGATTTTCAGCATCTTGAGGCAGCTTTGTATTCATGCATTTAAACATTGTCAGTGTGCTCAGTGCTGTGTGGGGAATGAAAGTGAATGATGAACCCTGCTAGGATCCCTCAGGGCCCGGCATCTGTCACAAAGCATTTGGGAGTGACTCGAGCTTGTCACTGAACAACCTTCCCAGTTCCCTTGCATGTGGGAACTCCTGGAAGGGCTGTGGGTTTCCAATCAACCATTGTCTGTCATTAGAGGTGAATAGAAATAATAGGAACACTGGGAAAACGTTTCGTTACAAGACGGGAAGAAGGGATTTAATATTTTGCTTTCTGTAGTAATAGATGGAGGAGAAGTGTTTCTTGTGTGCAGTCAAGTATCTGTAGGTTTCTCTGGAGAAATGTGTTCTGATCTGTGGCTGACCAAGGTAGGCATTCTTACACCTGGAAAGCAGTCTCATAAGTTTGTGCTGGACTGGGCCTTTTTTCAGCTGGATAAGAAGATAAGTAGCCCTTGAGAGATTCTTAGCTAAACATAGTAGTCTCTTTAGAGATTAGCTCTTACTGCTGCCGACAGAGAAGTTCTGATCTAATTAGCTGGAGCAGGGAGGACCTCAGCGCTTTTCTCATGGTGGGGTCACATGCAGAGCGCTTTGGAGATGAGAGCTGAGGGCAGCTCTTTCTGAGGTGTCTCAACAGCTTGTCTTCGATATGTTGCCTTTCCAAGTCACTCAGCGTTTTCAATCACTAACGCGCTGTAATATCATGTGAAAACTCTCTGCCCTGCTGAGCAATCACCCATTGCCAAAGCAGTGTGGGTTAGAGGAAGGAAAAAAGGGCTGGGAATCTGACAAAGTTACCCTAATGCCAGTTAATACGGGGCAGTATGTCCCATCTGCCTGTCAGAGGAGCCCAAAACAGGAGTTCTACCAACTGTACCGAAGGAGATGGCAGAACTCATCTGTTTTCTCTGTTTTTCTTTAAAATCAGGCTGATGCATTCCTGTTCAGTTTTCTGAGTAATCCTGTTGTTAATGTTTTATTTCTCTAGCAAATTTAATTTTCTAGTCCCTTATCAGTTACCTGTCTCTGACTTGCTGAATGGCAAGTGGTTCCACTTAAATTTGAGAAGAAACTTCTTCTCAGTGAGGGTGACAGACACTGGAACAGGCTGCCCAGGGAGGTTGTGGAGTCTCCTTCTCTGGAGACAAAAACCCGCCTGGACACATTCCTGTGTAACCTCATCTGGGTGTTCCTGCTCTGGCGGGGGGATTGGACTGGATGATCTTTTGAGGTCCCTTCCAATCCCTGACATTCTGTGATTCTATAACTCTTGTATAGGGTCATAAAAATGTTTCATCCGACTGTGACAAGAGAACAGTAAGGTATGTAATGTGTGCAGCGCTGTTGCAATATATACATTGAAATACTGACATACACTTGGATCTTGATTATAAATGTCAATGACTCCCAGGAGCACATGGAGTTTACTTAAACTGGTGGATCCTGCTGGCTCATTGCTCTTCCTAGTGACCAGTCACTGATTTGCCATAACTGCTGAAAACCACCATTGTGACATTTCACAAATCTTTACAAAAAATATGCAAGATAGAAATCAGTTGGGTACAAGGCAACTATCAGACAGATTCTTACCTGGAAAAAAGTTCTCATTTTTCTTCATCCTCTGTATTCTCTTCAAAACCCCCAGTGACTGTCAAGCCATCCTTTGCTTTTTAAATTATTTAAGAGCCATCTTCATTCTTCAAGTTGTTCTGTCTAGGAAACTGAATCAGGTCTACCACATGCTTTAAGTAAAGGATGCTCCATCCCTCTCCTCTGGTGCTCCTCCTGACCTATATTTCTTGCTACGTTTCTAGAATTTATATGAATGATTTATATGGCATGATAGACTTTATACTTTGCCAAAAGAGATAATAAATCCTTACTTTAGGGATTTTCAGACCTAGTTAAAGTATATCAAATTGTGAAGCAGCTGGCAAAAACTAGAATGACTTGACATAAGAGATTACAGGGGTTGTCTGGCTGTAATGTTGCTTCTTACTTACTGTGTTACCAGAGAAAAACCATTTAAGTACAGGATGCCTCGCTTAGGGAGAATAACACCACAGATCTGTGGCTTTCTTCTGTCTCTTAAATGTGAGGTTGGAAAATAAGGTATTTTTTAGGACAGATGGGGAAGAGGAGAAAGGCCAGGATTTCTCCTGTGCTAAACAATAGGAGAAGATACTTTGGTGAGTAACTTATGATACTTCTCTTTGTTTTTGTTTTATCTCTATACAGAAACACCCTCTGAATGCTGAGGCTAAATTTTAACCTTCTCCCTGAAGATGACCTTATCTGTTTTATCCTCTTCACCTTATCTGTTGCAGTGTGTAATGACCTTTCTCTTCGATCCAGCCATCTGCCTGCCTCAGCTTTTATTTCCTTCTCTGATCAGAGGGGACACGAGAGTACAAACGGCACTGGCAGTGCTGCCGGCCTGGATACCTGATTAGGATAAATAGACTTGACATTTAAATAGTAAAATAAGTCTTATTTAAAATTCATGAATACAAGAATTATTAAAGGAGTCTAGTGAACTGGGAATGTTTTCTGCAAAGAAAGCAGAGCACAGATGTTCGGTGGGTAGGGTATTTAAGGAATATGTGGGTAAAGCATAATTCTAAGCCACAGCTCTATTTTAAGGCTTCCAGGTGTGAGCTTTGCACAATTGCTGTAATTACCAGCCTGCTGCAGGTATTGCTTCTCTCTGGGTTTCAGGCAGCAACGATTTATTCTCAGCCATCTGTTTGAATGCTAGCAGGGATCCCACTGCTGTAGAAAATATGTAGAAAAACTTGTTGGCTCAAGAAGTGTAGGTGGAATGGAAATGGAGGTAGTGGGATGGCAAGAGCAAAGTTTACGCTTGAAAACATCATCGTCATGGCAGGACAGAAGTGAAGTTATTGAAGGCACCATTAATTTGTTGGCACAGAAGCGAAAGAAAGTAATGTAGAATTTGAAAGTTCCAGGTCTTTGGAGACCTGGCATGGGGACTGTCTCCCCTCATCAGACTTCATGCCTCAGTTTTTCCATTTGGTGCCCAAACTGGAGAGATGAAGGCAAGGAGAGTCCCCGATGACGTGATTTCCCTTCCACTGGAATCGCCTTGAGATTTACAGATGACAAGTTATCTACTGGATACAGGTGAAGCTGCAGGCTAAACAGCCATGATGTCGGCTCGCTGGTCAGACCATGTCTGTGCTAGTCAGAAGCAGACCCTGAAGGGTTTGAGTCTAAGCCAGGGTCAGCTTGGAGGTGAGACCAAACTGTGCAGGGCTTCATCCAGTCTCTGGTGCCTCTGGTAAGAGTTATTTTTTCCACAGTGTGTGACAAGGATCTTCGAGATGGGGTTAAGCTTTCACCCCAAAGGGCTGCTCAGCGTTTCAGGGGTTCTGCTTCACGCGAGCGAGGCGCCCGCTGCTGCAGCGAGAGCTGCTCTGACACTTGGTGTGTCTGGAAGCAATCAAATCCACGTGCTGCTCCATGGTGGGGATCAAGCGTGGCAAGTGTGAACATGCAGATCTGCCTCCTAAGAGCTTCTGATCCAAACTAAAATACCCTAATGGACAATGCCTAAAGGGTGGCTGTGACCTAGGTGTGACAGCTAAACAGCTCTGTTTTCACAGCTCTTCACCCTTCCCTGCTGTGCTCACTCCCTCATGTCCACAGCTGCTGTCATCCTTCAGCATCACGTATTGCTCGGCTTGGGAGAGGCAAACACCTGTATCTTTGATGTGCTGAACATCTGGCGAAGCGTTTGCAGCTGCTGGAGCAGCATTGCTGATGAAGGAGCAGTTCTGGGGGCAGCGGTTCTGGGGGCAGCGTGGAGCAGCACATCTCCTGCACCACCCGTGCGGCAGCTCATCCTGGCAAGCAAGCCAGCTGGGCTCGTCAGATAGACAGTAAAAATCTATCAGCTGGCAACTACACTTCAGTATCAGATCAAAATACAAGGCCAGATAATGCAGGAAGCATGAAGGTGTTTGAAAATGTTTATTCAGCTAGGAATTCCTGCTGTTTTACCCAGAGGGGAGCTTGGCCTTGACTCCTACAAGGCCGGCAGGAGAGCTGCAGGGGAGCCCTGGCAGCTTTTGCCCTGCTCAGACCTGCTTAGTAGCTGGGAAAACAATACATTTGAGGTTCCTTTAATTCTTTGTGTGACATTATTAGAAGCTTAGCTTGATTAAGAAGGGATGTGTGAGCAGAGGTGTTCCTTTGTCAGGGACGGACCTGTACTAGGCCTCTGTCTTCTGGTACATGAAGCCTTAAAATCCCATGGCAGGAGAACAAGGTGCTGCTGCGGGGTTTGTGTCCCCCGCAAACACACCGGGTTAGAGGGACTGCCTTTCTGTAGAAAGATGCTGACCTCCAGTGGACAAATGGGGCAATCATAAGAGTTTATTCTAGTTAAGATTTACCTGCATGAGAACGTAGAAAGATGCAGAAGTTGAACATATGGAGATTCCCCCACTTCACTGTTCCTCAAACTCTTAAAGCCTTTATATTTCTATACAACCACAGAGCAAATATTCCTACGTACCTTTGTGAAATTTCAGTGTCTTTAACATCGCTGATTGTCTCTTCAACTTCTTTCCCCCAATGAACGTGTTCTCTGTGGAGGCGCTGCCCTGCACAGGCAAGCCTTCTGAAATAAGAGAAACTCATCTGCTGTGTGATGATCTAATGTGAGCTCTGCTCTGCGAGTGCGATAGCTGCAGGAGAATGGAGACTCTGGAACGGTCCTCTGTGGATATTTCAACTGGTTGCTCCTCTCTGGGCAACTGAGTGGTGCTGTGGCACAAGCAAGTGTATAGAAAAACCTCAGTGCACTGGAGGCCAAGTCCACCAGCCCTTAACAAAGTTGGAACAAGGCAGAGCTGCCGTGAAGCTACGAGCACTGAAGTGATGAGATGTGACAGCTGAGGGAGTTGCTGCACCTCTGCTGAGCTCCTGCCCATGAGTGTCCCCACGGGTCCCCTGAGGCTGCCCTGGCTGTGAGGTGACTTTGCACAAACCAAGCGGAGGCCTCCAGGGGAGCTGGGAGAGGTGGGTGAATTGCAGCAGCTGGGTGTTGGATGTTCTAAGGTTTTCATTCACAGGCTCACGGAGGGGTTGAGGTGGGAAGGCACCTCTGGAGCTTGTCTGCTCCAGCCCCTCTGCTTCAAGCAGGGCCACCTACAGCTGGTTACACAGGACCATGTCCAGACAGCTTTTGAGTATCTCCATGAATGGAGACTCCGCCAACTCTCTGTGCAACCTGTGCCAGCGCTCAGTCACCCTCACTGTGAAAAGGCATTTTCTGGTGTTCAGAGGGAACCTCCTGTGTGTCAGTTTGTGCCCATTGCATGTCCCTTGCCTTCTGTTGTGTGCTTGAAGCCCCAGGGAAGCTGAGCATCTCTGCTCACCAGCTGTGGTGTTGTAAACACAATGCTTGAGTTAAACATGGTAAGAGTCCTTCTTTCTACACCGGGGAGTATGTATGGTTGGCAATGGATGTGCCGTTCTGCTGCTTAGTTACACAGTAGTAAAAATCACTAAATAATAATAACAAAAAAAAGGTTGTAAAGGTGAGTTTGCACAGCAGGTTTCATCATTGGATTTCTGATGGCTGTAGCTGACTAAGAAGAGATTGGAAAAGCTTGGTTGTTCCTGCCCAGGCTTGCCTGGGAGATGTGCTTCGAGTTTCACCATGCTGAGAGATTTTCTAATGCCCAGCAGCAGCCTAATGAGAAATAACCTGAGGGCTTTGTTGGGCTTGACAAGGATGTTTTTGTGAGGAGGAGAGAGTGTGTTGGTTGCTGTTTAGAAAAGGGCGGGAGGGGCAGAGCGAGGTGTTGGCAAGCCTCAGGTTTTCCCCTTCTGTGATAAAGCATAGATTTGGATGGTGAGGTGATGTGGAACACAGAGCTCGTGCTGTTTCCTTGGACTCCCATTACTCCTCTGTGTGGTGGGAGTAAGTCTTAGCAGAGAGCCTTTCCTCTGCTCTTTCACACAGGACCACAGGACAATCCTGCCCTGCTCGCAGCAGGGTCAGCTTGGAGGTGAGACCAAACTGTGCAGGGCTTCATCCAGTCCCTGGTGCCTCTGGTAAGAGTTATTTTTTCCACAGTGTGTGACAAGGATCATCCAGATGGGGTTAAGCTTTCACCCCAAAGGGCAGTGACTGCCGATGCCGGTCCCACTGCTGCTTCCACCATCGCTCTGAAGAGGAAAAACCAAACGATTCCTGGTCCCCAAGGAAGAGGTTGCAGTGCTGATGTTCCCTGCTCCCCCAGGCGTGCTGCTGGAGGAGAAGCTGCTTGGGGTGTTCAGGTCTCAGCTGCTTTGCTTTGTCACTTTTCTGGAACCTCTCCAGATATTTGAACAGTTGGTAGACAGAAGAGAGACAGAAGAGATGGGTGTCTTCTGCTGTCCCGCTCTGGTAAAAAGAAAGGGAATGATTCTTCCCTTGGGACAACGAAGGTGAGTGATGCTTTTTGCGGTGTCGCTGTGTACGCCACTCCTTCTCTCAGAAGAGATCCATCCCAGATTTTCCTTAGGATGTTTAATGGTGGGTCTGTTGATGCAGGTGTCAATACGCAAAGGTCTAACCAGTTTTCATTAGGTGCGTTATTGTCTGGAACTTCCCAATAAGTCAGCCTGCTGGTATGAGAATAGATCAACGCTCGAATGACAACTAATCTATATTGTGAAATATATTAGAGAATCTTTAATTTACATAGAGATGAAGCCTGCTTACAGGGAGTGGAAATCAATAGTGGCTTTTATATCATCCTTTGGGCAGAATATTAAATCTGAAACTCCGTAATATCTAAACTGCATCAAGAGATTACAAGCCAATAGTATTAATAGCATAGAAAGGATCAGTTTTTCCTTTCTTAATAAATTTGATATATCTGCAGTTTCCAGATGGGGTTTTTGTTCTTTCAGAACAAGAAACGTGTTGCAGGCGTTGCCATTTTATTAGCAATTGGGGTTAGGGTGGGAAGCTTGCAATGCCAGATGGTGTGTAAACATAGAAAGAAAAGGTAAAAGGTGATCCCTGCAGTCTCACCTGAATGTGAGGGGTAGCTGGTGGACACCTACATTGCCTGAACAGGAGCTTTGACTGTTTCTTAGTTCAAAGCCCACCCATGAGCAGGGAGATTTGCCACAGACCAAAGTATACTCAGAGCTGTAATGATGCCCAGCAGGGAGTGGATGCAGGGCAAAACCAGCCATCTCAGCCAAGGCCACGTTGCCAGTGGGTTCCTGTAGCACACACCATGATTCCATCTCACTTCTGTCCGGAGAGTAACCGCAGTGTCCGTCTGCACCGTGTTGTGGGAAGGCATCGCTGCTGTTTGCTTTTGTTGTTCTTTCCTTTGAGCTGACAGGAGCTGTGTAACGATCTGCTTCAACCGCTCTGTTCTACAGGCTCCATTTTTCTACAATTTGCTTTGATCTTGAATAGATGGGAAAGGTGACAATGAAAGAAAACATTTCCATCAGAACAATGTCTCTTTCCGAAGGCTTGTCACAACATGAAGTACAATTAAAATCGACTGCACGCCCACGGTTGGTACATAAAACCTTATGCCGTGCAGTTTATGGTGATTCACAGTAGCAGAGCACAGTGAACGTGATGTGCCAGAGTACTGACGCTCCCTGGCTGGATCTCTGCAGCTTCTGCAAGTCCAAATACAGTGCTCTTTCTCCTGCCCCCAATGATCTCTCTTCTTCCACATGATGAATCCACTCATTAGTCCAAGATTAAATTTATTCAGACTCTCTACATCACTTTTTCCTCCTCTGGTTTTAATGAGCTTTGCACAACCAAGTTAGGTCTGTCTTAAATCTGCTATACTTTAACTTACAGGGGTGCAAGAAGAACCAGCAGGTGCAAGAGGATGGAAGGATGGGGAGGAGAATAGGTGCACGATATGATAGGGAAAGTAGGGTTGGGTGCAGGAGAAGTGATGGGGAACAGCTGTTGCAGCTGGGGATGGAGGGCTCTGGGGAGTCTGAAAGGGTGCAACGGGGATTTCTGCTACCGAAAACTGAGAAACCTGGTACCTGGTCAAAAAAAACTGGTCAACCAAAGAACAAGAGGTGCGTGGGGCAAGCGTAGTTTGGAGATGGTAGGCAAAGTGTGTGAGGGAAATGGGCAGGGGTGTCTGAGCCGCCTAGACAAACCATCACTGTGCCTTGAAGTGGGACCTGGAGCGCTTCTAATGCTGGGAAAGGCCTTGGGAACCAGAGCAGAGCCCGTTTCTCTGTGTCTCGCTTAAACTGAAGGTGGCCACAGGTTGCGGCGCGTTGGCCATCAGCTCACGTAAAGAATGTTGAGATTGCAGCTGGGCTCACCCTTGTAGTAGTGCTGGGTGCACAGTGAGATTTTTGGAAGGCTTTTCAGGCAGACTGTTTCAACAGCTTGAAAAATTACCTTTTTCTGAGTACATATGGTGGTTTCCAAGTGAATTACTCAAAATCATGACTTTTCTAGATTAAGGTTTTTTAAGAATTTTTTGAGAATAGAAATTGAAGTGTTGAGCCAGCTTGGTTAATAATCTTCTGTAATGCAGCTTCCGTGTGTACAGCAGATGCACGTATAGACGTGCTTTTCCTTCTGTAAAACTGTGTCTCTACTGCAGCATTTAAACCCTATATCTACTTTACATTCCTTAATTCTCATGCTGTCATCGGAAAGTCATTTGATTTCTTTGGTTGTGCCCCATCTAGGCAAATAAAATGCAGAAGAAAGCTTTAGATAATTGCAAATTCCACTAAACACACTGAAGTTTTATAGAAAACAGAGCAGATTCTGATACTACTTAAAAAAAAAATGCAGCCCATTTAATTAATTATATCAATAAATTATTCCTTTCAAGGCAATTTACTTAATTTTATCCACAGATAAATCTACTGAAGTGCCTAGAGTCTGCGAACCGAACAATTATCGTACCTTCCTATCTCTGTAGATCTCTGGCCAAAACAAATTCCAGGGCTGACATTTTAATTTGCTTTTCAGCTCTGCCAGATGACTGCAGTTGCTTGAAGTGAACTAGACCAAAAAACCCTCATGTGAATAAGTGGTGAAAAATACAGCAGACAGGCTTCTTTTCATCATTCTGTTCCTCAATTACGTTCCCAACAATGAATCATTTTTAAGATTTCATGAGTACGTACTTTGTTGCATTTTATTTCACTTCTAGTGAGGATCCACTGTCCCCAAGGAGAGGCTGCCCTGTGCTGGCACTGGGTGAACAGGGTGCCCCACCACAATTTGACACCTCTATAGGGATGTACTAATTGTTCCTGGCCCACTAATTTTAATAATTCAGGATCAGTTTAAGGCTGGATGCATGTGAAAACTTCTTTCTCATTGCTCTACACTGGAGAGAGGTTCAGGGTTTTGGTTTACTCTCTGTGTGCGACCTTGTCATGATGCTCTGTGTCTGCAGTGACCTTTGACAGCCCAGGCCTACCACATGTTCAGTATTTTTCCTTTTTATTGTTAATTTTTAGCTACCCTGTAGACTTCCCAGGTGTTCCTTCAGCTGTCGGCTCTGGCTGTGCCACAGCTGCTGCTGCCAAGCGGGTCGGCGTGATTCTCTGTGTTGCTCACTTCAGGTAGAAGACGTTCAACAAGGCCAGAGAATTGCCTGTGAAATGCAAATTACTCTGCCAGGCAGCAGAGTGAAAGCAAAGTAAACGAGAGTGTCTTCTAATTAAATGTAATGACAAAGAGGCCAAAAAGCATCCCCTGCTAATTCTTGAACTATGCTGGCAGGAGGCAGAGGGGAAGGGAAGAGACCTGCCAGAATGGGGAAAGAAGAGCAAACCAGGACAAAAAGGGAGGTGGCAGCGCTGCTTGTCCTGCACAGCCCCCCAGCTCGGCAGGGGCACCTCTGTCTGGAGCTCCCCCAAACACGGGCTGGCAGCCCCTGGGGTCCTGCAGCCCCGGGAGCTCGGCTGCTCCAGAGGGGCACATGGACAGTACCTGTCTCTCATCAGCAGGCAAATCGTTCTGATGAAATGGCACTGACAGTAGCTGCTCTGGTTTTAATATTTTCCTAATTCTTGCAGGAATATGCATACACCTAAGATAACGGAGTTTCTGTAATTCCTTTTTTATTGCTGCTGTAGAGCTGAGGAAAAGCCCTACTGCCCTGGGAGCTGTACTCATAAAGACAAATCTTCAGTTTATTTCAGTTTCCTTGTCTACTGAGTGAGGATATGCTCTGGTCCATCCTAAGGTCAGCTTCCTGGCAGGATGAATTAGCTCCACAGGGATTTCATGCTGTATCAGAGGTAGGGGACAGGTACACCCCACCCAGCCCGTGTGCATACAGCTCTGCTAGACCTATATGAGCTATATGGCATTTTGTTGCATAGACAGCACTTGTGGAAGCAGTGATGCTAAGCGGGTTCCCCCAGGAGCTTCTCCTCAGCGGCTGCTCCTTGCTTGTTTGTCCACTCCATGTCCTGTCAGGGATTGGAGTGATGACAGATGGGCTTCACTGTATGGGTGGGTGTAAATGTGTGTGTGCTGTAGTCCTGGTGTACCTGGATCTTCGCATTGTCTCTGCTGTTAGTCTCCACTGTGGAAATACACTCTACACGGATGGGACTCTCCACACACCTTTGTTTCCACAAGTATTCAGGGGGTGATGTGAGGACCTCCCCTCCAAATCTCACTTTCCGCATCCTCCCAGGGATTTCCCTCCTACCCAAAGCAAAAGGGGCTTGGTGGCCTGCAAAGCAGGCCAGGTCAGAGACCCAGGTTTCAATGGCTGGGAGGGATATTTTTTACATTTTTGTCTGTGTGTGCTTTTTCTTTTTCTACATGAAAAGTTAGGAAAGGAAGTTTTTAAGGTAAAACTTGGTACAGTTTAACACCTTAGGACAAGCCTTCCCACGTTCACCCTCATCCTCAGGCTCAGTGATGAGCCCCACCAGCAGCCTCACACCTCTCCATGGGCAAGTTGCTGAGAGTTTGCTGTAGGGACACTTGCGTTTCAGGGTGGGCCGGCACAACACTCAGGAATCAGTACTCAGGGTTTCCAGTGGCCAACTGCAAATGAACTGGGAAAACGTTTTTCTCCCAGTCTGGTGGAGACAGAAGCTGCCAGGCCAGCAGGTTTCGGCTGGGCAGGATGGTGGTGGGCCTGTTGTCGTCAGTCCAGGCAGCTCGTGTGGGGATTTCCATCAGATATTTCTAAGCATCAAAGTTTTTAAAAATCTGTGTCACGAATCCACAAGGAATTGTTCCTGACTTACAAGGCTTTCAAAGAAACTTTTCAACAGGACAAAAGCACTTTGACCAGGACCCCTAGAGTGGTTTATACAACCACCTGGGACAGTGATGAACAAGCTGTTACTGCACTTTCTCAGGCAGTTTGAGTTATTGTCAAGCTAGGGTAGGGAAAAGGAATTTCTATAAACTGTGTATGTGTACTATTTTATTATTGCAACAAAATTATATTACATTTAGAGTGACAGTGCCAGCGATAACATGGAAAACACTATTAAGGAAATGTATATAAGTTTAGCAAAACACCAGCTGCCATAGAAAATTTTCATTTCATAAACATTAGTACTTGATTAGTAATGCTGGCAGTGACAAGATTTTTTTTTCCTCCTTTATTTTTTCTGGGACTTCAGTATTTTTAGCATAGTCCTGGAGCCTGGAAGGCTCACTCCATCCAGGAATCACGCAATCTTCTCTGTGTGCCTCAGTCCCAGGGAGGACAGGATGTCTTTACATGCTCTTTTTTTTCCTTCTGGTCTGGCACTGTGAATAAAGAGCCAAATGTCAGAACAATTATGGATCAGTCGCTACCAACTAGACTGATAGCCTTAAATTATTTCAAGTACAGAAATAAATCATGGTGAACTGATAATTGTGATTGTTCTTTATATGTTTTTATTTGTATTAAGCATAGGTTATCTACAATTCACAGCAGAAGACCAGGGTATGTTGTGTCAGCTGCCTCTGCAGACACAAAGTCCTGATTTTACTCTTACGGATGAACTGGCCTTGAGGACTTGAAATGTGCCCACAGCTTGGGCTGGAGCTGAGTGACTGTGAGCTGGTGGGTTTCACAAAGGATCCACTTTTAATGGTGTTGGGTGATTTTTCCCACTCAGAATCCAAGTGTCAATGGTGCATCATGCCATAATTCTGCTCTTTCTGCTGTTCCGACCTATCTATGGAGGAGACCGACACACAAGTGTGAACTTTTTGTTTTAAATACCATTTCTGCCTCTGATATGACACAAACACATTGTGGGCCAAAGAAGACCTTGGTCTAACTTTAATTAATTTTATTTCCAAAGCTCATGGATGGCACAAAACTGGGTGGAGGGCAAACTGGAGGTCAGGGCTGTCGTTCACAGGGATGCTGGTAAGCTGGAGGAATGGGATGACAGAAACCTCACAAAGTTCACTGAAGATAAGTGCAAATTCTTATACCTGTGGTGAAATAAGCCATCAGTCCAGGCTGGAAAGGTCCAGGTGAGCAGCAGGTTGAAGGTGAGGCAGCAGAGCCCCATTGGAGTGGTACGACACAGAAGGTGGCGTCAGCAAGAGCACAGCCAGCAGTAGTTGTTCTCCATCAATTAGCAGGTCTGAAAATGCACCTGGAGCTCAGTGTGAGGTGCTGCACACAATCCCAGTTACGTTGTGCTGCTGTAAGCAGTGTTTTTTGAGGTTAGCACTTGGATACAGTTTGATCTCTGCCCTTTTATGAACCACTGCTCTGCCAAGGTCTAAGCATTCTGGACCAAGGTATGGGGCTCTGACTCATAGCTAGGGCACTGTAGAACATCTTTGACCAAACCTGGGAAAAAACAAAACAAAACCCCCTCTTGTTTGATACCTCAGCCTGCCTTTCATGGACTGAGAGGTGAGATGGTTGGACACCCACTAGGGTGTTACATTCTCAATGAGGATCACAAGATAATTCAGGTTGAAATGGACCTCAGGAGGTCTCTAAGTCCAATTTCTGGCTTAAAGCAGGGCCAGCCCAGGTTGCTCAGGCTTTATCCAGTGAGGTCTGGAAAACCTCCAAGGAGAGACTGCACAACCCTGCTGGCCAAGCTGTGCCTCTGCCTGACTGTCCTGATGGGAAGTAGTTTCTCCTCATACCCAGTCTCAACCTCACCTGTTTCGCTTATGCCTGTTGTCTCTCCTCCTCTCACCGTGCACCACTGTGAAGATCTTGGATCTGTTGTCCTGACAACATCCCTGTACGCACTGTTAGGTCCCCATGAAGCCATCTCTTCTCCAGGCTGAATGAGCCAAGCTCCTTCAGTTTTTCCTCACAAGCCGTCATGGAACCACCTATGACTTATCTGCACTGCTACTTTCCCACGCGGGTGTGTGTTTACAAAACTAATCCCTTAACATCAAAATACAGTACAAAGTGATGTTGAGGAGTTGTTGATCAGTCTGATCTCGGTTATCTCAATGACAATTTGGGTATTGAAAAGCCTTTGTAGAATAAAGCATGTATGCTGATACATGTTATGTAAGTGTCAAAGTTTCCCATCAACTCCTCTCTATTAATCTAATTTGCTAAATTTGACTTTATACACTGATGGGATGTTGTGTTGGGCTACCAGCACCTCCAGGACTGTGTCCGCTCTCACCAGCTGTCTGCCCTCCCTCCAGCTCAAAGCTCAGGCATCAAGGTTAAAACCCTTTTCTCCAGGCTGGGCTAAGCAGGGTCCCTCTCACCTGCCTGCCTGGCCTCCCAGCTTGTCACCTCACAGTCATTTCCATACCTCTCCAGCAACCCAGACCTCTGTTTGTGCTGATGTGAACCAGAGGGGAAGCAGGGCTATCGAGAGGTTTCCGTGTTGCCTCCTGAATTCTTACACAATGTTCAGTGTAGAGAGGATGGGCTCTCATGTAATGCACACATCAGCTCGTTACCCCATTTATTTCTGAAACACCATATCCTAGCCGTCATGCTGTGCACACAAAGTACAGTCCTGCTCTTCTACTTACATATTTGCTCTGATTTTACTATCAGCAACAAAAACCTGTATTCTCTCCTGGGCAGGATTTTGTTTCTAGTTCTGGTTCTTGTAGTCAGTTGCTGCAATCTGGGGGCAATTACAGTGCTCTATACAGCTGCTATGTGGTTTTCAGCTGGAGTTTTAAGCTTTGTTTTTGACTCAGAAAGTTGCAAACAGCCTCTGACCTTTCTGCAGGAAATGGTAGCTCTGCTGCTGGTGAACTAATTGATGCTGGTTGCAAAGAATGTTTTGGGCTCTATCTTCACTGGGAAAAATTAAGCCATTCTTCATCTGCATTAGCAAGCACCTGGCAAAACCTTATTAGAGATGAGGCTTTCTGTAACTTTTAATAAGCCAAGTAAACCTTAGGCTTCTTATGGCCTTTAACCTGACCCACTGACCATAAACTCTCAGTTGCTGCATCTCCACTTAGATTTTCGCAGGAGACATTTTCACTGGAGACAGTGTGCAAGGGGAGGTGGCACACAGTGCCAAAAATCTCCACAGAATCTGTACCTTTCCTCTACCCCGTTACTGGAGGCCTTTCAAGTCACTGGCTCTTTTTTAACACTGCTGTTTGCTTCTGCATCACCAGAAGGCTGATGCCAGCCTGTATTACACTGTAAGCTTGACAATGTGGTAGTTTTATGTTAAACTTTCATATGGATATGTGGGGGTGTGCTCTTCCAGACACTGTGAGCTACTGACAGAGAGCCACACAGGTAATGTGATGGACTCTGGCTTTTTTCAGGAGTGGAAATTGTTCAGAACTTTTAAGTAGATAATTTCTTTTAGTGCTCCCTGCACAGTGGCAGGGAGCACTAGTCTCATTTGCCACATTCTCATAGGGAGCACTTAAGGAAGCAAGAAGGAAAAACAGCAGACACTTGTGCTTGCTGCATGCTTGATGTGACCTCTTTCTGCTCACATTGCCATCTGCTGTGAAGCACTTTACATGTGTTGTTTGCCACGGCTTCTGTATCTTTGAAAACAATACTGCTACTTTATCATAAACGGCCGGAGTTATTCTAGATACGGCACTACCTTTCCATGTATACCAACATCTTTACAGGCACTTAGCTGCAGTTCAGGATTTTTCTGTTGATTTCCACTGTGGGGGTCAGAGCCCTGCTGACTTCTGTCTCAGAACGGTTTTCCAAAGGGAAATGCTCTCTACAGTGATATATTATGCAGGCTGTTCACACGGGAAACTTCACCTACGACTGCAGTGCAGTTGTGTCTGATGTTAAATAGGGAATCCACTGATATTTTGACACATGGGAAAGACCTGTGCTTGGGAAAGTCTTTTATCATACGATTAAGCTGCATTTAAATGGTGTAAAAATAACTTCTAAGCAGAGGAAAAAGCAACAGTGTTTTTGCAAATGACTGCTGAAGGTGAGATGATTGAGAGGGACACAGAGCAGCATTTTGTTCTGTTTTTAACCAAACTAAAACAAAGCACTGCATCATTTTGTAGGAGATTCCACTGCTTAGATCTCTGGAGAGAGAGAGAGAGACGCATGTATGTAATGAGTGCTCATTAAATCAGCCTCTAATAGAATCAAGTATAATAGAAGCAAGAAAGCTAAAGAGAATAGGGGTACCTACTGGGCTCTGATGAATGCTTTATCTCATCTCTGAAGAAAAATACAACAGTCCCTGGTAAGACAAATTAAATGTAAATGCAAAGAAAACACTGAACTGATCCGAGCTGCAAACTGAAAAGTGGCTGTGGGTCTGCTACGTACATACTCGTACCAGTACAGCCCAGCTGCACAGCCATGGGACAAGACTGGCTCACACCACACACCCATCTAGCCTGGTGGCTCTTCCCTCAAGGAGATGCACCATGGATGTCTGAGCAGCAAACACATTCTGGACAGATAAACGTCTATTCCTGCATCTGTTCATAACTTGGTATCACAAGGGAAGGAGAATCAGCCTCCCTGACCGGTGCTTGTTGCTGTCTGCCTCTCGCATCCCGCTCCGCCCAGGCCCCAGGGATGTGGTGACCTCAGCAGCAGCAACGAGCACCCTGGGGACGCTCTCTTGGCCACCCCTTCTGCCTGCAGAACTGGCCAGTTTTAGCAAATGCTCTGGAGGGTGCAGAGGCAGGTCACTGCCACCATCTGAGAAGGGCTGCTGCCTTTCCTGAGGAAGCGGGCAGTTTGAGGCAGCAGTCCCAAGCTGACATGCAGCTGCTGAAATGGGGCCAGCGTAAAGTACCGTGTGAAGGCAGACACAGAGTCTGCAGATCTAAGACCAGACACATCTATTGGCAAGGCTGACTGTGTTTCTGTAAAGGCTGTGCACAAGCTGTGCCTGGACTGAAGGCAAACAAACACTGCTCAGAAGTGGTATGATGAATGAAATGGACCAAGCATTAAGGAGTCATAATACTTTCCCATGACTTCCTCCTGGAAGGTTTAAAAAAAAAAAAAAAACCCAACAAAATACAACAACCAAACCCAAAAATCCCCACCCCAAACCAACCACAGCACAGAGAATCCCAGAGACTGAAAACAGGCTGCTCATTATAATTAAAAAAACAGCAATAAGAAAACCCCAGATCCGCTTTATTAGTTCTCACAAAAAGAAGTCTGAAGGGATTGTGAATCGAGCACTGACAATAAATCCTGGAGCTCATTTCAATAAGAAACTAGGCTGCAGGAGCCAAAGCATCAAGGGAGAGATGAGCTGCTGCTGCATGGCCCTGGCTCAGTGCAGTGTATGCTACAGGCAGTGAACTCGACCGTATCTGCAGAGTAATAGAGCCAAGGGAGGCCTGCAGCCCGTGCAGTGACCAGCCCCTCCTCTGTCTTCCCTGCCTCTTGTTTGGTGGGAGCAAAGCCAACGCTTACCCTTGCTTTCCTCTCAACAGCAGTGGGTCTGTCCCACTGCTTGCTTGGATGTCAGGAAGGAAATATTTTTGTTGGGTTGAACTAGCAAATAGCAAAAGCTTCCCTCTGTCTGATGCCCTTGGCAATGCACGGTTTGGCTAGTGGTGGTTTCCATGGATGTCTTTACAGGGCACTGTCAGCAGCACCACCAAGAAAGCCCAGCTCTTGGAGAAAACTGAACAGGCACTGGAGGCTGCAGTGATGGATGGATGGATGGATGGATGGCATTTAAGAGAGAAGGGGGGAACCTGAAGACTTTCTGAATTCACACCAGCCCCCTCTCTGTCACCCCTCTCTTGCAAAGGTGAAAGAGTAAGAATATCCAGGGGGTGAAGGGAATCCTTAGGTTAGCTTGAAATTTTGAAATCCTCTCATGCCCAAGACTGGGGTTGCAAGGGCTCTCTCCCATCACAGCTTGCCACATCCTCTGCATTCCCCATGTGAGCTGAATGATCCTTGTCTTGGAAATTGTGAGAGGATGCTTTTGAGCCTGACAGCTCAAAATGATGATGATGGCAAACTCAATGCATCTTAAAACCAAATTTATATAGGCTCACTGTCAAGCATCATTTAAACTCCATACATCATGATAAAAAATGAAGGTGAAACTAGCTCTTCTAGGCCACTGATGGGAAGACAGTGTCCTGGTACATTAAAATACCTTTTGTTGTCAGAAAAAGAATGCCCTGCATTGAAAGGCCACCATCTTTAAAATTAGCACAAAATAAGGGGATGAAGCACTTTGGCAGATATGAAAGAACAAAAAAAATTGAATAAAATCCACAAGCAGAAGATGCTCAAGTGAGGGCTGATTTGCATGTAGTAACCAAGTGTTAGTTGTTACATGCTGTACAGTGCTGGGTTTACTCAGCTCGCACTCAAGTCAGAGGAATGCCAAGAGTAACAACCCCAGAGAGCATTTCTGTTATAAGGATGCCATTTCAATAAAATAAAATAATTTTTAAAAATAAAAAAAGACAAATAATAAGGTTTGAGTTGCTAGCTTTAAAAGCAATTCTAGAAAAAAAATATTTAGATCCATATGATCCTAGACAATTTAAAATAACTTTAAAAGATATATATGATTTGGAATTTTTTAAAAGCTTGAGTACCGGCAAATGGAATTGTCTTTGTCCTATATACCAGATTGATGTATTTCCTACACAGTTTTCAGTGATGAGTGTAAAATATCCATTAACTGCATGGGCCTTGCACTTTGTGTAGACATCAAAGATTCATGCTACAGGACAGTGGTGAGGTTGTAGACAATCTTTGATATCCTACTATAAATAAGATGATCCATAAGAATTTACTAAGAAGGTAAAATAAGGTGCACTTTGTCCAAACGGCCACCTAACCCAGCAGCTCATCTCTGACGTGACCCACAGACTCTTCAGAGAATGTAAAAACAGGCATGTGCACCTGGAATGCTGCAGCTGAGCCTCCTTGAGCCAAAGGATAGCACTGGACAACAGTCTTTAGATTTCCACTTGTATAAAAAAACTTCACTTTGCTTACTGTAGCATGGAAATTATTTGACGTCCTGACAGCTTTAAATTATTTTATCCTTGTAAATACACTGACCACTTATTAATGCCCACAGAAGTTTTCTGTTGCATATCCATTATTAAAAATTCTGCTCTTTCCTTCTGCTTAGTTCCAGACATAGTTGACAAAAGTATCTGAAACCCAAACATAGCACATAAAGCACTGTATGTTTGGCAGAAGGCACAAAGTAGTTGTTACTGGGTGGTCTAAGCATTGCCAGTGCCTGAAGTTCCCAGTTAATCCAAAACACTCCCTTAGTGCTGTTTTGCTTTGTGAGCAGAAGGATGCTATCTGCACTAAACAAAACCACAACCAAGATACCTACCAGTCCTGTAATGCCATTAATCCTCCACAATATTAACAGGAATTCCTTTACAGTTCTGGCTGAGTACCATTAAGTTTTGGCAGTTTTTACTATTCTATTTATTGATTTTGTCAGCCATTTTGCCCTCCTAATCATATTTCCATCAGTGACTTCCAGGATGCTGTTACACCAACGCTGTTAGGTGTGGAAGGGGCACCAACACAGCAATGCCAACAAGCTCGAGTCATCTGCCCCCACTGCTCCCTGCTCGTTCCTGCTTCTCCTGACTACAGATGCAGGTTAAACATCCACTGTAGCGTCAGAACAGGTTCAGTTTATTGTCCTACTTTAGGTTCCAGTGATTAAGCTCAAAAAGATGCCCGAACAGCCCTGGCCACATGACTTCAATACTGGCTTCTCTGTTAGGTGAAACACTTATTTCCCCTCCCACTATCTTTTTTTTTTTCTTTTTTTCCCCTTTATTTTTTATTAATTATCTAGTTTAGTAGACTGGACGGCTGATAGATCTAAAGGATCTATATTGTGTAACTGCAGTTCATGTTTAGTTAAACAAAAAACATTTAACAAATACACCCTGATCACCATTCTGCGGTAGTTCTTTTGGCTGTAGTTTAACTGCAGAGACACAAACTGGGAGTCTATGCCTGCACGATGACACCAATTTCTCTTTCTCTAGATAAAGTAGCTGGTGCCTGAATGTCTGGTGTGAAAGGTGAGAGGACAGGTGTGTCCAGTTCAAGTAAACATTACTGAGATCTCCTCCAGGATACACCTGAGCTGCAGGACTGCAGTTCTGCGTAGTAGGAAGGAAGCAGCCTCACTCTCCATTACTTACCTGGATATCTGTCAGTCACTGGCCAATTTATTTCAGAAGTTACATGTTCACCAGCTATGGTACACAATAGTCAGTTTTACAGTTAGAGATGTAGCTCGTTCCATCAATTTATATGCCTGGAAAATAAGCTGGGTATTCAAGAAAACCATATAGAAGAATTAAAATATACATTTTTTTTAAAAATGGAAAATGAGACAGTCCACTATTTTCTTTTAGCCTGTTTGTAACAGTCAAATTGGAGAAACAGAACTCTGATCATGCATCTGATTTTACAGTTACTTAACTGGAGGATCAGGGCAAAACTTTGGAAAACAACAACAAGAACAAAAAAACAACAAAAAACCCACCCACAACAACCAAAACCCAAATAACTAAGTTAACATAGTTTCTTTCAAGTTGTAGCTCTCCCCATTAATGACAACTAACTCAACTATTAAGTATTTACATCTATTTAGCAAGATCCAGCACAGACTCTCTTGTACATCCATACTGAATTTTGTTCCCCAAAACTAAGTGTACACAAAGATAATAAACAGCGGTATGTCAGAAGTGCATAAGAAGTAAATTAACTTGGATAAGAAAGGTAGACCTGGAAGGGCACTCTGGCTTTCATTTACAACTCTACATTCAAGAATTCCTGTTAGCTCTTCTTTCAGACTGTCTGTACAAAACTGTAGTGCCTGATATTTCCTTTTGCAGCATTCGTGGATACAGAGGATCTACCAAAGTTCAACTGAAGTTTGCACATCTGAATTTAACGCCCAAGTTTAGTTAGTGTCATCTGCCATCTCTTTGCACTGGATCACATTTTATTTTATATTTTTAGAAATAATAGTGTTTTGTTATTTGAAATGGAATGTGAAATTCAATGAAATGAAATGGACAATTTTTTTTTTTTTTTTAGAAACGAAAATTTATTTGTACTTACATATACCACATATAAAATTAACATTTAACTGAAACATGTAATTGTTTCAATCATTTATGACTAAACACAATGTTGACTACAAAACTGTACAGTCTATATTTAGTAACTGATTCTTACAGCATAGTGCAATTGTAACATTTTATAAACAAAATAATTTGTGCCTTTTTCAAATAAAGTGCATTAAATTACTATCTTGTATACAACAAGAAGCTCTGTAGTTGCAATCCAAAGCTTTAATCTTAAGGGAAACTGAGGCAAAGATGTTTCACTTCCTTTTAAAATGACTTCATATACTGGCAAGCTATGGTTCAAACTTCAACCACGGTTAAATGAAAAAAACAACCCTAAGTTAGTATAAGAAATAACCACAGGCCTTTATGTACTAAACCAGAAATTGGTTCTCATATGAAAGCACAACATGCAGAATTTAAATTACTGGTTTACAGTAATTTGGCTCCTAATGAGATGTGTAGTGTGAGAACTACCCCCATGCAGCTGCTTTTGCTAAAGCTTTTAGAATTTAGCATGGAACCACACTGCAGCCAGTAGTATCAGGAGTTTACATGAATTATACTATGTTTCCTAGGAAAAGTTCTCTCTGAGAATTTCATGAGATGAGCGTGGTAAACCACAGGTTATTTTTAGTTGCATTTGGCAATAAAAAGAAAGTAGGGGTTTGGTTAGTAAGTCTAGAAAATTACAAGTGGTTCTACTAGTCCAGGGTATTCCAAATTTCATGGCCTGGGACCAAAGTTAAATACAGAATTTTACAGCTTTATTTCAGAGGCACAGTTACAACATTTTACCCTATGAAATTTCTTTTTATTTGTAAACACATTTACAATCAACTTCTGTAGGCTTGGCTGTGACAGTAAAGCTGAGACCAAACAAAACACAACACGACTGTAGATTTTGGCCCCAAAGAGTAAAAAGGTGTAGACATATAAAATGGATAGAGGTCTAATGTGGCTCTTTCTAGAAATAATGATAAAAATAAGAATGTCCATTTCCTTGGGCTCTGGCTGAGGCCCAACAGAAAATTTGGGCACAGGCAAGTAACCCTAGAGATTGCCTGAATATTTTGCTGTATATGTAATCTAGGCAATTTACCTGCCTCTCCAGCTGCAACACCCATTCTGGCACAAATCACAGATGCTGTTTCCACATTCTGGAAAACTTCATTTTGCCCTTATACATTTTAAGCTGTGGGACCAGCCTGAGTTCAGAAGCAGAGTACTGTGCATTCAGCTGCTCTGCTCTGGAAGAGCTACCGTGTAAAAAGCTGCATGCTGGAGCATGCTAACTCCCAGTTATGCCATGTTCCCCTCCTGCCAGACTAATGGATGCCTCTACTTACAGTTAAAGGGAAATACAAAAGAAAGGAGCTGAAATTTGGTTGGAATGTGAAGGCTCCCTATTTTCTACCCTATCCTCAGAAAGCTCTCTGCTGGAAGCAGAGCTCCCTTCTGAACCCAGCATGCTTTGACCCTGCAATCAACGCTGCAGAAAAGCCTCACCTCCCTGCTCTTTCCTCATGAGCCCTCTGGGGCAGAGGCACTACAAGGTGGACGGTGTGTTGCTCCTGTATTGAGGGAGCACGTTGTCAGAGGGCAAGCAAAGAGCAGCAGAACAAAAACCCATGGGTGGGGCACAGCTCCCTGAGCTCCACGAGGATGCAACAGTAGGTCCCTTTCAGGACAGAAACATAGAATCATTTAGGTTGAAAAAGACCTTTAAGATCATCCAGTCCAACCGTGAACAAAACACTGCCAGACCCACCACCTATGTGTATGTGGGTATCTCAGTTTTCAAAGGGCCAAGTCATGCTGCTTTCATTTGCATACTACAAAATACTTTTCCCTGAAACCAGTGGAAGCTGAATTCCTGGTGATTTTGGTGAGTTACATCTTAGCAAACACTGAAGTAAGAGGAAAATTCTATGAGTCACATAAGTAAGCAATGCATTAAGAGCTCCATGCCTTGGCCCCAAATCTTATAGGTCCTAGTCCCTTTTCCTAGGATGCCCCAGAAGCATATGCATATTTCATGTCCCCTTTAAAAATAAATGTATACAATGTTTTGTAATATTGGCTGGGTTAGCATCAGGCAGTGCAAAAAGTGCAGTGTCAGATGACTGTGTGGACTGCTCTTTGATCTGTGCAGTCCTGTTACCAAAGCACCTACAAGAGACAAAGAGAGAACAGGGAACAGTATGCACAGGAACATAAAACTGCTATGCAGGCTCATGTTGGTGATAAATATCCTCTTTGTATTCTGTCCTGCATGTGTCCCATTCCTGTATTCCCAAAGCCAGCAGCGGGATTTGTCCAAATTAAAGACATGAGAACTCACCTCCCTTCCAAAATTTCTGGACTGTCTCTGTTGAAACATTGATCACTTACCACTGAATCTTTCAGTTTGCAACATTCATACAAGTTTGGCAATGTTTTTCTTTAATCATATGAAACTGCTTCAGTGAACAGGTTACACCTGGACCATTACAACACTGAAGGTATAGAGCGCAATATCTAGCATATCGTACATATAAAAAGTAAAATAAATATTATAACAATTAGGTATATACATTTAAGTATGTAATTAGGCTATTTAAGTGTTTAAGTATGATAGCTCATAATATTTAAGTTAACAGCATACCAAAATACTCCAAGAAACTGTTTCTCTCTCCAGTCTGCATGTAATATAGCTAGTACTTAAGTTCCTTAAGTTAAATCTGGAGATGGGTGTTTCCTTTTAAGAATTAATGTATACATTTTTAAAAACCAAATCTATTTTTAAAAACCAAATTTCCAGTTTGGGCAAATGCCCACCGAAGTTGTTCAATGAAAAAGTGCTGCTGATGCATTTGAAAGGGTTTTAACAAACTATTAAAACCTCTGTAAATAAGCTTTTTTCCTAAGAATGCAGCACTGTACTTATGAGAGGCAGGCTCTTAGAATCATGGAATCATTTAGGTTGGAAAAGACCTTTGTGTCCAACCATAAACCAGCATTTGTCTTTAAATAGAAAAGACTGTATCAGAGATCTTACTACAGGGGTTAAAAAAAACCCCAAACAACAAAAAAACCCCACAAAACAAACAACAACAACAAAAACCAAAAACAACAACAAAAACAAAAAACAACAACAAAAACCAAAAAAGGACATGACCGACCACCCACCCCTCCTCCTCCAGGTAATTCTATGGTCATCAGCTGAAATAGTAATTCAGTAATTTAATGAAGCCCCTAAATGTGGAGTGAATGTCTGTAAGTACTCCATGCTTTTTAGAAATGTCTGGTTTATTTAGAGATGCCAGCTAAATAAATCAGTTCACTAGTTCTGAGACATAAAAAGTCTTCCCTCCACCTGGTAGGGGGAAACCCATAATACTATTTTGTTTGGTTAAATATTTAGCATGTCAGCAAGAGTTTGTAAAAATTACCTTGGTGTATGTAGAGTGCAAAACAAATTTTTTGGGGAGGAGAGAACAATTTTCTCAAAAGGCAATTCAAGGGGTTTTTGATTCAAGTTTGACTGACCTTGCTTTAAAATGAGTTTTACTCTCTCAACCCATTTGCAAAAAACCTCCACTGGAAAACGTCCCTTTATCCTTTCAATGACACTGAATTAATCATAGAATTATGTGGGTTGGAAGGGACCTTAACCCCTGTTACAAACCCCCTGTCATGGACAGGGACACCTTTCCTTCCACTAGACCAGGCTGCTCAAAGCCCCATCCAGCCTGGCCTTGAGCACTTCCAGGGCTGGAGCATCCATAACTCCTCCAAGCAGCCTGTTCCAGTGCCTCACCACCCTCATGGGGGAGAATTTCTTCCTTGTATCTAACCCAAATCTACCCTCTTTTAGTCTGAAGCCATTATCCCTTGTCCTGTCACTACATACCCTTATAAAAGTCCCTCTCCAGCTTTCCCGTAGATACCCTGGAATGCTGCTATAAGGTCTCCCTGGAGCCTTCTCTTCTCCAGGCTGAACCACCCCAACTCTCTTTAGCCTATCCTCATAGGAGACCTGCTCCAGCCCTCTGATCATCCTCATGGCCCTCCTCTGCACTCACTCCAACAGGTTCATGAATTAGTTTGCATCACAGCAGTGATGCACTAGTTAATTGAGATATGGTTTAATTTAAACTATATTCACTTTTTAGTGCAAGGGCATATTGTTTTCAAGGAAATGGTTACTACAAAGTTACAGACTCTGCTGCTGCTCAGAAGAAACAGAAATACATAATGACTTATTGTAATCTGCTGTTGGTTCTACTTTCATATTTTCAATATTTTTCCACAAAAAAACCTCTTCTGATTTCAAGCAGAGCCATGTAAGACTCTGCTAGCAAGACAAGTAATAACCTGAATAAAACATGTGAGGTCACATTTTCAAGGGAGGATGTTCACATTTCCTCCTTCCTGTTTTCTGGGCACCATTCAAGCGGAACGGCAATACTGCCAGCTACAAGGACAGGGGCTGCTTCACTACACCCCAGAACAACCGCAGCCCCAGAGCCCTTCTCAGGTACTCTGTGTACATTGGGTAAAGTTCAAAACAACCTGCTCATCAGGGATGCATTTCTTCAAGCATTCTTCCTATCCAAGCTCAAGCATTGACTACCTGGTTGATTCACCAAGCCATAAAGACTTCCATCCTCTCATCTTTCATCATTCACCTAATATGAAAGCAAATATCCTCGCAGTTCATCCAGATTTCTGATCCATTAAAACGAATTAATTGCAGGGGGGTTGGACTAGACGACCTTTAAAGGTTCCTTCCAACCCAAGCCTTCTATGATTCTATGAACTGCAAATTCTTGGCTTGAAGAAGCCATTAGCACCTAGTTTCACGGGGTCATCTCCTTTTGTACCAAAAAAGTATTTCCAGATATGCTACCTTTCAAATTTACTGCAAGTCCCATCATTCTTTTACTGACAGGGGAGATAAGCATACCTAATTTATCTTTTGCTTTATCTTTATCTATTGCTTATTTGTGACATATAAAGCACACCCTTTCCTTTTAGACACCTCTCTATAAACAGAGATTGAGAGATCTTTCGTTTTCTCCATTGCACATCTCTAGACTACCACTAAGCTAAATTAAATGTGGCACTGTAAGGGAGGGTAAACTACCACTTTATATAATGGCATTCAAAAATTGGAAAAAAAAAAATCAGGAAATCAAAATATTATATAAAATTGTATTTCCCAAGTACAGTGATGCACTGTTACCTGCACTGGCCTTTTGTTGATTAAGCAGCAAATTTGAGTAGCCCTGCTGCCTAATACCAATTTCTTGCTATCATGCAACATGCCAAGTGTGCAATACACTAAGCATCTGAAAACTTTGTTTTTCCAAGTTTAAAACTGAAGTTATCAAACTGTTTTTGTAAAGTGGCTTCCTGTGGTATTATTTAAAACGATGTCTAGTTGGCAAACAATTCTGACTCCAAAGAACTATTTGTTCCTTTTGATAAATACATAAAAGAGGACATATTAATTGCATTTAATGTATGTACAGGAGCAGCCTCTTGTTCTAGAATTAGATTCTCCAAAAGGTAGCCAAGTAACACCTTAAAGTGATTCTCAGACCTTCTCTCAAAGAGATGTGATGAGTCTACATGTAGATATTTAACACCATCCTTAATTACTTCCTTCATAGATCTAGCTGGGTACTTGATCCCCTTCAAAAGAATACAACTCCATGATATCTTTCCCTGAATAGTTGGTCAGTAGCACTTTAAAATATCCTTTATTTCTTACAATGTAGGATCTATATCCAGTGAGAGGTGAACTGATATTGTCTTCTTGAAGCAGCATGATTTAAAGTAACGCTGTTCACCTTTTTCTGGTGCTATTTTTATACACTCAGGACTTGATCTGTCTACAGCTGGTGTGCAGGTATATTGTTTTTATTCTCATAACACAGCTGCTACATCAAATTATTTAGTGCTGGCAACCATGCTAATCCTCCTACTTCTACAAAGCTCTTACACTGACTTATTGGTATTGAGGATTTTCTAGAAAGTTGCCAGAGTTGGTTTCTGTTTCAAGGACTAAGAACCATTCAGGATCTCAGATAAAGTGACAGAACAGCTGGTGGTTTTTTTTTTTTTTACATAGTGACTCTCTGTCCAATTCTTATCTACCTTTCTTTCTTTGCTGTACATACAAAACCAGACCATACATACTTTTTCTCCATAAAAGTCAGGGTCAACATTTTGAAAATATGGTTCTGAATGTTAGAGAAGCCTTTTTTTGTGTGCAGTTGTGTTTCAGGAGCCTGGTTTGTAGAAATGCTATTTTATTCCAGCTTCCAGTCACACTGGTAAGTTGCTCATCACTTTTGAGAAATGAATCCACAGCTCCTGCCCTAAGCCCAACTCTCTCATGGAAGGTTTTTAGTGACTGCGAGATGGCTCAAGGCTGGCCCTCAAACATGAAGGATAGGTGCAGCTGCTTATGTCACTGCATGCCCTGTTAGGAAGACACAGCAGCAATACCCTGGGTATTGGTAGGGGTTTTCTTCCATGATACCATAATCATGTTCTTTTAAAAGCCTAAGTGTCTTCTGGATGGGCTAGCACCATTTATGATATCCATGTTGATGGGCATGACAAATTCAGTTATTCTCAGTTTGTGTTTGGTGAAGAGTATTCTTAGTATCAAGTTAAAATTGGAAATCCTGAAAGAAATTAATTTCTCCATGGAATGCTGTACAACTAAATGCCAAACAATGAAAAGAATAAAAATCCCCACTGTAGTACAGAATTCTCTCTTGCAAATACTATGAATTCAGGATCCAAGAACTAAGGTAAAAGGTTATTGCTGAACAATTCTATTCAGGAACTCAATAACTGTGACAAATCAAGCAGAAATAATGTCCCACACCAGTCTGGTAGAAACTGGTTAACAAAGGAAGACTTCTGCTTATTTAAAAGTCCTTATGCAAGTTATTATTTTTTGTCTAAAGAATATATTGCTTCCTCTCTATTGCTCTGAGCTTACTCAGTAGTTTATAGTACCCACAACATGGAGGATTTTATTGCTCTTGTGGTAACAACGCATTTCCCCATATTGCTGAAATCTTACTGTTAGGAGAAACGGTTAAAAAAATCCCCGAACTATTAAAAAAAAATCCTCTCCCAAGCGTTAGGGATGAATATATGAAAAAAACGAGTACATTAAATTTTGCACATTAAGATGCAACATGTTAATAACTTTGGGTCAAGCATGTTAATAAATAAAATGAATTTTAATTCTTTAAATTAAATTACAGATTAAGAAAAAATACTTTAGACATTATAATGGAGATATGAAAGATACTTCACTGTACATAGAATGGTGACTCTAACACTACTGGTCTTACATGTAGGTGTTGTTTAACGGGATGCCAAAATGACAGAACCCTCCAAGCTGGCTGTATTTTTGCCAGTGTCAGAGGGATCGTGGATGGATACTGGCACTTCACCATACAGACCAGAGCCTACACTATAACTTTGAGGTCACAGCAGAGAATTGCTTAATTTTGCAGAGCCTGAAAAGAGGCTGTCTGTCAAGCATTTATTTTGGGCAAGTGAGGTAGGCAGCTTTGTAGCCACAGCTCTGCCGATCCTCCCAGAGTTCATTCACAGGTGTGTTATTCAGCATCTATCTAGTACTGGAAACCATGCTAAAGTTTGGCCTGACAGCTGCGAGCAAACCTATGTCAATGACTTCCAGAAGGATTTTCTGGCCTAGGCTGCAAAGTCTCAATTTAAGAATATATTTCTGGAAGAGGCAACATCCTCACTGGAGGTCACATCAGTGGGTTGGAGGCATAATCACATTTCTCATCTGTTTTTGGTGAAAGGTAATCATGTACTACTCAAACCAGGGCAAATCACATCCCTGCGAGCTAGCTTTGTGGAACTTCTATAATTAATCCTTCTTTGCTCCATTTGACTCACACTGCTCCTTGGGAGAGGAGCTTCCAGTTACAAATCTCTCTGCTCTGGCACAAGGAAAAGGTCGGCACACTGCAGAGCCTCTGTGGATTTGAGCAGCCTGTGGAGCAAGGAAGATGACAAGGACGTTAGGTGAACCAGAACGAGAAGAGCAGACGACATTATCTCCCTCTGTGCTTTTTCTGGCCTCCCTACCACCCAGGTGTTGTGGAGAGAAAAGCACTAGTGCCTGTGACATTATCCAAGAGGATGAGAACAGGTCTGCATAAGCAAAACAACAGTTGCCCTCAGGACTGAATTCTGGTCACAGTTGTAGCTGCTCATCCTTATCATACTTTTTTAGCTATTTGATACAGAAGAACAATTGGAGGAAAAAAATGTGTGAGGGGGCAAACTTTGCCTGACTTTAACTATCTCATTTGTTGTTTTAAAAAGGTGCCATTCTACATTAGTCAGTCTTTCTTCATTATACAGCTCATTATTTTTACTGCCTTTTATTCCCAATACTTTGCATACTTGCAAAACTGCACGCATACATAGCATAGATATTTATGAAGTGATTATTTCTTATACAAAAATTCTTAACAAAATGCAATGACTAGAGTTTCATCAGCATTCAGAAGTAGATAAATAACACCAATATCCTACACGGAGCAGGGGCCATAGTGTAACTGTGCTCAGCACCTGTAAACCACAGTGAAGCCAAGGGAGCTGCAAGTTCACAGCTCTGCTGGACTATGCCATGCAATTATTTAACCAGATCACAAAGAGCCTAATATTGTGAAGGCCGAATCAAGTAAATCATAGAATTTGAATCCAGCATCGCAGCTAAAATTAATTACTGCTTATTAAAAAATAAAAGAAATCTCTACAGAGCCTTGTTTACAGACAACTCATTCACATTTGAGATTCAGCTTTGTGTATAGCGTATGACTCTTAACGTCACAGAAACTTTGCCACAAAAAGCTATAGTCACCCAGACATCCATGTGAAAAGGACAGATTCCATTTGGAAAAATCCAGACCAGCAACACAGTTGTCTCTACTATCTATACTATACAGGTATATTTTTTTCATTGAACTGTAAATATTGCTATTTTTACACTTGAGTTTGTTGGGGTTTTTTGAACTGTAATGGAAGATACTGAAGCAACAATACAGTATGCTAACTTTGATGTTCAAAGGAATATAACCTCCTACTGGTGACAGGGCACTAACACATTGAGCTCTCATCAGCATTAACAGAAGCAGTACTATAAACTCCCATGCATGGACATTGAGGTACACCTTAAGTTTCACCAAAGACACCTGCCAGGAGGATTTTAACTCTGACAGTCAAGTCTCAACTTAAAAGATAATGTTTTATTTCTAGTGCATTCTAATGTGTCTTCAGTAAAAGGTTAGAAGCAGTTTGGAATGTAACCATCCATGAGAGGAAGCTCTGCTTTTTAGACCAGAACTGTCATTCTATAATGAAGTGAACTGACAGGTGTACAGTGTGGAGAATCACAATCTCTGAAGGATAAAACTGCTAAAAAAGCAGAAAATATTGTTTCATGTTGCAGTTCTGGTTGCATACAATTATGAACCAGATATGTTCTGAGAATTTATGAACTTCAGTATTTTAAATTATACGGCAGAACAATAAAAACAAGTGGTAATACTTTTGATTTGATAACAAACTGAAGGGAGCCATTTCATGTAAACACTAAATATGTGTTGCAAGTAATCTGTAGGTTAATTTATTTGGTATTTTCTTATACACTTATGAAAAGATAAACTTGTCTGAGAAACATAGTGTTGCATCTATTATAAATGCATAGCCAAAAGAAGCCATATTGTTTCATCAACTCCAAAACTCCCCACTGATTTTTTTTAAATTAATAGTATAATAAGCTCTGGTGTTCCATATCTAAGTGAAAACATATGGCTGACCTCTGAAAAGCAAAGCAAAGTATATTTTCTGTTTTAACATTATGCCAGAACTCAGGAGAGAACAGGTAACCCTTTAAAACAATTATCAAGCTAATTCATTCTGAGATGTAAAATAAAAAGCTAAAAAAGTACTTCCTCTCTTAGAGCAAATTTGTTGCACTGGGATTATGACAATAAATACCATAAAGATCAGTACAATTGGCCATTATTTTGAAGAATATTCTGATGATATACAAATGGGCTAACAGGACATGAGGTGTTTTTTTTTTTTTTCCTGTTTTAAAAAATAATTATAGAGGGGAAAAGATATCCATCCTGACAACAGACTATAACATGCAGCATGACTGAACTCAATCACATAAACAATTTCAAAGGGGCTGTGGTGTTTCAATCTAATTTTAATGAGCAAAGTTGATGTAAAATCATGGCAAAGTCTGGGTAATATAACAAAAAGACCCTGAGCAACATTATTAATCTGTAACAGCGATTAGTTTGGTTCTGGAAATCTCCCTTAAACCACTCGATTCATTTTGGTCACTGGGGTTTTCCGTTTACAACAAGGTCAGTGCATCCTGTGGTTTTTATATGAAGCCATCACACACCATTTAATGAATGCATCTAAACCAAAGACAGTGTCGCAAGAATGTCTGGAAAGTAACATGTTAAGGAATGTCCTCCTAGCTGCCAATCAAACATCACTGGGTGATCTTGCTCTCTGAGACAGGTTAGAAGGAATACAGCCACAACATATGAGCCAAAGTGCTTTCTGTATCTCCTGGTTTCTAAAAGCATATATTACAGGATTGATGATGGAATTGTAGGTAGCTGGCAGGAGAGTGGCATAGGTGTATATAGAAGGATAGGTGTAATCTGCTATTAATGAATAGAGCGTAAAAGGCATCCAGCAAGCAGCAAAAGTCCCCAAAATAATGGCCAAAGTAGACACTCCTTTTCGGGTAGTCACATAGTGGGAAGTGGCCAGGAAATGGTGTTGCAAGGCAATCTGATGGGCATGGCGCATCACGATTTTACAGATTTGAATGTAGAGCTGCAGCATGAGGGCGAACATAAGCAAGAAAGAGACTGAAAGGACAGCTGCATTATTTTTAGTGAGTGGTCTGATAACACTGCAGGTGGATTCATCTCTGAGGCAGTTCCAGCCCATTACAGGTAGCAGTCCAATACAGATAGATGCTCCCCAGAGCAATATAAGCATGACATAGGTAAAAGTGACAGTCCTCTCTGAATTATAAGTCAAAGCATAATACAGGGAGAGGTAACGATCAACAGTAATAGCCAGCAAGCTGCCGACAGATGCTGAGAAAGAGGCAACAATCAGTCCAATCGTAACCAGTTTCGTAGCTTCTGATTGCAGAAGGTATGCAAAAACAAAATTGATGATCAATCCAATGCCCGCTAATAGATCTGCCAGTGCCAGGCTGCCTATCAGGAGAAACATGGGGGCACGAAGACTGGGATTATGGAAAATGATAAGAACCACAACGGCATTTTCGCAGGAGATAAGGGTCCCTGAAGTACACAAGACAATGTCCCAGGGGTTTACCAAAAGCTGTGGCTCTGGGTCTACGACAGGAACCAGGGAGGAGCCTGTGGCTGAGGCATTCTCGGTAGAGCTGGCTTCTACATGATCCTGAGGCAGCCAGCTCAAATTAACCTTCAGATCTTCATTCATTTTAACCCCTGTCTTCTTCAACAAAAAGACATTTTTTTTAATTTTCAGACACAGCACTGGATACAGCACCCCCAGAGCATGCAACGCCCTAGACGGCAACACCAATTTAATGTGCAGGCAAGCGCTTGTTACATAAATGTGACAATAAAACAAACAAACAAACAAAAAAACAGAGGGGGGAAAAATTAAAACTGCCTGAGGTTACCTGCCAAGGGACAGGCACACGGAGGCTGAGTGATCCTAAGGCAATTCCCTCCACCTGTACAGGGGAGAGGGCACAGGCAGGGGAGGGAGCCCTTAGAACAGCGAACACGACCCCCCGCCCCCGCCCCAAGCACTGCAATTTGGGGTGGGGGCCGGCGGTGGGGTGGTGCAAACCCCGCTATCCAGCAGCCACGATTTCAAAGGGGGATTGTTTTGGTCACAGAGGGAGCAGCCAGGATGGGGGCAGGGGGGAACCCCCACCGACCCCCTGTGAGGAAACCCCGCCCGGGGTGTGTGTGTGTGTGTGTGTGTGTGTCGGGGGCGGGGGGGGGGCGAGATCCTCTGAGAACTTACAAACTCAACGCGGACACCACACACGCACCACCACGCACCCCCACGCACCCCCGGCGGCGGTCACCTGGGCTTTTCCCCCGGCGGGTCGGAGGAAGGCGGAGGAGGAGGAATAGAGGGTTCGCCGCGCTCCTTTCAAGGCGGCAGCGGGACCGGCCGCCCTCACGGCGCGGCGCGCGGCCGAGGGCGCGAGGCAGGTGCGCGCGCGCGCGCGCGCGGGGTGTGCGCGTGCGGACGCGGGGAAACGGCTCGCCTCGTGCGCGCGCGCCTGCGCAGGTGCCTCCCGCCGCGAGCTCGCGCGCGCGGGGGAGGGGAGGGGGCGGGGAGCAGCAGGGGGCGGCCGACCCTCTACCCACGGAGGCGCTTTCGGGGTGGACGTGCCCTGGGTTTGGGGCTCTGAGAGGGGGCGATGGGGGGTTGGGGACAGCACCGGCCAAAGTGGGTGCTGGTGAGAAAACAGTGAATTAAGAGCTCGGCTCGGACTAGCGCTCCTGAATCTTGGTTATGATAGGACAAGGGATAATGGATTAAACTAAAGGAGGGGAGATTCAGGCTAGAAATCATGAAGAATTTTTTACAATGAGGATGGTGAAACACTGGCCCAGGTTGCCCAGAGAGGTGGGAGATGCCTCATCCCTGGGGACATTCAAGGCCAGTCTGGACAGGGCTCCGAGCAACCTGATCTAGTTGAAGATGTCCCTGCTCATTGCGGGGGGTTGGACCAGATGACCTTTGAAGGTCCCTTCCAACCCAAATTTTACAGTGGTCAACTGGCCTGTCAATCGCAGCAGAACTTCCTATAAATGAGTTAAGTCAAAATTGTTTTACTGTGAGGGTGCTCGAGTGCTGGTGTGGGATGCCCAAAGTGATTGTGGGGTCTCCATCCCTGGAGATACTCAAAACATGGTGAACATGGTCCTGAGGGACCTATTCTAACTGACCCTACTTTGGGCAGTGGGGCTGGACCAGGCTGTCTACAGAGGCACCACAAGGCCTCAGCCGTTTTGTGATTCCGTGGTGTATAACTGTGTGGAAATAAAAATATGGTATAAAAGAACAAAGGAGCGATGCACAGTATCAGGTCTGGAGCAGGTAGCACCTGACAGCATGCAGAGAGCCTCCTGGGGAAGCCTGGTCATAGGGCTGCCTGCCATCTTCAGAGGGTGACGTTAGGGACACGTGGCCAGACGTGCAAAGCTGTGACGTGTGGGACAGTGCAGGCAGGCCAGTGAGTTAAAAACTGAACTTGCACAGAAGCCACTGGTTGGAGGAACAACACCAAACAGCTTTCAACACCAGATGTAGATGTTTGTTTCCCAAGGTCCCCTGTGTTGTCAGTGGAGAGAAGTGTGTCCTTCAGGGCATGTCAAAATAGTGGGTTGAGTTGGTCTTTAGAAGACCTGGGCCATTTTAAGAAAACATGCTTTGTCATCATTTGCACCACTATATACCTAAAGTACTTTGGAAAATGTGGCCCTAAGGGGACAGCTGGAATCTGGAGAGAAGAATTCCTCCTCCCTTGTTGAGTAATGCGCTCAGCAAGCACACGTAGTGCCATCCCTCATTCAGTTTTACCTTAGTCATTGTGCTAAGCCTTGTGAAACTTTGCTGGCTGATTCAAGATGATTTAGATTTCTGGTGACCATCCTGCTTTATAACAAGGATTAAAAACTGGTATCACCTTGCTACTGATCCATCGCTATCCACTGATTTCTTGTGTGACAATGTAACAAATACTTTCCTGTGATCTGGACTGAGTATGTTTGGCATGTTCGAGCATCTGTCACTCCTACATTTAAAACAGTTGCATTAAAAAATACACAAGTTTTTCTTCATCCTGTTTTAACATTTGTTTCACAAATGGGGAAGACCAGCCTTTCAATTAAATATTTTAATTTAGGACTTTGGAGAGCTGTGTTTATTCACTTAGTTAATTTGTGAGATTTCCATTCCAATTACAACACGTTATGAACAAGCTAATGTTTGTATCCTGTATCGCCGGTTTGTCACATTTTAGTGAGATGGTGGACTGTCGTGGTCATTAGGGCAGATGGCATTGGCATGGATTTCATGCTGTAGCACTGCGGAACCGTTGTAATTTAGAGGAAAATCTCTTTTTAGGCATTGTGAAAATTAACATGCAAAAATTAGTGATGGGTTATAGTTAAAGAGCTCTTCTACCACTGTGCTACTGCAGATTTCTGTCTCTTTCTCCTGAGCATGCTGATACAGGTGATGTCTGCTGGCCCTCGGGCTGGCACAGAACAGCCTAGTGCTGGAGCAGCAGGCAGAGGTCAGGCTGTGCTGGCTTTGGACCTGAGCTAGGATCCCCGTCTGATGCTGTGACTGCCATGGTGATGTACCAAGATACTCTGGCACATATCAGGTAACACAAAATAACTTTGCATAATATTGGCATATCCTGAGGCATCAGGATGACGTTTGAAGTCTGGTGCTGTTACCTACCTCAGGGCATGGTTTGGAGGTTACTCTTCAGGCAGTCTCTGCCCTGCCATGCCCAGGAGGTCTGGATGGGTTCAGGCACAGGTACTTCTTTCCTTCAAGTAGCTGTGACTGGCAATACATGGCTACTGCTCCTCCAGGTCCGTGCCTCAGCCATGTCCTGACTGTCACATCTGCTTCCACAAAGATCAGTAAAGCAGCAAAGTAACATATAGATAGAATTCTGTATGCAGATGTATAAAAATTATTATAATATTTTATTTTATCACAGTGAGACAGTTATAGTGTTACAGTACTTACAGCCCGGTTGCCTTGTTCCTGAACTTTTCTCTATAATTTCTCTATCTCTGAGGATTAAATATTTCAGATAGCAATAAAAATATGGGTAGGTTTTCCTTTCACATGTGCATCTGTATTCTCTATGAATTCTATCTGCCTAGCTTGGGCCTGTCTTTAATTACTTCAAGGATTCTTTCCTGCAAAGTGAGAAGTAACTTGAGGTTCTGTAAATGTGTTTGTCACTTCTTTTTAATTCCTTCTCCTTTGCCAGTATTTTTTAATTTTAATAGGGAGCTGGCTTTACATTGATTTAATCTTCAGTGATATATGAGTGTCATTTAGACACTCGGACCACGTAATGAGCCAGACTCTGCCCATGCACAGAACTGTGCATTTATTACTGACCTTTCAGAATCTTGGAGCTCAATACCCTGGGCACTGCACAGCCCATTTTACCTTTTTTTTTTTTTTTCCTCTCCTATTGGTGAACCAAGTGTTGAAATCTTCATTCATTTTTTCTCAATTTCTAGGTAAGCTGAAAGCAATTAGGAGCATAGCTAATGTAAAAGTTATCTAGAGAATGCTTTGGGGTTGGTTATTCCCTTATCCCAAATCAGTCCTTTGTCTATTTCTGAAGTAAAGGAAGAAAACAGAGGATAAAAGAATACTTGCCAATCTATATCAATTTAATAGAAAGTAATTCTTGTCACACAGACATGATGTTATTACAATGGAAAGATACATTTTGTTCCTCTAGAGATGCAACAGATTTTTGAAAGGCACTTGTCTTATCATGTGTCATTCTCACTCAGGTACCAGTTTTCATTAAAATACATGTAAAGGGGATTCATACCTGGTTTGCTACAACTTCTTAAAATACTGGCTTTCAACAGCACCTCTACCAGACTTGCAGCATTCAACAGCCCATAGGACCACTGTCGAAAAATGGGTGTGTTACAGAGATGGATGTGATGGTAAATGAAAAGGAAAGCAGGGCACTGCGAAGGGAGGCTTTTGGTCATACAGCTTGTTCAGACAACTTAGGGTTTAATACATGCAGCTAAATGTGTAACTATTTCTAAGAAGAGATGATGTAGTTGTACCTGTCATGGGGCACTGAGTACTGGCAAGCACTGACTGTGCAGCAGAAGTAGTTGGTTGTATGGGTTCCCTGTGCAGAGCTGTAACAAACAGGGCTGCTGTGATACAAGGAGAATCATGAACAGAAAAAGGAAATAATATTGCTTCTGGATAGGGGACTGATGATGATGGTCCCCTGCTTCAGCAAGGGGATTGGACTAGATGACCTTTGAGGTCCCTTCCAATCCCAAACATACTGTGATACTGTGATACTGTGATATCAATATTTGAAAGCTGGATGCACTTCAGGCCAACTTGTTTTAAGAAGGTACTGAGAAACGAGAGAGAATGCAGGAAAGATTCTCAGAAATTATATTGAAGACCTGAGAAAATGTCTTGTAGTGAGGAACAGCGTACTTTCACCATGGTTTTGTACAGCTCTTGAATCTAACAGAAAAGAGTGTAATGTCTGGAAGCTGAAATTCAGATTAAAATTAAGCTCAAACATTTAATAGCAACATAATTAAGCACTGGAACAACACATCCAGGGCAAGTAATGGTTCCATTTCCTTTTAATACCTTTTTTTTGAAAGATGCCCTTATCAAATACAAGTTCGACATAGGCATAAGCTAGAATAAAAACCTTACCTGAAAGTAGTAGCAATTGCATTTTTTCCTTTTCAGAGGTTATTATAGCAAGGAAAATAATCGCAGTTCATTCTCTTTGGGTAAAAGAACATGATACTCTGATGGTCTTAGATGTTTGAAACAAACCCTTTTCCCTTGGCTGCCAAACATTCTCAGTAGCCGAGGCTGTTCTGAGGAGTTGTCCTCTGCCAGTGGGCTCCTTTCTTTCCTGTCTGATAAATGCCTCAGTATTCAGGGTCCTGGAGAGGTGTTTCCTGCATACACTTCTCATGCTTTGTATTGGTAGCTACTGTATCTTTTTCCTGCTTCCTTTAACAAAACATAATCATCTTCTTTTACTTCTGTATATGTAGTTTAGATAACTCTTTTTCTCTTCTTTTTTTTTTTTTTTTTTTTTTTTTTTGGATGATTTACCATGGCTGGATTATTCTGGAACTGAGGACAGTGCACTTTGTTTTTACTTTTGTGCAGCTTTTGACTATTTTTTATAACATTTACAAAAAGTGCTTTCATACCAGTCTTCATTTACTGATTGGGAATAAAGCATGAGACGAATATGAGAGGCACTGAGCTTCTTGTGGCCACCACAAAGTACCTGAAGTTCTTCAAAAGACCACAGAGGACATCAGCAGTGCACTCACTTCTCAGGGATCTTAGAAGAGAAAACAAGACAACCGTAATAAACATACTAAAAGGTGTATGATATCCTGGGAAAAGTTTGTACTATAAAATATTGTATTGACCATCCTTAAGTGGAGAGGCTGGCTCACAGCTATATTTGGTTTCTCTGTTTGCTGGCAAAGTAATATCCCACAGTTGAAAATGATTTGAGGCACATTGATAATTCTAGTTGTTTTGAATGAGATAATGGGCATCATGGCTCTTAAAAGCATGGGGAGTATTTCTGAGAACATTTCTGAAAAGTGTGTTCTGTTATAATAGATGAGACAACCAGCTTTTCTGACAGAAGGGTGAGTGACTGTTTTGCTGTGACATATAAGTGATGATTTGAATGTTCACGCTTGCACCTTGGTGGAAATTGTGGTAACAATACCTAAAGATGTGTTACCACATTTAAATGTAGGAACTGGCAACTGTTGTAGGCAATGCTGTCATGGTGTCTTAGCAAACAGTGTAGCCCCTATCATGATCAGACTGCAAAAGAAAGAAATGGGAGCTACACATATTTATGATCTGAGCATGATACCCCTGAGACTTTGTAAATTTGCAAATGTAATTAAAAAAATATTGAAGTGAATTGTATTGCAGTGCATGTAATGGGAAATACTAGCTGTGTGAGGAGGTTGGATGGAGGGTTTGTCCAACAAGATGCACTCCTCATGCAGAAACATTAGCTTTATTGTCTGATGACTGCTTTGTGTTGCAGTTCATGTTCAGTGTAAAGGCATTATCTGTGAGCTTGGCTGGTGGCAGAATCTGTTGAATGGAAGAGTTTGGCTTCCTCTTTTGTAGCAAAGAGGAAACTATCTTAGAAATTCTTCATGGATCCAACAAGTCTTTCACAGGATTATCACTTGTATGAAAGTGATGATCTACTTTAATCTATGTAATCAAATGAAAGCTAGAATTTATTCCAGGACAAATCCACTAGAAAGGAAAAGTTTGCAGTTACTCTCTCAGATACACTCTGAATGTCAGCACCTTTCTGAATTACTTATTTACTAACACCCGTGTTGGAGATCTGGACACTCCACAAGCATAATAACCCAAGCAAAATTTAGGACAGGTCAGAGAGAAGCTTTATTAACTATGATTATAGTTAATGATGTGGGGAAGTGGGGAGCTGGAAACAATCACTATTGGCTTTTATTTGAAAGGAATATTTTTTTAATTAGGATAAACCTTTTAGCCAGACCTCTCAGATCTTAAATATTAATAATTTCACCACCATACCAGCAATGGGTGCCATATATAACCATGTTTATACAGCAGCAGTAGCAGAACTACTTTTAAGTTTTCTGTCAAGACATCACAACAAAGACAAGTTAAAATTTGTGCTTTATTTTGCCCAGTCATCTTGAAAAGAAGGAAATACATATATATGTGTATGTATTCATTAGGGACTGCATGAGTGAAGGAAATAATTCTGGACAGGAGCAGAAGCTTTTCAGCCCACTTCAAAGGGAGCACATTTAGAAATGATATAAAACTACCCTAGATTGATGCTGCTAGTCTCCCGTCCTTACATGACTTTCCCCATTCCTTCCTGTCTTGGTCACTACTCACCATCCTGTTTTTCAGAGATCATTCTCCAACTAAGACCTGTTGGTCTCCTTGCATTCAGACTCAATCTATTATGATATTGCCTTTCTTGGCCACGTGCATGGTGATAGCTCTTGCCTAGGCCCTCATCAGTAAAGCATGATTCTGTCCAAGCTCAACAAAAGCAGCCTTCTCCAGCTGGTATCCATCCACAATGCTGCTTGCAGAGGTCACTCTCCTAGAGTGGTGCTTTGACCATTTTAATCCTCTCTTAAAAACCTGCCACTGACTCTTGCTTCTCAAACTTCAGATATGAGAGGCTCATTTTCTCTTCCAAAATCCTTCAGGAAACATTACATTTAGTATTGAGAAGTGTTCATCAGCTCTGATGAACTTCTGGAGCCATATAGTCTCCTGTGATCCCCTTGGCACTTGGCAAATGCCTCCCATAAAATGTCTATGCCAACACCTCATTATCTCCTTTCAAATGAGTTGTTAATGCTGTTGACTGATTTATTCAAATGTAAGAATTATTGGATGAAGTCTTACAGAGGTCAGACTTGTTGATCCAAAGGTACCTTTTGGCCCTAAATGCTGTGAATCTCCAAGATTTCTGAGTTTTATTTGATGTTTATACTATGAGTGCTATTTTTTTCCATACCTGCTATGTAAGTAGCTGGATATACTTGTTATGTTTTATTTCACTGTATTATGCTTCTGAAAGTGTTCTAATTTTCTATAAAACAAAGGTATTTTATGAGGCTTTTCTGTATTTTTCACATAAGTAATGTGAATTCTCATGAAATAACCTCTTCAGAATCCTCCCTCTCCTCTGACTGCCTTTACTACCTGTCTAGGCAGCATCTTCCCATTTGGTTAGTACAGAGCAAATTAATACACAGACAAAGCTGTTATTGATGGTGCTATACATTAAACAGTGGAGTGTGATCCCAGTGATAAATAATCGAACATCATCACATGGTATTTTAACTTTTCAACTACATCCAGGATTCCCTTTCAGAGGCACAGGTGCTGTAATAAGGAAAAGCTACATTTCCTATTGACTGATCTTACATTTATTTCCACTCTGCTGTTAATAAAAAATGTGAAAGAATAAAGTTACTAATGTACTTTTCATTGATTCTCTGACCATAACTCCCTCCTGTTTGAATCCCTAACTTATTTTCTCTTTTAAACTACTACACATGAAATTGTTGTTTACTTTTTCACAACTGGTGTTTCTTTTGTGCTGTTGTCCTTGTTCTCAACAGCCCATGAGAGGAGAGAACCAGGTTTGACACATCCAGGACACAGTGACAGTAGTTTAGCAAGCTACTGTTTGCTAGCTGAGATGCACTAACTGCCCATATCCCTGTTTTCAGATGCAGTTGAGAAGTTATGTGACTTAAATTAGCCTACCATAAAAAATAATTAAATGGCATCATCTGGTATTTCTCATGGCCCAAGACATGGGCATTCGATGACTTGTTAATAGTAATAATTTCTCAGAGAACCTAAGAGGTTGGAAACCTTGGGATCAGTCACAGAATCAGATTGTCAAGAAGGGCCCTGTGGAGGTCTCTACACCAAACCCCATCTCAAAGCAGGTCCATTTATACTGCCTAGTCACCCTGGGCCATGTCTGATTTGAGTATCTGCAGAGATGGAGATTCCACTGGCTCTCTGGTCAACAAATGTATGAATCGGAATTTTATTGAAGTTAAATATTGGAAAAATGTTACAAAAATCAATGAGAATTTATAACGGGCAATATTATATTGCTTTTTAACATGGTAGAGAAACGAATGATGTTAAGTTTTTTTAGTGCTTGAAAATATTCTTTGTAATTGTTACAACTGGTAAAAAAGTGTAAGACGCTGCTAATAACTTTTTGCAGTTGAGAAGGAAGTAATTTATTTTTTGTTTAAAATAATGGAAAAGTCTTCACAGTAATACCTTTAACACTTGCTTAAGAATGCAATGATAAGGGATGTATTCATAATGAAGTTTGCTTAGTGTGTGTCATGTACATTAGAAGTAAAGACAGTAAAATTTTATCTGACTAGTCACATATTTTTTGTGTTAAACATGACTGAAATTTTAATTTATATGAGGAAATGGTTAGATATATTACTTGACATTAATTTTTCTTTTCATGTCTCTGGGAGCAAAACATTTACAGGCACATTTGTTAGCAGTCGTATGATTTGATTTTGGCTTACATGCTGATTTCAGCCCCCCTCTTTTAGACATTAACTTTGGCCTTCCTGCACTATCAAAACATCCACTGATGTTTGCTGAAGGACCCATGGAATACAGTGCTGGGCTCAAGTATTTTAGAATAATTGTACTGTTAGTTATGCTGATAATGATAATGCTGGATTTAACTGTGATTGCAGAAATACTGAAATTTTAAGAGCTAGATTTGTGAGGCATTTTCTTTTGAGATTCCCATCTCAAATACTAATAAACAATTTCTTCAAAAATTTTCTAATCTACAGACAAGCATTAATCAATTTATTGGACTTGGCATTTAAACTCTATGAGCTGCAGAGGTCTCTAGAGCAATTTCTGTTTCAGGAGGAGCAAAAAAGAGATTTATAATATTTGTAGGGCTAACTATAGCCTATGGTGAATCATAAACTAAATCACAGGCTTCTGATATTTTACTGTCTGGCCACTGACCCAGAACAACCTCTTTCTGTGGCCGTAAAAGTGATTAATTTTCATGGCTTATTCATCCATAGAAATATTTTCAGCTAAGATGACCAGTCTCTGTAAAGCGAATGATTTTGAGTTACAGGTTTCTGAAGTTCACAGAGAACACATCTAGTCACAAATCAATTATTTGTAACCAGTGTCAGTTTTTACTGTGCAATTTATGTGCACACATGCTAATTATATGCTCACTTATATTTTTGGTTCAGTAATCATGCTTATAATTCATTTTTTTAATACTAGCAGCAGTTCTCATTTAAATTTTAAAATGCTTTAAGTTGGTGATTTTAAATGATGTATATTAGGGTTGAAATTAAGGTTTGAAAATTACATGCTTATTAGAATGTGTTGTCTAAAAATTAGTGCATGGTGATAACTTGGGGGAGTTGTTATAATCCTGGTGTTTCCCTAAATGTCAAATGCTTTATACATCTGACATTTAGAAACTGTGAAGGAAAGAGGAATGGTAAAATATGTGACCATAGAGCTGATAATTGAAAGCTGGCCTTAAAAAATGGGGTCTGTAGGGCAGCTACCCTGGTCATAGACGTATGAGGTGTATGATTAAGTATCTGAACCTGTGAAGATTTATGAGAGCAGTCATTATTCACAACAGTCATATGAATATAAAACTAGCACTAGTAAGAAGGATTCAGGATCAGGAGGAAAAGTGTGATGAGCAGAGCTGGTGGTTCATCATGATTTCATTTACACAACTATAAATCTATAACTGCTTGATGCCACTTCTATGTATTTGTGTCCAGTGCCTGACTGCTATTTAATTATCACACAGTTCTGGTAGGGAACTTGGGGCTGATACAGCAACAGTGTAAGAAGCACAGCTGTACAGCTGCTGTATACATGTACAGCTGTGTATCATGGACATCTGTGCATCATGTAGCTGAGAACACTGGCCTGCCTTGGTTTATCCTAATGGAACAGTACATACGTGCCCAGTAAATACAGACAGTGTTTCTATTTGTCGTGGTTTAACCCCATCCAGCAACTAAGCCCCACACAGCCACTCACTCATTCTCCCTCTGGTGGGATGGGAGAGAGAACTGGAGAGTAAAAGAGAGAAAACTCATGGTTTGAGATAGAAACAGCTTAATAGTCAAAGCAGAAGCCATGCACACAAGCAAAGCAGAACAAGGGATTCATTCACTGCTTCCCATGGGCAGGCAGCTCTCCAGCCATCTCCAGGACAGCGGGGCTCCACCGTGCATAACGGTTACTTGGGAAGACAAACACCATCACTTTGAATGTCCCCCTTCCTTCTTTTTCCCCTGTCTATAGATGCTGAGCATAATGTCACATGATATGGAATATCTCTTCGGTCAGTTGGAGTCAGCTGTCCCAGCTGTGTCCCCTCTTAACTGCTTGTGCACCCCCAGCCCACTTGCTGGTGGGGTGGGGTGAGTAGAAAAAAGGCCTTGACTCTATGTAAGGCTGCTCAGCAGTAATTAAAACATCCCTGAATTATCAGGGGTGTTTTCAGCACAAATCCAAAACAAAGCCCCATAGGAGCTACTATGGAAAAAATTAACTCTAGCCCAGCCAAAATTGGCGCCCGATTACACTAGAGCATAGACAGAGTTCTTGCCTGTGATGTGTATTTAGGGCCCTTCAGAAATCTGTCGCTTGCCTTTAAGAGGAATGAATATTCAAGGAATTCCTGAGATGAAACAGTTGCGAGAATGATGCTTGATTGTGATGAAGACTCTATCCTTCAGTCTGATAGTTTGTGGTGTAATTTTATCTGCTCATTCTGTTAAAAATTGCTCACTGGGGAAATCACAACCACTAAAAGCATTTGGGGATTTCAAGCCTGGTAGAATGATTTTTCTCTCATTTTTCTCTCTCTGGCAGCAGTTGAAATACAGCACTGCTTCCCAGGGTTGAGAGGGAGGGGTGTGGGACAAAAGCATTCGGAAGTGGTTCTCCTGGGAGCCTTCCCTAGGGAAAGCACCACTTCTGAATCTAGAGTAATGCTGTTCCAGTGCTTTTGTGTAAAATTAGTCCATACCAATAGCTTAACACTCTGTAACAAACTCATTCACAGCACTGCAGAATCTAGCCTTGCTTTTGATATCTTTGTCACTTTGTTAGCTCTGTTTTTAACAATCCTGCTACAAAGGCTGCTATAACCCACTGGGTTTCAGCTGATCTCGTGACAAATGCTATACGTGCCAATAACCACCACAGAAATGGCCTGAACAGAAGCTATAATAATCCTCTGTCCTCATTTATGGGTGCAATGACTGATACATTTCTTCTTTCCATCTTTTCCTTTCTAAACCTCTCTGGCAGAGTGTTGGTTTCTAGCAGGTAAAACAGGACAGAAGATAGCCAAGTGGCCAGATGAATGAGTACAATGCTGACCAACTGCAACATGAGAAGTTTCTGAATTCCTGTGTGGTGTTTATTGTATGAAAAAGGTAAACGTGCCTTTACTTATGTCCTTGCAACTGTAACGTTCCTGTGGCAGAAATGTTCCAAGCTATGAACTGTAGGCTTTCTAGCTTAAATATTTTTCCCTCTTAGATGTTTTTGAGTAATTCTATGGATATTCATTGTCTGCTTGAAACCAGCCTGTTTTTCCATTATTACTTTGTGTGCTAAGCAGGACAAGTTGTGAATGCAGAAACTGGGAAAGCTCTGAGCTGCAGACATGGGTTAGATCTGCATCCATCCTGAGTGGTGAATCCAGTGGCAGGACCTTGAAGTTGTTATTGCCACTGCTTGGACTCATAGCACTCAGATAGGCATGTTGCAGAAGAATACATTTCTTGAGGGTTATGATCTTTGTAATGTTTTATCTGAAGTCTTTTGGTATCAGAGAAGCTTTTGGGGAAATTTGGGATAAAATAGGTTGATCAGAATTAGCTTCTCTTGATGTAGTCTAAGCCAGTTCTCATGACATACTGATACAATGTTGGTCTACAATGGGTTTCAAAAATGGTTAGATTGTGGTTTTATCTGTTTTCTGAGTACACACAAGACAGGGGGTTCTGGGTCCACCATCTGGCAAACATGAGGCATGTATGCTGGACCGAAAGGCAACCCAGTTATGACTGCAAATAGCTGCTTGAAGTGGGTGCTTGGAAATGTGACAAGTGTGGTGAGACGAGAAGGTAAGTGCAGTATTAAGCAACGCAGTGAGCTAGAGAGGACATGGTCATCCCTGATAGTAGGTGGATGATAAGGAATAGGAAAATAGGAAAATGTATGGTATGATGTAAAGAAGCAATAAATACATGTACAATAGGAGCTGGAATGTGGAGTAGTTGGACCCAGGCTGCTGTGCAGTTCCACCTCTCTGTCTGCATTTTGATTCCTAACATGCCATGCTTTCTGGGTATTCTTCTGTAGGTGGTGAATCTGTTCTTCAGTTTAGTCTTTGTTTCAGGATGAACTTGGATCTGTGGATAGTAAAAGAAGAAAATTTTGGACCACTCAGTAGATAGACAAGTGTTGGTAAGAGCACTGCTTACAAAAGAGAGACATATAACAAGCAGCAACTGACTCAGTATATTTTCATTTATGCCTGGAATGTGTTTTGTTGATTTTCATTTTTATTTTTCCAATGTTTTTGTTTGATTGGTTGTTTTGCTTTGCTAAGTGCATCCTTATGGGTATGTATTTGAAAGAACAGGAACATGATATAAACCATCGGTGCTCTTGATATAAAAAACAGTTGCATATAGTTGCATCCATTTTCAGGAAACAAATGTCCACCAAAGAGAAACCTCCAAGGATATACCCACTGACTTGTACTATTTATGAGATACATATCGTTTATTTGACCTAAATACTCTTGTATGGCTTCCCAACTTGCAAAAACAAGTGTAAGAGATTGTACAGCCAGTGTATTGACAAGCTGCCTGGAAATACTTGTCTAAACCATAGGAGCACTCCATTATTACTTTTTTTTTTTCTCTCTCTGTAGCTGCTGTGGTGTAATTGTGTATTGATTCCACACACTGGCTTCTTTGGTCTTTTTTTTTTTTTTTCCGTTCTTTGACATTTCATGGCCTGTGCAGTATGTAAACTATGGTTGCCAGAGTTAAACAATGTTTGGAATATAATTATTTTAAATCATTTCAGTTCCTCTTTAAATTAGTAGATATATGAGTGGGCTCATTAGAAGTGAATCAAACTGAATTGATTTCAAAATGAATGCAAATGTTGATAAACAGAGAGGTGAGGTGAGGCAAGGCGAGAAAGGAGAAAAGAGAAGAGAAGAGAAGAGAAGAGAAGAGAAGAGAAGAGAAGAGAAGAGAAGAGAAGAGAAGAGAAGAGAAGAGAAGAGAAGAGAAGAGAAGAGAAAGAGAGAAGAGAAGAAGAGAAGAGAAGAGAAGAGAAGAGAAGAGAAGAGAAGAGAAGAGAAGAGAAGAGAAGAGAAGAGAAGAGAAGAGAAGAGAAGAGAAGAGAAGAGAAAGAGAGGAGAGGGGAGGGGAGGAGAGGAGAAGAAGAGAAGAGAAGAGAAGAGAAGAGAAGAGAAGAGAATAATCTTTCTCATACATTTCTCAGCTGCACCACAGCATACAAAAACAAGCCCAGCAGAAAGAAACCAGAACTTTATCTAGAATTCATGACTGATTGCCTTGGAGGTTGTCAAACCGTTGCAAAAGCGAAATAAATAAAATTACTCACTATATCAAACCCCAAACACTTTGGCTGCAACTTACTTTCCAAAATGTGGAATACATTTAATACTAGTTTGAATAGACCTATGGTTTGGCCACCCCATTTCTGTCTGTTCTAAACACCTGTTTTCATTTAGCTGTACAAGACGGACCAAAATTCTGTACTAGCTTTACACTCCAAATGACTCCACTGAAATCAGTGATAGCCGTTGATTTTGAACACAATCCACAGTATCACACTTCATTTCTTCTGGAAAAATAAATGTTATGGAAAAACTACAGTGTAACTCACCAAATTGATGGGAATTTTATAGGATGGCTGTAAGACACTTAAAACCCAACTGTGACCCAACTGTGCTCTTATGGCTTCATTCTCTCCTTTCTCTTTGGATACTAGCTCACTTTCTCCTGCCCTCGTGTTACTTGAAAGCTGCCACACTTCAGACAGAAGCTCCAGGAAAGATTTTTGATAGTGGAATATTTTAAGAAAATAGAAACAAAGCAAAGGAAAACAAGTAAAACCACGTTTAACAAATGAACCAAATGGTTTCTTAAATATCTAATGTTAGTTGACTGGTACATTCTTGTCCAAAAATCCAGGCTATTTTTTGACTTTTTTCATTTTCTGTTCTAGTGGATTCAAAAGAAAAACCAGTTGCATGATCTATCTAAATATTTGATGACTGCTACATGCGTTTTTGAAAAGTTGTTTGTAGTATTCAGCCTTGTCACTAGTTTTACCATCTTTATATGTAATAATTTTCTCACATATCACTGTACCTAACAAGCACTCTCAAACAAGCTACTTTGGTCTGCATCTGTAATAGCTGTGTCATAGAATTAGTGATAGATTAATCTCATTTCATGATTTCCTTGTTGTATCAAATCCATAAAAGGAGATTTTTAGCAAATGCTTTTTTTTAGTGTCTTGTCCACTATTTCATATTACCTGGTAGTTAAGATGTGGGCTCAGCTTTTGGGAAGTATAAGGACAAACTCATATTTTGCTGCTTACTTTCTTTGTAATCTAAGTAAGTTCCCATGTGTGGGAATTATCTAAACATATTATAGTTAGTGTCTTGTATTCTCCAGCCTCTCACTTTCTTTCTGTATCTAGTTTAGAGTTAGATGATCCCTGAAAATAATTTCAATGTACTTCTCCTAGGAAGGACCAACCACCCTTTGAAAGTGCTTGCTTCTCTTTCTCTTCATGATGGAGGGAGCCCAAGTTACTGTTTTAGACAAAGTGACAAAGTCTAGTGAGGTGAACAACAGTCCATCAGTGTTTCAGCTCCTCCTCTCTAAAATGGACACAGCAGCATCACTGTGCCTTGGGAAGCTGCCACAAGGATGTTAATAATGATGAGATATTCAGGAATTATAATAGAAGTTATATGAATATAAAGATTTTTCCTATGGAAAAAGAGAGCTTCTGTCTCTGTCCATTTGAGACTTCCCTGTACTTTTGTATTTTACCAAAGATATGTTTGGTACAATCTGGTATTAGAAAGATTTTTACATATAGAATAAAGGAAATATCCATTTTTACGTATTGGTATAGGAAAGATTTTTTACAGGATTATTTGCAAAACGAAATGTAATGATATGTATTTTACCAAACCTTTTAAAGAAAGCAAAGGCCCTTAGAATGTGTTACTGCACCTTAAAAAATTATTAAGCAATCCATTTCACAACCATCTTGTGAAAAGTCCCAGTATGAGAGGCCACAGCAAAGAGGATTTTGAGACTTGCTAAATACAGTATGTCTGTTGTGTTCTTCACTGAGGACTTCCAAAGGTATCTGTGTTCTGGAGTGCCACTTCCAGCAGTAGGTGAATGTAGGAAAACAAGGGCAGCTTGAATGAATTGTGATGACCTCATGTCACCTTGCAACAAATATAGGAAGCTGCATAATTAAAAAGTGTGTTAAGCTGAGGGGAGGTGCTTCAGAAAAAAATCATAAGTTTTTCTGATCTGATACTTCTTTTTTTTTTTTTTTTTTGGTAGGAGACTGCATGGAAGGTGACTCAGTCAAATATCAAATACGAATCATCATAGCCAAGAAAAATAAAGCATGAAGTGGCAAAACTGACAGTAACCTCATAAGTCTCTGTAATGGGCTGTGTTGCTGTTCCATATAACTTTGTGTACGTGGGAGTGGATCTGTGGTACAGCTGGGATGTCTGAGGCTGGTTCTTCCTCAAAGTGAATGGAAGAGGCTGTGTGTGGGGGATGAATATTGGTGTAGCGTGCTTCACTGTTGACTGCACTTCTGCATATGCTGTGGCATTCCTGGTGCTATGTCATTTAGCATTATGTCACTCCTTGCTTTTTTTTGTCTTACTGCAGCTCAACAACTGGTAAGTTTAGCATGAATGTGCAGCAGTAGTTCACAGACCAGGTATTAAGGCCAGTATTTCAGTATCAGAATCCCATAGGCACAATTAAACCCAATCTCTGCTTGCAAAGCTCACATCTTTTTTGTGATTAGCAGGAGTCAGACATTGTTTCCTGGAATGTCACTATTTCTGCAGCTCAGTAGTGGAGGTGACACTAATTGAAGAAAGCAGAGGAGACAAGAAGCATTCCTGTTGTACCTTTAGCAAAGCTGCAGGCAAAAGTGGATTTGACCATAGTGTTGCATTTTGGATACCTGCACAGGGTAATATTTTTGTCTGTGCTAGTAGTTTGTAGAGTGGGTTACTTCTCATTTGTGTGCTCCCTTAGGCACCTATTGCAATGCCAGAAGAAATTAGCTACTTTTCCATGTAACAAGCTGTGTGACTCCACAAAAATGCATTTTATTTTGTGTGTTTTGTTAAGGAGCAATCTGCTCTTTTCTCTTTACAATGAGAATGAAAAAAGTTCTTTAAAACTCAAGTTAGAACCATGGTTCATAAGAAAAGTAGTGGAAATCTGCTATCAACAGGATGGAATGAATGAGAAAGAAAGTATTGAAAGGCTGTAGGCCCTCAGTAATCAAAAGGAAATGGCCTGTACTGCAACATTTTATGAAGGGAGCATCCCATTTCTTTATAACTAGCTACAAAATATTTTTTTGAAAAAAACAGGACTTTGGGAGAGGCCCCTGAGGGATGCAGTTTCTCTTGTTCTGTGGCACTGACCTGGAGCTGTCAAGATGTAAACTGAACTTCAAAAAGTGCCAATATCTCTGTATGAAAAATGTAAACAAGTATCACAACATTGCTGTAAGGGAAAGTTCACCCTGTCCTTGGAGTCTGGAGGCACTTTGTTTTATCCCCTCTTTTTATTCTGTTTTGAGCTGGTCCCCTGTGAAGTGCTGCCCTAGAAATCAAACCCATCAACCAATGAGGATTTTTTATTTTTAAGGTTGTTGGGATTCAGCGCCTTGGATGGGCACATACAAGATGGGGAGGTTAAGCATAGCAGATGTGGTTGTTTCCCTGATTATGCAGCTTTTTAAGGATACATTCTTGAGCTGGTAATGGAGTAATTGGGATTTACTTGGCTGTGCCAGCAGCCAATGCTGTGTGAAACACTTGGATGGACACAGGTTCTAGAAAGCTACTGTGTTCTCATCAATGGCTTTTTTCAGCCCCTGTCTTTAGAACTGAGGTAAAATTTAAGAGAAATGGTTACTTCCGCCATAAATCAAAGACTTTCAGACACAGGGAGGGAGAAATTCCTTTCTGCAAATGTAACATGAATTATAAAAGAAATTAAATGCTAATGGCTTGAGTCCCTTTAGATAAAAGGAGAGGGTTACAAATATTCTGCTTACTTACTTGGCACCTTGGCCATATGATGCACACTTGTCTAGGAGAGGTGTAGCACAGGCAGGTGGTTCTCCAGTTACTTTATGCTTTATACCTGCATGGACATATTTAAATGTATAACTGTGTAGATATATCATCATGTGAACAAAGGACACTCTTCTGTTCGCTTGAGAAGGAACCAAAAGCTCCATTCTCCACACACAGTTCCCTCCCTGCCATGTTCCGAGCATCTGAAATGGGCATGGTCCCAGCCCAGCCCCGTGCAGCTCTGTGGGGTCCTGCTCATGGCAAGCAGCTGGATGTGTTCTCCATATAGAGATTACAGGGTCAAATATTTTGTTTGCTTCAACGTTACTGTAGTGTTTTCAGGTTGTCCTCTGGCTGGTGTCATGGCTGGTTGTCACAGCATGCTTATTACAGCATTGCAGGGAGCTGCCACCACTACAGAGCAAAAGCAAGCCCGACTGTTGTTACCTACCGAGAGGTCAGTGCTTTACTGATTAGTGCAGGAAAGATGTGCTTCTCTGTAAATAAAACCATTCAGCACTGTCTGTAGTGGTAGAAATGCTTAATTGTGCCATGAATAAAAATCCTGAATATGTAGAAGGCTAGAGTAGGAGCATTTGTTTTCTTTAGGTAAGTGAATTCAGCTGATTCAGGTGAAAATTGTACTGGGCCAGGGTCCTGTTATCACCCTACTGCTAACTGTGTTAATATCTCACTGCAGGCAGGTGTCATTTTGTGCCAGTTACTACACAAAGATGTTGCACAGAGCTTCCTAGTGAAGACAGTGGAGGGCATAACAGATGGATGGGGCCAAGGGGGAAACCTGAAAACAGATGAGCCAGCAAATAGGTGGTGTGTGTGAGGAGAGATGAGGTGACAGTGCAACAGGTTTTTATAAACCTGCTCATTAGTTGGTCACATGTAGCTGTATACTAGGTATGCTTAGCTAGACTACGTAACAGAGCTCAGTCTTGAGGAATTTAAGGCTGTAGTACATTGATAAGGGAGGACTTGTGACACATATCAGGGGCAGAATCTAAGAAAGTTCTGCCAGGAGGGAGAATTAAGCTTTCAGGCAGACTTTACCCTGTGAGTTATTGAGATGTATTAGGGTAGCAAGGAGGCAGTGAAGGTGTAACCTCTGATTTAGGTGATCTGGCAGATTACCCTCACTCACTATTGGCCTCTTGTATCTTTTGTTACTTGATGACTCAGCTGACAGCTTTCAGTCTTCTGTTTTAATGTTTTATTAATTCTATAGATATGTCAAATGGAGATTTATTACACAGCTTGACTCTACGTTGGAGTTCCTTTTTTTTTCCCCATCTTTTTTTCCCCCCAATTAGTGCTTATGTGGCTTTTTCCTAGTAATGGTGTGTTCTGGAGCAAAGTGCACCTGTCTCCTCTTAACTAAATAGCAGCTCACAAGCCAGTGTAAAGTAGGAACGGTAAAAAGGCAAATGTGAGGAGTACAAGGAGATTATGAAAAAAATACAGTAGAATCCTTTTTCTATATCCAAGTCCTAAAATGAAGAAGTGTTCCTCTAAAAAGAGGCAACCAAGTGAAAATTACTGAGGGCTAAGAAGCAAAGAATTCCCACAATAAATGAACTCTGGATTATATTTGTAAATAACATTTTTAAAGATGCTTGGCATATCTGGTGCTTCTACTGGTGGCAGCCCAATGTAGGAGCCTGTAAACCAGAAACCAACCAGTTAAATGTTCCTTGAGTGTTTATCATCTATTGTTTTAAGTTACATTGGTAGTTTGTTTAGCCATTCTCTAACAGTAAAAAAAAGTGGTGAGAATTTTGCCGATTCATACTTTTAAATGTACAGTTTTTAGGGATGCAGTGCTTGACTCATTGCAGAATAACATAAAGAAGACTGTCAGTGATGTGACTGCTGCCCCACTCAGAGGCAGAACTAGCAAAATGCAGGGGCAAAGTCTGCACCCCGAAATGTCTGAAATGACGACTTACACACCTAAAACACATGAGAACAGCCCGCATGATACAAGGTGGGATTTTGTTTGTTTTATTCAGTAGCAAATTTGGATTGTCTTATTTGCCCTCTGTCTTTGATCCATTAAGATTCACAGGAATATGCAGTCCATGTTTGTAACTTACTTGCTTGGGCTTCCACATATAGCAGTGAAGCAGAAAGTACATCTCTGGGGAAGTCTCTAAACATCTCTAACTAACACTATTTTCCATGAGAGATAGATACATGACCAAGAATTCTGAGCTCAAATACCACTATTTTAAAGGTGATGAACTGAGGCAGAGATCAAGACCATCCTCCCCTTCCTTTTTCTTATTAACTATAGTTATACTGTAAGCTCTATGATGCAGAGAGGACTGTCTTCATCTATATTGCACAGTGTATAATGCAATGACACTGGGATATAAATAATAAACAGTGATTATATACAAATTCACATAACTAAGTAGCTGCTTCTGCCTTTGTTGCTTTGAGAATTCGAGGTTTTCACTTTAGCAGGAGAATAAGGCAGACGTGTGAAAATTTAAGTTTTCTTTTTGAAAGGAAGCTTTGTACCTTTTGTTTGAAAGATATTGTGATTATTAAGACCCCAAGAGAAGTTAAGTTGTGCATGACTCAATTTGAAAAATTGCTTCTTTAGGCATCCATAGTGACAGTGCCAATTCCAGAAATGTTGTTGATGTTAGGGTAAGGAAGGCAAACAAACAGAAGACTCCAGCTCATACTGTGACAAACCCAGGAGACAAAAAAAAAAAAAAAAAAAAAAAAAAAAAGAAACAACCTAAATCTCAGCAATACAGGAGATCTGTGAGCTGCTACACAAACAGCCTATTTAAAGCGATCACATTTTATAAATAATCCAGCAAATTCTGGAGTGTGTGTCTTTCCCCATCTATTGTCCTCATGGGGCTTTGCTTGGTTTAATCTCTGCTGTTGTATGCATTCAATTTGAGTAAGATAGTTCTGGCATTTCTGTTGAAATCCTTGCCAGACAGCAAGGTCCAGCATTTTTAAGAAAGCAGGACAGTTTAATTTGTGAAAGGCATGTCCAAATCACTTAAAACATCACAATGAAAAAAATCCAGTGCTTTCATCCAAACAGCTAAATAATAAATGCAAAATGCTGGAACTTGAGCTGTATGCCATTCAATGCAGATTTGTTCAACTCTCATACTGGTTACTAGGATAAATACAGATGTAACGCATATTTCTCTTTATATCTTTGTTTTTATTTGGATTTCTCTATTTCCACTCCTAATTTGGATTTCCACTCATAATGCGAGCAAATATCTGCAATAGTTATTTTCTTGCTGAAACAATTTATTTCCATATTACTGGAAGCATTAACTAGATATATATAGTGCACAGACTCTGAATATATGGGAACCGTATCTAGGTAATACTGTAAGCTTTGAAATAAGCTGATTTGAAACACTGAGCAGTTGTAGAAAGCCTTTGATGTAGAAACAGGTATAGCAGTAAAATAATTTTGAACTTTAGTCTTGAAGTTAATTCACAGTTTGTTCTCAGAGAAGACACTTTATTGAAATTTCTTTTTAGTGTGCTTCTGAATTTCTTATTTTACTTATTTTAGCCTTGAAAGAATTAAAAAAAAAAACAAAAACCAACCAAACAGGGTTTGTTTACCTCTCCCTCCCCAGTATCTTTATGCTTTTATTGGGAGTGAGCTGAGAGTCCTGTTTGACTTAACATCTTCTCCCCTTGTGTTGAGTCAGTGCCCTCAGAACTGCAATCACACCATCAGCTATTATCTTCCAGCCTCTGTGAGCTCTCCTTGTCCCCACTGCACTGAGAAGCATCTGCATGTTTTTCCTCCCTGTAACCCCATCTTTCCCACCCCTCCCCAGCCATTAAATCCCAGCCAATATTTCCTTCCCACTGCATGGGTGCTTCCCTGGGCCCTCTGCCAGCCACCGTCTGCCAGTCCCCCATCTGCATCCACACTGCCGGGCTGTCCTTCAGACAGGGGGAAGCGGGAAATTACAGAAACAAGCTTCCAGCCATCCACAGGCTGTGTCTGCACAGGGCCTGTCAAATCAACCAGCAGAACACTACAGTACCAGGCAGGATGAAAGTGGAAAAGAAATTACCTCCTACCAGCTGATGCGCAGTGGTTGTGTGCATAGTCTGTGGCAAAAGCAAATCACCGATTCACAAGCTCTTCATTGCAGACATTTAACAACATCGGTGCAGACACTGATTGCAAAGTAGCTGACACACAGCAACTTGTCACCCCAGGGTAACTTGTCTGTGTGCCCCAGGCTTCTCATTTTTGGTTGTGTTGCTAAGATACATTCAAGGTTGCCAACAGCCAGGGTAGGAGAGTGATATATGTATCCAAAAACATGCCCTGGAAACACAGTTTCTCAGACAACTGCAGCTAGAAACTCATTTTATGAATTTACTGTTTGGATCCCCCTTTAATGAGCTGCATGGGGAGCATGTGTGGTGTCTGTTCTGGTACAGGGAACTAGGGACAATACAGACAAGGGGGACATAAGCCGTTTCAGGGCAGGCTGTGCAAGGCAGCAGCTGAACACAGCTTTCCTGTGCTCAGGAAGGTGGGAATTGACAACCCTTGGGAAGGACTGGGAATGAGGGAGCGATAAACCCCACGGGCTCTGGGGCCATCCCTGCTGTTCAGCTCCCTCCACCGCTCACTGCAAGAGGACTGTGGGAGCAGCACCGTGGATAACTGGGAGGAATGGAGAATTTCTGGCTGTAAATTCCGACTGAGGTGAGTGATATGTGACTGCTGTGATATTGGTCTCTCTAGAGTCACTAATTTGCGCTGAGCACAGCACGTGTGTAACTCTTTAACTTGCTCTGTCTTTTTTAGTCTACACACCCTCAGTTTGGCCATGGATTAGTATTTACAATGCCCAGCAAAAACTTCTGTAGAAGCAACCATATGACAAAACCCAAAGGAGTTTAAAGCCCTTTTTGTGTCTAGACTGTGGATGCACAAAACAACTGCTTGGGCAGTGGACATGTTTCAGTGCCAACGTAGAAACTTACAGCAGGGTAACAGGAAACAGATGTGGACAGGGGAGAATGGAGTCTCCTGTAAATAGGGCCTACTGTTACTGGAGAAGTTTCTATTCTGTATCGCTGATCTCTTTTTTGGGATTCAAATATCAGAGGTCACTCAGTTGTTCCCTCCTTCAGCCATCACTGTGTTTTCATCCTTCAGCCAAAGATTTCAGTCTTCTATGTTCTGCTGAATGCTAAGAACAAGTAGTACAGTGACCAAGTGAGTGCTTGCAATTATTTTCTCAGTTTTCCTAATTGTTTGGGTATGCCCGTGATCTTCAACCTTCAAACTCTAGTCTCTATCCCAGTTTTTGGGAACTTTTCACCTCAGATCATTAATGAAACTTTCAGACTCTTTACGAAGCTTGAAGGGGATTGATTTCTCTTTCCAGTTCCATTACGTGGTGCTGAAGTCTTCTGTGACTACCTTGGCACTCAGAACACAACAGCAGCTCGCCATAGTGAAACATCTGAAGATCTGATCTTTCCCTAAGGTAACAGAGTATTGAACTTACATTAGAGATCCCAAAGAGTGCTAGTGACCCTGTTTTCAAGTCCTGCCAGAAGCACTAACTTGCTGCTCTGTTTCTGAACCCAGCAGAGCAGACTGGTGCCTGCAGGCAATGTACCAGTAGTGCTTTAGTTCAGAGCAGGAGTTTGCTTTAGGAGCAATTGTCCCCTTAGCATGCTTTGAACCACATCAGAAATTGGTCTTGGAGTGCACAGATTGGTTTCCCTTTGAATGCACTGCTGCTGCTCATGGGATGCCTGTAGTGCAGTAGGTAGGTAGTATGTAGGTGTTTCACTGTACAAATCCATTCCTTTTGCTCCTCATTATGCCACATGTAAGCATCACTTTATCACCTGCACAGCCAGTAACAAACCTTCCTAGAAGTCTGGAATATCATTGCTTTTCAAGTTACAACTGCGAAACCAGAGGTTTAGGGAAATACCTTAATTGACAAAGTCTTAACTGAGAAGTCTTATCCACAATTTTTACTGCATGTATCCCATTCACTACCACCTTAGGAGAGGAGGAAATAAAAATATCACTACTTTTTGGTAGGAGCTTTGTCACTAGTACTGCTAAAGTACTGCATATTTTTCAGGCTTAACTCTGCACTGAGAGGAAGATTAATCAGAATCTTATTGGTGCTCTTCAGAGGCTTGATTAATAGATTCAGACCTTGTGATAAATGAATCTTTAGCATCAGGAATAGGAACAAGCCCATGGAACAAATAAAGAAAATAAAGTCTATTCTTCAAAGTAGAGGCTAGATAATCATCTACCTGAAGATAATACTGAAATCAACTAACTGTTCTATAGGCTATATAAAGTTTACAGATTTCACCTTGAAGCCATATCCTTCAGTCTTGCTAATTTTAATTAGGTTTCTAGCTCATACCTAACTTGCCAATGGGCTAATTTGTTCTTTTCCCAGTGTCCCAATTAATTTTGCAATCACCTGGATACTCTGCAGTTACTTCCAAAAGCTGGCAATATCGTTTATTACATTTCATTTTTCATCTTCTTGTCTATATTGATATTATTTTGTCATTTTCTTGTTGTGTAACTTACTTTTCTTTGATGTGCTTTGACATAATTTTGTGTTTTCCTGAAAGTATCAGGTGTTTTCCATGGATTCCAATTAATGTTGTTTTGAAGTTGAGTTTATGACATGACACAGCTGTTATGACAATGCTGTCAGCTTCAAGGGAAGATAAATGAAGGTGGCTTCAGCTAAGCAAACATCTACAGCTGCTGTAGTCACCGCCTAAAAATCAGTCTTTGCTTAATGTGTACCACTGACACCAACTATTTCTTGTCCTATGCTTAAGAAATTAGTGTTATTTTGTGGTTAGTGATAGCAACATTGAAGATTTTCAAGTGTGAGTGTTATGTACGAAGGTTGTTTTTTTTTTTTTTTAAAGTGAGGGATCACCATACTCACAGGCAAGTTGAAATGAGCTTGGTGTTACATATAGACACTGCAATGTTTCCAGACCTGCCCTGAAGCCATTTTGCTGCAGTGCAGCTATCACTGGTCTACAGCCTTAGTTCACACTGAAGTTCGTCTGATGCTGTTTTATAAATGTATTCAGTGAGCTTTTGCGATGGTTAAGCTAGCAAAGTTCTTACAGACAAACTCTGTTGGAAGCCCCAGAGTGGTCCCATGGAAACCTATCAGACAATTCACTAGTTTAAAGCAATTCACTCCTAAGTGCCTTTGTGGAGTGAAGCCTGAAATCACTTTGATGACATCTATCATTTATTATAAATGTAATCTGCCTTCAACAACTAGTGAATTATATACTTATAAAAACTCCCTTTAAAAGTAATTTTAAGGGCAAAAGAGTCTTTATTTCATTTATAGTGATCCCCTCGGAGATATCCCAGTACAATGTTTGGGAGAATATTTTCTTCTTTGCCAGGAAGCACTGGATAAAATTGTCCAGCTTACATGTGCAGCAGTTATACAAGAAGTAACACAGGCTAGATGATGCCAGAAGTCCCTTCAGGCTCTAAAATCTATTAACCTACTGGATAATTTACAAATGGAACAATTTATGGAGTGAGAATGTGTCGTGCGTGAGGAAGGAAACTTAGCTTTGCATCATTCATTCTGATAGAGCCCCTGTTTACACAGTGTTTGCATGCTTATTACAAGAGAGGAAGAATAAATTAGCAAAGACTGTTGAATGTTAATGTGGTATTCTTCAGGCTATCTGTGAGCAAGTGTCTTCTTTAAATTTCATGGTGCTTTTTAATGAATTCCTTCTGCAACAAATGCAGCAAGATGGAATATTCAAAAACAAAGGCAATTATAATGAAATATCATGGGTTGGGCAGGAGGAGGACATGAGCGAATGGAAGTAATTTGCAACAGTGTTGAAGATTTAGGTAACTGCAGCAGCTTGCAGCTCTGCAGGTTGGATTCTTCATAGCAAACCATTCTCACAGCCGTTTCAAGGATCTGCTTACAGCAACAGACTTTTTAATTTTTAGAAAAGGAGGTCAAGAGACTTTATGAATAAGTATGAGTTTATCCCATTAGTTTTAATGAAATCTGATAAAACTGGAGTGCCTGAATTTTTACAACTAAGCTTCTGCCAGGGTCCTGAGGGCACTCATAGCCCTACTGGCCCAGCCTGACCCCCCAGGGCCTCCCCTACCCTGCCCATGGCCCAGGGCCCCATTCCAGCCCCTTGGGGCTGTTGTTCCCTGCCTGGCAATGCTGTAACAGTGCCAGTCTCCATCTCCCACAGCCCTGCCCGGCCATCCTGGGTACCCTGGGTACCCCCACTGGGCCCTGACCTCCTGGCTTGGTCCTGGACCTGCTCCATTGTGACAAACTTACCTGATGTCCTGGGTGCTTGGTTGACCCAGGTCTACCCTGCTCACCCGCATGAGCAAGTGCCCTGATGAACTATTTCCACCAACACAGAACTCAATGATTAAATGGCAGAACAATCCCAGTGATTTCATCTGCTCAGTCTGATGTTACCTGAGTGGCCAGTCCGTTTTCTGAGCTCTCTTTCCAGGTCTGCTCTGAACACAGGTCTCCGTTAGGCAAAATTCAACTTCCACAGTGAGGTGGGGGACACAGGTATCTTCAGAGAGGGCTTAGCCCAGTCGAAGACCTGTCTTTGGACTTCCCTTTCCTTCTCTATGGACTGTAGGTTTCTTCAAGTGCCAGCAGTTACATCTAGTGAGTAAAGCTCCAGTATTAGGTTCCAGGCAGTTCTAGTAGTAGTTTCCATGCATTGTTTTACTGTAATTAGCAAAGGCCTCACTGACACTTTCTGCTTAGAGATTGGATCACCTTCCTAAAAAAAGGCAGTTTCTAAATTATGTCCAAATAAACAGCATTAAATAATTCCCTAAGCATCAGTATTCATGGTAAAAAAATGCCGCAGTGACTACAGAGATAGCTTTTGTTAGCCCAAGAAAAGTGAAGGATCCAGACAAATGTGAAATGGGAGGGAACCTGAGAAACAGTCTCTTTATTTGTATTATCTATTGCTGCATGTATCTGAAGTGTGAAGTAGGTGCCAGTGTAAACTCTGTGAAAGTAAAACAATGAAATTTGCAGGATGGTTACAGAAAGGCAACTATAAGCAGTTATCCATACATTGTCCTCTGGGAATTTAAATTATTCCACTTTACGGCTGCTGACTGGTTTCTTTTGCTGCCACAGTCTTTCCCTTCTGCTCATCAGCATGGCAGTCATTGGCAATCACTTACTTGTATTCTTGCATCTAGATTACCCCCCAAAATTATCTTACCGGAGAGCTGATCAGGTCAATGGGAGTTTTGCCACTACCTCTATGGAGGTTTAGGCCCAGGTAGGTCTATGCCAGCAGGCACCATGGGATCATCACTGTGCTGCCTTGGAGCTGGTGCAATGCTCCAGGTGTGGACCAGGACCGTGGCTGTATTCCCACCCAAAGCCTTACACATAGGGAAATGTGGTGGGAAATGTGGTGAGGAATGAGGTTCTGAGGAGGTGTGGCAAACCTTGCCTAGATTTGGACAGCCCATCCTGATCTGGAGGGTTCAGCTAAAAAAGAAAGAGAAGGAAGGGTTCTGGTACAAGGGCAAGGACATGTAAAGCCTCAGCTGTTACATGGTGGAAAGTGATAAGAATGGAATAAAGGAGGATCGAACGAGGAGGAAGATGAATAATATGAAAAATATACTTTGATCCTTTCAAAATTATCTCATGCCATCATTTTAATTACATAGAGAAAAATGTGGTGAGTTTAGCTCTTTAAATGCTAGACTCTTAACTTCTGTTTCTCTCCATGCTTTCTTGTTGTTGTCCCTGGACTGTCACTGTATCTTCATCAGAGTAGATGGCAAGTACATTTGGGTGGCACCTGAGATGCTGTGGGAAGTGACTGATTGTGGAGCTCACCAAATGCTGGAGGGTCTCTGTCGATGTGAATACCAAACCACAGCTCAGGGCTCTCTGTACATGGGCCTTTGTTGCACTCTAGAGAGCTTTCCAGAGTATTTTTCGTTAGTGAAACTAGTATCTTCCTCTTTGACTTCCATGGGCTCAAACGATTTTGGCATAATTCAAAGTGAAACTGGAAAGCAGACAGTTCCTGCTCAGCATTCAGCCTAGAAATGAAAACACGTGTGCAAGTCTGACATAAGGATTCAAATGGCTTTAATTTGCTAATGCATTCACCCAGTGACTACGATGTTAAGCTGCTTCTCCTCCTTCTATAATGCTATTGTAAATTAAATGATACAGCCCTGGTTTTGCTGTCAGATATCGCTGCCACAAGCTTTTGGAGACTGGTGGGTCTCTGGTGACTTCAGAAGTCTGCCAGTGCTGGATCCACCTGGTCACAGGAGCAGTGAGATCTAAAAGCCTGTCCTTTAAAGTGTATGTGTATCAGTGATCCCCACCAAAGGAGTCTTTCTTCCTGGTGACATGAGGCCTTGGGCAACATTTGGGAGGTTGGCAGAGCAGTGGGAGGTAACCATGAGGAGCCCAAATGAAGGAAATGTAAGCAGGGATCAGGTAAGTGGAAGAGCTTGATGTCACCACGGTACTGAGAAAGGTGGCTCCACAGTGGTGGGGCTGTTCCCGTGCCATGTGAACCCAGCTGCCACTTACCCAATGTCCCTGCAGTGATGTTAGTGTTTCTTTGCCTGTAATAGGGGACAGTGATCTAAATTGTTAGAGATACCGAGCACTGAAATTGCTCTCAATTTCTTTATTAAGAACAGACACCTCTGAAAAGCTGCTTACCTCTGAAATGACTGCTGAGGGAAGAATCGTGATTGACATGAGAGCTGGAAGATTTGTGTGTGCTGCTCTCTCGCTCATGCTGGTAAATACTGGGGGAGATGGGGAGAGGGATCGATCCTTTTGGGGCTGTTCAGGTAACATGAAAAGGGAACCCTCAAACCAAGTCTTTTTTCCCCCTCTCTGTGCCAGTCCTGGGGGAGGTGGTCTTGCTTTGAACAAGTTCATACAGCATTTGCGTGGGTTTTTTGGTGCTGTGATTATTTTACTGGGAAGGTAATTATCCTCTGTCCCAGAGAAAGCTATTGAGGACATACCTGCCACAAGAACAAGCCATCACTACAGGAACCAGCCGTCCCTGTGGGCTTGTGCCAGCATAGTAACAAAGCTGTGTGTTTAAGTTATACAGAGGTGGTTAATGAGTTTTCACCTTGTCAGGAAAGCAGCCCAAGGTTAAAGAATGATGTGACCCAGAAACAAGAGTGAGAAAAGCTGAGTTCTGAAAAATATACAACCTGCAGGATAAGCTGGTATTTTAAAACAAAACTGTGACAGGATTTTGCTTATTATGGAAGCAAAGCACAGCATTACAAAAAGCAGGAGAGGGGCACTCTGATTCTGAGTGCAGTATGGCAGCTAGAATATATTTAACATGTTATTATGTTGTCAGTGGAAGTGTTTAATGAGATTTAGTAGATGTTCCCAAAGCTGTCCTGTCATGTTTATATATTCAGATAGGGGCTGTATGAAGTGGCCTGTGATCTATTTGACTGGCAAGCCAGGGCAAAGGGGGATTTCAGTATTTCATGCTACATCTCATCAAGAAAATCTGGTTTCATTTTTGCTGAGGTTATAAATGTTGCAAATGAAGGGAACAGAGCAGATGCAGTTTCTTTAGATTTTTGGAAGCATTTGTATTATTTTCACTTGACATTTTGATTTCAAGGATAGCCCTACACATTATCAAAAATATACATGATTAGTAGCCAGTTAATTGTTGGAGGCTGAAAAGATTCATATCTACCTCCAAAAAAAAGAAGATAAAAATATTTCTATCTATTTATGAGGAAAAGCTTTTGTCTTTGGATATAAGGGGATCTCACTCCTGCTGCAACATGTCCACAAAGCCGTGCCTCCCGCATCACGACCCTTTACACACTTGGACCTACTCCCAGACCAGAACCCCAAACCAATGTCCCCACCATCATCATTTCCCTCTTTCCCTATTTCTAATAGTCTCACGTCAGTGCTCCCTGTCTCCACATCCCCAACTGCTTTTGACTCACTTTTGTAGCTGCTGGCATGCAGAGCCTGCGCTGGACTGTCATCCTCACGCTGACACACACTTCTGTTGTCTGTTAGTTGGCACTCACTGCCTGTGTAGAAGCTTTTACTCCCACTTTGCTCATACTCCTGCTCACTTTATTTCCATACATATAACACTCTGGTCCATTTTGGTTTAGTGGCAGCCAGGCTCTCCTGCACACATCTCTGGATTGCTCATTGAAAGCAAGTCATGAATAGAGTGTAAGATGTATTTTTAGAGCAATATTCCTAGAAACAGCTTAAATTGTCTTGAATTTACATGAATTGAGAAACTTGTCATAGGGAATCATCACCAAATTAAAGTGTGTCTCATGAGATACTTCAAGGCTCTGTACAAGACCCAGTAGTACTCAATATTTTTAGTACTGTACTAGAAGCCAGAATAAAACTTGCAACTCGCACAGAGCCTGCGGAAAGGCCCATGGAGATAAGGGCAGATGTATGGAGCAGTTTGGAGTGCTTGCCTGGCTGGTCTTGTTGCACAAAATCATATTGCAGTGTACTCAAATTATGCTATACATCAGGAAAACAGTGATGCTGATAAAAGCGTAAGAATCATGTGGTTGAATATGAAATCCTAGTTTGGTGTCACAGCAAAAATTACCATGAGGTGTATAAATAAAAGACTGCTGAGTCAAAATTGAATTGAATTGAACTCTGTACTTAGCATTAGTAGGGTTGGTGCTTGAGGGCTGCACCATGTTTATACATTCATGTTTTTTAGAAGAAAAACCAAACCAACCGAACCAAAAACAATAAAACTTTGCAGATGTTGCAAAAAAGTGACTTTTTTTTTCTAAAGAAAATGCTTTACAGTGAGAAATATAAAGGACATCTTTGTTCCTGGATGGTTATCTGATGTTGATCTATATCACTTTGTGTAAGTTCATGCTTTGCCTGCTCCACAAGGTCCCAGAGCCACAACTTTCAGAGAGGCCTGGAGCATAATCAGTGCGGACAGATGCTTGCCCTGTTGTCATGCTCTTCCCCAGACACCTGCTATTGGTCCCAATGGAGAGTGGAGACAGGATATATGACTGGATGGACCACTGCTCTGTCCATGTAAGGCTGTTCTTATGTCCCTGACAGTTTTTGCTTTAAACAAAACAAAACTTTTGGGTTGATTACAGATATAATAATAAAAAAATCTGAGTTTTTACTAAACAAGGAAATGGATATTGAGGCATCTACTGGTTCCTTCTGCCCTAAAATCTGTTTCTGCTTGCATTGATAAAGTCTTGAGGTTAATTTAAAAAAATAGTAATATCAAGGAAATGTATATAGGTCTGAACGTAGCTGCATGGTCAAGGAACAGCTTCTTTTAACTCCATAAAGGTCTCTTCTCATCTTAAAATGTGACAATGTCACCTTCAAATGACACACAAGGTCACATGTCTACATCACCTTCTGCTTTGTAACCAGGTAGGTGGATCTAGCAAAGCTCTGCTCTTTACAGCTCCCTGAAAGGCTCTACTCATCTACCCAGCTTACTATTACTGAGATCTCTTGCTCTATCTCTTCAGTGTGTGTTCCTCATCACCTGCAGTGAGGCCTGGAGATGCCTCTCTGCTGACACAGAAAAGGGCAGGATTTAAACTGAGTTGCTGTTCAGTGTCCCTGTGCAGCTGCCTGCTGCCCAGGGTGCATCCCAGGGTGAGGCATCCTAGCGACCAGACCCACACAGCTACAGATGCCACTAGGAGGACCAGGATGCTCAAAGTCAGGTATTGCTATGGCACCTAGAATCCTAGAATAGTTTGGGTTGCAAGGGTCATCTAGTCCATCCCCCTGCAATGAGCAGGGACACCTTCAGCTAGATTGCTGAAGCTAGGTTGCTCAGAGCCCTGTCCAGACTGGCCTTGAATGTCTCCAGGGATAGGGCATCTACCACCTCTCTGGGCTGCCTGTTCCAGTATTTTAGCATTGTAAAAAATTCCTTCCTCATGCCTAACCTGAATCTCCCCTTTTCCAGTTTAAAACCATTGCCCCTTGTCTTGTTCTAACATGCCCTTCTAAAAACTCTGTCCCCTTCTTTCTTCTAAGCACTTTTAAGTACTGAAAGACCTCACTAAGGTCTCCCTGGAGCCTTCTCTTCTTTAGGCTGAACAACCCCAACTCTCTCAGCCTGTCCTCACGGCAGAGCTGTTCCAGCCCTCTGATCCTTTCTGTTGCCTCCTCTGGACCCGCTCCAACAGGTCCATGTCTTTCCTGTACTGAGGCTCCAGAGCTGGACACAGGACTCCAGGTGGGGTCTCACCAGAGCAGAGTAGAGGGGCAGAATCACCTCCCTCAACCTGCTGGCCATGCTCCTTTTGATGCAGCCCAAGATGCAATTGGCCTTCTGGGCTGCAAGCGTACATTGCCGGCTCATGTCCAACCTTTCATCCACCAGTACCCCCAAGTCCTTCTCTGAAGGGTTGCTCTCAACCCCTTCATCCTCCCACCTGTTTTGATACTGGGGATAGCCTTGACCCAGGTGCAGGACCTTTGCACCTAATGGCACTTCATTCTTTGTGTCTTTTTTATAGGATCTGGGCATCAGTCTCTTTGTGCTGTAATTCTTCCTTTGTTTAAAACTTTGTGAAATAACTGGGGTAGGATGAAGTTAAATATGTTAAACTATGTTAATTTGTGAACCATTTGAGTAATCCCATTTGGTGATGGGGACATTGCCAGTGCCTCGGTCAAAGAACTCCCCAGATCTGTGTGGCACATTACAGCTGTGAACCGGTCTGGAGACAACAGGCAAGAAAAAAATCACAGCCATTGTGCCAAATGGCAACGGAAAACAATCCTCCTGGGATCACACAGAGTGCTTTGCTTTTTCCTTTGGAAAATCTTATTATAGATTTCACAAGTTCAGCAGAGTCAGAAAGAGAGAAATGTTCATAGAAGTGCTTGGTGGTGTTGAAGCGTAGATGTAATGCTTCTGATGGAAGGGTAGATAGACCTAATGTCTCCTCTCGTTTCTTTCCCTGCAGTCCTAATTAGTGTACTTTAGTCACTGTCACCAAAGGTTCATGGTCAAACACATGGAGGAAATTGTGTGTGTCACTACTACTTCCTTTAATTGTATCAAATGCACATTAACTGGCAGTGTCTAGACACATGTGTCCTACAAGACAATATTTAAATCTGAATTGGAGAGGAAGAATACAGCTGCTAAAACCCAGCCCTTCCTCTCTTCATTAATCTCTGCATTCAGTTTCTGCATTTTAGACTACACTGAGTTTTCTGATTGTGATTACTTTATATAATCTTCTTTAATGTATCATGTTTTATGATGGTGCCTTGTGAATTAGTTATCAGTGACTGCAGAACTGTTACAACCATTAGTTTTGACAGTACTGTAATCATTTAGTAAAGGCAATCACCTATTGCTTTTTTACCGTTTGCATCACATTTGCACTAGTTTATTTCATCATTGTGCACCTTTTCCAGCTGAGCTTACATAGTTTGCCAAGTTATTCTCATAGATAAGATAACGAATCTTTAGTGCCTGAAAGGCAAGTGAGAGGCATGGTTTCTCCTTAGTTTTCATTAATATCATAAGCACTGGTACTACACAATACCATGGGATACATTTGAAAGATACGTTGGCTTTGCCAGGTTTTTTTTGTTTGTTTGTTTGTTTTTGTGGGTTTTTTTTTTGTTCTAATGGGGAGGTTCAGAAAGCTTTTTCCTATATCTTCAGAGTAAATTAGAGAAAAGCATGTGATGGAACTGCATGATTTTCCAAGTAGTGAAGAATCACAACTGAAACATCAGAGAGATTTCTGGAACCTTGTGGCACCTCGCTACAGTTTTGGCTGGAGGTGTGAGAGCGCAGGTTAGATTACCACACATCAGAAAGCTGCTGGTTCTTGAAGGTGAATTCTGCAAGCAGTAAAACTTTTCCCATTTTTTAAACATCCCATTGAAATGCAGCAAACACCAGGAAATCTCTTCCTGGATTTTGTGTATCTTTTTCATGTTCCTTCTGCCTTGCAGAAGTTAGGATGGAATTACCACAAAGAAAATGGCTTTCTGTGTTGTTTAGAAGATGAGAAGCAACCAAAGGTCTATTAAACCTCAATTTATGAGGCTAAGAATAAGACATAAATATTAACAGCTGAACATTTTTATTCAAGCCTCATGTTGTGTGCACATTAGTAGGAGTGAAACTGGGGGCTGAGTTTGTATTTTGCAGTATTTCAAGTTGTGTTGGAATAATAATATTAGAGTTTTGTGTTTAGCTTTCAGATGGCTCCTCAGTAAAAGGTTTACACGTATGGGCAGCAGTTCGGTTTCCGTACCACTGAAGTCAAAAACGATTTGTCACTTGGCATTTATTTCAAAATAAAAAAAAAGCTGGATTCTCACTGGCAAATAAATAGCGACAGAACTAGAGCTTGACTAGTAGGTGCAAATTAAATAACATATCTAACACACCAAATTCCGTGCTTATTTACAGTTAAACAGGCTGTTTAATCATCTGTTATTTGTGAAGTGTATTCTGTCTATGGCATTCAGCATAATTTAAACAGGTGAGGGGAGATTTGAAAGCAGTTTGCTTTCAAACTTGTAGGAAGATTTCTGCTTTACCTACTGTGAAGTTTGGTTTTATGGAAAAGGAGTGATTTAAAAATATGTGTTATTTTTATTGATTTGTAATATTCATGCTCAGAATGCATCCAGGCCATTCTGTTTTCCTATTTCAAATTGTTCATATTAGGCATTGAAAACTAAGTCTTAAGGCTCAGTTGAGCTGAACACCAAGAACTTCACCTCGTAAGGAAATGTTGTAGTTCTGAAACTTGGTTCCATTTTGTGTCAAAATGAAACTGCAAACTTTTCAAAATATGTTCACTAGCAGTGAAGAGATGTGTAATGGCAACAGTGCTCTCTTGGGATGCACCAGGTCTGGGTGTCACTGCTTCCCTGATTCAGGCACAAGCAGGGCTGAAACCTGGGCTTTGCGCCAGCACGTTGGTTACTGGTTATTCTGGGCCACCGCTGAGTTCTCTCTGACGTGGTATCTACAGGGCATTGCAGTCTTATCACTCATGATGAGCAAGCAGCATTCAGATTTTCCAGGTCAGATGAGGTTTTTCTCTCTCTGGCTTTTATTAAAATGTCCACACTTACTTGGGCTTCTTGCAGGTTTCTTGAAATAAATATATTTCTGCAAAACTCATTAGTCTTGCCAAACTGGAGTTTTCCCCATCAGCTTTTGATTCTGTTCCATGAATATCTGACAGCTTGGATAAACCACTTGTAAAATCTTCCAGCAAGTAACTTCACATTTTCTCCTCTGCCTTAAGAGAGGGTGTAAGAGAAGTTGTGACATTACCTGTGGAAAATTACTTGCTGGGTGTCTTCCTAGTGCGTGGAGGAGCTCCAGACAAAGAGTAGCAAAGTTTCCCCACCGCTTGTGTTCACATTCTCCAGTAAAATCTTTCCTGCTATGATATTTTCAAAAATATCCATGCTGGTTGTACAGAGGTTGGGCTGGGGCCAGTTCTAGCACTGGTTATTTTCTCTCTGCTGTTTACTTCTCTGCAGCTCCATCTGCCTCTTGTGCCTCATGTGCACATCGCGCCATTTGTAACATACCAGCCCTAGGACTTCCGTGTGCTAGTAATGACTTTTGCACTAAACTGAAGTGTATTTGGAAGTCTCAGATTAGCCACACTGCCAAGTTTGCCTAGTTTAAGTGAACAGAGAGAAGCTTTCCTAGGGTAAGATAGAACCAGACACCTGATGTACTTTACAAACAAAATCCTTATCCCAAAATATCTTATTGTGTGGCAGAGCTGAAGTCTAGACAGACACAGCCACAAATATTTCACATAACACCAGTCTTTATAACTGTCCATGCTAGATCCATTAGGTTTAGGATCAGGAAAGAGTTTTTTTCCAGGTCAAACTAAGAAGCACTATCATTTTTTTTTCCTTATGTTCTTTTTTAGGGTCATCACAGTTCTGTTACATGATAGACTGTTCTTGCAGAAACCTAAGAAAAATTATAGCCTTCATTTCTTTTCATTTTGGGGTGTTTTTTATTTTTGCCTCTTTTTTTTTTTTTTTTTTTGGTGTATGCACACTGTAATTTTTTAGGCTTTTAGTGTTTTCTGTGAAAGATCTTAAGTTTGTTGGAGCACGTTATAGCATTTTTTATGGCTCGCATTTGTCAGGTGCACTAGAGTGGATGTTATTTATACTTTGTTGTTATGCTCCTGGGACTCTCCTTCTCAGACTCAAGCAAAAAATCAATCATTTCATCTGGTCTTGGCATCTTGCAATAGCAACAGGCAAATTGTATTTTAGTACATTGGGAAGAGATATTACAACAGCTCTAAGTGTTTTGAGGCAACAGGAAGGACAGGTGGTGGAGACTGAAGAGGAAGTTAAAAAATAGGACCCCACCATCATTATGGGGAGGACTTGATGTGATTCATATAATATCCTGAAAAAAATAAATCATGAAGATATAATTATCTTATCTGTATGTATTTCAAATTAACCCATTGAAAACCTTGCCAAATGCACAGGTTTAAAACCTGAGATTGCCTCACCGAATACCTTGCTAAAAATCTGTGAAAAAGGATGGTGGATTTTGTGGGACCTCCTGCCTCCTGACTACCACAGGGAATGTGGGAAAACATGAGAAAAGTCAGCTAGATTAAAAGCAAAGCCAAACCAAACCACTGAAACTCCTGTGGTGATATTCATAACCAGCTGTGTGTAAAAGCAACAAGGAGACAAATAAGAACTGGAGGCATGTGAGTAAGGTAAGATGGGGGAAAGACAAGTCCAAAGCTTTTGCTTCTGCCCCTGTTCTTGGTACACCAACATATTTAAATGGCCTGGGGAATGGGAATCCTGATCTCCAGCTCCTCCCTGTTTGGGTGCCTCGACACCTGGGCTCAGGCTTATGCTCAGTGTTGATTAGTGTCTGCTCCCCTTCCAGGCACCACTGAATGATTTTCTGCCCCGTGGAGCAGAAAAAATGAAGGGAACAGCAATAAAAACAGCCCTTGTTGGAGGAGGTGAGCATCAGAAAAGAAGAGGCCTGGGGAGACCCTCGGGCAGCGGTAGGTCACATTGGTGCATAGCGAGTGCCCAATCCTCTTCTGACACAGTGACACATTGATGGCAATGCCCAATCACATGGGTGGCGTGGGACTTGGGCACCTCAGGAGGGGAGCAGAGCTCGAGGACAGGCTGTGCCCTGCTTGCTGTGGCCTTGTGCTGCGGGACTGGTGTCAGACCTGCGTGCTGCAACTACAGCTCGGCCAGGGATAAAATTACTGCTGTCTGTAATTTGTAAATAAGAATTCACACATGGCGCTAAGCCAATTTGCAGGTGTTATTTCCTTGTTCCTGTTGTTGCTAAAATTGCACTTACAGCGAAAAGCTAGAGAGGCAGAAGCATAAGAAAGAAGTACAGACACTAAAGTGGGCATTTGAAGAGCTTTCTTCTGCATCGGCAATAAACCAGCTTTCATTTCTGTATGAGCACTGACAGACTCAAGATTTATTTTATGGCTGAAGGAATGAGCTGGAATTTGCCTGCTCAGTGGCTGGTTCCACATCCCACATGTGCAGAGAAGTCCTATTGCCTTTGACAAGGATATTACCTGGGAATGGTCATGGCATCTCGCTGCCTGCCCAGCTACTGGCAGTGCCTTTTCTTAACAGATTTGTGTATGCTTGAGATTCAGTTTTTCTGGGTAAATTCATCATGTCAAGAAACTAAACATCAGCATTCAACTTTTGCAAAGGCATTTTCATGCTTCTATGTTTTGCGGGTTTTTTTTGTGTTTCTCCTTGAAGGAACCAGCTGGGATTGGAAGTAGATGATTCTAGAGTTGACAAGCCAACATTAACTCCACAGGCCTTCTGCAGCTTTCGCTGCGTGCCCAGTTACCAGAGAGGCGGAGAGGAGGCGAGCGGGCAGGGGTGATGTGGGAAAGCACTGGGGGATGAACAGGGCAGCAAAGGTGTATGTGAAACATCAGCAGAGGCATTGATGTGTAAGGGAAGGGTTTCTCTAGGCAGGGACCTGTGCTGGAATGATGGCCTTGTGCACATCTGAGAAGTAGCTGAGAGGAGCAATGGCAGGGTAGGGAAGAAGGGATGATGGGCTGGAAATGGTGGGAGGCATGAACCAGACCCTGGTGAGCAGAGCTGCTTTGGTAACTGCTGTGATTGTGAAGACATGCCGGTGCACCTTCTGATGGCCTTATTGAGTGGGGTGTGGGTAGATGGGGTGCACCAGGAAGGAGACCTGTTGCTGCAGATCTGGTCAGGAGCAGAAAGAGGATCAGGAACAGATGGTTTTACAGCCAATTTTTCTTTGCAAAGATCAGTCGTGTCACAGTCCTCTCTGATAGCCCTGATCCTGCCCACAATGTCACCTTTCTGTGCTGCATGAAGAATTTGGAACTTAAAAAAATGCAACCATTTCTATTTCTTTCCTCAGCAGCAATCAAGATTTCCAGTTCAATGTTCAGTAAATGGTCTAAAACTGGAGTAAACAAGTCCCCTAGCCCCCAGCCATGGTGGTGCAGGGACTCACTCCCTCAATGGCTCTGTAGATCCATCCCTCTCTCTTTTCTAATTTGGCAATGGCTTCAGGCTACCTGTGACATCTAAAGTTGTGTTGATGCTGTGGTAACTGGCGAAACGAAATAATTGACAAACTGGCAGCAACATTTTAACCTTCATAAAATACTCATGCACTTCCAAGGTACACAAGGTTAGCACGCAAAAAGTGTGATCAGGGCTAGTTTTGGATGTATAGCCAGGCAATCTCTCTGCCAAGATTTGTGCTCTGAAATGCTGCCAATATTGAATTCTTCAGGTGGATGAAGGACATTCTAATGAGTCAACAACTTATTCACACATTTGTGCTTCTAAAATGGCTGAAAGTTATTTTCATAAAACTTTCAAAACCAGAAATGGGTTTCAAACATCGTGTTTTAGCAAAAGAAAAGCATTGCATAGAAAATGACCCCAAATCCATAAAAAATAGATGTTACATAGTAGTAGACTTGAACAAACTATAAGTCACTTTCTCTTTTCAAATCATCCACAAAATGTGTTTGCTTCATTTTTATATAACTTACTCTGAAAATTGATATACATTTATGGGTTAAAGCTGCAAATCTTTTGGTTTTAGTTCAGCTATTTGTATGGACAGGAACAGCACAGCTGGTTGCCTGGAGATGGATTTGCCAGTTCAAAACTGTAAATGTGATTTTTTTACACTGAAGCTGGTTCTCTGGACAGTTAAAGCAAAGAAAGCAGCACTTTCAAGCTGTAGTTCACCTCATCTTGAGGCAGACAAAATGCATTAGATGAACTGTTCTCTGGAAGTGATGCTGCTGCTCTTGTGTTTTAAGTTTTGAAAGAGCATCCCATTGGCCTGGACTAGACCCAAAGAGTCTCCTCCTGCACAGCTTCACCCTTGGAGGGTCTCAGCTGCCAGTCAGGACTTTATCCATGAACTGTGGGTGTTTCGAAGAAAGTCACAGAGCACTTTGATGACAAAAGCCTGCTTTGTAAGCCATTCTATAGAGAAAAGTGCAGTTGGGAAGCTCCTGCCTTAGCCCACAGTGGCAGTGTGAGATGCTGTTGGGTTCTCCACGAGGCTGGGGTGGTGAGCCCTGGCATAACATAATGCTGGCACCCACGCAGGAGGTGGTGAAGTTACGTATAACTCAGGCCACATTGCTGCCTGCCAGGGTGGGACACAGCCACGGGCAGTGAAAGAGAGCAGGCTGATCAAACTTTGCTAAGTACTGAAATAGCTGTTCTGGAAATCAATGCTATTCATGCTCTGCTCTGCCCTTTGAATGGTATCATTTACTGAGAATATAGCATTGCACCTAGTGCTGCATCTTGCTGTCATTGAAGCATTCGTCATTGTATTTCTCAGTGCAAAGCTAATAGCTTCTATAGAAAAGGAATCTGAGACATAAAAGTAAAAGAGGGAGAAAAAGAAAAAGGTGACAATCTCAGTAAACCTGCCAGTTCAAAGGTATATTTAGAATACATTGTAACAAAAGAACTGTCAAACTGAAAATGAGAGCTTTGCTTTTCAAGGTTTTACATGGCCATGGTTCGTGGAAGTGAGAATACAGCAGAACATTTTGGCTTCACCTACACACGAAAATTAAACAGGTTGAAGATCATCTTCTGGAACTTAGATCAGCTTGGAAATCCTCCTGATAAATTCTTTCAGTCTCCAGAAGAGGATGGCTACATGAAAACTGCCTACAGGGGATTGTTCCTGTCAGGAAGAAAGTCAGTCCTTTAAAGTCTGCCCTTTACCTTTCTACATCAAGTCCCTGAGTTTACTGCTGAATGATGGTGAACTCAAAATCTTTCTGTGCCTGAATTCCAGTTACAGGCCAGTCATCAAGGAGGTTTGTTTCGCATGATTCCTAGTGCTGGGACTGGACTCCACATGCCTGTCAGGGATATGTGGGTCTGGCATGGCGCAGGTGGGATTGCAAAGTGGGGTGGAGTGGGTATTGCTCTGTCTTGGCTAGACCTTGGCTAGACCTCATCTTTCCCAACTGCGTAGTCAGCAACTACAACACTGATCTTTGGCAAGCCCGTAAGAAACAGGAAAATTTAGAAGACAACTGCTTTTGTGGGGAGCAAGGACAAAGAAGAGAGTTTGTCTAAAAACTAATAAACAAATCTGTTCTGCAGCCACTTTAAGAAATGAAAACCTTGGGCATAATAGACGAGGTTTATGTAAGTCAAAAGTGCTGCTGGTTTTGCATCTGAATCTTGAGATACTTGATCAATTAGGTCATGTGCTGCATATAGAAGGGCTACTGGAGTAAGCAATCTACTGGAGTAAGCAATGATTTTAGCCAAATCTGTTATGCTTTGGGATTACAAAACATGCTGGCACAGGGAGGGGCAAAGGAAGTATAAGGTTTGAGATCTGCTGTGACAACTTCAGAGTACCTCAGTTCTTCTCTGGACTTCCAGCAAGCCCTGCTGCCACTCCTGTGAGATGTGAAGGAGGTGTTGTCAGGGGTGCCACACATCACAGCTCATCAGAGAACGATGATGAATGAGTCAAGGAGATTGAGAGCACTGTCACTCATGTGTGGAGACATACATCTCCCCACACAAAATCTATGCAGATGAAATCCCAAGGACACTTGTGCAGGGCAAACAGTCAAGTTCACTCTACTGTAGTGGGGACAGTGACAAATAAGGTGAATGGACTTACACCCGCTTCTTCTGAAGGGATTATGAAACAATATTCTGGGGACAGTCTCATCTCTGAGAGACTACTGTGGTGGATGAAGGGGTTTTTGCCACACTGTATTTCATATTTTCAGTGCCATCCCTTCACTTTACCAGTATTTATTATTATTATTTCTATTGGCATAAGATTTCTTCTTCAGAACCCATAAATGGAACTAGGACCCAGTGATAGGTACTGTGCAATACAGAACCTAAGTAACAATTAATGATATGCAAAAACCTACCTAAGATTAAGGGTGTCATTGATTTACAGATGTGTTCAAATAAATGAATATAAACCCAGACATTTCAGGTGACTGGGAAGATTTGCCGATGTTGCATACCTGCTCTTCCTTGCAGTGTTCTCAACTGCTAAAAAATACATGTACAATGTACTTTCCATCTATTTTTCCGGTCCTTCTCTGTCTAATGAGGCTGGAGAACAGACAGCAGTTTCTTTTTACTCTAAGCACTATGTCACCAAAAGTAGATTAATTACCAAATGACAAAATTAGAAATATTGAAATGGACTATCTTGATGGATTCTAATTAATTATGGACAGCAGTGCTATAATCAGAGATTGTTCCTTGGGTAGTGGAGATATTGGGTTTCAGCTGGATAGTCTTTCACCTTCTGGTTTCACCCATGCAATTTCAAAAGGCTGAACTGGGGAAACATAATTTAGAACCAGGAAGAACTTCTTCCCTCTGTTATAATCAAACTCAACTTTATGAAATCGATTTAGAAAAAGAGATCATTTTGTGCAAGCAGCTTGTGTGATGTTGAGCTTGTTCATATATCTCCATGACTCCATTAGATATTCTTATGACTTTCAGTGGACTTAATTCTGACAAGGCTTTTGCCAGGTTGTGTACACATTGCATCCTGCTGGTGAGAGCAGGTGGAACACCGGCATGGATGTGCCATGTTCTGTTGGGTGGGGTACATATATGTGGGGATTACTCACCAATTGGTTGAAGAAACAAGGTTTATATTCATAGTATCACAGAACAGTTTGGGTTGGAAGTGACCTTCAAAGGTCATCTAGTCCAACTCCAGCAGTGAGCAGGGACATCTTCAGAGAGATCAGATTGCTTGACCTTCAGTGTTTCCAGGGATGGAGACATCTATCACCTCTCTGGGCAACCTGTTCCACTATTTCACCACCCTCATCATAAAAAGATTCTTCCTTATATCTGGTCTGGATTTTCCCTTTTTTAATTTAAAACCATTACACATTGTCTTATCAGTACAGGAACTACTAAAAAGTCTGTCCCCATCTTTCTTATAAGCTACCTTTGTGTACTGAAAGGCCATAATAAGGTCACTCCAGAGCCTTCTCCAGGCACAAAAACCCCAACTCTCTCAGCCTTTCCTCAGAGGAGAGGTGTTCAAGCCATCTGACCATTGTTGTGGCCTCCTCTGGGCCCTCTCCAACAGGTCCATGTCTTTCCTGTGCTGAGGCTCACAAAGAAAGCACTGCAACAAAATGCAGGCCAAACACTTCCCCGGAATGGAACACAGAGTTGAAGTCCCAGAACATTTCCTGGCCTTCGGCTGCTCTATTTTGTGTGTGCTCATTTAAGGGCAGTATTTATAAGTAGTGCCAAGCAGAGTTTCACAGCTCAAGCATCCAAATCATGTAGAGAAACCAAGTTCCACTGAAAACACTGATTCAAGCCCAGGTCACTTTCCTGCTGACTGTTAAATATGCTGTGCCACTGTCAGAAAAGTTTTATGATGCATTCTTAGATGGCCTGAGCATATATAGCTTCCCAAATAGCAAAGCTGTATTATAATGCAATTATATTTTTTCGCAAAAGTGACAAATATTTTAGTTAAATATATATTGATTCAAATAAAAAGCCTCTACTCTCTTAATTCAGTTCAGCCCCCCTCTGAATGTTCTGGCTCCAGTTGAGCCAGAATTGAGGTTGAAGAGTTATCAGGCCACCTCCTTTTCTAAGAATATTTTCAGTTCAGCTAAACCCAAGGGGTAGTAAAAATCTTGTCAGAAGCCAAAACTCATGAGAGTTCCAAGCCAAAAAAAGGTTTTGACAAGCTCAGCTCTTGAGCATTTGGCTGTTCTCCTGTAACCACTGAAAATCAGAGGTAACAGTTTTCTGTGACTGAAAGTGAGAGTGACAGGAGATTCACTACCATGTCCCCCAAAAGGTTTGTAAAACACTTACATTTGGCCTGATTGTCCAGTTCAGACTCAACTGAGTGGTTTTTTTTTCTGTAAAAAGTCTCAGTGCTGCAAGAAATAATAAAGAATTTAAAAATAGTATGTATCTTTTCTGCAAATAGCTGCATTATAAAAGGCATATTATTAATTATTACTTAATAAAGAAATGTGTAAATAAACATGTGATGGTTATTTCCCATATTATTTTTTATAAACCCTTTGAAATGTCATCCTTTTGCTATGGAATGGTGATGTGTATCCTTTTGATTCCATTGAACTTGGCCTTCCCATGCCTTCAGTGGGCATTTGTGAATGACCTGATTTCCTAGCAGTGTGTTGTCAAGGAATTCCTAGAATACCAAATAAAGTAATAAAATGCAATTTTACTCTGAGATACATAGAAGCACATTAAATTTATATTGATTGGAGACCTGTGGCGATCTTCCAAAGTACGTATTTCGTTTTCATTTGTTATGGACAGGCAATTAACTTTACTTGCTTTAATATAAATTAGAGTTCCCTGCCCTGGAAGGTGCAATTAATTACATCTTTGCCCAATGCATTACATGGCCAGATATTTGAGATATATCCCATATCAGACACAATTCTCCTGGCATGCCATTGCAAATGCAGTATATATAGTAAACCAAAGCCTTTCAGAGAAATCCCCAACACTTAACATTATGCCAGGAGCCAGATTTTTAGGGGAACATCCAGCCTTCCCAGATAAGGCATCGGCTCAGCTCCGCAGGGGACTTTTACAGAGCTTGCTGGAGTGAGGCAAGATGGTCTGTGTTCATCTATGCTGGCCCTACCTCCTGTAGCTGTGGTGGGGGAGAAAAAGGACTATAGCTGGTGAATAGACCACTATGGTTTGTGGGGTGTATTCTTTCCCTTCGAAGGTTTTGTGAGCTCCACAAGTCCTGTCTTCTTGAATGTGCCTGAGTACCCTAAGTATCCTCATGAGAGGGCAAAACTGCAGCCACTACTTGCAGCCCGATGGCTGATGGTGTTTTGAAGGTGACGTGGAAGCAGCTTGGAGAAACTGGAGAAACTCTGAGGTGCCATGAGCTTGCACAGCCTGATATGTCCATAGTGGGAAGGTGATGAGTGGGTCTTGGCAATCCTAAGCTAGTTGTCAGTGATGTACTAATTGGAAGGTAGCATGCCAAATAGAGAGGCATGACCTGTCTTCTTACCTTCGTTGCCAAGCAGTTATGAAGCTGTAATTCAGGGCTAAGTGCCCAGGGATTAAAGATGTTAATCCACAGCCAGTAAAGCTCTACCTGGCACTGTGATGATGATGCTCACTAGTCTGTCCTCTGGTAAAGTGAGGAGTACAGAAGGGGAGCAGACCGTGCACCTCGCTCTCCATGCACAGCCTTTCTTTTGGTGGCCAGTAAATAAGGAAATTCTTTCTTGTGTTGGCCGTAATGTGCAGCCTGACACAGGGGTCTTCACAGCTATGAACCTGTCTTCACATGGAGACGTTTTTATTTGCATTTCATCCTTTAGAAATGAATTGAAAGGGAGGACTGGAAAGCAAATGGTACGTCTTCCCCTCCCAGCTTCAGGCAACTGAAATACCCATACCTCCAGAGGAAGGAGCTTTAAAGCCATGGGCCATTTCAAATTGAATTTCTTCTTTTAAAAATCAGATGCGTTAAACATAAAGAATGATATTCAATTACATTTTCTCTTTTGGGTGTCTGAAATAGACAGCTCCATGCAGAGAAATTACCCAGTTCCTCCATGAGTGATCTTTATTTGAAATCTAATATTGCCACTGCAGCCTTCCACATTAAGAGCTGCAGTGATTGACACAGTGTTACGGCAGCTACGCCACGAATTGTGTGGGCTGTGTCAAAGGTTTGCTTCGTATTTGTGGCACCAGTGCTCTCAAACCCGTAAATTAGACTATTAAAAAAGCAAAACCATTGAGATGTAAGTTAAAACTGTGTCGAATGGAGTTTTTCTGGTGTTCTGCAGGCTGCAGGGAGACGGCAGTCAGGGGGAGTCGGTACCAGACACGGATGGGAAGGTGAAGACCTGCAAACGACAGGCTCCAGGCACTGCAAAAGCTGAATGAATGTACCATGCACACTCAAATCCATCCTTGGTCTGTCACCAACAGCACACATTTCATGGGTGACAGCTGGGCCAATAACTCATATCAGGGTGTTACATTTCTCAATCAAAGCCATAGCAAGCAGTTCAATAAAAGAGTTTTCTATTTTTATCTGGCTCAGGCTTTGAGTAACAAAACAGGCAGATGTGTTCTTGGGCACAGAGGATCCAGAGGACAGTGTGAAAAATATATCAGTGCAGATCAAAAAAGAGCAAGGGGTTGCAATACCAGGTGCCATTCCCCATCACACCTCCTTTGGCAGCAGGGCCTTGGAAAGATCCATGAAATTATACATTTTAAGAAAACTGATTGTACCTTTTGACAGAAAGAAATTCTGTCTTTACAAATGTTTTGTTCAGCCAGGTGACTTCACAGAGCTGGTTTAACCAGCACAGCTGAAGCTGTAGTTCAAGGATACAGCAAATTTTGCTTGAGTGCTCCTAGCACGGACTGAAAAGAAAACAGAGAAATGTGGTGTCAGGTTCTTCTCACTTCTTCAGAAGTCTTTGGACAACATGGAATGGGTTAATTTTCACCCATCAGCTTTGTGTCAACCTGAAGCTTTGGCTGATCTGTCAGGGGGCTGATAGTGTGCCAGCAGATGCTGGGGTCCGCAAGCCACCATTTCCAGGCGTCTCTTCTCTCTTTTGGAACCTATGGCTCTGAGACATTAACATGAGCATATAATTATAGCATTAAAACAAAAGGTCTTTGGAGTGGTGAAGTGGTTAATGGGAAGAGAACAGACCTGCATTGACTTCCTGAGCCAGGAGCTGTGCCTTTATATGTATTACTCCTTGAAAGATATCTTTTTGGCTTGGTTCTTCCTTGGAGCTATGCAAAATCTCACCACCTGCAGTGTCCTGCAGCAAGGAGCTCCACGACTCATCATGCATTGCATGAAGAAACTCCTCCCCACTGTTTTGAATCTGCAATCTGGTAAATTTACTAGGTGTATTGTAGTTCTTTTATCAGCAAGGCAGTGAACATAATGTGGATGTCTCCACATCTTTCATGATTTTGAGGAACTCTCTCATCTCCTTTCTCAGCAATGTCTTGTCCAGACTGAAGGGTCGCAGTCTGCTCAGTCACTCTTTGCACAGAAACCTTGGCCACCCTCATCCTCTCCTTTTGTATCTTGCTCGGTTCCCTTTCATTTCTGAAATGTAGAGAGCAATACTATACACGATATGCTGGCAGCCAACATCATGTCCCTTGCTGTGCCTTTCCCAATTCCATTTCTAACTTCCCATTTGACCTCTCCTGAGCACTGAGCTGATGTTTTCACAAAACTATCTCACTCCAAGAACTCTTTCCTGAAAAGCTATTTCAGAGTTTAGCACTCTGTCTGCAACAGAAGCATTGTTTTTTTCGCACATGCATTATTTTCAGTTTGCATTTTCTATTTTATTGTCCTTTATAACTGGGTTTGTATGTACTGCATAAAAGATGATTGGCAAATTTCTGCCCCTTTTCTGGATAGCTTAGGAAATGATCCATGTGATGAACCACCACTTGCCTCGCTATACTGTTTCTGGGAACACCTGAGCACTAGAAACCATTTGCTTTGCCTAAGTCAAACATCAGAGAAAATGCTTAGGACTGATACATGTCTTAAATCGCACCCCTATAGGGCTTGGGGGTGTAAGTATGAGAGGGCTGTCCCTCCTCCCAGGGCGAAAACTCAGAAAACTGCTGAAGTGTCTGAGTCCAGGCCTGCACAGGGGGTGTACCAGAGGACCTCCACAAGTCTCATCCAACATACATTATTCCACAGTTTGGAAATAAAGTCAGATGTATGTTGTTTTATGCATTAGCTGTCAAATTAAACAGTTTCATTACATTTATTTACTATGGTGTTGAGCAATAGACCTAATAAAGCCTAGGTGGGGGAAAAGGAGCAGCATGATTTGACAGTACCTGTGCTTTTCAATATTATCTGTCACATTACTGGGGAAAATACACTTTGCAGCAAGTACCAAAAGGCACCTAAACAGATGATGCAATTAAAATCACTGATGAATACGGGCTTTTGTGTTAATGCAATTTCTAGCACTGCCCTTTCACCTGCATGTGGTTTTCTTTGCATGTTATGAGATGTGACCCTAGAAAGCCCTTTTTCCCGCATTACTTCTCCCAGTCACTGGAGAAGCCCCTAGCCATGTTCAGTCAGTAACTGTCCTGCAGTGTCTGGCAGCAAGCTGAGGCACCAGACCCCCCAGCACTGATTGCTGACATCTAAGCTGGGGGTATTTACCAGCTCTATCTGAGAAGCACCTGCCCTTCAACTTCACACCAGGGATCTAATTTGGGAATATTTATGGGGTTTTCTTTGTAACAGTAGTTGAGTTTCCTTTTAATGTCTTGGTAATTTCACATGTACTGTGGGGTTTTAACTCCTTGGGGAACACTGCAGAGGCTGTGCTTTTCAGCTTCTCCTGCTAACATTAATCTAGCATCTGCCCTAATAATAAGCCTTTTGGGGGTCACTATACGCAGACTTCCATGTGATAAATGGTTTAGGGTATCCTGGCATGGCGTGTCACTGCAACCACCTCCTCCCAGGTCTGCAGAGCCCTCTCCATCCCTCTGCTCCCCGACACCTCTACCCCAGACCAGGGCCACTCTGCAAAGGGCTTCCTGGCACATCCTCTGTCCCCAAGCCCTTCCCCATCTCTCCTGGTTGTTTCTGATGCATTCACTTGGTGCAGATTATATTTTAATGCCAAGCTGGCTCTGCTATGGGATCACTTCTCCCAGCTCCCCACTGGGGATTTCCTTGGCTCCTGCCCACTGTGCTGCCTGTCTCTGCCTACAGGCAAGAGACTTCTCACTTCTGCTGCACCTTCATGTTTTGCTTCCACAAACCCTCATGATTATTGATACAAACTCATGGTTTTTTCTGGTAGAGAAACCTGGAATAAGGGAAAATCATATTATTTTTGTACCCTCAGTGTTGGCCATGCACTTAACAGACCTGAAGTGAATTTTTTACATGTGATTTTCTGCACAGCAGGTTGATGCGATGGGTGGAAACAGCATTTTTTTGTCCCTCATTTGGAAACTTGCAGCTTCAATTATGTGTGAGTGGCAGGTCTGAAGCAAAAGAGACCTGGCTTGCTCAGCTCTTGCTCATGAGGTGGGCTGTATTTTCTTGCTGCCAGTACTGAGAAACAGATGGAAAAAAGAAATTATTTCCACAGCAGAGGGTGTAGAATTTGAAAACACTTTATTTTCTTGCCACAAAGAATTACATGCGTATAGGACACTACAGATGCATACATATTTAAAAGAACCTTGGCTGGAGAGAGTGGTGGGTTGCTAATGCGTGTGATTTTCAGGACCACACCACGCAAGGCTGCCTGGATGCTGTCCCCATGGTGTCCCCATGGCTCATGCTGTGCTGTCCCCTCACCGACACCCAGTGCTGCTGCACCACTGTTGGGCACAACCGGGAGGGTTTGTGCAGGTGGGGTGAGTCCTGCTGGCTGTGGTGCAGGGGCTCTGCAGCTGGAAACGGCTGCCTGTGGACACACTCTCGTGCTCAGAAAGCTGAGTGTGTTTTTTTGGGGTGCTGCAGATTCTGGTGGGTCTCCTGGGAAAGGCAGCAATGCTCCCCTGTGCAGTACAGAGGGGAGACCGAGACGAGGTAAGTGCAGGCTTTGCATCAAGGCGAGGTACTGAACAGGCTGGATTAAAACCACCCCCACTCTCACACTTGCTCCTGAAATTATGGCCACAAAGAGAGGGTTTTCTAAAACTCTTAAAGCAACCCTGTTCTCCTTGGCAGAGACGTAGGGGATTTTGCAAGTGGATTCAATGGGAACAAGACCCAGCACTGCCACTCATGCGGGGACGGTTCCTGGCTGCGTGGGAAGCAGGGGGCTGCTCAGAGACACTTGTCTGGGGCAGGGGAGCAGCTGGGACCTCTCCTGCCTGAGCTGCTGCAGGCAAGGAGAGGGACCACGTGGGGAAACCCAGTCACCAAGGGACAAGGAAAGTGGCAGGAACAGGAGATGTGTCTTAAAACACTTCATAGGACAAGATTAGGGATGGAGGCTGCTATTTATCATAAGCCTTCTTTAAAATACATAAGAATAACTGGTCTTTCACATTTTGTAATACTAATTCTAGTGGCTAATTGGGTAGAATTGAAAACATGCTGTAGCTGAATCACCCAAAGGCATAGAAAAAAGCATATTTAACTCTTTTGGGAGACCCAGACTCCACATCAGCGAGCCAACTGGAAGGTGCCGGTTCTCCATCACCTCTCCTGTGACCTGTCTCTCCAAGGACCACGCAGGGGGCTCCTCATCAGCAGCACACGTGCTCCCTGTGTGACAGGGAAAGGAAAAGTACAGAGACTCATCTCCCTGTGCCAATGCTGCCATGAGTCCCACAACCCACCTGTGGACCAAAGGGGCAGCAGGGATGTGTCTGCCTGTCACATCGATTTGGGGAGCTTCATCTGGTGTCTCCTTGCCACCTGCTTGATGATAGCACCTTCCCTATGAGGCTGCACTGCTATTTTATTTTATTTTTTTAATGTTATTTTGTTAATGAGTGTTTTTCTGCCAGTGGGAACAGCTGTAGCAGAGGGACATTGTGGCATTGGTACTTAATTGCATTCAGGCTCCAGTCCCTCCTGCAGCAGTGTCAGGATCCCCTTCTTTTTGCAGGGCTAACAGATGGCTTTGCAGAAGACACAGATGCTGGGGTAAGGAAAGATCTGCAGAGGTTGCTGCTGGAGTGAAAACAATGTTTTATACATGTCAGGCTAGGGCTCTGGACAAGGCAGACCTGATTTTTATCCTGGCGTATTACCAGGCAGAACAGATGCCAAATTACAGTGCTTGGGAAAAGCAGCAAAAATCCTGGGGAGACCTTTAAGTGATGTTTGCTGCTCCTTAGTTAAAAATACTGTGTATGGGTTCTAGGAATGGTTTCAGAAAGGCAGAAGTTTGGAGCAAGAGGTAATATCTTTTATTAAAGAAGCAGATATCACTGGAAAAAACAGCCAAGCTCTTCTCACAGCTGCATTACTGCTGTACCATGATTCATTTACTAATACATATATTCTTACAATTTGAAAGGGTTCTGTTCAAGGCCTTCTGGAAATAGCTTTGAATTGTGCCGTTACTTGTGATGGTGGTTGCAGTTTCATAAATACACTCAGTGATGACATTAGCCCTGCTCTTTAATTGAGGACTGACTTCTTTCAGCAGGAAGGTGTTTCATGGCTGATTATATATGTTCCTTCTCACCAAATGACACCTGCTGTCATAATAGCTTCCATTTTTATTGCAATGCAACACAAATTATCTCAAAAGGCTTCATAAGTTACTGAAAAATTTACAGAAGGGAACAAGATATTTTTAAACCCTTATGTATTAAGTCAGTTTTTCTCTCTTCTTTTAGAAAGTACACTTAAAAATTTCATTTGTCTTCTTGAAGTTATCAGGAATATCAAAGCTTTTCTGTTTATTGCAGGGAGCCACTGACTGATGAAATGATGGACATGGGGTGGCTTCTTTGCTTCCCAGGAACAGAAAGGATGAAATCCTAAATACTCTTAGAAAAGAGAGAGTCCCTCCCTCACCCTGCAAGAACAAATTCCAAAGAAGTTAAAAAATAAATGAGTTCAGTAAAACATACTTCCTTTCTTATTCTGACCACCTTTCACTTTTCCCACTTGTTCATGGAGCTTTCCAGGTTGCACAAGGCTTTCATTTCCCCAGAAAAAGTGAGAAAAACCTTTTTGCCTCCCCTACGACTTTAATAATAAATCTGTCATACTCTGCCTGATGCATCGTAAAGAAATGACAGAAAAAAATTACAACCTGTTCAGCAGATATTGGCAGCACTGGCCTGAATTCAATTTGCCCATGGATAGACGACTGAGTAACATAAAAGCAGAGTTTATATATGCTCCTGACAATAGTTGAAGGCTCTCTTGGCACAGCCTCAAGGTTCATGACCCATAAATATTTCTCTCCTGGCAACAGCAATCTCAGCCTCGTGCTACAGCAGAACTTGTAAAAGCTGTAGCCAGTCTACTGCTCTCCCGGGACTTGCAGGCTCCCCTTGCAGATTTTACGAGTATCAATCACAGGTGTTATCTCATGAGACTTACAGGTTACCAGCTGGTCTGGTGCGTAAAATGACTATTTGCAGTGCTGGAGACTGTAAATGCCACAAATTTTAACTATTTCTGTTTATTGTATGTGCATGAAAATCACATTTTCATCCTTTAGAACTCTAAGTTTCTATAACAGGGCAAGGAACTGATCTGAATGTCACCAGGCACATGTTAAAAAAAAATTTGCCTAGCCAACAATTGTTTTCACAATGCTCCAGACCTCTTAGAGTGGTTTCTGGTGGAGGTGACAGTGTTCTGAGGGCTCTGGGAGGTGACCAGACACATGCTTATGGGAACACCCAGCTTCTCTGAGCAGTACAGGCACCAACACCCTGGTTTGATGGAAAATATGAAGAAAACCTGACATTTTTATAGATCAATCAATTTCTTTCAGATTGGTTAGCAGATCTTTTTAAACTCCCATCTGTTGGAAATGGAACAAACCCTTCAATACGGAGAGCTTGCTATTCCACATTTTTTGGTGTCTTTCCTATTGGGTCTGTTCCTTGCATTTGGTCTTGGCAGATTGAGGCTGCAGAGACATCTGTGACTTCGGTGTATTTATACATAGGAAATAGAAGTCTTTGAGCTCAATTTCTCCATATGCCTCTTTCAGCCTTCTATTATTAGAAGGCAAACATCTTGGATGGGTTGCCAGCTAGCTATAGCCAGGGCTGCCAATTGTCCCTATTTCATATTCTAGGTTGCAGATATTTTCAGGCTTGCCTTTTGGTATCTTTAGAATCTGGCTGGTGAGGGAAAAAGGAAAAAAAAATCATTATTTCATATTTCACTGTTGGCTTATGAGTCATTAAATTTGATAAAACACATAGAGGGTGTTTCCCAGTAGGTCTCTGATTCACCTCCTGTCCCAGATCCTCTCAAGGGGAGGCTGAGGACATTTTCATGCTCCCGACATTAGAAAATGTGTCTCTTTCCTATATGTTTGCCAGAAAAATAAATCAAATGCTGGTGTCCCCCCAACCCTGCATCCCCAAGAATAATGTTCTGCTCCCGTATGTGCAAAGAGGAAAATGAGAGTTTGTCAGAATCTGCCACCTGGGGAGACTTTCACAATTCATACCTGCTGTTTGTATCCAAGCCCAGCCTGCTCCTCCCACTCCCTCTCAGAAGAGAAGGCACCATGTAGCCACAGGACCAATGGCCCCCAAAAGAAAAAGCTACAGAATACCAATAATTTAAAATATACATGAAAATTGTGTGGAAAACAAAAAACTCAAGTGTGTCTACTGCCTCATCAGGAAGACCATAGGGTTTTACTGGAAAAAGAAGGACACTGTCCCAGCTCTTGCCTTACATTCTCCAAAACCGGAACTCACACAGGAAAGCATGATGAGGAATATGTCACTTGATTTTCCTCAGATCAAGTCCCATCAGACCCATGACACAAACAGTGGTCCTTCAGAGGTAAGATGAATGTGCCATGGGGCTGAAGATACACCAGGAGCGTTACCCAACATGTGCCACACGCAAGTGTAGTGAAACCCTTCTATAAAGTGATACTTTCAAAACCAGGCAGTGTTCCAAGCGTCTCTGTATTTGTCTTAGATTCAGCTCATGTGCTGAGAGGCTGAGCTCTCAGGATGCCCTGGGCCTGATCTCCCTGTGCTGCAGGAGGGCACAGCCAGGTGCCACACAAAAGCTGGGAGTCAGGATGCTGCAGACCACTGCTCTCCTCCCCATGCCGCCCAGAGGCATCTGGCAAGGCTTGGATGAGGATTAAATGAGCTTCTCCTGCCCAGAGGAAGCCTGTCTTCACTGAGGTAATAAATCACTGTCTTGCAGTGACACTAATGCACAGAAAATGCACTACTTGTGGGTTTAGAGGGTAAATACTGATTCTGTGATAACTGTGCTACAAGAATGCTTAAAGGAGCAATTTGAGATGAGGATTGTTCCTGTGGCAGGTGCTGTGGCATCTCACCATGCCCATGGGGCTCACAGGGTAAAGAAGGCAGCAAAGAGGGAACAGTATCATTTCCATTTTAACAATAATGCTAATGCACCATTTTACTCAAGGTCACCTGGGAAATTAAAGAGCATTCAAGGATTAAAAAGAGGCAACAAGCTGATTTTGTGATGAAAATGTTCCCATGCGTACTCCAGGTTTGCCTCCCTATCTTCAGATCTCTCGGTTTAAAATGTTGGTTGATCCACTCCTTTTAATTCCAGCATAAATCTGATAGAAAATTACACACCACACTCACTAGAAGCATCCTGGTTTCCGCCGGGATGCCTGTGAGATGTCCCAGCAGGAGCAGAGTTTTGTGCAGGGACACATGGGAAGGGGGAGTAATTACCAGGACAGAGCATCCATAAAATAAACATGAGGATAAACCAGGTGCTGCACTGGATGTGGCTCATCAGAGAAGGTGGTTGCAAAATGGGTGGACATGGCTTAGACACTCTGGGACCCCCACTTGCTCGGGTACCAAAAGCAGCTCCAATCCATCACTATTACATACCGCATGTCCTTGGGGCCACCGGCAGTGGGAAATGCAGAGCTATGGGGCACTGGCCCTGAGCTGCTTCTGAGACATGAGCTGCTCTGTACTGCCTAAGGCAGGTTACTGACTGCTCCTGAAAATCTCTAAAGAAATGACTGGTTTAAAACAAACAAACAAACAAACAAACAAAACCTCAAAATGTTGACATCTTTGGGGTTTGAATCTGTGAGTATTGCCAATGACTCCTGACTTCTGTAGAGGGTTTGTGCACTGCTGGGTACCCAGGATCACTGCTTGGATGTGGTAGATCTCCAGCACTGTTTCCTTTCCATGGCAGTGCTATGCCCCTAGCCTTTTGCATATCTTAATGCAAATACAGATGTACCACTGAGCTGCACAAAGCCTCGTTTCAGATGTTTTCCTTTGGCCTTGAAATATAAGCAGATAATAATTCTGTTATTTCCATCTGAGGTGATGTAACAGGAGCAGCTTTGATGCTCTTTCATGGTGCTGTTAAGTCTGCTTGGCCCTGAACAATGACGGAGGTGGTAGACTTCGTGGTCTGCAGAAGACCAGACATCCCCAGGTTCGCATGTAAAGGCTCCTGCACAAAGGCTTTGTGCTGATGAGTAAAATGGTGTTGAACTTTCCCTGAACACGGTGTGTCCTTCAGGCTTAGGGTAGTGTCAGGCATAGCCTGCACCTATCAGTCCTTCTTCATGCGCTATTAACCTTTGCATGGAAGTCCAGCATTTCAACACTTGCCACATGTGATGTTTGAGCTGTGCAGGCCAGACAATGTATGTGTCACAGTTTACCTGTGAGGTGTCCAGATGTTCTACATCATGTCTGTCACCTTCAAATTTCACCTCCATGGGATCTTCAGCTGTTATTAATAGTGCTTAATAAAAACAAAATCTTACTATGTGTACTAATAACATCTAATAATAGTGAATTAATAACATCTGGAGTTTTAATAGTAGACTATGGACATCTGATTTATAAGCCGAAAATAGTTCATACCCTGTTGCTGTGAAACATCTACTGTCCACACGTGTTACAGGCAGAGTGGAATATGTTTCTTTTTTAGCTCTCTGTCCTTGCTGGAGGCATGAGCAAACACAGTGAGCCTCTTAATACATTTAGCAACAGCCATATGGTATAATGGACCAAAGCCATGTATCCTATAAAGCAGAACAATTTAAATGCAAAAAGGCTAGAAAAACACAAGCCAAACTAGCAAACATGTTATGGTTTGGTCTGGTGAGGAGGGATGTACTCCTGAAATGGTTTATGAAGCCTTTTTCTTTGAATTCAGGATCTCTGTGTTTGTCCTTCACTCTGGTGCTAATGCACTTGGCTGCAAAAGAAAACACATCCTGAGTGAGGTTTTCTGACATTACTTTTGCAGTACGAGAAGCAAAGAGGCTTCCTCTGGTGTGGCACAGTCTCTGGCTCTGCTCAGCGCTGGTGGGCTCCCATCTGCAAGACATGACTTGATCTGTACTTCTCCAGGGTGTGGATGGATTCTTCTTGTCAGCTGATGTCACCTACGTTCATCACAGTTCACAGCCATACATAAGGGATCCGTGGGACAAGACGTCTGTTGGACAGCAGGACCAAGGCCCAGGTGGACCATGAGGAATGCACTCCTAGCCCTCAAATCCTCTGGCTGTTTCTAGAGGGGAAAAAGTGCTCCACAGCTCCAGCCTAGCTCTCACCCCATCCTTCCTATGGAAACCATGCTGGGTGGGTAGGTTGGCATATGCCAGGTTTGCTTGGGTGGGAGCCAGATTATAGGGGAGGGATCGCTAAAGCTGGGCACACTGGAAACATTTCTAATCTCCCAGTTTAGAAATAGCAGAGTGACATCCTAGTCTGGGAAACAGATGTCACTGAAAGATGCTGATGAGCTGGTTTTGAGATGCTGCAGCTCCAGCTGGAGCTGAGATGAAAACTGGTTCTGCATCCCTTCAGAGACTGGCCTGAGCCTCCTGGGGGGTGCAGATGTGGTCTCTGCTTCTGCTGGTCATCACCAGAGAAACTTCCTGAGATGACCACATAGTAACACTACCTGCCAGACACGATGGCAGGTCTGTTACATTCAGGATAGAGGCTGAAATAATCCAAATTTGCCTGCTTTTTCTCGGTCATGTTCAGTACAGGTCCAAGACCTGTTGCAGGGTGGCCCCCAGGCTGACTCTCCCACACTGGTATAACTTGTAGAAAGCAGGAGGACACAGCCACCAGTGGCCTGGACCCTATCTCAAGCTGAAGCCACAGGTTCCCTTTGCTTTCTAAGCATTTCTGTATCTGCAGCCACTGCTTTAGGTGAATTGTCAGTTGGGACAAGACACACAATAAAATATTTGCCTGCTATGGTGTGTCACTATTATACTGTCTGTACTGTTCAGTAATTGTGACTAATGCCTTTCTCATCGAAGGTACATTCAGGATTTGCAGCAAGAAGCAAAAGGTAACAGCCCAATAAAAGCTCTGTAGCCAAAACTGCAATGCATATATGAATGTGTTATTGTATTGTATACAATTTTCCACTTTTCTAGAAAAGGAAAAGAGTTTTCTTAAGTCAGTTTTAACTTGTAATAGGCTGAACATCAGATAGCTTGCGCTGCAGTATGTGCGATCAGTAGAGGAATAAATGTTATAATGACCTTGAAAGAAAACAGTGGCTTCTGCCTGCTAGGTCGGGCAGTACAGTAACATAGCAGAAATAATCAAGGGACTCATCCTCCAGCTAATTAAAGACTTGAAAATATAATTTCATGTTGTGATTGTTTGCAATTAGTCACAGATGCTACTGATCACTTGCTGTGCCATTATTTTTCCATTAATATTCTAAAAAGTGCATTTTAAAGTAAAATCAGCCAAAGGCCTAGAATTTGAGGTTAGATTTAACAAAACTCCAGCTTTCATGTATTTTATCAAGAATTATTAACTAAAGAAAACGTTTGTGAATTTCTTCAGTATAACACACACATTACATATGCATATGTGTCATGGCTTATACACTGTTAAATGCAGATTTCTGTAGTGTAGTTTTAGACTTCCCCCATAGCCAGCAGGGAGAAATAGAGAACTTGTCCCATCACCTTCAGATGTCTGTCTTGGGGGAAAATTAATCCCACTACCAAAAAAATCACAATTTCTCTCTATTTATCTACACATAGTGAGCACGGTGAGAGTCTCTCAAAGGTAACGGATGAATCTGGCGAAGCACATGATCATCATGGTTTAAATTTGGTGGAATTCCCAATCCTGATTTATGCCACTGGAGAAATCTCCGGCAGTCATGTTTTATGGGAACATGCATGGTGAGGTACAGCTTCTTACAGGGCTTTGCATGTGACGGGCATTAATTTGGTCAGCCTGACCTGCTCCTGAGGGCATCAAGGCAGGACAAGACTGTAGCGAAGTGTACTGCTAGGAACAAAAAAATCACCCGGGAGAAGTATACATTCACATGGGGAGTCTCCTCACCCAACTCAGAGTCTAAATCTACTGCCAAAGTTCAAGATAGTCATGCCAACAAATTTTTAACCCAGTGAAAAAGAACATGCATTTCCAGGAGGGACTGGTTTTATCCCAAAAGGAGTAGGAAGAGGCTCCATTGGTGATGCCTGTTGGTCTCCATTGGGCACGCCAAGGCAGCGTCCAGGAATGTGCCAGTCGGGTGAAGTGATTCAGATGATTGCAGGTGAGTTGGTAACTTCACAGGAATTTTGAGGGTACAGTTTTGAGAGCAGGGTCCTTGTCCTGGTTCCAACACCTTCTCCTTTTATTAAGCTGATGGTGTAGTTTAATGAGGGTAAGACAGAGGAGACCAATGCCCTGGTTGAACAGAACAGCCCAGCCTGAGCACATAGCAGCATGGTGTGAGTGCCATTTCCCTGTTCTTTCCCATCCTTTTTTCATTGGAAGGCTCTGGCCAGCCCTGTGCTCTGTGTGCTGCTTCCCATCGGCTGCAGGGCAAGGTACTCTTGATACACATGCTTTCTGCAGGGCAGTGAGCACATTTCTTTTTATTCTTAAAACAAATAAAGATGTTATGGATCAAGTATGTCACTGCACAGTTTCCTGACTGATAAAATTTCATCCCTAAGCTTAAGAGCACATGTCCCTGCAGAATTGACTTGGCACAGAAAGTCAATAGTGACAAATGTAATATCAGATTGTTGTTGCAGGGGATGAAACCCTCCATCTGGAGGGGAAAGACTAGATGGCCCTCATGGGTTTTTCATAACTAACTTTTCAGATTGCTTGTACGATATGTCTCTAGACACTGGTTTGCCATCGTTACTTAACACTATAGAATGAGCTGCTTGTGTTTGCATTTAGGTCTTTCTGTTTAAAGGAGAAGTAAAAAGGTATGTGGAAGAATGAAGTAGGATTCATAGCAGCTGTGTATCTTACACATGAAACCTGGGTGCTTTTCTGCCCCATCCTCAAATAAAATTCCCCATAAATCTGGAAAGTCTGGTAGAGAATATGTGTCTTATAATTAAAAAAAAAAAAGACAAAAGAGAGAGACATTTTTCTTTACTTTCTGCATTTTTACATTAAGGATCACTTATGTCTACTTAAAAGAAGTTATCTGTGTTCTGTGAGCTTCCAAGCTGTTAATGGCACATTCACCTGCATAGAATGTAGCTCTTCTAATGTTATTGTGGTGGCCGACCTTGGGGAGAAACTTCATTATCCTCTGTGTACCAGCTGAGAAGACATTTTTCTCCTGGGTTGATTGTGCTGATATTTTCCAGTAGTAGTTTTCTAGATTAATGGCAGTGTCTTGGATGCAGAGGGGCTGCTGGAGCAGGGTGATATTAATGAATTATATCATAGGTAGTGCTTAAAAGCCTTCAGGATACAAATTGTTGGTAGCAACCAGAACAGATTGGGTGTCCTGAAGAATAATGTTCCTGTGGGCTCTGACTGTTGACCTGAGGAAACAGCTTGGGAGAACTGGAACCAAGTAAATATCTTGCTTCTGGTCATGTTTTCCTTCAGGTAGAAAATATTAGAGCACAGTGCTAATGCAACACTTCTGCTCCTGGCACCTCAACTAGTTTGGGCAGGATCAATACCAGTATCTTCTCACCTCACACCATTACACACTATCACATAACCACAGACCTGTACTCACTCCTCAGCAGCAACAGAGGTTTTAGATGTTTCTGGTCCTTCCACAGCCACTGTTGCTGCTGGACTGGTTTGGGAGTTTTTCCTTATGATGCTGGCCCACAACTTGGCTGCCACATGCACAGCAGTGCAAAGCCTTGGCAGTGAGGAGGGAACTTCTGCCTGATGGGGAAGCAGTGCCATGGCCACCTACAAGATGCACCTGTGGCCACCCTCATCTCGAGGAGGTCACACGTCACACCAATCCTCATAAGCTCACAGTGGAAAGGGTAAGTAGTGAAGGAGAAATACTCCATGAGCATATAATGTTCTTCTGAGCCTCCAGCACAAGCACTTCACCCCCTATTAGTCCAAGAGGTGCAAATATATGTATAAACACTAAGGATTTTTACTTGTATATTTGCAAAAAAATATTTTTTATCAAACTTGTGTGAGTGCCAACATTTTGAAAATCTGGTTTGCAGCCTGGCTTCTTTCCGTCTGTACCAAACTTGCACAGCCTATTGGTCACAGCTTGTGGGCAAAATGTGGGTCATGGGCCACGACAAGTACCTCTCCGTTTGCCAGTCCAACAAGATGTACAAAGTGGTGCCTCTGATCCTGCTTTTTCTGAGCTGCCGGGATAACCACTGACCTGCCCTGGGCACAGTCCATGGTGTGGTGGGGAGAGACTATGGGGTGCAGTGAGTAAGAGGAGACAGGAAGGATAAAATACAGCAAAGTGGAGCAAGATCAAGAGCACTGGGGTATGTGGGGGGAATCAAAGATGGAAGAGAGGGCAAACTGAAAGGAGGGAGCCATGAAGAGGAGGTGGACACAGATCTGGGACATGTGCAAGGCAATTAACCAAGCACAATGTTGTTAAATCTGAGTCTTCAGTGTTCTCATCACTTTTATGTGTTGTGCAGCACTGCTGGACTCCAGGGATAGTATCAGGGGTTGTTTTATTGTCCCAGCTGCCATTTTACTTTCTGACTTCCTCTCTTCTCCCTCCTGATTTTTAATAGGTCAACTATCACTGTTGATTAACAGGGAGAATGGAGGGTGGAGAACCTTTATGAGCTATTAACCTTAACGAGGGTAATAACTAAGTGATAAGTTCATGCACGTTTCCCAGAAGTGAGTGTCTGAAAGCTGCTCAATATTTCACATCTGGCAGAGATGAACTCCTGGACAGCATTAACATGAAATAGCTCCAACATGGCTGGCTCAGGAATAAATCTGCATACAACAACATGCAGTACAGCCTTGCTAACCTGAACACACACTGACTGCTTGTAAGAAGAAAGATGAACCAGAGACACTGGCTGTTCCTTAAATAAAAATTGCCCCTGAGTGGCTAAAACCCTTTACTAAAAATGCCATCCATTTGCAAGTCATACAAACAACCATCTCTGGGGCATATTATTAGTAACATCTGTATGCTATTCCACGTTACTGTGATGACTTCTTGCTTAATGAGGGTCGAACAGCCATAATGCTGGTATCATTTCAGTAATGCACAAAATCATTTTATTTCTATTTGCTTGCATAGGTTAACAGATTTGGAAGATCTTCGATGGCATTTGTGGTAGGAATTGTGTTGTGTCACTAGGATGGAAATAAAACCCTGACAAAAATCAGACTTTGCATTCCATGTGTGCTTCTATGAGCTCTACTGGATTTTTTTAGACACCTAGAAAGGCATTTTTTGCTTTCATAGTTACACAGTTCTTGATTTCCATTGAAGTCATGAGTGTTATATCCTATTGAAGACACGACGTAATTTACCCTGTAGGAGGCAGGAAAACATGAATATTCCTAAATTCTAGCTAGGAATTTGGTATGCAAAGAATAAGAAACAGGGCAGCTGGACACTAGCACTGTTTCTCTACAAGTCACTGTTTGGTGTCATCCTCCCTGCCCTTACCCAGCTGCAATGGGGTGACCCAGACAACTCCAGGGAATGCTCATGGTGCTGCACAACAAGGCTGCATTTCTGCCCCAAGAGCCAGGGTGCACCCTGTGCCCCACCACAGTTCAGGTGCCTTTCTCAAGCCGCTCAGCCCCCTTTCCCTCACCCAGACCTGAAACGCTGGTGCTTGTCTGCCCTCTACCATGTAGGTGTGAGGGTCTCGTCATCTGTCTCCTCTGGAAGGCTGGCTTTCTGCAAGGAACTTTTGGATTAATTTCCAGTGTTACACGAGATGATAAGCAGCATAATCTGTGGTAGATCCTGCTGTTTGATGAGCTTTCTACTATGTGGAGTTAAATAAGTTTACTTTATGTAATTAAATAAGCTGAATGGTTTATAACTGCTTGTTAACTTTCCAGTTCATGCTATGGCATCCAGGTCAGCTTAAAGCTGGTGAGAAACCAGAGCAATCATCATGATGACACAAAGAAAATCATCCCTGTTATACATATGTGTGTCTGATCCCCTTGAGAGACCGTGTAATGCTGCTGACATGTCCCTGGGATTTTCTAAGCACAAGTTGTCCTGACCTGTCTTGTAAATCTTGAAGCCTCTGTTCCCGTCAAGGTGCTCCCACGAGCCAGATACGCCTCACTCCATCAGTGCACAAGCTGCTTTCCTGCACCATGGCCATCTGTTTCCGAATGATTATGTCTAGTCTGGGTTAATCTGCTCTTTTAGGGTGCGTCATGATGGGAAAACCACAGGATGAACACAGGCTTCTCAAAGATGGTTTCTTGGCTACTGTAGCTGATGGCCAAACCCCTGGAGTCCAGACTAGCTGCTGGCCAGGAGACCTCGAGAGCTGGTCGTGAAGATGCTTTTACATCCTTGCTACAGGGACCTGCAATACTTTAGCTGTGCTAGGGGAGAAGAAATTGCTTTTCCCGCCCTTCTTCCTCAGTCTACAGATCCAGACCTGTCATTGCTCTGAAACAAAACACCTCCCTATTTCTGAGTTTAGGGGAAAAATGGTATCTAGGTTCTCAATTTGCTTTCACTCAGCAGTCCTTTTTTACCATCCTTTTTACCAGCACATCATGATGTGATTGAGATGCATGTTGTTGCTCCCCTGCTCAGGTGATTCCCTCTCCCCAGGGGATATATAGCATGGCAGTGGTGCTTTAACCTCATGCTGTTTTCTGAGATTGTCTTTAAAACTTTGCAAGCAGCTGAGAAGCAGCTCTTCCCCTTGCTGTCACCTGCATAGCACCGTGCTACTCAGGGTGAGCAGGGACTGCAGAGTCATGCCTTAAATTAACATGATTTGCTTTCAAACATACTCTCACCGAACTGGAGTGCATAAAACAGAGCAAGATGTTTTAAGGTCCAAATAGAGTTTGTGTTTGGGAAAACCTGGCATAGGAAGAACAGGGGGAATTGGCCAAGCCCTGAGCAGAGACAGGTCAGCACATGTGGGCAATGATGTGGGTCCCCACACAGACCACACACACCATCTTCTCCTGTCTTTGTAAGACAGCAAGACGGCTCCAGGGCTCAGTGTCAACCACACACCTCAGCCATGGCTCCAGGTATTCCTAGATATTTCAGCTCTGTGAGCTAAAATTTCAGGTTTTATTTGCTTTGGTTTGAACTAGTTTTCCTTTAAGTAAACAGAAAACTTAGGATTCATCCCCCAGATCCCTCCAGACCTCTGCAATGGAGCAATCTGCACCCGAACCACGCAGTCCAGGCTCCCGCCATGACTCAAGGGGGAGAAATGGCCACTTTTGGCACGTGGTGCATCAGGTCAGTCTGGATATCTGCTCCAGGGCAGGATGGATCACACAGCTCAGACTCTACTGCCTGTGAAAGCAGCTTTGGGTGACCAGCTCAGATGTCCACATCCCCAATGGACTGGAGGAACCCTACCCACCCTGTACCATATCTGTCTTGTAAAGACAACTTCTGGTTTGAATTCCCACCAGCTGAATTCCCAGCTTTGGATTCCAGATCTGTTTATCATTTCCCAGTAAGCTCTGTTCAATCCCCATCTTTATTTGATAACACAGCAAATGCGCTTTTGTTGTTGTTTTTAAAATTGTCTCCACTCTATTAATAAACTGCTTATTGTAATATTGGATTCAGATGTTGAAAAGCCTCATATAGCTGCCTCCTTAATCATACTGTTAATTTATTATGAGAATGTGTAAACAACCCTCTTTTTATAGAAAAATTAATCCTAGAGATTCTATTTGACTTTTTTTTTTTTTTTTTTTTTTTTTTGTCATTCAGGGAATTTCTGTGGAGATACTTAGAGTTTGTTTAGTCCTATGAGTAAAGGAAACAAACCACATTATCTTATTTGTGGTGTTTTTTATATTTGATTCTTTCATTTTTTTTTTGGTCTAAAAATACCTGCTTCCGGAGTATGGCACAGTTCATGGAAGAACTGAAATACACGAGTAATACACCCTGCGCTTCCCAGTCACCCCAGTGTTCCAGCTACTAACCCCAGTGACTGCTGAATTTCCATGTGCAGGTTTAATAAAAGACTTGGGCTTACTTTGGAGAAGGCTGAGCAGAATTTGGTGTGCAGAGAGTTTTCCAAGCAAGGAACATTCAAGCATGATGATCCAAATCCACTAGCTATTTTTTTTTTTTTTAATGGAAAGAACTTTTGTGCCCTATGCAACGCTTCCTGCCATCACTGCTATTTCTTCTGGACACTTTTGCTCTCTGTTTAAGGTCATCCTTACCTTACTTGTTTAGCCCGTTTCCTCCTTCGAAAGAGGAATACATACAGCAAAGTGTATGAGACAACTTTTAAGAGAGCTTTTGCTACATCTAGTGGCGGAGCCTTTCAAGTGTCTGAGAAAAAAAAAAAGGCGGTTTAACAAAAAGCCAATCTCCATTTAAAACTCTTGTTATGATGAAATCTGATGTGCTTTTGTATTTCTGTCTATTTACTTCTGTATTTCATTGCAAAACACTAATATTATTGCCTGGTATGTTTTTTCTTGATTCTGGCTGCCATGTGAGACAGTACTGGTCTGGACTGGCTGACAATGTGATTCAGACTGAATTATTACTGAATGCAGAGAAAACCAATCCCAGACCCCCACCAGCTATCATCCTTCCTAGTGCAACACCTGTATCATCCAGGAGTAGTGATAATTCACCAAAATTGGAGCAGGTTTTGCACTAACCTCTGCCTATCACTTGGGCAACTGCCTACAGACCACCACAGTTGGTGGTATGTCCCTCAAGGGGGAAATGTGGAAGAACATGAGCATGGCTCCATGCTTACAGCAAGGATGTTTGCTCAGGAGGTAGACGCCTGGATTCCCACTGTTTCCATTCTTTTTGTAAGGTGAAGTGAGGAGCATGCACATGGGGGACTGAGAACCTCCTGGGACTTACTGGGGCAGTGAAGATGTAGGGTTAAGTCCCACAAGGCTGGAATGTGGATCAGTCCTAGATGAATGCTCACAGCAGAGAAGCTGTAGTAAAGACAGCTACTCTACAAGCATCACAGTTTGTCTTCTGGAGTACTGCCCAACTTGCCCATAGCCAGTAGAAAAGCTTTGCTTAATTCCAGCGAGAACTAGATGCATCTTTGGCAGAACAACATATCCTCCTGATCCCAGTCTAGATGGGAGCAGGCTGAGTTGCTATTGCCTACGTAGCAATAAGACCCGTGAACAAGGAGACTGGGATTGTAATATTGTAATGGTGATGTTGACAGGATATGGCAAACCAGAGCTGATTGCAAACCTACTAAAAAAATCTGATCTTTGAAGGTTTGTTGATCCAGATTTAAAAATATGGATAAAAAACCCCACATTTTATGAAAAAGTGACATCAAACCTCACCAATCTGCATTTTGCCAGAGAAAGAATAGTGTCTTGCACTGGGTACCAGGTCTTTATGGTGGGAAGGTGAGGAGGACCTGCTTCCCCAGCTTTACCTGAGAGCTGTGACAAGCAGCTGCTTTCTTCTGCTTGCTTAGGGCTGGCGGGGGGGAGGACAGGAGAAATGCCACATCTTTCACCTGCTCTAGGAGCACAAGGCAGCTTCTCAGCCACAGCAGGAGAGAGTGGGCTGGCAGCCTGGCTGTGTGGCTTTGCCCTGACACATGGTTTGCTTCTCCTGCCTGGGACTTGATTTGGGTAGTCTGGTTGAGGCTCGCTTGGAGCATCCTCCTTGGTCTGTGCAGGCTGCAGGACCTCACCCTTGCCAGGACAAAAACCAGGGGACAGGAAAAGAAAGGAGGGAGGGATACTTGTGAAAATGGAGGAGAAGGCAGCACCAAATGTGGAGCTGCGGGGTCCAGAGAGGTTTCCCCTCAGGCACTGTGGTCTGGGTGTCTTGGTGGTGGGTGCTCCCCATGTGTGGCAGAGCAGTGATTGCTCTTTGCTGGAAAGAACCTCCCTTCATAGTTATGGAATGAAACAGGCACTGTTAGAGTACAGCATCCTGCAGAAGTGAAAAAAATAGGTCCCTGTCCTTGAAGGGAAACCAGAGTGACATCTCAGCCACTGTCAGTGGTTGAAGACCAGTGGGAGGACTCCCACCCCTCCTGCACAGCAGTAATGAGAAGCTCCTTTTATGTAGCAGTATCCAGCAGCACAAGCTAAATTACTTCAGGTTTAAAGACATGATGGTGAATCTGGTAGTGGATATTGCAATATCAGTTTAAAAGGTATGGGACAAATGAGGGAGGAAAAACCTAAGACCTTGGAGGACAGCTTAGCCTGAAATATCAGAAATAATCTAAGATACAAAAACATACTGGGTGTACACCATTCACACCTTTGGACTCAGACATTTACAGTACCATATACAAGAATGTTAGAAAATGCTCTAGGAGGACGAGCTGTGCAGTAGCTGGGAGACAGTACAGATGAGGAAGCATTTCCATCTCAAGGTGCTGCTTGCTTTTATGAAATAGCAGGAAAATAAGGACCATTTCAACTTCCACAGTTTGTACTTGAATTATTATTTCAGTTAAAAAAAAAAATCCTTGATGGAAGGAGTATCCATCCCTGTCATTTACCACAGATGTGAAACCACAGGAACAGAAAGAGATCTGTAACTTTCTTGAGCTACAGGTTATGAACTGAGAAAATGAGGTTCCTAGCATAGGGAATTATTTGTACGTGACAAGCTTGATCTGTTCCCATAATATGTGGTGGGAATTACTCCATTACTCTCAGAGCTGTTCGACCAAACCCACACTGGGCAGCCTCTCTGATGCCTGGAGTTCACTCCTGTGCAGAGATTGTCCAGAGATAACATGCTGTCAGAGCACTCTGAGGAGCATTACAATCTTTTTTTAGAAGCAAATAGAAAAGAACTCAATAGCTCTCACAAGCAAAAAAAATGCTTTGACAAGAAAACAATCAAAATGGGGAGTTAAAAAGCATTATTTTTTTCCATTTATTTTGAGCCTGCTTCTTTCAGGTACATAAAAATTGGCACAGGCTGCGTTTTTTAATGATTGATTGTGCTTTCTTTCTATTCATGAAATACAAGGAACAGACATGTCTCCTTTGCAAGTGGGACCTACTTTTGCTTCCCAAATATCAATCACCATTTAAAAAACATCACTCTATTTCATGTCCCTCTGCCCTGTGCTGTGACTGATGACCACATGTGGAGAAAGATAACTAGTTTCTCAAGTTTCCTGATTAGCACAGAAGGTTAAAAGATGTTTGGCTTACAAAGGCTTCCCAGCTTCTTCCCTGAGCTGCACAAGCAGCTTCCCGACCCCCTCACTGTTACCGCTCCCTGTGCATCAGGGCTGGCCAGGCGGGAGCCCCAGCCCGGAGCAGCGGGCAGCACTTCTCACCTCCGCCTGCTCCAAACCTCAGAGCAAACCTGGGCAGCCCAGAGGTGCAAACACAGCTGGCTAAGCAGAAAGAAAGGAGAAACTTCGGGGCAAGGATAAACCCTTTTGTTCACTTGTTCCTGGACTCACAAGTTGCAAATTTTTGGCCAGCTGGGTGCTGGGACTCTTCTGTGTTAACCAAGGGTTTTACCAGGTATTTGAGGGATGATTAGGTAAACTCTTGGTTTTACTCAAAACTTCGTTCACTTGCTTCAGTGGCCATTTGAATGTAATTTAAAACTTTTCCAGAAAGGCATAGGCATAAGAAAAATTGAAGTAATACCGGTTTGTGGAGTGGCAAAAGGTAGAATTATTCAGGTTTCCTTTCTAAAAGTTAGGAAACTACTAGCAGAAAATAATAGAATACAGAGGTTACGGAATTTTCCGTTATATTAACTCCTGTAAAAAGTAAAACACTGCTCTTTCAGGACACAGAAGACAGGTAATATCCATTCATTGCATCTCTGCCTTCAATGCTTTTTGCTAGATGCAAGTTCATCTATTATATAAGATGTAATATAGAATATGAAAATGATGCCATTTTAAATTAAATGCATACTTAAATAATTTTTAAATTCCCTTTAGCCTTTAATCTGCCTTCAACCTTGATATCTACCAGGACCATCTCAGACCCAGTTCCGCAAATCCAAAAGATCACTTCTGGTCCAGCTGCACCACCCCAGGGACAGACTGGCATCTGTTCAGAAAGCCTGAACACTGGCATTTCCTAGCTTCTCAGCAGTTGATGTTTCAACCTTAGCTGTCCTTCTAGCATAAACTTTCTCACATGTAACCTGAGATAATTTTTATGAATGTGACTCTCCCTCAAAGACATCTGTAAGTCTAACCACTATGTAGGTGCACATGAGACCACAGGGACTGACTCAGAAGAAGTCCAGGAGGCTCAGATCCAAGCTGAAGATGGGTGTTTCCCATGTTACACTGTTCTTTACACCTACAAGGCAGAGCATCACCTCATGTCTTAGGTAGCTGCCAATTTCTCCTACTAGTTTTGCATATAGCAATGCAGCCACACTGCCCCATCTGCCCATCTTTTGGTCAGTGTCATTATCTGGAGACACTGTCCTGGATGCAGACTGTGAACGAAGATGGTCACTGCAAGGAAATAAGAAGGGACTGGGATGTCTATGGAACAGGTTGGGAGAGAAATCTGTTTCTGCTGCAGTTTAAACTACATAACCCATATGGTTATTCTGACTTTTTTAATATGAAGGGATTTTTTTTTAATTAGGTCTGCCAGTGTTTTCCCTTATTAACAATGTTACTTATCTCAGAGCTTGCGTTATTATTAGCAATTCTGTATTCTGCAGTTGATACCTTTCTTAAATATCATTATTAGAATTTTTATTTCAAAAACCTTCAAGGTAATCTGAGAGGCAGGCAAAAGTGTATGGCTTTCCCTTATATCCCTTGAGGAAGGTTCTTGATTCTCGTTTATGTCTTAATTGCTGTTTCACAGCTGTGTATTTTTAGATGGCTTCTTATGGACCTATTCTCAAGTCATAAAATCATTCTTATAGACAATGCAGACACCACAGTGTGGAAGGCTGACCCTGGCTGGATGCCAAGTGCCCCCCAAGGTGCTCTGTCACTCCCCCTTCTCATCTGGACAGAGGAGAGAAAATACAATGAAAGGCTCATGGGTTGAGATAAGGACAGGGAGAGATCATCAGTTACGCTCACAGGTAAAACAGACTTGACCTGGGGCAATTAGTTTAATTTATTACAGATAAATCAGAGTCGGATAATGACAAATAAAAACTAAATCTTAAAAATACTGTCCTACCAACCATCCCTTCTTCCCAGGCATAACTTCACTCCTGAAGCCTCTACCTCCTCCCCCTGAGTGGGAGGGGTTTGGGGACAATGGGGACACCTGGGGACAAGGGTTGGAGGAGTTTGGGGACACTTGGGGACATTGAGATGGGTCGGAGGGGTTTGGGGACAATGGGGGACATTGAGATGGGTTTGGGGACAACGGGGCACTGGGGTTTGGGGACAATGGGGACACTTGGGGACAAGGGTTGGAGGGGTTTGGGGACAATGTGGTGATGGGGTTTGGGGACAATGGGGACACTGGGGGACGTTGAGATGGGTTGGAGGGGTTTGGGGACATTGGGGGCTGGGGGGTGATGGGGTTTGGGGACAATGAGATGTGAGATGTGAGATGTGAGATGGGGAGTGGAGGTTCCATGGTTCATTGCACATTGTCTCTGCTGCTCCTTCCTCCTCACATTCTTCCCCTGCTCCAGCATGGGGTCTCTCCTACGGCAGGCAGCTCTCCACAAACTTCTCTAATGTGGGTCTCTTCTACAGGGTGCACTCCTTCAGGAACAGACTGTTCCAGCCTTGGTCCCCTGCGGGGTCACAAGTCCTGCCAGCAAACCTCCTCCAGTGTGGGCTCCTCTCTCCATGGAGCCACAGGTCCTGCCAGGACCCTGCTCCAGCTCAGGTTCTCTATGGGGTCACAGCCTTCTTCAGGCATCCACTTGCTCTGGTGTGGTGTCCTCCACGGACTGCAGGGGAACAGCTGGCATCACCATGGTCTGCACCATGGGCTGCAGGGGAACCTCTGCTCTAGCACCTGGAGCACCTCCTTCCCATCCTCCTTCACTGACCTGGTGTCTGCACAGCTGTTTCTTTCACATATTCTCACTCCTCTCCCTATCTGCAATTTTTGTTGCACATATTTTTTTCCTCATCCAGAGGTGACAGGCTCAGCCTTGGCCAGTGACAGGTCTGTCTTGGAGCTGGCTGGCATTTGCTTTATTGGACATGGGGGAAGCTTTTAGTATCTTGTCACAGAAACCGCCTCTGCAGCTCCCCTGCTACCAAAACATTGCCACACAAACCCAACACAAATGGTCTGACACAAACCAGGTGTTCTCAAAGGTTTCTTACTGTGATTAAGAGATGGGGAAATAAGACAGGTATTTATACATACACAAAGCCTTCACAGTTAAACAGGCTTTTCTAGGAACAGCGGCACTAATAACGCCTGGTTTCCTTGAAGGAAGCTTCTTCACAGCCACCCTAGGCCCCCCCAGCTCCCACATCACACTGTTCATGTTGCAGGCCTCCTCTATGTCCTGCCCATGTGGCAGCAGATGCTGGGGATGATGTGAAGGCAATTCTCTACAAATTGCCCAGCAGAGGGGGATGGTGCCTTGCCTGGTGGCTACTGCACCTCAGGAGGGATTGGGCTGAATTACACAGACATTTACCTCCATGCGTGCATCAATTTGCCTCTCCAGTTCCCAGTCACTGACCGTTACTACATCTGGGGGATTCAGACCTTTCAGGTGTCTATATCACTGTCGAGTTTGACTCAAATAGGCTGAAAGTATTGAATGGTCGTGTGGAGGCTGCAATCCAGCTAAACTTGATTGTCCCAGCTCTGGGTTCTCTCATCAGCGAAGGTGAAGAAAGAGGCAGTTCTAGATTCCCACCCCATATGTCCATTGGCTTCCTTGCCCACGTACCAGAACCACTTGACCCAGTGACCATCTTTCAGATGGTTACAATTTGGTGAAGTGACTCTTATCTAGATGAAATCCATGAATTTCCGCCAAGCTCTTCCTTTTTCCCAGGCTGATTGCATGCCTGGGAACAAAGAGAAACTTGTCAGCATGAAGAAATGTCTTACAGAGTTAGTGCTTGGATCATGAAAATGGCCAGTTGATGGAATAAAGTTTTGCCATACCAGTTGGTTACTAATTATCTCTCAAGGTATCCATTTGAATCAACATCAAAAGTTTTCAGACAACATTAAATGTATTTTAAATCTATCTGTTCCCCATGCTCCAGGAATTATTTCTGTGGTCTGAGCCTTCATTTTTTCCTACAACAACAGATTTTCTTCCTTCTGGTGTGAAGCCTCTCCCTTCCAAGCTGTCTTTCTGACAAGGAAACATACATCAGAAGGAATGTTGATGTTTTGTCTTCAATCTTCAGACCACTGAAAATGAGACAAACATTTTCCACCCACTTCCCTTCATTTCTCAGTTCCTTTCATTTATTACCCTTTCTGTTAACTGGCCCATGTCCGTTCCACTGGCCCCAAAGAGTCGAGGAGGAATGAAGCTCCGTGGCAGCCTTGAAGCACTTCCACAAGATTATGAAGTGGTTTCAGGACTGAAGGAGCAGCAGCTGCTTCATATCAGGGCTGCACAGGCTGAGGAAGAGGAGGGATTATTTTGTGCCTTCACAAAGTGGCTCCAGAAAGTTTGATTTTCCAGTTTAAGACTGTTCAGAGCCAATACAACAACTAAACTCCCGCTCTGCAGCGGCTTCATCCATCAACACCATGTCCAGACCGAAACCCTACAGAAACACTTCTTAGCCTCATAGAAATACTGTCAGGGAAAATTTGTGTCTGAGAGATGTATTTGGCATTAGTGAAGTGAACCTGATTGTGTTGATACATGGAAGTTAAACATTTGTCCAGAAAGGTGATGGTAACTTTATTTGTTGGCTAGATGTAGAATCCCAAAGACATGATACTTCATATGCATGTTGAGTATGAACAGTGGGGATGTTTAACATAATTATTACTTTTTAAATGACAAAATGGAAGGTCAAAATATTACTTTTTAAAATAACAAAGCAGAGGTTAATTTATGATACAATGTATCTTCAATAAAATGATAGCGAATGCTAGAAAAAATATAGCTTAATATATCAATGGCAGATAGTTAAGGAATGCTTGAAAATGATTACACAAGGTGCAGGAAACAGGATCTAAAAGGTGTGATGGAGTCCTAAAGTAATTTGTCAAAACTTTCCCCTGGGTGTTGTCCCTGGGTGCTCTGCCAGCTGCCTCCCACCAGGTACCTTCAGGCAGACAGGGCTGTCCTAGATTTAGCACCAAGAAAGGTCCATCCCTGGGTCCTTGCATAGCTGCCCCTGCACCATCTGGTGTAGGCATCTGCATGGGCATGGTGGCACCATCCCTCTGCCTCCAAGGGTTTCCAAGGCATTTATTTGAGACTGGCAGATGTGGGACAGGACTTAGGGAGACCTCTGTTCTTGGGGAACGGTGACTGAAGGACTGGTGGGCCTCCATGTGTCAGCTGAGACCCTGGAGACCCCCTGATCTAACATGAAGATACCAATGTGGCAGACCTCTCAGCTGACTCCTTGTACTGGGACTGGCCAGGATGCAGGTAATTTTCTCTACAGCAGCACATACAATGCTGAGTTTTGGATTTGTGAATAAAACAGCACTGATAACACATCAGTGTTTTGGTCACTGCTGAGCAGTACTTGCACCATGTGGAATCTCTCTCTTTTTCCCACCCTGCCCCACCAGCGAGCAGGCTGGAGGTCAGCAAGAAGCTGGGAGGGGGCACAGCTGGGACAGCTGAGCCAGCCTGACCAAAGGGGTGTTTCATGCCATGTGCTGCAGTAAAAGCTCAAGGAAATGAAGAAAAAGGGATGACATTCATGGTTATGGCACTTGTCTTCCCAAGTAACCTTTACATGTGCTGAGGCCCTGCTTCCCAGGAGGTGGCAAATTATCTGCCTGCCAAAGAGATAAAGTGAACGAATTCCTCTTTTTGCTTTGCTTGCATGTGCAGTTTTTCTTTTACCTACTAAACTGCCTTTATCTTGATCCACTCATCTTCTTGCCTTCTTCCTGTTTTCTCACCACCATGCAGGAAAGGGAAGAGTGAGCAGATGCGTAGGTGCTTGGCTGCTGGCTGGGGTCAATCCACCCCAGCCCCACTCTCTGCCCTTGGTAACAATTTCAGTGAGGATGGTCAGGAGTTCAATCTCACAAAAGTAATGTGTGCTAATGGGCTCCAGCTGAATCTCTTGTTAACAATGTGGTACCAATTTGGACAATAGGTAATTTCTGCTTCATTTCACCTGAACTGGCAAATTTTTCTTGGCAGATCTCCTCAAGGGGGATACAACAGAAGGTACAACAGAAGTTGAAGTACTATGTGGTTTTGTTTTTATTTTTTTCTTTCCTTTATGGTTACATCTTCAGAATAAAACATTTGTTATTGCTCACCAGAGTTCTTCTCCTCATCTAAGCTGGTCATTCCCAGCTGCTCCAGTGCTGCAGGGCACTGAGGAAGACACCTGAGGTCTTACATGCTGCAGCATGGTCTGGTGACAAAATTTCCATCCACCACAGCACAATATGCCATTGCCCAGTCACGGGACCAGCCGTGCATGAAGCTATGTGGTACAGGCACTGTCTGAATATTGTGTTCATGTCTCTTGTCCACAGCTCAAGAAAGATGCTGAATAATCTGTGTATTCAGAGAAAATGCCACAAGAAGTGACCACAGCAAGAAAACCTGAACAGTTACTGCCTAAGGCTCTGTGGAAGAGGTTAGGAAGCTGCAGAAGACGATCTGATATCCAAATAGACATCTGAAAACTGTCCAGTGGATCATACCCCAAAACGGCTGTTTCTTGCCTTTATAAAGGGTCTCAGACAAGTCCCTCAGAGACAGACACTGTATTGCAATCCCCTAAAATTCAAATGAGATGTTTGACCAGTGGTACAGAGAGTGTCACTCAAAGGGGTCCAGGCAGGTTATCAGCATCTGGAAGACTTTCCTCATAACCTATGTTCACCCTATGTGTGGTCACATTTTATGGAGCAGCTGGATGTTCTCCTGAGCTCCAGTGATTTGGCAGAGAATGGCTTGCTCTGGTCATTTTAACCCATTCAATTCCTTACAAAATTTGTTGTTAGAGAAAATATGGAAACCCAGAAACAGACAGAAAAAAAAGAGCTTATCTACAGCCACAGGAAGGAGATGATGTAAATTAGAAGCCAAAGGGGCAAATAGTAGAAAAGATGTAACCTAAAATCAAATAGAGGGGAAAAAAGCTGCAGAGAAAGTTTAATTAATTCTGGCTAGAGAGAGAAGAGGAAATAAAAAATGAAACAAAGAGCAGAACTAGCATGAGAGAGAGAGAGAAGAAAGATGTTGAAAAGAAAGATGCTGAGGTGAAAGAAGCCCAGCAAATTAACTGAAATGCAGCAATATATGCTGCAGAGAAATAGTTTCAGCAGCCTCGGAGAATCCTTCTCCATTAATGTTTCATAGTGAAACTCAGTGGGATTTTCAATTTTTAAAAAGTGTTTCTGAGGGTAGCCAAGGGGAGATGCACTGGTAACTCTTGAAAGGCTAATGCATTAAATTTTATTATATCTTCAAATAGCATGAGACAGTGTCTAACTCCAGGTTGCTTTAAGAGAGCACTCATGTCTGGTTGTGTTCCCTCCTCTCATTAAAATGTCTCTGTCTGGGGTGTTTTACATCCTTTGCTTTTCTCTCTGGTGATCACTGGTGAAGATGAGGCAGGTCCAGGAGGGTTAAAGGCAGAAGCTGGGAATCTCTGGGCTGTTGAAAGACTGCTGGGCCACCACCCCACTGTGCTGGGACAAGACCCTCACACTGTGCAGAGAGGCAGAAATGGAAACACAAGGTCAAGGCAAAGGGCCCCTGATGCAGAGAAGGAGGAACACTGTTTTGATCTGTGCAGACAGAAATGGTGGATGACATCCTAGTGACTAGTACATGGTAGCTTCAACTGCCCTGGTATGGGACATAAAGCCCTCAAGTAGGGACAGTTTGTCCTTTCTTAAGTACTCTCTCATGAGGGCAAGTGAAAGCTCAAGGGGGAAATAACTCACAAATGCAAAAGCTCTTACAAGTAGGGCCATCCTGCTTTTGCCAGATGCATAGGTGTGGGTCTGAGAAAGAAGCAGTGAGTGTATGCTTTGAAGCCAAGCAGAGGAGCAGCAGCATGGCAGAGGGCAGGTCTCCGCATGGAGAAGCATCTCTGCTTCAGAAACAGAGCACGGCTCCTCATCCCTTGTTTGGTAGCAGCTGTCGAGCTCTCTCCTTCCTGCACTCAAAGTACCAGACCAGCAAAATAACTGCTTGAAAGTTATAAAATAACATTATTTAATCTCATGGCACACTCTTCCTTCTAACCTTCAACTTTTAGGGGCTCCCCAGATGCTGCACATCCCCCGCACCCAGCCCCACGGCACGTCTTCTCAAAGCAGTGCGCGCTTTCGGGGCTTTTAACACTGACAAAAAGCGGGCGAGAGAGGTGGCGGCATGTTCCCCTGGCAGGGAATCGTCGCCGATGCCAGGCGGAGTGGCGGGCGGCAGCATCGCCCCGTTCCCCCGGCGGGCGGCAGCATCGCCCCGTTCCCCCGCAGCATCGCCCCGTCCCTCCGCAGCGCCGCCGCTCCCCCGGCGGGTGGCAGCATCGCCCCGCGGCCGGCGGCGTCCCGGGGCCGGGGCTGCTGGCGGGAACAGTGCCGTCGTTGTCGTGAATTTCATTCTGTGACACTTGCATTTCGTTTCTGTCATCGTGATAGCAGTAACTTTTCTAGAAGCAACATTGTCTATGTCATGGTCCTTGTCTAAACAGCGTAAATCTCACTGCCTCTCATAGAATCATAGAACAGTTTGGGTTGGAAGGGACATTCAAAGGTCATCTGGTCCGCCCTCCCTGCAATGAGCATCTTCAACTAGATCAGGTTGCTCAGAGCCCCATCCAGCCTGGCCTTGAATGTCTCCAGGGATGGGGCATCTACCACCTCTCTGTCACCACCCTCATCATAAAAAATTTCTTCCTTATATCTAGCCTGAATCTTCCTGCTTTTATTTTGAAACTATTACCCCTTGTCCCATCATAACAGACTGCTGCATTGCAAAGCATCCTGAACAAGGCTCAGACTCCAAAAGCTTTTATGCTGTCTAGCGCTTACATGAGTTCTCCTCTTTTTACAATAAAAGCCTTCACCCCAAGATTAAGACACCTAGATTTAGACATCCAGCTGGACACAAAGTGTGTAACACACTTATTATCAACAAAGATCTTGTCAAGAGATCTCAGTCCACTGAGCTCAGCCTGGAACCTGGTAGCCTTGGGGTGGGCAGCTCTGCTTTCCTGACCACAGAGCTGACTATAAGGGGAGCTTAGAGGCTGGGCTTGCATGCAGCAACCTATAGGCAGGCTGCTAAATTTGATGGGTTTCACCGCAAATTGAACTGCTTTTCCCACATGGCTACTTCAGAACAGGGTTATCTCATCCTTTCACATCCAAGCAGAGCAAGGATGTAACACAGCACAGTTCACTGGACTGGCATTGAACCAAAAGTGGACACTACTCAGCCTGTTTCTCAATTAATTTAGAAAATAAGAACTGGAGATTCGTCATTTGGATTCAGACCTAAACTCCATCTACCTCCTGCCTCTAGCAGATACTGTTAGTGGCAGATGCTGAGGGAAGACTAAGGACAGTCAAGTACTTGTAATACTTCCCTTGCCCAGCCCCGGTTATATTTTCACCTCAGAGGTTTTTCCTTGGCTTCACAGCCCACAGCAGACCCCTCTTCCAAGTGTCTGTCTGTGTAATGAAGACACAGGTCAGGCTGTGTGATGAGAATGAAGATGTGGCACTGAGCGCTTTCTCAGCATGGCTTGTTGGACCTGAATGTGAAAGAAAACAAGTTCCCTCCCTTGAATATACAAAGAAAATAAGGTGATAGCTCAGATACAGAGGTCTCCATTTGTCACATGTATAAAACCAGGTGGGATGAATCCCACCCTCTCTGAGTCATGGGCTCAAGAAAAGCACCTCCCGCTGGTGACCACCTTGTTTTGTGCTGCTTGGCTCTTTGTAGCTGCTTCTCACTGATGATTTTTCATATTACATATTTTTTGTTGAGAAATTATGCAAAATGTTGTCTGTTTAATGGATCACAGGGAACCAGGAGTGCCAAGAAAATAATAAAAGTGTTAAGTAATTGTTCTTAGAAAATGTGATCTGATGCTTGCCTGAGAATTTAATTATAATGATTGGAATTCAAACAAGACATCAGATAAAATGGGAACTGAGACTGGAAAGAGCAACTGAGACTACGAAGAGCACTGACCGTGTTTTAAGATTTTTTTCATCGTAAACGGGTTGTTGAATCTCAGTGACCAAACCTGAAACCTGTTCTCCTTTGCATGACTTTCTTTCATGTACAATTCTTTCCTTTTGGTACCTGTGAAAGCAGTTCTGAGGTATTTTAGACCCCTTTCCCTACCAAAGAAACAAGCAGAGGTAACCTTCCAAACCAAGGGCCATGTGTGAGGTTTTGCTGCAAGGAAGTTTTATCTGTTTCCCAGCCAGCTCTCCCACTCCAGGTTTCCAATCTGATGTGAGGGATATAGAGACAGAAAACAGTCATTAGGAGAAAAGGACAGACTGCCAAGCTCTCCTCCATGGCTGAACTCGCCCTGTACTGTCCCCATGAGGTTGTGGCACATTTGGCTCATGGGTATCACAAGCAAAGGGGCATCTGGGCTCTCACCTGCTGCAGAGCTCAGGGCAGACATGATGAAACCTTGGACAGAGTCTGATAGCTTTAGTTCCCAAATGATTAATGCTGCTTAAAAGTAGAAGTCAACATAGGACAACACAAAACTATTTGTCATATGCCCCAACAGCAGGGCAGGGCTATCTTTTCTCTCTGATAAACTGAATGGTTTTGAACCAGAAACTTCTGGTTTGAATTTAGAGATAAGTATATCAGCCTTGTGCCAAGTCTCAGAAGCAACTGGTGGCAGTAATGATGCCATGTTTCACAAGGCTGGATGGGCCAGATGAGGCTGCAGGACATGGGCACTGTGGTCAGGCAGATGCTCATCTCCACTCCACATCTGAAGGGGCCTGGGGGCAGTGGACAGTGTAAACTCTAATGAAGCTGCATTGCCAGTGGCAGGAATAGAGCTAATTCCAGGTACCTGAGAGTTTACAGTCACAACAGTGGATTTAATTATCACTTTACTGGGCTTTAAGTGAGCAGTAAGACTAATCTAAATTTAACTCCCATTACAGGGTCAGCAGTCTTTTTACAAGCTTCCTCAACAGACAAGTGTCAAATTAGGGCTATATCAATAGATAAAGAGGTAAAAAATAAAGCCATTGATGGCCGTAGACTTCCCAGCTGATATCTTTATACTCTGCTATAAAAGCCTATCACCCTTTATTTAAAGAAAGTGAAAATTGTTGACATGTCTTTCAAATGCTAATCATTAGGAAGCAACTTGAACTAAATATAATTAGAATCAAATAATGTGCATATTTTATTGAGGAGTAACACTACTCAATACCTTCTGGTATTTACTCTTCCAGATAATCTGAGTGATTAGTTGGGGACCAGACCCTGGAGCCTCTCCAGCTGCTGCAAGACTTTGCCTTAAGCATCGTCGGTGCTGGTGCCATTGGGACCCAGTGCTGTGGCTGGGCATCTGATTTATAGCAAAATAAATGCAACATTTTGCTTGGGAGCAAATGCTTTCCAGGGCAGAGTGAGCTTTGCTCTCTCCACCAGCCCAGAGCCAGGGCGGCCCAGGGCACCCAGGGCCTCACCCCTGGGTGCAGCAGAGCTGCCTGTTGTGGTGGCAAACCTTTGCGTGTCATAAAGGGCTGGACTTCGACAAAATCCTGCCTTTGGACTTTCATGCACCTGCACCTGCTGACCTGGATAAGATGATTTCCAAGGTCACTGTGCCTGTCAAAAGAGCCTGGCATGGGGCTCTGCTGGAGGGTGCCCACAGGCTTTGGGGGACAGCTCTGAGAGGTGAGAGTTCTGTGACGACACCCAGGGCCTGGCTTGGAAGAGCCCATCTCCTGTCCCACTGACCTGCCCTGCACAACGTCTCTCCCCACCCTGCCCAGGGCAGCAAGAGCCAGGGCCTGTCTGTGTGACCGAAAGCCCTGGCAGGCAGCAGCAGACGGGAGCTGCCTGCGCCACGCCTCAGACTCCTGTACAGTGATTTTGCTCACATAGATGTCTCTCTCCTGAATGTTTCTTAATCAGACAGGACGACACTATGTTGCACATCTAGTCCAAGCCAGATAATTTAGCTCTCTGCATGGTGAACAGAGAGAATTAGGTACCTCCAGGGGGTTATTAAACCTGGGGTGTGATGAACTGTGCTCAGGAGATGCCTGTCTATCTGCATTGCTTGCTCAGAAAGCTCAGACGACCACCTCAAACCTAAACACCCACAACTGGCAATACTGAAGTTAGCCATCTAGTGAGATAGATCCTCCGCACCCTTGAATAACACTCCCTGACAGGCAGGAACTTACATAGAGCCTCAAAAAACCCCTATTTACATACTCTTGCATAAGAATATATCAGCCTAGCACACAGCACACCCAAACTAAACTATGGTTTTCTTCCCACCACCCATTTATCCCAGACCATTGCTACCTGTTGTACTCTCCCCATAACTTTCTCCCATTTGCAGAGCATAGGGACCACCTCTGAACCACCCTGGCTGCTTCTCCACAGGGCTGACACAGAAAAGAGATGCTGGTGCCGTCTTGATCTTTGCAGATGGGCAAACCTTGTCCACCCCAGGCATCTGAAAGATCTGAGGTTGGAGGGAGTGCCCTGTTTATTCCTCTCAGTCACCTGGGAGCTGGAAAGGTAAGCACAGCCCTGGCTGGAGGAACAGCCTTTGGGTGAACCCTGTGCTCTGCATCTATTTGCATTGCTGGGAAGTGCTTCTTATCTTTTGGACTTTCAAACCACAGAGTTTAAAGAAATACTGGAGTGAAATTATAGCTGCTGATGATTAAAACACTATATTTAGGCTTCACAGTAACTTCAACACCAGATTATAAACTCAAAAATATTTTTTACATAAACTCCCAGTGCATAAACAGTAATCTAAAATACCCAATTTGTTCCATTGACTTCAGCCAAGTACAGCACAATTCTGGATATACATTAGACCTAACAGGACAGACTCAAACCTTGAATTAACCAGGAAAACACAGATACCCAGAGAAAATGGCCAGTGATAATATCATGGTTTGCCTGCTGATACCCCCTTGTAGGAGGAGCCACTTGGCTTCAATCAGCATTCAGACTAGTGGGGTTCATCTGGTTTATTTTCAGAAAGCCCTCACAAAATTGCAGTCATGTGAGACCCACCACCCAAGGTGAAGTGCCTGAGGGGAAATGTAGATTTGAAGGGATTTAGTCCTGGGTAGTGGGTAAATATCTTAGGTGAAACAATGTGGATAAAGCCCTGCTGAGCCAGCTGACCTTGAGGAAGGCACACAGCATGGTTACCTGAACTTCACTTATCTGAAGTCTCCTACTGTTTGAGGTGGGATTATGTTATCTGCCTCACACTGAAGGGATTCTGTCTGCCCCCACCAACCCAAGGCACATGACCCAGCACCCACAGTTACATCTCGAGAAGGCAAGTGACCCTCTTCAGGGGAACAAAGTGGTTTAGAAATTAAAAGACCATATGATTCGGGCTGCACGGTTCTTATGCAATCATGAAGGGGGGAAACACGCAGAGGAATGAAAGCTGGAATAATTTTGGGGGAGACGCTGAGCTGAAATACAGTAGTGAGGGGTGTGCTGGCCCCAGGCAGTCCTGAGGTTTGCATGTCTCCAGGGTTTTCCCAAGCCTTTGGTGGCTGCTATGAAACACCAGGACAGGTATTTTGGTCACTTCTATGATTACTTTTTATCAGTCATCTCTTAAAAGCCTGCTGGTTCTTCGCTCCATCATAGGAATCTGGAGCATCCCATACCTGTCTTCACCCCAGCTTTCTGTAGCTATGCCCAGTAGACCAGTTTCTCCTGGGTGAGCCTGAACCTGAGACATGGAGTGGCTCCATCTAGACTAGCATACGAAAAGGACCATGGTGAGTCCTTGGGCCCAAATAACAAGCAGCATGGCTGGCCTGAGTCCATAGAGCTAAACTCCCTGTCACACTTATGCTGCCCACCAGGAACTGCAGAAGTGCAAAGCCTTCTTCATGCTGAGAAGCTCCAATTACCACATCAGGATCTCTTGTGCAGTGTTGTTGGGCAACAAGTTCCCCACACAGACTGTTCTTCTCCTCCCGCCTACTCAGCTCAGTCCCAGTCCTCACTTGGAAACCAGAGGTGCAGAAAAGTCATTCATTCCTGGCTAATTAATTCTCCCCAGTCAGGAAAAGTAAAAAATATGACACCGGTGAGTTAAGATGGAGTTCTCTGTATTTCCAAAACAGCAGTGTACCTCCACTTGTAGGCTTGATGGTCTCTCGTGTTACAAAGAGTTAAATTAAAAAACAACAACAAAGCAAACAAACAAAATCCAAACCCAAACACTGAAGAACACTGAAGAGTGATTCCTAATGCCCTTTTGCTTTACAAAAAAAAAGTATGATAAAACCTTTTCACACCAGCAGCAGTGAAAAAACAGTACGGTACATTTACAATTAATTTTCAGCTTAAGAAATTACCTCATGAATGAAATGTGTGTCTGAGTTGTAAGAGAGTCAAGAAGGGAGAAAAGATAACACTGAGGGGAGAGGTGATTTATATAGTGCCTGCTGGTTGCCTTTCATTTTCTGAACAGCAGGAGGAGATTAATGGTATTGTCACAACAACATTAATGATGCTGTAAAATCATAAGGACAAAGAGAACCAGGATTTGATAAAAGTGAGATTTACAGCTGCATCAGTCAATTTAATTATCTTTTACTAGGCTTAAACTAAGCAGTAAGACTAATCTCCATTTAACATGTTTTACAGGGTCTGTAGGCACTTTACAATCCTCCTCCATTTAGAAGTGTCAAATTATGGCAATATTGATAAAAGAGTGGTGTAAATGGTTGTCTAGTCAATCTCTGAACCAGTTAATATCTTTCTTTACTGCATTATAAAAACCTATTACTCTCAAGTTTTGGAGTGAAATTTGTGGACAGTAATCTCTGTTGATAATGTTTAGAAAACAAGTTCGGAGAAGATAAAGATCTGTGTCCACCTGCGTGTGCTTGCTATAAAAGGCAGTGCTGGCTGCCTCTGTGCTGGCTCTGCTGCCTGCCCTGCCGCCTGCCCCGCTGCCAGACCTGCCCCAGACGGGGCTGCTGCCCCACTGCCCCTCTCTGGGGAATGTGCTTTAACACGACACAGAGGAGAAGCAGAATAAAGCAATGTCAGGGCTGGACACATTTTTCAGCACAGGGAGCTCTGCAGCCCAGGATGATGAAGTCCCATGGTCCCTGGGAGTGGTGGTTCTCCCCAGCATCGCTTTTTGACAGATCCCTGGGGCAGAGTGGTACCAGGTGCAGGGGCCGGGGATGGCCCCATCAGCTCTGCTCTGTTGGTGCCCCTGCTCACATGGGGATGATAACTGCACCACCAAACCCCATGCAGTCTTTTCTCTGCTTCCCATAGCAGCAAACAAGCGTGGAGGATTAAGTAAGTGGAAGCCAAATGATTACCTAAGTGTTTAACAGGGTATTTGTCCTTATTAGCTCATATAAACCCGTGATAGATTGTATATGTTAATTTTCCATGTATTGTTTTTAAAAAACAAATCCCTCAGGTACTCCAGATCACAAGGCATGATTTTTGACTCTCTATGCCTTTGTGGAGTCGCTTGTGCTTCCACAGAGGATGTAAAGCCCAATCACCTCCACTTGACGGGATGTTTCATGGCTGCCAAGCCCTACCATTCCACAGAAGTGTCTTCCTTGGAGCTACAGAGAGGCAAGCTTCTGGCATTGGGAACAGAGGAAAAACGCTTAAACTCGCCCTTTTTTTAACCTTTCATTTTCAATAAGACTGAAGAAAATCTAACTCACAAAAGTGGCAGCAGCTCGCAGCAGTCCTTCAAAGCACACCTCAAGCCTGGGGAAGTCACTTGTTTGCCCAACTGTTTTTTGACACTTGGCATCTTGAGAAAATCTAAATTTTTCCTAATGAGATGAGATGGTCTTTCCCTGCTCCCCAAGCAGAGGAACACTAGTCTCTCTCTGGCCAGGCATGGTTGGCAGCGAACAAACAGATTTCCTCTGATTTACTGAGGGCTCTGGCTCTGAGAACCTGGTGGTGGAAATTTAGATCTCACTTTATATCTCTTTATTTCACACGGTGCCTGTATTTACGTGCTGTGGACCAACCTACTGCTTTGAGTCATCTTTTCTGCTGGCCAAGTGACTCTGAAGGCATTTTCTGAGACACTTTGGTCTCACTAACCCATGTTACTGGGCATTTTTTGACTGAGGAGTCAGGCTTCCTGGGAAACAAACTTCAGGGCACAGACATGTCCTGTGTCCTTCAATGACAGTTTTTCTGCTCATGTATTGCTTAAAAAAGTCAACAAAAACACAGAATGACTGAGCCCAGTGTTTCTACAGTATCCTATTTTTAGCTGTCTGAAAAAGTTTTTCTATTAATAACAAAATAATCCTCTGACAGTGAACTGAAAATATTTCTCTTCCCAGGCAAGGAAAAGAGGCATTCTTTCTTTTTTTTTTTCTTTTATTTTTTTCTGACAATTTCCCAGAAAGTTTACAGCAAAAAAAATAGTAACAGAAGTCTTCTGACTTCTACATATGTTTGAAACACACTGCCTTATTGCCTGCTTTCTTCAGGATCCTCATGCATCTACTGGCCTAAAGCATGGCAGGTACAATGTGCTGGTATAATGACAGCACTCAGTGGCCACCTCATGTTGTAGCCTTTAGGTTGTGGGACCTCAGTGCCCAGCCTCTGAGTCAGTGCTCCTGGTGCAGGAGGTGCTGGTAGACATGCCCAGGAGATACATCTCCTTCTGTAGGACAAGCACCCCCTCGAGCACTGGCTCAGACCAACCACAGGACCTTCCTGGGGGATGGACTGTTTGAAAATCAGACACGTTAAAGTCAGATGCATTGTGCATGACAGGCTTGGCCCATGTTCCCAGCTGCCGCCTCCACTGGGCTCAGCCAGTGGGACACTACTGGTCAACAGGTCCCAGCCCAGAAGACCACATGCAGGAGCGAGCTGGAGATCTGTAACAGCTGGAGGGAGGCCTTGTGCACCAGAGCTTTAACAAACTGGGAAGTTGGCAATGCATGGCAGCTCCCATCAACCTCACCCCACCAAAACCAATGATCCTCTCAGTGTTCCTTTGATCAGGGACTCTCTGAAAAAGAGTTTTCAGTCAAAGCCCTAAAGCCACAACGGTCTCAATCTTTACTGCCCATTTCAAGGAATCTTCACTAAGCCTGGGGGAAGGGGTGTAGAAATTGGTAGGAGTTTTGTCCAAACAAGGTCTTTGGGATTGAGCCTCTGTCAATAAGTCCTGCAATGTGCTTGTCCATGCAGGAAATGGGGAAAAGTCAGTTCGGGATTCCTATCCATCCAGTCTTATCATGGTGGTAAATCTGGTCTTTGATCTTTTGTCAACAACACACAAAGTTGGAGGCAGCTGCCACCACCCTGCTCAGCGATGCAGTCATCAGGGACTCATAAAACATTTATGAAACCTGTCATAAACTGGCCTGATAAGGAGTAGGACATCGGGTTTCAGGAGTCAGCAGCTTCTTGGGGAAGATCTTCCCTTCAACTCCAAGGCTCCTTTGTTTAAACAGCAAACACAAGCCACCGATTGCACCCTGCCATAAATGCTGGGAGCAAGGAATTTTCACCAGGCCTGGTGCCTGCCGAGTTTGTGTGGCAGGTACTGGCCTTCACCATTTGCCTTTCCCACTCATCAGTCCCAGGGTAGGAGGCAGAAGAGCGGAGGATGAAAGTAACTGAATAAATCATAAATCAAGAGAGAAAGAGAAAGTAAGTTACCTGTAAAGAGATGGCAGGACTGTTTCCAGAATAAGGAAGAAATGTAAGTTTGAGCTGAAATAATTTTGGTCCTTTTATTCCAAGTCTTGATGAATTTTGTGACAATCTCTGTGTTTGGTCCCATGTCTGAGCATGGGATGGGAAATAATGAAACCCACCTTCTGTTCTCACCTTCCCCAGTTACTGCAACTTGGACTCTGGACAAGTCACAGTCCCTGCCTCTTCCTTATTTTCATTATAAGGAAATCAAATTGACCTGCCTTGTATGTCCTCTGTGCGTATGTTTTCTTCCCCATTTTTTTCCAAAAGCCTAAATCTCTAGTAGAAAATGAAGTGCCTCCAGGATCCAACCCAAGGCACCTAAGCCCCCAGAATATGGTCACGCTGTGGATGCTCTGCAGTGATTTATGCTTACTTCAGAAGCACGGAGCGCCTCTCCAAAACACAATGTCCACATCATCTTCCTGAGCTAGAAGTTCAATAGCTGTATCATGCAGGGAACCATGTCATATCATATCATTGGGATATTTCTTCTTCTTTTGGAAAAATTTTTGCCCGGGAGATACAGTTTGAAAAGGAAACTGCTGCTAGGATTAGGTCTGTGTCTGTTGCAGTCTTATTTACATAGAGGAGTCAAAATCTTGATTTTCTGAATGCTCTTGAAAGGCAATGACAAAATATAACCTATGTTCACAACTCAAAACCCCGCTTCTGGTTAGCACCAAGACCAAATCCTTCTCCCTTTGATGCCACGAGGTCACATTTTTCATGCATATTCCAGCTTTCTTTGGGATCTTTTTTTCAGTAAAGACACAAAATAACACATGAAATAATATTTGGAACTCATAGATCCCTTCCAACTGAAAATATTCTATTCTATTCTATTCTATTCTATTCTATTCTATTCTATTCTATTCTATTCTATTCTATTCTATTCTATTCTATTCTATTCTATTCTATTCTATTCTATTCTATTCTATTCTCAGAAGCACAAAATCACATTTGTTCAATCACCTGGCCCACAGTGTGTGCGTGTGTGTGTGGTGTTTGTTTTTTATTTTCTTTTTTTGGTTTTTAATTTGTTTTTGTTTTCTGTGATGTATTCACAATGTTAGGGTGCAGACCACTATTGCTTCTGATATCTGATTTCATAAAGTAGCTTAATTATTTCTTAGATATAATTTAAATCATGCAGACTACACCCTGACATAATAAGATTTATTTACAGCTACATATTTATTTTATGAGATAAGCAGCTGTGATGTTCTAATTTGTATTACTATGTTATTCATCAATCAAACTACTTAGAAGTTTCATGGAGCAATCACAATTTATTTGCCTGTTAAGTCAGTCTTGTTTCAGGTCATTGAAGTTACTACTAATAATTGTTCAGTACTAGCAAGAACTTGGTGTCAGAACAGTTCCAAACAAGAGAGATAGATACAAAGATACCTTAGCAAGGTATGTGTTATCAGTTACTTATAGTAATAAAGCACCAATTCAACACTGGTATAACCACAAAACAACTGTAATAAATTTCATATTTGGTAATAAATCACTACTATATACCTTGATTAGGTGATAAAATAACAATTGCTTTTTGGAAATATATCAAAAATACAAAATGCTTCTAATCCTAAATATTTTTCGCATGCAACATCTTGAATAAAGGTTCCAGGGATACGAGAGAGCTGTCCGCATTTTCCCATCAGTGAAGGTGAGTGACCTAATCAACAGATTGGGTTGGCTGGCCTGTGCCTTGTGCCATTTAGACGACTCAGTTCTCTTCCTCACTTCTTTGCAAGCAAACACAGGACAGAAGAATCTCTATGTGCCCCAGTCAGATGCAATTAGTCAGTTGATTGATCAACCACTGTCACTTTGTAGCACGTCTTAATTGTGTGAACTTGCTCTATCCCTGTATCAGGTTGTGTTATTCTACAGAAAAAAAAAAAAAAAGTCTTTTAAATGTTCACACATTGTCTAAGACCATTCAGAGGGATACAGGCAATGCACTTACTCTGTTGTGTGGTAGTTTACAGAAAATGAGACAATCATGACATTTTGCTCATGCTGATGCAAAGTCAGTGTCCAGCATCCTATGTGGGTGGCCTTTTGGTGAGCCTCAGTACTCTGAAGGTGGCTGCAGGTCATGAAATTGCTGTTCCAGGGCTTGCTTTTGGATTTGAAAGGAGAGTTTGAATCAACTAATGAGGAGGACGTGACCCTCTCGCTCCAAACAGCGTAACTCCAACCAGGAACTTCCACTGGGGAGCTGTGAGTGAGATTTGTTCTTACTTTCATGAAACTTCCCTAAATTGTTCTTTCCTGGGCACACAGTTCCTTCATATCTTACTGACTGCAGTAAAATAAGCCTTTATTCAACATGTATATTTTATACCTTAAGTATAACTGCCTGTGATGCTATTGGTAAAATGAAGCGGGACTACATGTGAATTATGTTCATTATCCCTAATGAGTACAATTTGCTTACTGCAAACTGCTGAGTAATGCTGAACATTATTATAGATAAACGCAACCACAATGATTCAGCCCCCAAAATTTCAGGGGTTTTTGGAGTATGCACCCAGACAGCTGGCTGTACCTGATGAAAAGGCTTTTTTCAATAGTCCGCAGCCTTCTTTGTACCAGTTAGTGCCAAGTGATTTCATACCTCACAGCATTGTCATTTCTGCAAAGTGTCAGGATTTGAACTGGTGAGAGAGCAGGGGAGGCTCAAAAAGGCACTGCTGTTTCACACACACACACACACACACACACACACACACATATACACACAAATCAATAGAGCCCTTTGCTGGTCTTATGAAAAAGTCACACCTTCCTGTGTTTTGAAGAAAGGATTACAGCAGGTAGCATCTTCATTACAGCACACACTTTTCTGCAAGGTCTCAGCCTCCTGCAACCAGACAAACCTCTTGAATCAGCTCTGGTCCCACTGAAGTGTTAACCTCAGCAGTGGGAAATAAACATCCTTCCTTTTCCTAACACCTTTTTGATAAAAGTAGAATACGTTTCTTGGCCTGAACATGTCAGAGTAGAGGGAACATGCTCTTCAGGAGGGCAAACTCTTGTGTTGGAGATAGGTAACTCTGCTCCCTCCAGTTTTCATGAGTTTCTGGTACTGAGAAGAGGGAGCAATTTTCTTTATTTATGTCCTCTCAGGAACGTGTTCCAAAGAGGAGCTTCTCTGAGTGACTGCATGGTCATCCACTTCTTGTAGACTCAAAGACCCACAGAATGGTTTTGGCTGGAAGTGACTTTTAAAGATTATCTAGTCACAGGCCCCTTAGCCCCCAAGTCTACTGGGTTTGGACTCCTAATCCCACTTTTTTACAGATTTTTTTACTATCTCACTTCCATGGGATTTGAAGCAGGTATCTATCCTGAGAATCAGCAACGAGAAAGGATATGCAGGAGCCAGCCAAATACTGGCTAATCAAAATGATAGAAAAAATTGTCGTGATTCCTCTTTGTTTAAAATTATTTACAATTTAGGAGACTGGAAATAAGATAGTACTTAAATTCTTGAATGAATTCAAGATTGAATGAAGTTCAAGGCTTCAGTAAATCATCAAAAGCTTCAGGAAAAGCTTCCAGATTCCTGAAAAAAAAAAATGAAAATAAGAAAGCAAAGCAAAGAAAGAAAATAAAGAAAAGAAAGAAAAGAAAGGAAAAAAAAAAAAAGAAAAGAAAGAAAAGAAAGGAAAGAAAGGAAATAAAAGAGGAAAGAAAGAGAGAAAATAAATGGACTTAAACGAAGACCTCTAGAAGTTTTTTCTGTATGTGTGAATCTTATAAGATTTGAGACTGGTATTTCATGTGTTTGGAGCAGTCCACTGAAGACAGAGGCACCCCTTGCACCATTCCATTTCACCTGACTGCTCTTCAGTCCTGAATCCATGGTCATGCAACCACAATGTCCATGTGACCCCATTATCACCCAAGGAAAATTCACCCAGCTGCTTCTTCCTCACCCCCTGTCCTTCGTGCCACCCGGTCCCCCTTGGCTGAAGGAAGCCAGAGTTGCTCCATTTTCCCAAGAGGCCAAGAAGTACAAACGGGCAGTCCTGCAATGCTCTGTATCGCTGAGCTCTGAACCGCGGCCAGCTGGCTGGCTGTCAGCACGCAATCCAAACACCGGCCAAGGCTGAGCTGGCTGCAATAAACCCTTCAGGGCTGAAAAACAGGTCAGAGATCTCAAAGAATACAGCTCTGCTTCAGTAATGATTAACAGGATGGTGGCAAAAGTCCCTGAGGCTTTGGCCAGCTCTGTTTGTGTGCATGCACACATATGCATACACCAATGGCAAAATGTATCTGTCCCAAGCCCAGAAAACCCTTTGCAGGGCAAAGCCTCTCTTCCAGTGGGCTCTTCAATCAACCCATACTATGGCCCAGTGTTCCTGATTGTCTGTTACATTTAAAACCACGAACAGAAACAAGCATGAAGGATAAGGCAGGGTTGCCATTTCCCTAACTTCTGTAATGGATGAATATGCAAGCCCAGATTCCAGCCTCTGGTTCAAGAACGTAAATCTGAAATTGAAGAGAACTGGAGTTTTCTTAACTTTTGGGCCCCTTACTGAGCATAGAATCTGAAAACCTGAACTGACAGAATACGATCTTGAGTGTTGTCTTATATGTCAGTGCATATCCTAAACCCAAGTGGTTATCTGTCAAATTGTTAATTTCCAAAGCAAACTAACTTTCCAGTTATTTGTAGATCCCATGCAAATTTTTTACTTGTTCTTAATTCTTATTTTTCATGTTTTAGTATCCTAAAGTCTAGGAATTTTTCCCATGTTTTACAAAGTAGGCTATCATAACTTTTTGGAAAATAGGTATTTAGAAAACATTCAACTCTACTGTGTAAGGTGGTTAGTCTTGGTATACGTCTCCGTGTATGTCTGTACATATGCTCATATAATGGATCTATAATGGTAGTACATGTGTTCTTTTTTTAGTTGGATGGTTAGAAAGAACACTTGTAATGAAATCGGAATCATTAGAAGTACCTATTGTCACTCTCTCTATGCTCCATTATATTAAAAACTTGTTCCAGAACGTGAAACATTGGGGGCAGATGATGGGAGCACAGTGGAGATAGAGTTCCCTAGGTGGAGATAGAGTTCCCTTCTGAACCCTCTTGGTTTCACTTTGGTTGAAGGATCAGCAAACAGACACAGAGGGACACTGCTGTGGTTTAAACCCAGTTCTGCATGGTCAGAACCACTTCAACTACTTCTTGCAGCTGAAATTGCCCAAGAGTGGTCATAACAGGTACTTTGCAAGCTACACCAGACACCCACTGCCAGCCTGGACCAGCCGGAGGCTCCACTCTGCACTGCTGGGGCACCCAAAGCAGCCAGCAAAGGGCCAGGGAGATCTGCAGGGGGGCAGGAGACCTGCAGTGGGGCAGGCATATCTGCAGTGGGGCTGGGAGATCTGCAGCGGGGCAGGGAACTCCACGAGGAATGCCAAATCCAGTCCCTTGTAATCAATAACCGTTTCCTTCCTTTGTCAGGATCTTGACCGGCAATCTGATCTTTGCACAAGTTTCCTCTATCCCAAGCCAGTGTCAATAGAAAAGCAAATGGATAAAATGTAAATGGAGACCACAAAACTCCTTGGTAAAAGCAGATAACACTGCTTGACCTTCCTGCTCATAAAGCTACATTACTTCCTCCTCTACAATGAAGATTAGTTGTTATATAGTATTTACATTAGTTTATATGGCTACATCCTCAAAGCCTTTATTCAGCTATGTCAGGCTTTGCCAAAGCCCAGGTGCAGGTTTGCAGAGGCAGTGGGAGCTGTGCCCTGCCATTAACACGGGCAGCTCTGGCTGATGCTTTCGTTCATGTGCTCCTGAGACAGCCTGGAAGATTGCAACAAAATAAATGGCCAGCTCTTAGACAATGATTGCTTGGTTGGATGAATTCAGCCTCATGAAAACCCACTTCATTTAGCTTAGGCAAAGTGGTTGGGGGACGAATAGAAAGGCAGCTGAACCCAATTTCAACATCAGAATATTTTTGTGTGTATTGTTTAAATCCTTTGTATGCATATGAAAGCAGAAGAAAACAGCTGAAGGAGCAGTCACTGGAATTGGAACTCTGGCTCTCCAAGTGCTTACACCAGTTGAAAAAAGCAACGCTTGTGGAAAAAAAAGAAAAGAAAAAAAAAAAAGAATAAAAAAAAAGAGCTGATGTTGGTATAACACTGGAGGGAAAAATAAGACTTCCAAATGTGTGTAGTGCAGCCCTTCCATTTCTTCTGCACTCATCTATAGCAGAAATAGCAGGAAATGTCTTTATTCTGGATAAATAAATTAAACACTGTAACAGTTTCCCCTTTTAAATAAGCATTCTGTTAAGGAGCTGGTTTGTTTTGTTTTTTAAACTCTGCATGCCAGTCTATCTCTGAGAAGATAAATAGTTTAATTTGCTTTATGATATTACTTAGATTAATTAGCTGGTATTTACACAGCACACTAAGTGTGTAGAGCACTATAAATGCTCATACTTTTCGTAGAAGACATTGCATGCAGCTTGGAGCACCTTTGGAGTACTTGTTATGAAAGGTTAAAAAGTTCTGGACTCTATTTTTTCCTTTGCTGAGGCTTGAACAGATGTTTTGAACACTTCACTGACCTCTTCATATTGTATAGGAATAACATAAGAACAAAATACAATGCTGCCTCAGACAGACTCCATCCCACGTTCACCCATCACACACCTCTCCCCTAGCCTTCCAGGGAGATCCCTGGGAAGAAGATGAAAACACTATTGTGTTTTTCGGTTCCTTGCTGATTTCTAAGTTGTGATTAAAATATCTGTCGACGATAGCACCGGGGTGTTATGTCCTCAAATAAAAATGGCTTTGAGATCTTCCTGAAAGCCAGGTTTTAAACCTCATAGAGTGTGATTACAGGGAGCAATGAGCACAGCTCCTTCCATAGCTGTGCTAGCGTTTGCCCTAGCTGCCTGTATTTTGCATTTTTCAGCCTCTTCATTTGCTTCTTAGCAACACATTTTAAAGGCAACAGTGCCTACACTTTTGTCATTAAACCTCAATATTCATCACACAGACAGAACCACACAGTTTTCAATTTAGCTGATCTCTGTGTCATGGTAAGGGAAGCAGCTGAGAAGGAAATGGCAGTGGGGAGCGAGGCCAGTGGCCGAGGACTAGAAACAGTGTCCCTGGCCTGATTCCTACCAGGCATCTTCAGTGGCGACCTTTCCTTCTGCCTTCCCTGAAGTCAGTCTGCTGGGGCTCTGGGGAAAGGTCACAGATGAAGGTCCACATCTGAGTCAGGGACCTCAGGGTTCCTCCTACAGCACACCAGAAGCAGTCCCACCTGGCATACAACTGAGCTCTACCCAGAACACAGATATCTGCAACAGGCCATAAAATCACTCCCTAAGAAAGTCTCTTTCTTCTTTAAATGATCTAGAACTTCGTTGCACTCTTTCTTTCTTATGTACACTACTGCATGACAAGCAATACAGACCTCTCATGGCAAGATGGAGACGTGAGCTGAAACACATTCAGGCAGGGACTGGACTCACAACCTCCACCATCCTCAAGGTGTGCACTAGCCACAGATCTGGGCAGATTTGGGTGTAAAAGACTGTCAGCTTTTGCAGTTATATGTTTTAATGACAGCCATTAAAGAAGAAAATCACTCCTCCAAGGACCACACTAAGAATCTAGGAGGACCCTGTGTTAGGATCCAGGCTACCACATCACATGAACAGTGAGACCACACACCTAGAAACTTGTCCTGATACAACCCAAACCCTGGTAGGAACCTAAGGCAGGGACTTAAATATTCCACTCACCTGTAACTGCCAGCACAGGTTCTCTGCCTTCATTGCACACACCTGAAGTTTGCAGAGGGGCTTAGCCCTTTGATTCAGGTTGATCTTCAGTGCCTGGTTCAGGGGAGCCCTAGAAATGTAATTTGTCACTCTAAGGATGTGTCCAACACCTCCTACTTGTAAAATGTCTCCCTCTGGGGATTCAGCAGGCATTTTCCAGTGTTCAGGACAGGGAATTTCACATTCCTTATTGGCTATTTCAGGTTGTGGCAGGATGCCGTGTCCCTGTAGGGATGAGAATTTGCTCACTTTCTGGTCCTCCAGATATTCCTTCTTCCCACTCTTATCTCCACTGTGGCCTGTCTGCTCTGAAACCACAGTCTCTTGCACAGGGACATGCTCTGTGTGCACTTCAGTGTTGTGGGGTTCACACACCTGCAAAGATTTCCTTTGGGTTTAATGAATGGTACACATTGGCCTTACTTGACATTTACACAGCATTATAGGCAGGTGACAGGGGATATTACTTTATGGTTTGAAAGATAAGGAGAAAGCTGACAAAGGTGATCAAAGGTACAGAAAGGCTTCTGTGCATGGAAAAAAACAGGTAGAGAGAACTCAGCCCAAAAACCAGACAGGAGGATATGCTAGCACGTTATAAATTACAAATGACATGGAGAAGATGAAGAAGGAACCACACGTCAGCCTTTTTTAATACAAGAGCTAAGATGACTCAAACAAAACCAGCAGACTACAATTTCATGAAAAACAAAACAAGATTTATTTTTATACAGTGTGGAATTTATACAGTTGCACAGTGTTTAAATCTGTGATGCTCCCCATGAGAGAACAATATGAATATAAGGTAAATGTGCACAAGTTCACATATGTTTTGGACATCCTCAGGGAGGTGAAATCCACTGAATTGTCTTAGATGCAAAAGTCCCCTGAGCTATAGATTGCTGCGTGATAGGACAAACTTTTTTGAAACACCTCAATGTGCTTTGTCCTTCCATTTTTCTTTGAGCCACTTCTGTTGGTCTTCTCCACTGGAGATGGAGATCAACACAACCTTAACAAGACTAAATAGCCCCTGTCTCTCTTCAGCCATCTGCTGGGGACAGGGTGCTGGTCTGGCTGGGGCTGGCTTGGTATGGCCACTCCTGTGTCCTCGCCATCATCCTTGTGCCACCCTGGTTTAGTGACTAGCAGTGCTCTTCTAAGTATTTGGAGAACTGCTCAGGAACTGGGTCAGGTAACTCTAGCTGTCAGATTTACGCAAGGCAACTTGCAAATAATTGCACAGTTGGACATGGGACCAAGTTGCACTCTCATAGCTGCTCCCTTTTTGAGGGTCTGGCAGTGCTCTGTGCACCCCGGGATGCTGAGGATCAGCAGAAGGAACACAACCCGCTCAACCTCCTTTCCTACCTCCTCATCCCAGGAAAAAGAAGGGTGAGTTTCTGACTATGTAATTTCACCTTTGCCTCTCCATCATCTGTTTTTCTTATCCATGTTGTGTTTCAAAACAGCTATGCACAATGACAGACACGGCAGAGGTGACACCCACAAGCAGGCAGATTTTAGGAGCAGATCATCAGTGACTGGTATGTGGCAAGATGAAACTACTCTGGTTCTGCCCAATTAACTCAGCGGCACAGCGCTGAGTGCTGTTTTCTTTCTTTCCCATTTCCCCTGAAAGCTAATACTCTTCGTAACACCAGTATAATGTCAGCACCCCCATTATTATTTTACCCTCACAGCAACCTCTGAGCACAAAACTCCCAGTCATTAAAGCCACTTCACTCTGGCCCCTGACGCTGGCTCCGCAATCCCACTGTTTAATACAAATGATCAGATGTAATCGCTGCGGTGCCTGAGCAGCCCCGGCACAGGTCTCACTGCAGCTGCCAAGCACAGCATGGTGAAGAAGTCCAACAAAAGCAAGGATGGGATGCTATCCTGAAAAACGGGGCTTGTGTGACAGCAGCTACAGTGGGGAGTCCAGCTGGGACCATGGAGGCTTGGCTTGTAAAATGTTGTGGAAAGAAAAATTACTACACCAGGGAGAAGAGGGCAGGAGGGATGAAAGACATGAGAAGAAGGAGGTGACACCTCCTGAGGAGGTGTGTGTCTGATGACCAAGAGTGATGAGGCAGGAGCGCAGATCACCATGGCAGTGCAGTTTGGGGAGGCCTCAGCTGCAGTCGGTCCCACCGGCGTGACACGATGCCTCAGCATGAATGCTGAATATGTTGGCTGGATGGGGGTGGGCAAGGGTGTGCTGATCTGGACTTGGCCCAGACCTTGTATTTGAAGGGTGTAACAGCCTGTTAGCCTTCCTCATCCTGCCTTGTGACTGACTCCAGCATCAAGGGCAATAATGCCAGACTTCAGCTCTGCTTCTGGCTGGAGGGTTCATAAGAGCTCTTGTGTGGGTTCCTTGGTGTCCCACTAAGCTTAGCTACAGCTGTTTGCCCGGCAAAGTTACTGAAAAGGGTCCTTGTCTCTGTCTGGCTATCTGCCTTCATAACATTTGTACAGACACGGTTTTCTTTGAAAGCTCTGTCCCGCTGCCAGCTCAGCCTGAACTCAGCCAAGGTTTTATACTCAGTGCAGAGGAGACAGCTCAACCGCTCTGAGTGCTCAAACCAAACAGTGCTCCTAAGTAGCTGCCAACAATTAACTTCCCATCTTGGAGGACATGTGAAGAGAAGCCTAACGTGGGTCTGGTCTGATTAGGTATCATTCAGCGGAGTCATTGATAAGGCAAGAGGTAATGTCTTTAAACTAAAAGGAGATAGATTAGATACAAAGAAGAAATTCTTTACTATGAGGCTGGTGAGGCACTGGAACAGGTTGGCCAGAGAAGCTGTGGATGCCTCCTCCCTGGAACTGTTCAAAGTCAGGTTAGATGGGACTTTGAGCAACCTGATCTAGTGAAAGATGTCCCTACCCATGGAAGGGGGTTGGACTAGATGGCCTTTAAGGTCCCTTCCAACCCAAACCATTCTGTGATTTTATGATTCGACCCAAATCGTTTGGTGACAGAGTAGAGAGCACCCTTATAAAAATGACCCATGGCAGCAAACCAGGAGGGGTGATTGGAAAGATGGGATTAGGATATAGCAAGACTTGGACTCATTGCAGAAATGGCCTGAAATCAGAAAGATTAAATTCATGCAAAATAATACACAAAGTTTGACACTTTTGAGGGAAACAGCTGACAATCATATGGCAAGAGTCTTCAGCCAAGCACCAGGTCATTACAAAAAGTATGGCAGCCATACTGTTCTCTATCTCTGCCAACAGCAGGACAAAAATAACCTGGCTTCTGTGAAAACAGTGGGACACAGGAACAATTCCCAGGCTCTAGATCCAGCTGCCATGTCTCAGTTGCAGTTTGTAACAGGATCTGGGTGCACACCTCCTCATATCCTGGTTTTGCAAGGATGGCCAGGCACAAGGGACAGGGACGGTGATGACACATGTTCCAACAGCTCCTATGGAGAAAGGATTGGCCTCACTGTTCACAACCCAGCCTGGTGTGTAGAGAGGTTTTGCTACAGAGCAATTTGCTTCTGAAGTTAAGACTTTTTTTCCAAGGGTACTGATGACTAAAGTGAAATTGCAGAATTCATATGTAGATCACAGAAGGCCAGTTGGATGACTTCATGAAACAAACTAAACAAAACTCTGACAGAAGGCATTCAAACATTTTTTTATCTCCTTCATCCTATTACATTTGGCAGGGCCTGTTATGATAGGACAGGGGGTAATGGTTTTAAGTTATAGAAAGGGAGATTCAGGCTAGACATGAGGAAGAAATTTTTCACAATGAGGGTAGTCAAACACTGTCCCAGGTTGGCCAGAGAAGTGGTAGATGCCCCATCCCTGGACGGGGGATCTGAGCAACCTGATCTAGTTGAAGATGTCCCTGCTCATTGCAGGGCAGTTGAACCAGATGAGCTTTGAAGGTCTCTTCTAACCTAAACCATTCTGTGATTCTATGTTTTGATATCTGATTGATAAAAAACCAAAATCTTTACATATTTTCTTTTTCAGAAAGGGGCATATTATTTATTAGCACACAGCGACACAAAAAAAATCCAACCCCGCTACTTTCAACTTGCCTTTGACTTCAGGAAATCACGATCATGCTGGGAACTTCTCTGTTAATTCTATCAGTGCTTGGAAACCAAATACCCTGGGGCCTTAAAAATGCCATCATCAGACAGACTAAATAGGTAAACAGACATTCATGAACCAGAAAACTGGCAGGATGCATTGGGTAGAAAAGTCTTTAAAAGAGATTCTCTTTAATAAAAGACAATTATAACAACATGTGACCATAGCAACAGTGAGCAAAATGTGAAATGGAAGAGGTAAATATTCCCTTTAGCAGATGGATGGCTCTCCTGTCTTCCATTGAAATTGTATGCTGAGAGGCTAACATCAAAGATTTGTTCAGAAAATTGTTATCTCTAAAACCCCTGCAAACATACAGCTCCCCTGAGCCTTGGAAAAGCCTTTTTTTAATTTTACAATTTGAAAGCTGTTTCACAAGGATGCATTTGTATTAGTTTTTAGACAGCAAGCCTGGGAAATATAAAGGACAGCATGGCTCCCTCCTGCCTGGTATTTTGGCAGTGATGCCGGGTCTCCCCGCCATCCCCAAGGAGATCCCTGCTGTTCACTCCTCCAAGTAGCTTCAGCAGTTTGTCCCCTAAATCTCTGCTTGCCATCACCAAGCTGGTATTAAAAGTGTGAGGTTATGGAAACAGGGGAAGGGGAATATTTGAGAAATAAATAAAATGGCTGCATGGTTTACTCTGTGCTGCATTTGTTCCTCGTTGAATGACAGAGGGCACAGGAGTTTCTCTTCCCTCTGAGAACCAGAGGCACCAGTCACGAGGCTGGGTCCACCATGGCCACACAAGCAGAGAAAAATGTTCCACCAGCAAAACGAAGTCCTGCAGGCCTTTGATTTCAGTATTTACTCTTCTTCCCTTTCGATTCCCTGCATTAAGTATTTCCAGGTGACCCTGTGTGGGTCAATAAATAATATATCATCCCCTGAGGAAAAAAATCTAGCTACGTCAAAGGCGCCTTTCAGTCTGAGGCTGGCTGGAGTTTATCTCTTACCTTCAACTGGCAGTTTAGAAATATTACAACAATCAGATAACCAGAAATGAATAAGCACTTCGATGGTTCAATATCTCACTCCACAAGTGACAATAAAAAGCTCATAACTTTTCCAATGGCACGTTCATATGTGCGGCAGGCAGGGGAGGCAGCGCGGCAGGTCCTGCTGACCCCAGGGAGGTGGCATGTGCTGCCCACACACAGGTTACACATCTGCTGCTTAAAGGAGAGCCCACAAGCGCTCTCCTTTAAGCTACAATTTCCACAGAATGCTTAGGTCTCATCTGTAGAGCTGTAGACCATGACACCACAGCCTACGTTTTGTTGTTGTTGTTTTGGTTTGGTTTTTGTTTTATTGGGAACATCATTAGGCTGCAGAAAAAAAAAAAAAAAAAAAAGGCTCCCTTGTTCTTACCATTTTGCAGGTAGAAAAAATCAGGTTGACATGTAGGTGTGTCAGGACAGGGTTATAATCCACAATTTCTGAGCCCCAGTTCAGCCTCTCCCCATGTCCTGAGCTTGTCCTTCCATCTGACTTCCCATAGGACCTACAGTGGGAGTTTTATAAAACCTCAAGGAAAGTACAAGGCTGTTTCTGATGGAAATGGGAGGAGGTGAGTTGTAACAGGCTTCAGTCATCCCCGGTACAAGCAAGGGAGCAGGAGATCTGTAACAGCATGGGCAGTGGTGAGTTTGAGTTGCCACTGTGTGCAAATGCATACAGACAAGACTGGAAGCAGAGGGGCTGGGAATCTCACCGCTATTGAGAAGAGCTTCTTGGGATTGTGCAGGAAGTGGCTTCAGCCAAATTTTCTGTAGGGGGAACCTCATCTACACCAGAGGAGCCTTTTGGCTGTGTTATTACTAATGCCTTGCTAACACTCCTCTGAGTCACCTGTATTAAAGGAAACACTGTGCATAGTCTGTAAGCAAAGACATTGTTTTTCAAGTTTTTTTAAGGTTTCCAACACTTTTCAGGCTTGAGGCGTGGGAGTGGCTGGTAACTGCCTGAACAGCAATGGGGATCAGATTTTTCAGCTCCAGATCCCCTCTTGCTAAGCAACGGCACTAGTGTGGACCCAAGGCCGAGTCACATTTCTCTCCATATTGATAACCAGAGCTGACGAGCTGCTGTGATTTAAGATCAATCTATCTGACACAAGCGTGTGTGTCACACTGCCCACTGTTACAACACGGTGTGTTAGTGATGAAATTTAAGGTGTCCTTGGGCTGTACCTTAAGGGAGGTGTCTAGTCCCCCATTTATCTGCTTGAGAATATACTGGGTTTGGCTGGGTAAGAGTTAAGTTTCTTCATAGCAGCTGGTATAGTGCCATGTTTTGGATTTGCGCTGAAAGCAGTGTTGATAACACCAGGATGTTTTAGTTATTGCTGAGAAGTTCTCACAGAGCATTTAGGCCTTTTCTGCTCCCCACACTGCCCCACCAGTGAGTGGGCTGGGAGTGCACAAGAAGCTGGGAGAGGACGCAGCCAGGACAGCTCAGCTGACCCCAGCTGACCAAAAGGATGTCACATCCTATATGACATCGTGCTAGCAATAAAATGGGGGGTGAGGGGAGAGGGGGGCTCGAGGTTGGTGGGGGGATGCCCATAATGGGGGACTGTCTGAGCATCAGCTGGTTGGTGCTGAGCAACTGTTTTCTTTTGCATCACTTATTTTTCTTCGGTTTTATTTTCCACTGTCTTTGTGATTTTTTTTCTGCTTAAAACAAGCAAAAAACACACCACCACCACCACCAACAACAACAACAAAAAAACAACAAAAAAAAACACAAAAAAAACAAAACCAAACCACCAAACACTTAAAAAAATTAATTATTGAACTGTCTTTATCTCAACCCATGATTTTTCTCCCTTTTTGCCCTTCCATTTTCTGCCCCCGACCCCATCCCATTTTTGGGGAGGATTGAGCAAGCAGCTATGTGGGGCTTCATTGCCCACCGGGGTTAAACCACGACAACCCACAAAAGGCGAACGGAACGAATTCCCCCGTCCTTTGTAGGGGGGACCAGGATGGGGGAACCCGTGCCGGGGTGCTGCCCGCTCCCCCCAGCGAGACGGGGGGGTGAAAGGCGGCGGGGGGGGAATGGAGGAGGCAGCACAAGACTCAGTTCTGATCCACCAGATGGCGCTGAGGCACCGCAGCGCGCTCCTCTCCTTTGGGCGGGTGTGTCCACCTCTCCCCAAAGGTGTTACATGTCCTGTGTCACCTTTATCTTCAGTTAAAGCAGAACCTCAGGTGTTAAGGAGTGAGGTACAGGACTTCTCGGGGGCTTCTGGGTGTTTTTTCAGCTGGGTGGTGGCTGTGGTCATCCCCTGCTTGAAGGACACCCAGACCAGCTGAGGTGCTGTGATAGGGCTGGGTTGTCCAGGACATGATGCACACAAGCAATTAGGTGTTGATGTTGGCGGTTGGTCTGTGCCTGATGCATCAGGAACATGCAGGGCACACCAAGAATGGACATGCTCCACACTGTGGAGACCAACACCATGAGTATGAGATGGACCTGAAGTCCACATGAGTTGGATCGTCCCACTGGCACAAGGAGGTCAATGACAGGCACAAGATGTCTGCAGAGCTCTGTATATCATCTTGGGCTCCCAGGCAGCACTTCACCAGGTGGTATCTGGAAGCAGGGTGAGGGGATAGAGAGTGAAGAGTGGATGGAGAGGATGCAGTGATTTAGATGTAGCTGGAGGGAAGGGGATACATGGGAAGAGACATGCCCGTAATACTGAGCAGTTGGTTTGGGAGAGTAAGGATGCCTGCGCGGGAGATTGTGCAAATAACTGTGTACTGGACCAGGGGAACATGGACAGAGACAGAAATGTGTGGGCTAGATGATTCAGTGGTGATAGAGAAGAGGAAAAGTGAGTATCAGCCTTTGCAGAAAGGGAGAAGGATGAGGAAGAAAGAAAAGAGGAAGAAGGAAAATGTGACCAGAAGGAGAAGGCAGAAAATGTTTCCCAAAAGCAAGGGCTGATGCCAAGGCTGGGGCATGCGAAAGCTGCAGTGAGGGCAAGAGCTGTAATTTTTGAAGCAGGGCTTCCTAGAGTGCATTGGAGATGAGTGGCTGCTGTTGTCAGATCTGTCCCTCCTACCTCCCAACAACTTTATGCTGAAAGATGCTGCTTTGGCAAAAGAAAAGGTAGCTTTCTCTGAGAGGAGGTGCCAGGAGGCCAGTGTGTATATAAGGGCTGAAATACTCTTCTTTTACCCTGAAAATAGGTCCACATGCCTTGGTTGAATCTGCACTGGCACAAACTGCAACTACGAGTACTTGAGAGATCCATTTTTCATTCTCAGGAACAGGGAGTCTTTTCTTGAGAATCATAAAAACTTGAAGAGAAGGCCCAGAGATGTTACAATTGTTCTTTCTGCCAATGCTGGATTATTCTTAGAGCACATTCTTATGGCTTTATTTAGTTACATTTTAAATGGCCAATAAAACAAATTCACTGTCTAATCTGTCTTACAGAAAACTCTGCTGATATACAGCTCAAGTTTTAATTTTGCAGTTCTCACAAGCATTTCTTGTCCTCTTTGAGATGATTTGGGCCTAAGTTTGAGCAAAACAAGAACAAAATTAGCAGACTCACAGCTCTCAGTCAGTTTGAACTTTCAATATTGGCCTCACACTGCTGTTGTTTAAGTTCAGTCTGGTGCAATAACTCCAGCTGACATACAGTAATATCTGCAAAAACATTCAGTGTTACAAATACAAGCAATAGGAGTATAAGCAATAAAAAAAATCAATCATACTCTGACTCTCTTTTGCTTCTTTGGGGAATTGTCTATTATCATGGAGATTGCCATTTGCACACTATGTAATGTACCCTGGACTTTGAAAAGCCTGAGAATAAGTGGGCTTAAATTTGAATAAGTTGAGGCTGGCAATCAGAATTTGAAGAGTGCTGTGAAAAGTAAGGCCTGGGACAGAGTCTTCCTGGACTATCAGGGGGACCAGACCCAAGTTGTCTCCCTTGGTGACTTGAATGACTTATGGAAAGGGCGAGGAGTTAATCTGCCACAACAGCAGGGGACGTGCTGTAGGCCTCTGTTCCTGGAGCCACTCAGGCTTGCTGATTAAAGTATGGGGTTATTCAAGTGAGGAGTAAAATGAGAAAGGATTGTTCCTACTCTCTGAGGAATGGAGAGGAGGTTGCATGGGTGGTGGCATTTCCCAGGTGCTGTCAGTGTTCTTAGCAACATCTTTGTCATTGCACAGGGTTTGCAGAATACTGGTGTGTACAGCCCCCTCCCGCCTCTCTTACCTCCTTCCCTCTCCAGAGCACGTACCAGCAGTAACATTCTTCTGCTGAATCCCAGGGACCTCACACAAGCTTTCATCAGGGATGTGGCAGGTGACTGCATGGCTTTGTGGCCAACACACTGCTGCAGAGCCCACTGGGGATGTCCATGTCCAGTGGTCATGCCTCCCGCCTGCTAACCCTATGCCATCTCCACCACCTGATGGACGACATGTTGCTGGTTGCAGAGGAATGCAAAGACCCGCCAGTGCTGGGTCTTGTTCCAGGTTTCAAGAAAGGAGTGTGCTGTACTGGTTACAGGCTGTTTTTCATCTGCTGATCCCCTCCAAGCTACCTTGACCCCTTTTGTCCCTGCAGTCTCCAGCCCGTCTGTCTCCTAGTGCCCTCCTCTTCCTCCCCCCATACTGTTTATCCTTGGATGAACTTATTTCTGTCTGGCATTCGAACAAAGACACTTCCTTTACCTCCGTGCTTCTTTGTGCCAATGGCAGAAGAATCAAAAGCAGAGGGCTGAGATGCTTTCTGGCCTCTGGTCCATGGCACCCAGGAGCTGAAATTGAACTATTGCTGAGGATGTCTTGCTCTGACATTGACCTTTGGATGAAGCATGGGTCATTGTCCCCTGGAGATGGCCTGTGCGCAGGATGAGCAAGGCACCAGGGGTGTGCCGGGGCAGAACAGGCTCAGGACCAGCATAAAGCATCCGCAGAGACAGTGAATTCCGAGAAGTCTCTGGGGAACACGTGAGATCTGAGAAAGCAGAGGCTGATAAATTTCAGAAGCACTGATGATTTGTAGTGGTGTTTTGAGCCCAGAACTTCTACTGTTATGTCCTGCAATGTACTAAGAGTCATCTGCAAAACATTTCCGCCTAATTTAGTTCTCGGAAACAGCTGAAACACCACAATCCTGCTACTAATAACAAGCTCAAGGCAGGCCATCAGCATGGGAAAACTCAGTTCAAATGGTGCCTCCTTGGCAAAATTGTAAAGCCAGCAAGATCACAGGGAAGGCATAAATGAGAGCCACAGCTACAGGTGGCACCATGTAGAACATGCTTTGAAGTGATAGCTACAAGTCTGCTAGTTGAGCTAATGCCATCATGCTCCCTTTGTCCTTGACATCCACTAGCAATGAGTCAGTAATAGAAATTATTTAAATAAAAACCAACCAAACAACCTTTTATTAAACCATCAAAAAAAGCACATTTTCCCAAGCTGAGTCACCCCAGCATGACTGTCCCTCTGACTAATGAGGTTTTCATGCCACAGTCCCCGCCACAGCATCCCTGCTCCGCTGATCTTCCTGCTGCCTGGCTCATTACTGCTTTATTCTTTGCTGGCTTTCACGTGTAACGACAAGTGAAGCGAGGTCGAGGGAACCATCTGCCTGCACTTAACATCAAACATGGCGTGGTTTGTGGTGCTTCTTATCAGTCGGGTGAGGTACAAGGAAGGAAACAAGAGAAAGAAAATAAACCTAGTGCAAGCCTCTGTCTGGATACTCTCCGAGATGAAATGTGGCACAGCAAGTAATTTCCACAGAAGGCAGGGCAAAGTGGTATTGCTCAGTTTGCATCAGTGCAGTTCACTTCCTCCTTCTCCTACTCATTTGAGGAGAGATGCTCAGGACAGTCCTTTTCAGCAAAGCTGAACCTTTCCCTACTGTACAGACACTTCCTGCAATGAAAGTTTTATTTGTGTCTAAATTTATCAGCTTTAACTCTGTGCTGGCTTTTTCAGGGATAGGTGGTCTTGGAATAGACTGAACCAAAATTGCCTTGTCCATTCCCAAGTACGAAATAAAGGGAACTACCGTGGTTTTCAGCATTAGCAGCTTCAGAGGACCTGCTTCTGGAGAAACATTTGCATCCCTGAGGCTGCTGGCGGACATGACTGGCATGCCAGTGTTAGCAAACAGAACACATAACCATGGACATAGTTATATGTGGTGCTTTTATTTTAGCGCTGGGAAACCAGGGGTTCCGACCCAAAGCTAGCTTCGACCACTGATTCGAACTCCACTACATTTATACAATTTGGTTACGTACATATTCATTAGGGTTACAACGTATGTGTTGCATATTCATCAGATTACATCATTATTTCACAATATCAGTTGCAACCCCTTGGAACTACTCTAAGCATGCGCAGTGTCCTCTGGTGGTCGTTCAGGGGGTCTTCAGGATGAAGTAAGGAGTCTTCTTCACTTGTGAACTTTTCACCTTTTGTCACTGCACATGCACACTATTCCTATACTATAAAATCATATAAAATACTCAGGTTTCTTGGATGCACATCCTCAAGGTTTCTTGGATGCACATCCTCAGCACATCCTTTCCGTTCAAGATAAGATAAGGACTTACTGAGAACTAATAGAACTAATTTTAGTTCCCTACTCTCAAGCTAAGAGATAAAACCTTGTATACCATCTGTGAAATTTCAAGATAAGGCAAGAATCTGGGATACAGTTTACAAAAGCAAAATACAGCTAACTATAACACCAGGAGTACCCATCCTGCCTTTGAACCCTACAATGCTTTGGCCAGGTTCTAAGCCTCAGTGAACACTTGTTTGGCAAAGCAGTCTCAGTAGCTCCCAACCCCTTCCTCCCTGAGCCTTCTGCTTTCATAGAATTATAGAATCATTTTGTTTGGAAGAGATTCTTAGGATCATCAAGTCCAACCATAACCTAACTTTGGCACTAAACCATGTCCCTAAGAGCCTTCAGACACATTCCTCTGCACAGCTTCATTTCCCTCCCATCCACTCACAGCCCCAGTCTCCATCCCGCACTGTTGGGCTCAAGCTGTGAGCCAGCAGCTTCTCCCTGGCCACCACGACCCTCCCAACCGCAGCTGCTGCTGCAGGAGAGAACTGTCCCAGCAGTGGGCAGGGCTGCAGGCAGGGGGACTAGGACAGCCCTGAGGACCGCCAGGAGCGTCAAAGGGACTGTGAGAGGCAGGTGATGACAGAGAGATGTAGAAAGTAGGGCCGGGCTGTGAGATGGGCAGAGACAATGGGTACAGAGGTGTCTGATGGCTGTGGAATGAGGGGCACAGGGAGGAGTGGGGGCTGCTGAGAGCCCTTGGCATAGGCAGCCCTCACAGTGATGTTTGCTGCCTTCTCAGGAACCCAAAAGTCCTTTTACTTGAATGGGTTTGGTACATGTTGTTTTTGCATAACAAATTCTCCCAAATGAGCTCTTAGGGTATTTCCTGTAAGACCTGAGCGTGGTGGGCTGAGTGTCCTTTAACAAGACCCACTTTTGAAGGGATAAGATGTACTTTCAACTAATTGCCTGTGTGCTCAGAGTTGCTCCTCGTTTCTCAACTCCTTCAGCTATGGCCTTATCAGAAGGGCAGAAGTACTTGCTAGATCTTTCAAGGAAATAACACAAAGAATGAGCTGACATTGTTGCCATCCACAGAGAACAATCTATTTAAAATAATAGTGTTAAAGGCCCCAGTTACTAATTACACCGTATCAGTTGGTGGATATGAGTTTTCTGAAGCAGCAGCATATGTAGAGCTATTGCTTATACCAAATCCACAGCATGAAGCATTGGTATGAATATTAGGTTAGTGTGTGAAATATATGTCTGAAGGTTGTCAGCAGCTACTGAAAGTATGGTTTTTTTGACGACAGATAAATCTTAATGTTCTTTTCCTCCACCTTTTCCCCTAGGCAGGGAAAGCATCAGTAGCAATGAAGTGTACAGGTGCTGGGGGGTGCCTCAAGTGGCAGTAAATCTTGACTAGTGCAAAAGAGATGGCTGGTTACTGTGTGTGCTAAATAAACCCAGCATTTCATAAATGAGTCTTTGTCCTTGACTGATTTAACAGTAATTTTCACACAAACAAGAAGTGAGCATCTTCCGCTAGCCTGCCGTGCAATCCCAGGCACTTCTCTTCGTGCAATCCCAGGCCTGTTAAGGTCACCAAGCTGCTGGATACTATGTCTCACACCCTTCACAGGAGCTGTGGCTGTTTACCTGTGGAAAGGCTCCTGCAGGGCTTGGAGGGGCCGCATTCCCCAGCTGCTGGTGCATCACCTACCACCTCCCCAAGGGCTGATTTGGTGGGGTGAGGGAAGGGTGGCTCTGGCTCCTGAGACCTGAGAGAGGCTAATGTGGGGTTTTTCCTTCCCCAAGGGAATGAGGGAGAAGATAATGTGGGGTGAAGAGAGATGCACCCTAACAGTCACTGGAAAGCCCAGCTCCTGCCCGCTTAAGGCCAATCCTCATCCTCAACACCCCTCAAATATGTGCTTCCCCATCCCGCCCCATGCTCCTACCTCCCTGCTGCCTGCGACAGAAGTGAATTTGTCAGCGCAGCTTTGAGCCAGCTCTGTCATTTCTGAAGCTGCTGATAAATGTTTCTTACTGAATAGATGTGCTTATCAAAGCAAAAACCATTACCTGGATCCCCAAGAGCCAGGAGACACAGGCACAGTTTAAAGTCCACTGGCTTGTGAGTGACATACTTCGCACCTCTGAAGAATGTGGCTCTGGGCTTATTTCTGAAACCAGAAAGCTCAAAGGAATATTTTCTACAGCATCATGTTGTTGAAACTGTCACATGTCCCCCCTCTCCCCTCCAAGTCTTTGCTAATTCTCTTTCATTCTGCTGATGAAAATCATTACTCAAAATACAGTTTAAAAAAATCCTAAACAGATGAATAGAAGAAAAAAAACTACCCATGACATCAGCAAAACAGGTACTAATAGACAGATATCAAAGGGATACTGCCTTCAGCTACACACTTGAAATACTGCTGACGTCAATCTGGGGCACATTTTAGCCTCCTATGCTTTGCATTTAGGAAGCTGAAGTACATTGCATATAATTGGTTCCACCTACATACAATTTGTTGAGGAGAAAAGCAACAAGATGCAGGTTCTCACTACGACTGTAGGCACAAAGCATATTCCTGACACCCCAGCAGCTTCCCTGCAGAGCGCCCTCAGATGAGCACCCACAGGGAAGTGCTGGTAGGAGTCGCCACAACCCCCAGCCACCACTCCCTGGTCCTTCCACAGCTGAACCACAGACAGGGGCTGACTTGAGTATGTGCACAGGAGGGACCATGGTCCTGTACCCACATACCACATACAGCAGATGATGAGGGGACACAACATTTTTCCAGGGCCTGTAGTCACAGGACAAGGGGCAACAGTTTTAAACGGAAAGAGATTTCAGTATAGACTGGACATAAGGAAGAAATATTTCACTATGGGGATGACGAGGCACAGGAACAGGCTGCCCAAAGAAGCTGTGGATGCCCCATCCCTGGAAGTGTTCAAGGTCAGCTTGAGTGGGGCTTTGAGCAACCTGGTCTAATGGAAGATGACCCTGTCCATGGCCTGTAATGGTCTAGATGATCTTCAAAGGTCTCTTCCAAACCAGACCATCCTGCAATCCTATGAACTTTCACTTGCATTTTCAGCCCAGGAGCTGAGTGGGTGCGATCCTGGACACTACACATTGCACAAGAAAACGTTGATATTAAGTGAGTTTTTCCTCACAGATGTTCCAGCGCTGATGGCACTGACACACTGCCTCAGCCGTGTGCCCCAAAGCAATAATGATGGACACAGGATGAAGGAGGTGACAAGCCGAGGGCACTTCAGCGCTTGGATCCGAGGCTCCTGTGACTCAGCTGACAGCATTAGTGATATGGAGAAAATATGTTGAAGGCCCTTTCTATGAAACATGTGACTTCTGGCTTGATCACTTTAATCTGAAAACAGGTTAATTGGAATAAATAATATTGCTTCAGTTTTTATAGCTGCACTAATGCTATCCCAGCAGGCAGGTCAGGTTCTCATGTGGGCAGACAGGAGCATGCTGCTCTTCTGGTGGAGAGCAGCAGAGACTCCTTCATGGCAAGAGCTTTCCAGCAAGAGGCTTCACACCGGCAGGGAGCTGGCAAAAGCTCTGGCTTGCTGGTGCCCCCACCCTCCCAGAAGGACGGTGTCTAAATGTTTTCATACTCCTCTGGCACACTTCAAAGTCTCCCCCTGGGTCCTCCAGCAAATTGATGTATCAGGAGTTATTGGCCCACTCTTGCTATGCTATCTTCTATTCCCCGTGTGGAGATGGTAATGCCAGAGGTTTTCATAAAAACATTCATGCTTAACCGCACATTTTGAAGAAGCAAATGCCCACTTCTCTGATGTGGTCTCACCAGAATCATTCCCCCAGGGAGGTGGGGAATGATGAAGTGGGCTGTAGAGAGGCAGAGTGAGGACTTTCTGTTTTCCCACTGCTGTGCTGCTCCTACAATTGACTTGTAGTGGAATATTCCACTCAAGTTGTCTCATTTTAAGGTGCTCCTCCTCTTCCTTCTTTCCATTTGCTGTTTTTCCCAAGCAGAGGAGCCCCAGAGCCTCTCCAGCCTCCCAACAGCAAGAGTCTTTCTTGGAGGAGACATTACTGGGGTGACTCAGGGCATCCCCAGAGAGTACCTGGACTGAACTGACAGACTTTAGTGTTTGCTGGTTGTTTCTCCAAGTTATTCTGTGATCACCCTCAAAAAAACCCACAGTGGCCTGTGGTTGCCCTGCAGCCATCAGGTCTTATGGCACTTATGCCAGCAGAGCTTCTCCTTGCCCCCATGCTCCCCTTCCACGCACCGCAGAGGGGTGAGCACCCCTCCACCCTTCACATGCTTCAGCTCTGCACAGCCAGCTGAAGAGCAGGAGAACAAAGGACAGTCCCAAACCAGCCACTGAATCAGATGAACCCTTTGCTCTGTAGGGATCTTGAATGACAACTGATTTCAGGCTCTTGCAGGCCCACAGAGAAAAGGCTGTGAGTGCAATGTACTATGGTGCTGATTCTTCACACACACCAGGAGCTCCTGACCTTTGCTGAAGGCAGCAGGTGGTACAGGTAGGTTGGACCTTTGTAAATCAGATCTTTTACCATTCAACTGTACCTAAAGGGAAGCTGGCCTATATCTGAAGACAGCAGGCAGAAGAGGGAGGGATGAAATTACATTTGTGCTCAATCTGACCTACTAAACCAAACAGCCTAAAGCAAGGGTTGCAATGTAATATCTTTGTCTCCTACAGACTAGGATTTAAAAAAAAGATGGTTTTGAAAACCTTCCTGCACATCCTGCTGAATCTTTTACTTGTCTGTGCCTTAAAATAAATGTGTTGTTTTAGCTAACCCGAGCTGGGTCTGTCTGTCTCTTTGGGGAGATTCTAGCTGACCCTCTGGAAGGACATGTTACCTCTGCCCTCTCTGTCGGGGAACACGAACACGCTTGTCCAGATGAGAGCTTGGCTACCAAGCCATGGGCCCAGGGCAGCAGCTGCGGCTCTGTGGAGCCATAGCGAGATGCTGAATACATGCCCAGTTGCAGCCGGCCCTGGCTGCCCGGTGTTGGGCTCCTCAGGGCTCCCGCAGCTGCAGGCAGCAGCTCCTGCTCCCCCACGGGCTCTCATCGCCCCACTGCCACATCTGGGTGTCACGGCTGGCTGTCACTCATTCTTTAATTACATCTCTCACATGATATACATGATATACCTGACATAAGGTTGGATCAAGTAAGCCAGCAGAAAATGCTGCAGAGAGCAACTGACCCAAAGCTGCCGACTCTTTTCAAGGCTCCTGTCTCCAACATCCAAGGTGATGCCCACATCCAGGAATGGCTTAGTGCACACCAAGGCACCAGCCAGGGGCTGAACTGGGACACAGGGTAACAAATAACGCAGCACACAGGTGGCAATTGAGAAAGTGGGAACCTTCTCATGCCCAAGCAGTGTTGTCCTCTCAGCCAGAGGGACAGGGATCCTGTTCCTGGTCTCTTTATGTAGTTTGTACATGATAGGCCTGCGTAGAAACAAATCTGAAAGGGAGGCAATGGTTGTCTTTGACACTGCTCCCTGCCAAAAGCTCTGGAAAGGCTCTGGGAAATGGAGTAGGAGCACTTTGAGATGGAGACCCTCTTCACACCCACCTGCAAGGACTTTTCATTCAATTACAGACCAAGCACGTCTCTGTTCAAGTTTTGGTATCCCTGTCAGAACTGCATACAAGCAGTTTTTAGCATTTTCAGTGCAACCTGATTCTCACAGGGGCCCTAACTACCAGGGGAAAATACAGCTGGCAGCTGCTATGCGTTCAACACTGCCCATATGGTTCATCGCAGCCAAGAGGCCTTTTCTTGCATTCTTTCTAGTATTTCTACATTGAATAACAGAATTAACGATCTTTGTATTCTAGCAATTTGTAAAGCATAAATCAATTAACTATGAGATTGGTTAACCACACAGACTTGAGACATCGTGGTGCTAGTGTGTCTGTCTGCTCAAGAGACCGCTGTATTGTTGCCTGGGGAACTTCTCCTCCCCCTGGTACTTCCTTGCAGTCATTGATTTTCTAGAATTATTTTCCAGAAGAACAGGTTATATTTTTCAGAGTTAAAAAAGAGAGGGAAGGTCCATTTTGCTAACAGCAGCACAAAATCCTCAGTTGGCTGGGGAGAGATGAAGAGCCCTGGTCCCCAGTCTCTGCGGCACCGAGTCCCCCTCGTCCTCGCCGATGGCAGCGAGCTGACCAACTGCTTGTCTTTCCCTTGCCTTAGTCTGACATACTTGAGGGGCTGACACAAGCCCATCACCAAGCCGGCTGGTGTAAACCATGCTGGGAGGCATCAGACATGGCGAGTGAGGATTCATGACTGGAAGCCCAAGTCACTGCCTACTCCAGACAAGCAAACTGTGGCAGAGGGGGTGAATAATTCATATTAAGTGGAAATATATTCATGGATGCAACTGCAAAACCCTTTACATGGTTTTGTCATCAGCTCTAAAAATAAGTCGCTGCCTACTCAAGTTCTTTCTGCCTTTGTTGACAGCTGAAATATTTGTGGGACTTTAATGCACACGTATAACCTCAAAGCAGGAAGCACAGTTTAAGGGGTTAGAGGAGCACCTGAAGAAACACAAACGCTGGACTGACTCTGCCATTTCGGACGGCTGCCCAGCGCAGTGGGAGGGAAGAGGAGCCGCCTCTGGGCTCTGTGCAGAGCTGCAGCAGGGCAGCACATCCCCAGGGCTGCCCCACAGCGGGCGGGCTGGGCTCGGCCTAGGCACCGCACCTGGCTGCAGCTGCTGAGCTTAACTTCAAGGGTGTTGTCCACAGCAGAGGGCTCGGAGGTGGAATCAGCTGCACACTCCTGGAATATTCGCTTACATCAAGAGTATGTCCTAGTTTAGGATGTTTATATAATAAGAGAGCTACGCACCAGCAACCTGATCTAGTGGAAGATGACCCTGTCCATGGCCTACCATGATCTAGACATCTTCAAAGGTCTCTTCCAACCCAAACCATTCTGTAATCCTATGAACTTTCACTTGCTAGGCAGATTGACCAGAACTAAGGTCCTAGGAGTGGTACCAGGGTTAATATTTTCATATCATACCTGGGATCAAACCATCCTGCCATTATTTAACCCTGCCCCACCTCTGACCAGCCTCCCTGTGCCGAGGTTTGAGAGCCCCTAATGGAAGCTTCTCAGAAAAGACTCAGTGTAAACATAATGAAGGACTATAAATAATCAGTAAAAATAAGCACTGACGTGTGTTTTGATAAAGCTATTGGAGGAAGAATTTTCTTTTTTAATGAAAAATACAAACTAGGATGGAAATAAAATGAGATTCAGCCTAAAAATAAAGGTGTAGTTCCCTCTGTATAGGGGAAGTGCTGTGATAATTAATTATTTGAAGAGCTTAGGAGGGCAATGATGTTAAAGAGACATACCTGGGATTTGGGACAAGGTCACTGGCACTTGGCAGGGAGCTGGTTTTACCATCTTCAGCCCTCAGAGTTGGTTTTCGCTCCCTAATACCTCAAAAAAAATTATGAAAATTTTTAAATAAACAACTAGTGGAAAAAATAATTAGTGGTTTTCTCCTTTACCCATTCACCAGCATGTATAAAGTGTGGAGAAACTTGATGACCTTTGAGACTCCTGCACCTTGCTCACGTTTTGTTCAAAAGTTGCTGTAGAAACAGCATAGAGGGAAGGCTGCAGGTGAGGCACAAATTTCAGGGGAAGCTTTTCCACACTACAGTGTCCCAGGTGAGGAAAGCTGCCCTGCAGTGAGGAGGAGCTGCTGGGTGCAGAGGATGAGGAGAGGATCCCATGGAGCCCAGCGGAGTAACAGCTGGCACCCCAGCACATCACCGGCTGCCGAGAGCCCAAATTCTGCTCCTCTCCAAAGCAAACACAACCTGTCTGCTTGGCTTGTCAAACTCCTGGGTTAGGCACCTCCTGCCAACCTGTCTGTCATTGTTGATCTGGATTTTGCTCTTGCTTCTATGGTGAATGTCAGAGGCAAACAGCTCCACCTCTAGTTTCCCAGCCTTCCAAGCTCCAGGAAATGTACTTCTGCATTGTTTCTAAAACTCTTCCTTGAGAGTTTGTTTCTGAGGTTTTTTGTGCTGTTGCCAAGCTGTTCACCTCCCCTAGGTGTGGACAGGAGCTGATATTTTGACGTGGCTGGCAGCAGCAGGAATGAAGGGAGGTGGATCCTGAGCCCCAGCAGTCAACCAGGGATCCATGGGCAGGAATGTCGAATAGCCACAGCCCCCTTAGACCTCCCGGTTTATCCGACCTGTTAGCAAGAACAGTAACGCCAACCATCAGGTTTTCCATCATTTAGGGATTTTCGATCCACTGGCGACGAAGCTTTTCCTGTCGTCCTAGGTTAGGTCCCCCCCAAGCTGCGAGACTCGATAGCGGGGGCAGGCTGTCACCCCGGGCCCCCGGGGAGCTGCTGGCTGGCAGGGAGGGTCTGGTACAGCAGAGGCCAAGGACCAGAAGCCTCCTGACCATCCCCTGAGCCTTGATGACAGATGTCACTTACCAGACAGCATCAGTGCTCCCCAGCATCAATCTCTGCGCAGCCTGGCTTTTGGCACATGTATTTTCCCTTTGGAAACACAGAAGATGAGAGTGTGATCTAGGAAAGAGACAATTTTCTAAACAGAAGCAGCTGCTTCCTCTCCCCACAGGATTTCAAGCAATAAATACGTACTGTCTGCATCCTTTGCATTGCGTCTTGTCAAAACCACTATAAAGTACAGCTATGAATCCCCAAATGACATCCACTTAACATGTAATTTTAAAATCTAAAAATTGGTGTGTTGAGGCTTTCTGACTTGGAGGAAGTTTCCAACATTTGCATGTTTGTTCTCAGCTGGAATAGAGAGGAAATAAAATTCGAATATCAAAAAGTTCTGCAAGCTGGTAACATCCCTTTTGGTCAGGGCAACAACCACCAAAGGCTGTTAAAGGTAGGACCAACGTCCAACATCTTCATCCTACCTACAAATTAGAAAATGTTGTGTGCTTGTCTCTGCTTGAATTAATAGTAGGTAATTAGCACATCCCCACAGTAATGCTGCACAGGCACCAGCTGGAGCGATAAATTACAGCTGGGGAGCTGATTTCCCAAAGAAGCCATGGCAGCACCAGCACGGGCTGGGGCTGGAGCCTGGCCAAGCAAGGAAGAAACACTACTGCCATTGGCTATGGGGAAATAACAAGCGCGATTTTCAGTAACTCTTTATAGAAAAAACCAACAAGATATTTTAATCTTTCAACGTAATTGGAATGAGTCCTCTTGACTTTGCCAGAGACTGTTCCTAGATGTTTAACAGCTTAAAGTGAATGGGTTTTGCCATAACTTTGGGTGATTATAACCGAATGTCGCTTTATTTATTCATCAATAGAGATTTGTCAGGGGAAGAATACCACATTTTGAATTATCACTGGAGAGAGAGGGGCTGACAACTGTGTTCAGGTTTTTAGTACCTAATTAGCAGCATGCTGGAATCGCACCTCCTCTAATTACTCCTGATTAGAGCCTCATGCCGTTTTGTAAAGAATTAGCACGATGTTTATAAAGCCCTTCCTCAAGAGTTCGTTTCTGAGGGTTTTTGTGTTGCTGCCAATCTGTTTGCCTCCCTTGGTGGGAGACAAGAGCTGATATTTTGATGAGGAAAAGGGAGGTGGGGTGCTGGGGAGATGCGCCCCCCCAAGGCATCAGGTAGCAGCTGGAGGGGCAGCTGCTGCCTTGGGCAGGAGCAGCAGCGTGCCCGGAGCAACCTCCGCCTGGCAGCAACTGGGAAAACTCCATCTCTCTTCATCAAAAAACAGTGTGCCGAACAGGAACATTGTTTGAATGAATGGCAACAACTCACTCCTCATCAGAAACACAAAAAGAACAACTTTTCAGGGGCTCATCCTGCATCTGCTCATTACTTGTTGACAGAAAACCAGAAATTCTAAGTGTTGGTTGAGCTCGCTTCATTACACAGAAAGCAGTCCTCCAGCAAGCTCAGTTTGTTGTTGCAGAGGAGATGAGACAGGCCTGCAGTTAAACCCAGCAGCAGTATGATGGCCGTACACAGTAAAGCTGTTGTAACACAGCTTGTTTTAGCACAGTTTGTCCTCCTTGCCTTATCTGGCACCTGTGTCACGGGTGATGCTGTTTGGACAAGCTGCCCTGGCCTGAGGCTGGGGATCGCAGCAGGACAGCCGAAGCACCGCACCCCTGGCTGCCTCCCCAGAACCACTCCCCAGTGCCCACAGCCTCCGTCACTATGGCTTAATTACAGCACCAGGAAACCCCAGCGCCCCTGCTGTGCAGGACAAAACATGAAAATGGCAATTCACTACATGGAGCTGAGAACAAGAAATCCCACAGCAGATGGAATCCCCATCACCACCACAGGAGGAAAAACAATAAAGGAATTAGAAATACTACTGAACCAATCTCATCACACACACACAAAGTAATTTCCATCACTGTCATGGTGGATACAAATATAAATCTGAGCTCAACAGTAGTGAATCACAGAATAGTTTGGGTTGGAAGGGACCTTCAAAGGTCATCTAGTCCAACCCCCTGCCATGAGCAGGGACATCTTCAACTAGATCAGGTTGCTCAGAGCCCCATCCAGCCTGGTCTGGAATGTCTCCAGGGATGGGGCACCTACCACCTCTCTGGGCAACCTGGGCCAGTGTTTCACCACCCCCTTTGTAAAAAATTCCTTCCTCACGTCTCGCCACCTCAAATGCCTCCTATTTGAGCATTTAATATCCTTCATAGCTAATGACTGCTGTGGCTGAACTTCCACAGCGTACATGGCCCCAGCCCCAGTGGACTCATGCATTGTAAACAGGTGGTAATAACCTGGTTCCCCCTACAATCTCAGGATAATGCAGTAACTCACCAGAAAATATAAATGGATATGAGCAGTGCAAATTTAAAATTAGAAAATGAGAAAAATTATGATATTATTAGCAGCAGATACAGTACATCAGATGATTTCACAGGTGAGTTTCAAGGATAATTTTGCTTAGGAAGGAGATAATGAAGTCATCTTGCCAATGCTTTTAGTTTACAAATGACTAAATTTTAAGCAGAGTACTCATATTACGCATAAATGGAGGTGAAGGAAAACGTGTTGTGACTTTGTTAGAAGTTGTCCAAGCCAGGGTGCAGCTAGAGATGAGCAGCAGACCACTGACAGGTAGGAAGACCTGGAACTAAAGCATGTAGCTTTTGTGTAGCACAACAAAAACACTGCACATGGGAGAGGGTTTCCAGGTTAAAAACAGAGTAATTGGCAGTGTCCCCTCAGTGCTACTCAGACCCTGGTGAATGGTGACCCCATGTTACATGGACTGCCTTGAGTCTGTGAATCTGCAGGTCTCAAAGGTGGGACTCATGAGTCACAAGCCAAATACTGGGCTTGTGGGTTAGACTTGAATCTGCAGCAGAAGCATCCTGCTGCTGAGCCTGGGCAGGGCCATGCACTTCCAGTCTGAATACAGAGGGAATAAGTCTCAGATTGATCCCAGAGGAGGAGAGACAGAACAAGAAGAGAGCGGGACTAGAGCTGGTGGGACGAGTTGGGCTGGGAGTTGAGGCTGGGGAAAGCAGAGGGAAGAATGGAGAGCAGAACAATATGGGTGCAGACATCTGCCCTGAGATGCAGGTAGAATGTGGTGGTAGGGAGCAGGTCATATGGAAAATGAGACACACACACACAGAAACTGGGACCAGAGTCAAGGGTAAAGGCAAACATGGGGAAGGAGAGACTAATCAGATGGGATGAGAGGAAATTGCTGGTTCAGGCTGACCATATGTGAGGTGGCAGCAGGAGAGAAGGGTACTGAGTTCAAGTAAGTAGCCTAGTTAGAAATGCCAGCAAGAGGCATCTTAAATGAGGCATCATGTACCACTCAGAGGTGTGCCACAGGAGCAGCTGGATGAAATTTCTAGCTCTGTGATACACAAGAGGTTACATTTACTTTGGTTTTCAAACATGGAAAATGGAAGCCAGGCTATTCTCTATGGTACATGGTGGGTGGATGAGAGATAATCATCATAAACTAAAGAGAGAGAAGTTCAGGCTCACAAGGAGAAACTTGCACAACAAGGACAATCAAGCAGTGGTGCAGGTTGTGAGGCTGTGAAGTCTCTTCCTTGGGTGTTTACAAGACCCAAATGGAGAAAGCCCTGAGCAATCTGTTCTGGCCACAGCTTTCAGAAGGGAATAGATCCTGGTCTTTCACTAACCAACCATCTAATTCCCCAGCATTAAAAGCAAACAAGAGGATGGCATGGGAAAGCAATTAAAAAAACTTGCCATGGGCAGGTGTGAGAAAACGGAGGATTAAATCGGAAACAATCTCCTCCAGCCTGTGGAGTCAGAAGCTCACTCCAAGGTCACTTATTTCCTTCAAAAAGTCTCTGTGAAGCCCACTTGCTATCTCACTAATTTCTTTTCATACCAAACTGTTCGGGAGATAACCATTCTATCTCTTGCTCTGTTAGCTCAAATGACAGTTTTTTAAGACAGATCCAAAGTTTCCAGTCCTTCTAGATACTGATAAATTACCAGCACAAGAAAACACTTCAGCTTCTTCCTGTTGCCCTTCATTAAAATCCAGGAAGCTACAAACTCCAGTGAATATTATCAACTTTGTAAAGTCAAGCACGCAAAGGGTAGAAATGGGAGGAACGCTATCTTAATCCAGACTTCTGGTACATACAATTTAATACCCAAATGCTGAAGCCACAGTGAAGATTGAACAAGCACAGCAGCCTCAGATATTTACATTGTCTTAAAGCCTCATGACTACCCAGTGGCCTGGTGGGCTAAGGGCTCCTCCAGTTGGGATCTCCTGCCGCCGAAGAGTTCACATAGCAAAGTTATGCCTGAGTCCTAAAATCTGAGCTACCCATAAACCTGTCCAATGACCTGGTGGACAAGGAAACTGATTGCTCTGCAGCTGTTTCAACACAAATTGCTGAATGACATTCCCACAAAGCATTTCAGTTTTCACAACTCACTGATTTCTCACAAAATTATCTCTGCTGGAAAATCCCTACTCAGTTGTAGCTCTGGAGACACAAGTGCACAAATACAACAGGAGCTGACCCTCTTCAGAAAACGCTGTACCCCACTAGTGCATTTTACCGTGGCCCTTGGCAGTCTGTTGACTCCATTCTGTTGGGGGGTTGTGGAGTCTCCTTCTCTGGAGACATTCAAAACCCGCCTGGACACATCCCTGTGTAACCTCATCTAGGTGTTCCTGCTCTGGCAGGGGGATTGGACTAGATGATCTTTTGAGGTCCCTTCCAATCCCTGACATTCTGTGATTCTGTGACTCTGATCAGAGAGAGAAGGACAGGATTTGAGAAAGTTGAGGTACATTCCATTGGCACTCTGAAGATCAGGAGCAGAGCAATGGATCCAAGCCAGTATCTCACTGGAAGCTCATAGAGGGCTCAGAGCACCAGGGTGTTATGTTTATTGTGACGAGTGTAGCTTAGTTCCAGCACACTGGAACTTCTCCAAAGCTCCCTCCTGTAATCCCGGTGCTTGCCCAAGAAAATTGCTGGATTTCATTTCTGACATAGAAACGTGTTTCGACAGAACTAGATTCTCTTTCCCCACAAAGCTGCTCAGGCAGCCCTGCTTTTAAAAGCGTGTATCACTGACATGAGTGTAACTACTTTTCCTCACAACAGCACTCTAAACCAAAAAATCCCTAATACACCATTAGTCATTAGTAAAACTCCTGATGATGATCAGATACTTAGCACATATCATGTGTGGCGTTGCTTCGGGAGGACTGGTTTAATGAGAGTGTGTGAATTCTGCAGCAGTGCAATGTTCCTCCTCCGACATGGCAGCCAGAGCTGCAGATGGAGCCCAGGCAAGGGGGCATCTCAGTGGAACCCCTGCCCTCTCCGGTCGGCATCACCTGGGAGTCACTGCAGGTTAGTCCCAGGGGGACCTTCAATTGCATTTTCATGAAAGCATGAGTTTGGATAAATCTGTTCCATAACCATAGTGCTTCAGTTTGTCTTGTTCTTGAGTGATATAGAATCACAGAATCATTCTGGTTGGAAGAGACCCTCAAGATCACTGGGTCCAACCATAACCTAACCTAACTCTAGCACTAAACCATGTCCCCAAGGACCTCGTCTATGCGCTTTTAAACACCTCCAGGGATGGTGACTCCACCACTTCCCTGGGCACCTTGTTCCACAACCCTTTCTATGAAGAATTTTTTCCTAATATCCAATATGAGGCAACACTAGTCACAGTTAGTATGAGCACACATGTTACATACAGCAGCCAGTATTCCTCTTTGCTTACCAGTTCTAACCCAGCAACACGAACACCAGGTTCAGTTTTTATTCTCAGAGCTCTTTGAGCACAAGACAGACATAAGGGAAAGACCAATATTTACATCCAGCAACCAAAGCAGGATTTACAAAACAAAAATCCCAATCCTTTCAGCTAGCTGGCCATTCTGCAGCTCAGAATTGCACTTTATTAAATCAGGATCACCATAAATGTTTATTTCAGTATTTTATGAGAGACATACACAGTTTCACGGAATTACATGTATATATTTACACAAATTTGTAATTTAGTTGATTAGGTTTCATAGAAGAGAGCTTTTCTTCTCAAACAGTATGTATGCTTTTCAAAACAAAAAAAAACCCTACGGTCAACAGTATAAGAAAACAGAATAAGCAGAGTTCTCCAAGTATTATTAATTCTGTTTCAAATATTTAAAAGTCTACATGTAATGAGAGCTATTAGTGAACTGTGAGCAAACTAATCATAACTAAGCCTGACTGAATTAATCAACTCAGTTTTAGTTCAAAACTCATTCATTTGAGTTTATAAAGGAAAACAAATTTACTGTGAATGTTTTCTGCAAGTCCCAAATGGTATCTGAAGGAGACCAGATGAAATTTTGGTGAAAGATTTGTGCAATTAACTAAGTGCAGTAAAGTTATAAGCAAAGCCTGTTTTCAAAAGACTATTTAAAGAAGACGGAGCTTCTCTCCCACACTTGGTACGTGAAAGCTCTGCTGTTGGTGTTAGTATTTTTGTATGAATAGCATTAATCATCCATAAACACAAATCTGGGCTTATACAGGTTTGACTATGCTATGCTGTTACACCACACTTAGAACATTCCTAAGGCTTTGACCATTGCTATTACTGGCTCCAGTAATTTTTTAAAAAAAATAGAATTTATTAATGTAAAAATTTATTTACAATTATATGGAACTGTAGTTTTTCACCACCATCCACAAGATGTATTCTTTACCTTATGTGAAGCTACTGAAAACTTCTATTAATAAATCAGGGCAAAATTGTCAACACTATGTAAAAAGTTAGGCCTCCAACTCTATATTAGGCATCTACATTATAATGACCCTTACAAAGACATTGAGATTATGTAGCTCCTTGTCATTTTAGGGGAATTTTACTAATGACACTGAAAAAATATTCAGATGACAAGTGGAATTTTAAAACACATTGAGATTAGCTTCAGGCACTTGCATTTCAAAAGTTTTTGTTTTTAAATAAATACCCTGTTTTCCAGTATATAAGTAGCATCTTGAAAGCATCCATATTTAGATACTGCAGAGTGTAAGCATTTGCATGTCTACATTCAGCTTACATTTGCACGAGTATGTCAAAATGTTTTTTAGTTCCTCCTCACGCTTTAGGAGAAACATTCAAGAACTGACAGATTTGTGGAAAAAACCCTGAAGTTGGCCATTAGCAAGAGTCAGTGATTTACATATAATTATCTAGACATCCACAAAAGACCAATCTGCCCAATAAATGGAATGCTAATGCGACAGCTGACTTCTAATCTCCACATCTTCCTTACTATAATTAAGGAAATAACAGCAATAATGGGAAACCAGCATTGATACAAGGAGACTTGGAACTTCACTCAATAATCTATGAGAAGTATTTCAGTAAATTATTAATCACAAAACATCAAACTAATTTTCAACGAAAAACATCTCCAGCCTCAAAATTTATGTAGATCTTGCTTACAGAATGGGAAAAATGCTTCACTACTTTTAATTTCAGCAGATAATATGTTTGCATTGAATCAGCACCTCAAAGACAATGCTCAGGGAGAACTATTGCCTCTTGAGGGTCCATATGCTCTTATGGAGCACCTGGAAGGTTTGTTCTCTCAGATATTCCAGACCCCAAACTTTCAGCACTCTGTGCTTCTCCAGAAATTACTATGGATCTTGCACTATGCTGTCTTTGGTCCTTACTGACAAAGGTATTTAAAATACATAACTCCTATTAAATCTAATAATTAATTGGATTTTAGTTATTTCTCTGCATGCTGACCCTTACTATCTGATCCAGCCCCTGAGGGAACTAAACAGAAAATCCAGTGCTGATCTCAGTACTTGGGTAAATAGCTATGAAATATCAGGAAGTTTTCTGTCCATGCCCTGCCAGCGATGGAAATTGGAGTCCGATCATGCTTTAACGAGATAATCTTCATGTGCAGATGCTAGATGCCCCTCAGCTAGAAACCACCAAACAAGTTAGAACAAGAATGACTTTAACATAGAAAACCACCAAGGATACACATAAGTCCTAGAAGCTGCTGAACCTGTTGCACACAAGTGGAAGAGCAAGTAACCAGCTTATGTAGCCTTTCTACCCAGTCTTACCTCTAATTTTGCAAGGAATGATCTACAGGATAGAATTTTTATGTGCACTTCATGTAGAGGGCACAGTAACAAATTCAACAGTGGCCGCAATGCTGGACCATAGCAGAGTAAGTGGCAGGGAGGGCTCCTTGGGTGAAGATTTCACAGAATCACAGAGTGGTTGGGGTTGGAAGGGACCTTGAAAATCATCTAATTCAATCCACCTGCTAAAGCAAGTTCACCCAGAGCCGATTGCACAGGAATGTGTCCAGGCAGGTTTTGAACATCTCCAGAGAAGGAGACTCCACAACTTCTTTGAGCAGCCTTTTCCAGAGCTCTGGCACCCTCAAGGTAAAGAAGTTTTATCTCATATTCAGATGGAACCTCCTGTGCTTCAGTCTGTGCCCATTGTCCCTTATTCTATCACTGGGCACCACTGAAAGGAGTCTGGTCCTGTCCTCTTGACATCCACCCTTGAGATATTTATAAACATTGATGAGATCCCCTCTCAGGCTTCTCTTCTCCAGGCTGAACAGACCCAGCTCTCTCTGTCTCTCCTCATAAGAAGGATGCTCCAGGCCCCTGATCATCTTTGTAGCTCTCCACTGAACTCCCTCCAGTAACTCCTTGTCCTTCTTAAACTGGGGGGCCCAGAACTGGACACAGTACTCCATATGTGGCCTCACCAGGGCAGAGTAGAGGGAGACACGTGCATTTTCTTCAAGGGAAACACTGAATTGGGATAGGACTATTCCAGACTCCAGAGAATGACACTCAGCATCCCCATACACCCACGAGTTTGCTTTATTTTTGGGGTGGACACACATGGCAGCTGTATTTTCACATTATTCCTTCTCAATTTCCAAAATTTAAGTTGATATTTATGCACTTAAATACTCATGCGCTGTAACTATTGTAACAGGTGTGTTCTTTACGGAAGTCTTCTGTTGAATGAACAGCTGTGTTTTCTGCTGTATCTGGATGTATCCGACATACAGCATAAACACCAGGAGATACCATTTTTTGGACACACACGCTGACAGTGCAGGCTGATAATCTGTGTCATACGGACTGGCCCTTCCAGCCTGCACAAACAGCTGCCCTTTTTTTTCCCTTCCAGTCTGGTAGGACAGTCAAGGCTTTTTTCATCTCACTCTAATCCTTATTAATAAGCTTTCAGTATGCTAGTTAGTTTTATAAGTTACCAAATTCGGCCAAAATCAGTGTTTCACTGCCTTATATTCTTTAACAATTACTATTACTCACTGAGGCACAAAATTATCATGCACTATAATTTTTGTAAATGCCTACGTTATTTTTTAACCTTTTTTTTCCCCCGAAATACCTTCTTAATAAAGACAGACAAAGAAAAGTTTAGGAACTCTAGTCACTTTTGTCTTGTTTCTCCTCTGGTGAATTAGGAATTTTCCTGCATGCAATATATAGAAAAAAAGAGGTTAACTGGTGTTGCGATCTATGTGTGGAACATACTTCTTGATCTCAACCTGTAGGCCTCCCCCTAAGACTCTGCTATTCAGAAAAAGTCACCAGAATTTTACTGCAAAGAAAGGTGAGTGAAGACACAGACTATGCATATCAAAATTGTATTTTCAATATTGTCTTTTATAAAAAAAAATGGAATGAAAAGGTGCAGTGGCCAATCTCGGAGCCTTGCACATGCATAGAGTCCTGCTGAATGCAGTTTTTCCCCAGATAGTCACTGAAAGTTCTTGGTGGCTTGTCTGCAAATATCATGGATGGAGATATTAGCAAAATTCAGGTCCTGCTGGAATACATTTGGATTAGCAAATGCAGAGATACCTCCTTGGTATCTAGCTCCTACTGGTCTTAACATAACTTGTCCCTCATTCTGATTGACCTCTTTGGTGTGGTATCGCCATGGCTCCACAGTCAGCTCTGGGTAAACTCAAAAATAATCTGAAGAGTATATCTTTCATAAAACAAATGTTTCCTTTTCCAAATATGTTTCTGATTCTGTAACAATCTTAAGAGAAACACTGAATGTCTTTCAGAGTCTCCTTAAAGAGGAAGAAAGAGGTATACCCACATTGTATTTTTTCAACCCCATGACTCCAAAAAAGATTTTTGATATTGAAGAGTACTTTTACCAGAGAGGCATGAGGATTAGAAGGCAAAAAGCTACAGATATTTTCAAAGCACAAATCTTAAACATTGATCTCGTCTCTGAAACACAGCTCAGTATTTTAGCAAACATTGCCTGTAGCTGCGTATCAGCAGTCTTCCTTGACACAAGAGATGCAGAGACAAGACTGACGTGACATAACATTAGGATAATCAGCTTCTAGAAACACAAATAAATGTGCACGCATGAAAGTATGTAACTCGAGCTGAATGTCGTTAGCACATCTCATGAGAGCTGATTAAAGCAGCCATTACAATAACGCAACATTTAGTGAAACAGAGTTGAAATAACATAAAAGCAGCTCAAAGCAGCTGATGTACTTGCGTTACGATGTGATGACATTCAAACTCTCAACAGCCAATACTTGACAGAAGTCAGACTTTTAGGCATCCACGGATATTGAATCACTTAATAATATCAGACATAGCATGCTAATAAAATATTGGGAGACCTTCAATTTTTTTCTAACTTAAAATTAGTAACAGAAAACACAGAGATGAATCCTAGTGAACAGCTGAAAATGCTTTGTAGAGCAGACCATTAAAAGATTATCTTCCATTTGACTGACATACATGCATAAATTGTTTCTAGAGGAGTGCTCGTTAATACAATCCTATCAATCCAGCAAATTCGTGTAGATGGAAATTTCAAGTATGTGCTTAAATAGCAAATTCAACGCACACACAAAGGCATGACTCTAATAAGCAACAAAAGCCTAGAAAGGCAGGATACTTTGAGCATTCCCTGAATTGTCTGAGCACCAGACATCTGCATTAAATGTAATATTTTATCTTTTAGGAAATGCTGCTTTTATATCTAGTATGTTAGCAAAAAATTGTAAAGCCACTTTCCATATTCTTTGACAGATCCTGCTGTGCGTTTGCTCTCCTGGATTAGATAACCTGCAGAATGCAGGTCAAGGACACGACTGATGATCCTTCTGTAATTAAAGCTCCCTAATGCTGCCAACCCGAGTTCTATACAAAGAGCTGGGTACAGAGTACTTTGCCCTTTTCTGAGCCCTTGCCATCTCTTATGCAGGCAGCAACCACAAGCCATTAGAGGGAAAGAAAGAATATAATTTATTTGTACTTTTTGGAAGAAACAGGAAGATATTACTCAGCTCATTTTAAAACTGGTGATGTCTGCAAACAATTCCCCTTTATTTCCAACACATTCTTACACAAGTTTCCACAAAAGGATTCGTCAATTCCTAGGTTTAGCCTAAAATCTAACTCAAAATTTAACTCTGGTATGAGGCAGACAATATTGCAGACATTTTTGAATAAAGACCAAAGAAAGTTTACTTCTGCCTTTCTACGCTACCATTAAAACTGGAAATAACAGATTTCAGAGATCTCTGAATTTAGAAGATGAAGCATGTGTTTGTGTGATAGTTGACCTGCATGGTTCATTTATAACAATCAGCAGCGAAGCTGCTGCGAAATGAACAGCCCTTGAGTACAGAGTATGTAGAATATTAATTTCAATAATAATTGAGCACTTGGAGTCTTGCATGTAAAGAGACTAATGTATTATACATCTCACGTCATGCTCTGAGAGGTTAAAGAACTCTGAAGTCTTTCAAGACAAAAACCATAAAATGTGGATATTGCATTATCAAGAGGGAAAACAAAAACTGAATTTCTAAGATACACGAACTTAAGAACAACCCAGACAAATGTGGGGGGGAGAAGTGGACAGCTTAGAGCGTGAAGTCACTCTTTGAGAGCAAATAAGCTGTTATCTGCAGTATTTAAACTTTTTTTCTAAAAGTCACAAAAGTATCTGCAATGTAATACTGCAACCCACAGATTATTAACATCTACTGGAATCAAGTTTTCTCCTCTTACACTTAAAGGTAACTAAAAGATACAGGTACCGCTGGTGTAATCTACTAATACATCTAAAGGGGTGATATGCTAGTTTCAAAGAAACGCTCTCAGGCAACTTAAAAAACAAAACAAACAAAGAAAAACTAAAAAATGAAAAGCAAACAAAAAAAATAATCAAAACCAAACACATGCGCACACACACACACAAACCACTTTTTTTTTTGCATCCTTAGTTGTTGGTGCATTTGCAACACATTTTTTAAAAGTTCCAAATTCCGCCTTTCAGCCCAAGTTGAATTCTGCCATTGAATAAACCAGCTAAATAGAAAAAAAGATGCCACCTCTTCATGTGTATAACTAGACGAGGCTTTGTGTATAACCGAATTAATCCCTGTTCCTTTAAAATCCATGTTGTGGTGGTATACTACACTGCGAGACAACTACTGATTTTGAATGAACAGTTATGAAGAAAGTTATGAGGATCTGTTTATGATATTAACTGTAAAGAGTTATGATTTTTCTGGTAAGGGCAACTGGAAATGTTTGTAGAAAAAAGTAAGAAACAAAGCTACATAAGTTCTGGTAAATGAAGACTGAAGATTTCACATATCGATGTTTCTTTTAGTTACAAGGACGGGATTGCCAAGTCTATACATGATCATCTTACACCTACAGCTGAGAGACTGGACCAAATAGCACAAGATAAAGTTCTTAAATTTTAATACGTGAATTATGAAAGTATTAGAGGCCTCAGATACTTCAGGTTTTAAACTTTACAAACATCACCACAAAAAAGTAACCAAGTAATACAGATGTTCATCTGTATGTGCTCCAAATAAAGCATATGCAACAGTGCTTGTGGAAACACCAAGACAGAGACACGGGAACAAGCCAGGACGTCCAGAAGGATGCACGTCTGTGGATCTTGTGTTGTACATGCCCGTCCTATGTAAAGGTTGACAGGTATGGCAGAAGATCTGAAATCAAATCCCCATGTGCTAACATCCAAATGCCACCTAAAGATGTGCACCTCATCTATGACTAACTTCTGAAAACACAATTAGATTTTACCACTCATACAAGTACCTGAACACTTAAAAGTCACCATTTCCATGCAGCGAAAGCCTGTGAATATGGGTGTCAAAACTACAAACATGGCAGGGTATGAGCTGCTTGTAAAACCATGAGCACATATATTTATTACAAATAGTAGCAAACACTCCAAGTGAAGAATGACTTGATGCCAGATCATACCTGGATATTGTAACCAGCTGCATCTTTTTCTTCTGATGCTGGATTCCCGTTCTTTGGTCAGTCTCTCATATATTAGTACTGTAAACACTTGTATTTTTCTGTTTCCCCTCCCACAAGGTGGTAATCCAAGAAATCCTTTAGATAACTTGGATGCATATTTTATAGCAAGGTACAGACTTTTTTGAGGAAATGGAAGTCCAGGAAGAACAGTTTTTCAAAACACTTCCTTCTCCTTTACCCCAGAAACCAAAAACTTACTTAAAAACTAATTCCACAGAAGTACACCACTAAAACCATGGCTACCATTGAACTATTTTCATAACAACACACCTAGAAAGATATACAGTGCAGTGTAATTAAACAAACTTGTCCCTCCACAGCTCAGAGCAGTTAGTTTAATACAGGAAATTCCAGATACTTTTAGGTTTGAAAACACAGAAAAGCACAAAAGGCAGCTGACTGACCATTTGGGCTCCACAAAGGATACAGTACTTACCTTTACAGAACATACTTTATTTAATAGAAGTTTTTTGCTCCAATATACAAAATAGGGGACTGTGGTCCCAATTAACATTTACATAGTTACACAGCAAATAATTTCCACCATTTACAACAACTGACAACTCTCCCACACTCCCCACTGTATTACAGCCAAGAAAAAAATCCTACAATGTTTTACATAGCAATCAATTATATTTTGTACTTCCCTGCTTCTTTTCTTTTCTTTTTTTTTTCTTTTTAAGTTGCAGTTTCTGATATCAGTCTAATTAAGAACTTAAAATTATTTCAGCTGCACTAAAAGAAAAAATGAAATATACAATTTGGAGTACTACCTCAAAAACCCTATACAAAATAAAAGTCAGTATCTTATAAAAATACATTGCAGGAGTAAAACCAGTGAAACAACAAAAATGTTTTAAATTTTGTTAGGGTATAAAAGATTTAGCAACTAGTCTCAGCTTTTAACTACACCAAGAAGAAAAAAAAAATGACCAAACATTTTAAATTAGCAAAAAGTAACATGACAGTTCTTTTACAATACTGTACCTTTAGTATGCAAAGGACTTCATCCTTCTAACATGCACCATTATACGACTTATTCACCCATCAATCCTTTCCCCACTGAAAGATGAAAAAGGTTTTAAATTATTTGAATTCTTTAAGAAGAATCCAATAATATTTTGTGCATCTCCCACAATACTTAAGCTTTGCTTTACAATGCTGGTAGTTTAAACAGAACACATTATTTTATATAAAATAATCCTAGCCAAACCAAGTCTTTAGAAATGTTGCATTTTACAAAAGCAATTTGTTAGAGTATGACAATTGCTAAATAGCCCGATTTATTTAATGACCCTGTTAAAGGTTTGTTCAACTGAGCGAATAGGTGAAGTCATTTCCTGAGCTAAAAGATACAGGTAAGTAAATAGTCACTTATAGCAGCAGACAGGAGACATTCTTTTTAAAAGTTGTAACAGTATCAATAAAATAACCTCAGAAAACTACAAGAATGTAAAAATCGCTAGCTGAAGAAGGAGTGACAAGGACATCCAAGACCTGATTGCCATAATCTGGAATGCACATCCCATGACTTTCCAGAAATTACATTCAGCTACTGTCAGATAACATACTGGTAAATTGAAGAATGTCAAATCAATAGTTCACATTTATTACAGATCAGGTGTTTTGTCAAGATTTAATTCTTAAAGCTGTTTCATTAACCTAAAACAAGTAAACGGCCTGGTTTTAGAAATTTTCATTCTACAGGACGTAAGTATGATTCATTTTAAACAATGTAGTATCTTTAGTCTCATGAAGTTCCAAGCCTCTTTCTTCTTATTACTCAGACATAATTTGTACTTGAGACCTCGAGTGGTTTCTGAGATAGTCACCCGTGCTATTGGGAACAGAAGTAGATCTATGTCTAGAAGAGGGAATACTATTCTTAAAATGGTTTACTTCAACCCAAATCATTCTAATTTGCTTAGTGTGTGAACCATTAACAAATTATTAAAGACTTACAAGGACCAGTATACCACCACTGCGCCATCATCTTCTTATGATATGCATTCTTACAGTCTTCTATGTAATAGCTTGATCACTGCTTTTTTCATCCATTAATGGAAAGAGGATATTCTAATTTAATTAAAGTACCTCACTTAGATACCAGTTCCTCCAGAAGCAAATCTCTCTTTTGTGCTATTCATTTTTTAGAGATACTGTAGGCATTGATTTTAGAGTTTATATTGGCTCTTCTTTAACATTTAAACATAATCAGCTTTAATTCAAATTAATATATAAAATTTCCAATACTTGTTAGAATATAGGACAATACACAAGATCCTAAGTTACAATAATTTATAAATAAAAATAAAACTATTACAAACCAAATCTTTCCCCATACGGAGATTAAAAGCCATAATCTTGACTGATTGTTCCCGGTCATACATTATAAATAACATAAGCTTCTTCAGAGAAGCAAAACATATTTGCCTCCCTGACATCAGTTTATATCTTCAGTTAAACTACTACCATCAAGAAGGCAATTGTGTTGGGCCCAGATATATCTTCTTGCTTACATGTTAACCCTCCCAACCTCATTCTTTTAAACTTAAGCACAGGAAACTAAGTTCACAAAGAGTCCTTTACCTTTTATATATAAAGTCTGTATAAAATACAGATTTCTAATGCTCCTATTGCACTAATCTAACAGTGCAGTTAGAACCTGATTTGAATTTTACTGAAGTCCATGAAAGGTTCTCCAGTGACCTTAATGGGCTTTAAATTAGGACCACAGAAATAGTATTATCTAAAGGAAAGCTCCTGCAAGAGTGGCTGGTATCTCTCTTTTGCTTATGAGATGCAGTGGAGATGCGTACTCAGCACAATACCTGAGCAAATAAAATGAAAACGACACAAAGGTTTTAAGAATCCCAAACTCGTTGTTTAGTTGTGTGTGCAAACTGTGCTACTGCCCCTGGAGCTCCCTGCTTTCCTTTTTTTCCAGTGCTTGCTCCATTCCAAGATAGAGAAGATGCGAGACATAAAAATCTCTCTTCACTACAGTTCTCCCTCAATCCCGAGACTGATAGAAGAGGATGTAACCAGACTCAGAGTTCTTTGAGATGTCTGATGTCAACCCGTAGAATTCTTCAATAGCTTGTGCATCAATTTTCTGTATGTAAAAACCCAAAAATTTAAAGTAAGAATACCTTGCATGACACATATATAACATTAAGTTCCACTCTAAAAACTACTGCCAAACAAAAATAACTTTCACATAATTATATAAAGTAATAAAATCTAAATCTTAAACTTGTGATGTTCTGTTTTCCCCTCTGCCATCACCTGCACAGAGGGTAGCAGCTATATATGTTTTATATATACACTTTTAAGTGTTATGTGAGTGCAATCTGCTGTACAACTTTCACACAGAAAAGTTTTAAAGACAAGGATATACTTTACATCAATTTGAATAATGTAAGTACAAACTCTCTAACTCTAAGCGTTGTAAGTCAATCAAATGCAGAGGAGAATAAGGAGAAGGCGAAGAATGAAGGCTAACTTTTTATATGTTTTTCACACAGAATCTTTGCTTGCGATCCTGTTAGCTTAGAAAGCCTCCTGTAACCAAGATTTTTGGGAAAAGATGCAAAACTTGTGTTAGGAAGGTGAAGAGTATTGTTCCGTTTTCATTTTAATGATTTTTGGCTACAAAAGAAACTGAAACTGAAAGTAAGCTCTCTCACCACATTTTAAAATAAAGGCAATTAGGCTACAAACAACAAAGGTGGAAAGATAATTCTTCCTTCACTTAGGCAGGTTTAATTTAATCTTACTCCCATGACGTGGAATAAAAACTCTCTCAGAAAGGAGTGAGCCCTGGGCCTAAATCTCAATTAGATGTTTTAGATTTAAGAACAAAAAGTTCCTTATTTTTTCTTTAGAAGGGTTAAGAGAACAAAAATACATTACTGCCAGGTGTTACTGCTTTGGAACTGGAGAGATTGTCCCTGATGTTTGTGAAATGATGTGAGATCTGCTACAGCTCTCACTGTTTTCCCTGGAGGTAAGTGAACTTTCGACCCTACCAAGACATTTCAATTTACTGTGTATCTTGATAAGACACAGAAGAAAACCTTTCACTTTCCCATCAGCTCTGTATTTCCATGTTTGTCATTTCCTTTGTGAAAAACTGTCCATAATGTGGCTTGGAGAGAAGAACTCTTCAATACCCTTGACCCATCCTGCCAATTAAAAACGTAAGTCCAATACCTATCTCACTCATTTTTCTTCTTTTTAATTATGCAGTTCTTGTGTATTGCAAGGAAAATATAAACTATTCATTTTATAGATGTAATTAATTCAAATAAAGTCAGGAAAAGGACTTGGACAGCACAATCATCTTCTGTTCATGCATAAGCACACAGGAAAAAAAAAAAAAGGAAGATGACAGAACAAGCAAAAATCCTGAGATGATACAATATACGGACACCAGCAGTTTCTGCTCTTTCTCGCAATAAAGAACAAAAGCTAACTGATGAGACAGATGACAAAGTCAAAACTGGTAAAGGGAATTCTGCTGTTCCAAGAAAAGAATTAGAATCCTTTTTTTTTTTTTTTTTTCTTTAATAATAAGAATTCCTGGAAGCATGACTAATACTAGCGAGAATACCACCAGGAGCAAAAGGCTCCTGTTTCAGGGATTAACTTTAAGGTGAAATCTCAAAAATCTGAAGTTTCTTCCTATTTTGATATTCGTTACACCTTTGTCTGAAACAATCCAGGATACTCGATAAAACAGACTATAAGACATATCCATTCCATTAAATCATAAGCTCCTAGAAAATATGAACAAATGGCTCGCTCCAACAAATTGCCCTTGGAAAAGAATTGCAGTGAAACCAATATATCTATATCGTTATTTGCCATGTCTTCTGGTCATAGGAAAAGCTTATTAAACAAAGGTGAAAGGCAGTGGCCATAAACAAAGCAGCTTCTTTTAAGAAGTATAAAAACCAAAACACAATTCAAAGCATTGTACAGTCATATTAGTAAGGTGCAGCTCTGCACTCACAGTTATTTGCTCATTTAGACTGGGGTTGAACCCTCTTTTCATTAGCACACCAGTCTTTTTACTTTAAGTAATCATATATGCAAGGGGAGTGCATGCGCTCTGAGAAAAAAGTCCAGGGTTACATAGAACTTACCTCAACAATGTCATCATCAAAAAGCAACCAAAAATCATGACTCTTCACTATTGCAATATAATGTCCTCTGTTAGGGCCACTGTAAAATAAAATTAGAAAAGAACACAGACAATAACACATGTATGTACAAATGTATTCCATTAAATTGTTGTGTTTTGTTGTTTTTGTTTTGTTTTGCTTTTCCTTGCAGAAAAGCAATACTTAACAGTGATTAATATAGCTACCAGTGCAATTTCTGTTTGGACATTTATTTTCTTTTTTACCCTCCACTTATCTTCATAATGAGGTCTTACTTATCTATACATTTAATATTGTGCTAAAAATATGTATATATGGTTTCAAATGAGGAATAACTGGCACATATATCAAAAATATAAGTGAAATTAAAAAAAAAAAAAAAAAAAGAAGAGGGAGACAGAGAAGTGTAATCAAGAAAACATTCTGATGTCTGGAGGAACAGAACAGATCCCAAACTATTTCTGATCGATCTTCAGAAAGAAAAAGCTGTAGAGCTGATGTTCATTTACAGTCTCAATGAAGAACCTCTTTATCTGGTCCACTGTAAATAAAAACTTAATTAAAATGACAGTTTAGAAGACCCAAGAATCCTCACAACAATGAGAAGGGCTTCCAAACATATTGAAACTGTTATAATGCACAGCTCTTCAGTTTATGGCAGACAAGAAATTTCTCCACAACTACAACAGAAAAAAAAATAACAACACATCTTTAAAAGTGTCCTATTTCTAATCAGATTTCAAGTAAAGAAATAAAACACTTTCTGAAGCAGCTGAACCTTAAAACTGAAAGTGGACAATTAGCTAAAGCAGTTCCGGAACTGCCTGAACCAGCTAACAGCACTCATACAATTTTTATGTCTAGATCAGAGAGGGAAGGTTGTCATCTGTGAGGGACATGTCTGTGTACCAAATCATGTAACCCAATGAAAACAGGGTTCATCTCCTTCCATGGCTCTGAGAATGGATAAGTTTCAAAGAATGTAGCTTGAATGACAGAGAAAGAAAAGGTCAGAACTGGACAAAATGGTTAGAAATGGACAGGTTCTGTTTTCCCTAAAATTCAGAAAAAAAGTGTCTCAGAAGACTATGGCACAAAGACTTATTTTCCAAAACTGTCCTGGCAACTTGAGGGATCTTATCTGTACTCTAATCCCAGGTCTATTTAGGGGGGGAATAGGGGTGGAGGTGTAACAAAGAGCAGCAGCTGGCAACCAGAGGACAGGTCTGCCATTTTGAGAGACTTTAAAAAATTGGAAGAATGGGCTGATAAGAACCTCATGAAGTTTAAGCATGAATGCGAAGTCTTGTGCCAGACTAACTCTATCCAACAGAACCAGCTGGCCCAGGGGGTCAACAAGATGAGCTGTTAGCCAGCAGTGCATCATTTTGGTGGCAGGGATGAGCACACGTGGGGCTGCACTGTAAGAGCAGGGCCAGCAGTGAAATTATAACCCCCATCACTCTGCATTCTGGGACCCAGAACTGGAGATGGAACCCCAGACACAACCTTTCCAGTATAAGGGAGACACCGATAAACTGGGAAAGTCCAGTGGCAGAGGGCTACAGCACCAGATGGAGGAAGAGAGGCTGAGGGAGCTGGCTTTATTCAGCCTGGAGAAGAATAAATGAGGAATCCAACTCCTGCCTTCCACTACCCAGAACAGAAGAGTTATATGGGAATCAGAGGCAAGCTCTTCTCAGAAAGGCATAGTGAAGAACAGTGTGGCCAGCAGGACTAGGGCAGTGATCATTCCACTGTACTAAGTGCTGGTGAGGTTGCACTTCAAATCCTGTGTTCAGTTTTGGGCCCTTCACTACAGGAAAGATATTGAGGTGCTAGAGAGAGTTCAGAGAAGGGCAACAAAGCTGGTGAAGGGTCTGGAGCACAAGTGTGATGAGGAGCAGCTGAGGGAACTGGGGCTGTTTAGCCTGAAGAAAAGGAGGCTAAGGGGAGACCTTATCGCTGTCTACAACTACCTGACCAGCATGGAGGATGTTGGTCTCTTCTCCCAAGTAAAAAGTGATACGATGAGAGGAAATGGCCTCAAATTGCATCAGGGAAGGTTCAGACTGGGTATGAAGAAAAATTTCTTCACAGAAAGGATTGTCGGGCATTGGAACAGGCTGCCCAGGGAAGTGGTTGAATCACTATCCCTGCAGGTGTTTAGAAGATACATAGATGAGGTTCTTAGGGACATGGTTTAGTGCTAGATTTATGTTACGGCTGGACTCAATGATGTTAAGGGTCTCTTCCAAACAAAATGATTCTATGATTCTATGACAAGAGGCAGCAGTTGCAAACTGAAGCAAGGAAAATTCTGACTGGATATAGGGAAAAGAAAAAAAATCACTGTGAGAACACTGATGGACTGGAACAAATTGCCCAAAAAGGCAATGAAATCAGCATTCCTAGGCATGAAACTCAGCCCAGCGCAACCTAATCTAACGTCAAAGTTAGCCCTGCTTTGAGCTTTTAATAGTTGACCTTGCAATGTAAATTATTCTGTGATTCCAGATGTTAAATAATAATTTTTCACTTCAGGGCTTTTATATACTCAATCAGCAGTTTGTAGAGCAGCTCTGATTTTAAGACATGAAACCATAAGAACATTTGCCTAATATAGCAAAATCAAATCCAAATCTAACAGTCATTTTTGAAAGCAAGGAAACAAAGTAATCAACAAAACTCATAATTTATGGATATATTTCAGAAAATGTTGCTCAAGCCTACAAAAAACCCCCCATCCTAAAGGAAATACTTTTTAAAGGAATCTGTTCTATAATGCTTTCCTTTCTTAGAAACTTTAATAAAATGATCTTTAAGTATTATTCTAGTTACATGATACTGTGTGTATCATGTTTGGTTTTTTAAACATAGTTAAGTTCATACAAAGATCTGTCATGTGAAATACAGTGTTATCACTTTCCACAAAGAACCACCATGGCATGAAGTCCTATGTTTTGTCAGGATTGGTAGCACATCCCTGCAATGTTTTCTTTCCTAAGAAATTTTTCTTTTAAAAGGTCTTTAAATGCTATTAGTTATATGATATTGGGTGTTTTGTTTTTTAAACATAGTTAAGCTTATACAAAAATCCCTTGTGTAAAATGGAGTTATTACCTTCCACAATGAACTACCACAGCAACAAGGTCATACATTCTATCAGGATTGGTGGCATCTCCTGAGGTGTTAAATAAACGAAGCTCTAAAGGAAAAACTACTCTATAAGAGAGTTTTGTGTATCGATGCAGCTGATCCATATATTTAAATCTCTTCAAATGGAGAGCTAGAATCATAGGCAGCTTTTTTACTTTCATCCTGAAAAAACAAATAAACAAAACAAAAACAAACCAACAGTGTATACAATAGCCAGCCAAAACATTCAGTTGATATCAACAAACAAGAAACCTGTCAAGTCTCTAAAAATTTTTGCAAGTATTAAAAACTAAAATAAGCAGCCGTTTAACAAATATTGAACATGTTCTGTATTGCTAAACTAAAGGTGGATTTAAAATAAATAAAGGTGTATTTAAAATAATAAGCTATAATACATAATAATGATAATGGCCATGCTGAACCCACAGAATAATTTAGACACAATGAATGCATAGAACTTAATTGAATTTTTAAACATGCCTCCCCATAGCTTTCCTGAATTCCCAAAAGCAAAACCTAGAACCCGTTTGGTATACAGTGAAGGTATTGCAACAAAATTGTTCCACAGATCCTGTTCTAGATGAATTTTTCAGTAAACTTGCCAAGTCAAACAAGCTTTTTAAAATAAGTTTTGTTACGACACATATATACATATTTATTACTCCAAGTTTTCCCATCAAGCCATTCATTCAACATGGCCAAAAGACAAATAGCTCACTGTTACTCACCTTACCACATGCTACCCAAACAAGATGATGCTGTGCTTTAGCAAAATAATTTTGCACAAATGCTGCAGCAGTATTTTATGGCAATCAACACCAGCAAGTGATAATCTAGTTTTACTGAGGGCCCCTTTCCCTAGTTTGAGATACTGAGATCTCGCATCAGTGCCTATAAATCCTCGTGAGCCGTCCACAGCTGGGCTGGCCACAAACACAGACCTTCCCTCTCCAGGCAATAAATTTGCCCATACCAAGAAAACAACCACGCAGAGAGCTCTGCTGCTTGGCACAGCTAATTGCCTTAGATCAGCACCATGCTGAATTTTTCAAACTGCCTTTAGCCCAAACAGTAGCTCAACAGCCTCAACAATACAGCTCAGGTTTCAAACATGTCTATTAAGACCATATTGTCAGAATGTCAGGAAATACATTTGTACAAGACAACCTTATTTTCAAAAGAGAGGGAGATGGGGACAGAATACTTGAAGACTCACCTTCCTTCCCTTTTTCTCACTAAACTTAGACTAATAGTAACTTGTGGGAAACCCTGCTAGACTCAGATTTTCCCCATGGCCCGCAAGGGAACTAGGAAATGCGAGAAGTTGGAGAATGGCAGAAAGACGACAGAAGCAACTATTTCTAGGGAGAGATACATTTTTATTCTATTACAGAGACACAGATATAATTTCTGCTCTATTTTTTTTTTCCAAATGAAAGTCCCTCTTCTTATAATGCAATTCTGTTTGATAATAGAAACTCTTTCACTGGTGAAGAAATTCAGTACACCACCTTTGCTAGTTGAGTAGACACTATCATAGATAAGCTTCATGTTAGAGATAGAGGAAAATTATTACTGTAGTGAAACTGAACTTAAGCCCTGCATGAAAAGCAAACTACAGACAATAAAAGCTGTGTTTTGCCAATATGGTAGTGCCTACAGTATGGGTTTATGTCAACACAGCTTATGTTGGTCAGGGATCACATTACCTCCACCAAAGAAAATGAGCTAAGGCAACAGAAAACAACAGGACAGACGTGGCTTCACAACCCTCTAATACACACCAATTAGTAAGCTTAGGCAACGTTTGGAGGCAGACTTTGCAGATGAGATATGCCAAAAGCCATGTGCTAAATCTATGGTAAACCAAATAACCAGAATCAGTGGTATAACCTGTAGAGCATGTCAGTGTTCCCATCCCTTCAACACATCTGCAAGCAGCAAAATACTTTCTCAGATAATAAATACCACAAAGTACACAAAATCATAGCATTTGCAAAGGTGTAAACAAGACTAGAAGAATTATTAGGCAGACAAGAATTATTTTTAAACATAATGAATTTCAGGCTTCCACAGACCTTTTGATGCTTTTCAGGAGCACTGTGAAGCAGAAGTTTAGCTTAACTAATGCACTTTTAAGAAACCAGAAACTTAGTTAACAACAAAAGTGACAAGCCTCATTCTGTCTGAATCAGAAAAAAAAAAAAAAGTGATATCAAAGTGATTCTTACAGAAATTGGAAAAATTGTTTTATTATCGAGACAAAACTAAGTCTAAAAAGTCACATGAAATCAATGACTTTTCATCATTACCCATAATTGTTGATTAGTCACTGACAGTTTGTTTTAACATGTCTTTTTAACTTCTTTTTGGTCTTAAAACCATTCTTTTTCTTGTTCGTAAAATAAATAACGATCAAAGGACTCCCAAAATGCTTTACATGGACTCTCATCCCTCATGGCAAGTAGGCTCATTGAATTTAAGCAAGAGGAATGCAACCAAGTTACTCTTAAGTGGAAGACGAGTGAGAAAAACTAAGGATAAGGAACCTTCTCCCCCTGTCTCATACACACACACACAAAAGGAAATACAGGAGTATTTTCATGAAATGCATGTTTTCATCCCTGTGTCCGATGTACCTTTTATGTGCTTCTTGTTTACTGCGACACTCTTCACAGTAATATTTGTATTCACTGCACAGAGTTTCTGTATTGCTGAAACCCCTGAATAAAAAAAGAAAGAAAAACTATAGATCATGGAATACTAGTTTCTTATCTGAGATATACATATAAACACATAGAATATAAACATAACTTTATAATCTTAACTCTACCTAAGATAAAATTTACTAAGCTTGTGAGCTTTCAGTTTTACTTCACGCTTTCTAGGTACAGATACAAGACAAATTATGAAAATTCAGATATTTGCATCTACCTTAAACAATGAGTGATTGAAGTATTTTGCTCCACGTCAACTGAAAGGTCTAAGAAGTCTTCATCTTTGCTGCTTATCTGCAGGAGAAAAGAACCAATAGATTATAGTTAAAACTAGTTATACTAATTCACCTGTTTTCAGTACCATTTTCTATTGACAAAATGCACCTTTTACCTTATAACAGCCTTTTAAAATTTTTTACAAATGGCCTTTTTATTTCAGAGATTTGCTAGATCTCTGTTTCTGATTTTGTTCAGAAGGAGGAAGAAGGAAGTGCATTTGTGTCTGTGGGGGTATATAATACCAGTTGTCATTATGCTGATTACAGCTCAACAATATTAATGCCAAGTTCCTTCAACACCTCATTCTTTTCAAAAGAATACAATCACTGGGATTCTTCTATTTAGTCCTCCCACCTCTGTTCTTCCGCTAAGATTCCCTCCAACTGAAAGTTATGTATTTGCATATCATAGTGTCCCTAAAAAACAGCACAACTATTTTGAATTCTCTTCCTAGCTAGATTAACACTCTTAAATGAACAGCAGATAGTAAATTTGTCAGTAAATGAGAGCTTGGAACTTCGTCTGACAGAGGCAAAATAGTGCATAGCCATTTCTTACAAAAATGCAAGAACAGCAATTGAAGTAAAAAAGAAAATCCTAGAAGCACAGAATAAATTCCATCACAAATCCTGAAAAATGGTGGTGGATGAAATCCAATAGCTGCCTTAAAAACCAACTATGTTATAAAAAGGTTTAGGAAATGGCAATATGCAACCTTAACTTTTGTCTGCTCGTGTTTCCTCTCTGTATTTAGACATAATCAACGCCACTGATGAGAACGTGCTCTGCCTTTTATGGCTCCTAGGTACAAAAATAAATGCTTTCAGAAAAGATGACTAGCTGCAGTTTGTTGATGAAAGCAGGAAAAGTTAAAAAGCTATGGGAAAACTAATGTAAGTTGACCTTTAAAACATGAGATTTATGTTCCATTTTCAACCCAGAATGAAAATAAATTTGGAAAGTTGTTCTCTGGTTATCAAGAGATGAGAAACACACAGTTCCTAGGGGCAGCATACATGGGGAATAAAAAGAAAAATACAGGTGGTCAAGACAACTATTTTTGAGAATACTATTTGGCAAATCCAAAAACTTAGGAAATTGAGTTAAAAGCTTCTGATAATATCTGTGAGAGGACTGGGCAAAGATTCCTCGCACTCTTCTGTAACTAATCTTGCCAAGAGTAAGTGTACATGTACAAAAAATATGTCACTGTGCCAGTACACATCACATCTACTACACCATTCAGATACTGAAGTGTAATGTTTATACTTTCAAAGGGATCACAGAACATATACAGAACACTTCCAAGCTGTTTTTAGAATGGAAAAAAAAAAAGGCCACCTGCATCTTCAGTGTGCTGCACACTTCTTTTCTTCAGGGATGTACTACAGTTTAGGTGTGTGCACAATTGTCCAAAATATCCCATTGCAAAACACTTGGAATTATCAAACTTGAGTCTGATGAACTCTTTAGCCTGAGGATTAAGAATCATTCAGAAAAAAAAAAACCAAACAGTTCTAGAAAATACTCTGCTGCAGTCTTTAGCTAGGACAGCTGGAATTGAGTCATATGATCAGTGTTATTCGGACACGCAATTAGATAATTCTTCCTCTCTTGGTCTAATCAAAGAAAATTACATGAAACAATAAAGATTTAATAGCCAGCTTTATCCCATGCAAAAGCTGTAAGGGCAGGGAGGAGATGGAGAAGAGGAAAGGGATGTGGTGTACTTGATTAAAAGAGATTGATACTGAAACCAGAAGTTCACAAAAGGAATTCTTTTATTCTTAAGTGATAACGCTGACAGTACTGCTTTAAGGAACCTCTCTCAGGTTAGCACTTAAGATCATGAGGAACCATTAAAGGCTTTATTCAAAGAATAGCTAAATGGGTTTTTTCCATCTATGTTGATAATTTAGAAATTGCTATTCTTAATTTTCAATATTTTTTTTGATCATTAGTATTTGAACAGTACCTTTTTCCAACATTAAATCATACATTTTTAATTAAAAAAAAAAAGTTTAAAAGTCAGCCTCCCCTCTAACCAGGACCCCCCTCTTCCATAGTGATGTTTACTTGAAACAGAATGTCTAACTTCCTTAGACTGAAGTCACCAAAGCAACATATTTCAATCACCTATAGAATGAAAAAAAGATTAACATGGTCAGAAAACCCCATCACATGCAGAATCAAGCACTGACGTGTTCAAGAAACCACCTGAGTTTTCCTAATAGCAGCATCTGAGCAATAGTGAAGAACTGGAGTGTACCTCAGTTCCAGAAGGACAGGGAACTGCTGGAGAGAGTCCAATGCAGGGCAATGAAGATGATTAAGGGAGTGGAGCATCTCTCTTATGAGGAAAGGCTGAGGGAGCTGGGGCTCTTTAGCTTGGAGAAGAGGAGACTGAGGGGTGACCTTATTAATGTTTACAAATATATAAAGGGTGAGTGCCACGAGGATGGAGCCAGGCTCTTCTCAGTGACAACCAATGATAGGACAAGGGGTAATGGGTTCAAACTGGAACACAAGAGGTTCCACTTAAATTTGAGAAGAAACTTCTTCTCAGTGAGGGTGACAGAACACTGGAACAGGCTGCCCAGGGAGGTTGTGGAGTCTCCTTCTCTGGAGACATTCAAAACCCGCCTGGACGCCTTCCTGTGTAGCAATCATCTAGGTGTTCCTGCTCCAGCAGAAAGATTGGACTAGCTAATCTTTCGAGGCCCCGTCCAATCCCTAACATTCTGTGATCCCGTGATTCTGTGATTCCAGTATTCTGGCTAAAAGGGGATGGTATGTTGTTCTCACATCAAAGACACAATCTGCATGCAAACCAGCTTTGCTGTACTGATGACCAATGCCACATAGAACAGAAAACTTGGAAGGCTAACACTCATGGAATCTCTCTTTCTTTCAGTTTGGTATTTTACTAGCAATATGAATCAGCTCACTGACAAAAGAACTTTTGCAACTGTGTGTGCTAAGACAGAAATGATTTTTAAATGAAGCTGAAACAAATGGTATGATTTATCTTGGTTAAAAAAAAAAAAAAAAAAAAAAGAAAAGAAAAGAAAAAAAATTAGGGCATAGTTAAGGCTTTTATAGTACCCCTGTAAGAAAGATCGCTGAGCTTTTCCTGAGTTTTTTTTCTATGTAGAAGTACTGCCCACTTTTAGCTGTTTCAAATTTAACCTTAATTACATTATCTTCTGGTTTACTGTTCATAGAATCATAGAACTGTTATTCTTTCGTTAAATTGTGAGAGAAATCTGTAAAACCACTTAATGTCTAGATCATTTTTATTAATTAGCCACAAAAATTATAATATTTACTTCATCATACTGCCTCTATCAAGGAAGGGGGAAACAAGAAATTACACTAAAAGTACGTAAAGTCCGGTTTGTAACTTAGTTATTTTATAGTGTGGCTTGACCCATGACAGAAATCTTTGTTAAACAATCATATCTATGTTCCTTGTGTTCCACTGTCCATAATTAAAATGAGAATAAACCTTTAGTCAGTTCATTTTTTATCTTAAGATGGGCTAATGAGACAGCATATCCTGGAAAGAAGCTTTTTTCAGCTAGGACAATTGAAATTAGAATAAAATCTTGCCATGCTGATTTTAGGAACTTTGAGTAGGTTTGGCCAGTTAGAAGAGAATAATTTTCACTTAAAGCAGGTATATTAGGCTTTATATTCAAGTATATATTAAATTCCAAATTTAAATAAAAAATATACTAAGGTTATTTTGTTATAATTAGTAAGCACTAATTCATCCTCTATTGCTGTGTCATCTTCTATATGAGTTATATCCAAGCACTCCTGACATTTTATATTATATTTCTAAAAACAGAAAGACTCTATAAATGCCAACAGCTTCCAAAAACCATTAAAACAATGATGTAGGCTCACTAAATTTGAAAATAAGACACTATTCACAGTAATTCTACCTATTTAATGGGTCTAAATGTGTTTCTAAGTGCCTACTTTCAGGTAACTGTATTTTAACTAGACACAAGCTTATATATTGAATAGACAGAAGCTGATAAAATAGCTTCCAGATTATTAGGGCCTGGTAAACAAAGGTCCTAATGTACCAAAAAAAGTATAATAGAACACAGAATTTAAAATTTGACTGGCCAAGGAGACACAGTGGCAGACATGGCATATCCTGTTCAGCGACAGCCAACAGAAAAATAAACTGACCAATATTAGTAAAACTCTCAAAATTGTGAGAGGTCTGGTAACTAATAAAATATGCTGGGAAACAGCACATCGGCATTTAAAATTTTTTTTAAGGACTGTACCTACATCAAAATCCTGACAGTGGTGAATCACTATGCCATAGTGAGGAAAGGTAATGATGTCAGTCATGTTAAGAGACTACGCTAAGCTCATATTTCAAGAAGAAAAAAAAAATCAGTTCCAGAACTAAAAGAGAAGCAATTGACAGGTGCCATGAAATAGTTATTAGTGAAGGGAAATCTACCAGAAAAGAAAATATGGTAGCTGTAAATGAGGACCTAAATTACTCAGCACTACGATCTACCGAAGTCTGCAGTTACATTACATATGGCATTAGGAAGCTATTTTCTTTGAAATAAAAGAAAGGTGGGTATTTCTAGAAGACAGAGAAAAATACATGTGAAATATACAGATTTAATGTGATTAATTCCTCCTTTCCAATGTCATGCTGAAATATGTGCATAACCTAATTAAGGAAAATAGGTATGAGGAGTCATACATAAAAATACAGTCATTCAGCTTTTTACAATATCTAAAGCGTAGACCATGACAGAATTACTGTAATTTTCAAAATATGCTGCTATTTCTCCTTCTCAAGCAGGTAAAATTCAATTACAAGTTTTTCTGAAGTATATGCTTTCTCTTATTGTAGACCTATTCTCAAAGAAAACTTTAGCATAGCTTACTCAAAGAGGGAGTTTATTTCTCAGGGTCTAATACTAGAAGAATTCCTGTGGACAGACATTTAGGAAAGGATTACTGTTCCTGCACATTGTTATGTTCTTTGAGAATCCCAGTTTACTGTCTCAGTGCCAAAAGCCAACCACAGTATCTAGATTTCAATGGCTTTAAATTTAAAAACTAGAAACCAGCGGAAACTGATTCAGAATACTTATTTATGGAATGCATGACATGAAGTTACTAAGACATTGAATTTGACAAGAACTCCACATCCCCAAGTAGCAGGCTTCATTTCTCTAAGGAATACATACATTTAGAATTTCCTAACGTAAATTTTGAAGCTGATTATGATCACACTGACAAAATTTCAGCTGGGCATTTTCCTAATAGTAATCAAAAGCCTTTTCCTACAATTCATGCATCAGCTGCTGAAATTTTCTCAGTAACATATTTCAAATGCAAATCGCTATATAAATGTAAGATTTCTAAAGAAAAAGTAATCGAGTATGTTAGTCTGTTGAGAAAAATTAATAATGAAACATGAATTTCTGAAACATGGAAGAATTCATTTTGCAAAGTATATAGACACTTACGGTTTCACACGTAAGACATCTAGTTTCATTAGTTAATGTTCCCTGAAAGATTTCATGAACCCAGGTTGGGTCTGGCGGGCTTTTATTTTCATTGTCAATATTGCCATTAGGTAGGCGACCATTTTGTTTCTCTTGTTTTCTTTCCTCTTGCAAGATATCCGCAATTGTATTTAATAGATAGTTTAAGAACTCATGTGCATCCTGCTGCATGTAGTTATCAAAAAGTTCTACAAGATAAAACAACAGAAGATTTTTTAATTAATCAGTTAGTACTATACAACAAAAAAGTTTTTAAAAGAAGTCAAATTTCAAGACCAGTCTTTATTTCACATCATGAATCACTCGTGACAATACAAGATCAACCCAAAATGCGTACTTCATCAATTAAACCAAAAACATAGGGGCTGGGAAGAGGGGACGGCAAGTCAGCTTACATTCAAAGAAATCTCTCAGCTGATCAGAACTAACAGAAGTGTGAACCATTCTGCAGGAAAACTAAGGCATGATTCAACTATCTACACACAGGCGTACATATAGTACCACTCGGAATGTTACAGCTTATCCTGTCCAGCCTCCAGATGCCAGTCCACAATGATGTGGATCTCTGCCAGGGGCTATGCTAACTCTGCCAAGCTTAGGCCAACGTCTTGGATAACACAGGGCATCTCAAATGGCATCAGATGTTGATATTTTCCAGAAATGAACTGAGAATCTATGAAAGGAAATGTCTCATTGTCTCTATGTTCTGTTACAGGAAGGACATGAACAATAAATAGTAAAAGCATTGGTTTATTTACTTTCATCTTCAGGGTTTTAAGTCCACTGCTGCTCTGTCATAAGCACCGTGTTATCAATATTAGCAATGAAAATAAGATTAAGACTAAAAACTTTATCAGATACTGATATTTTAAACAACTATTTTATTTCTCAAAGCTCTTCAAGTACGGCAGAAGCCACATCAAATTAGACTGGAGTTCTAGCCACAACAAGAGTAAACAGGTTTCAAATTGGGACTTCAAGTAGATCTGTCTTTCAAGATCTGAAATATTGCTTCTGGAGATGGGTGTATGTGGTACCTTTTGGATAGATAATAACGGATTCACTGTGCTTTCCACTTCACATCCTCAGATTGTCAACATTTCTAAGCATAACAGTTTTAAGGTTAATTCAGTAGAAGGGGAATAGTTTCACTGGCACATACTTGGGATGTACAGCAATGATACAGATTAAAGCATAAATTTGAACTCTCTTGGAAGTCTGCTCTCTTGTCTATGTTCAAACTGGCACTAGCTGAAAACATTGCTTATTGGAGTCTCCTGGGATATCAACCTGAGAAATCCTTGCTGCTACAAATCCTCAAATTAGGAACAGGACTAAGAAAACCATAAAGGCATTGAATCACATTTAGTAATAACTACTACTTCTCTCACTGACCAGGAATTATTACAAGGAAGTTTACCTGCCAATTTAAAAAGCATTCTGTATCACTGGCTACTAAAATAAAAGTCTTTTAATGTGCAATTACTTTAATTAATTATAATTTGCAATTTGCTTGTAGTCCAAGAACATGCTAAGAGAGTGGCCTTCAGTGGAGGGATAGTTCCCAGGACTGGAAAGGTTAATGAAAAATATACTTAGTGAAGCTTAAGTTTTGAAGTGCATACAGGGACCACATGGAAGCTTTACTGTCATTCACTTGATGACATCCAGGAGTAAACATCAAACAGAAGAAAAAATCCTCAGTTATTACCAAAGTAGGGAGAATTTGATGCTAACCTAGATCAGCTGGAGAGGTTAAGTAGTGCAATATGTCAGGCAAGAGTATGACACAAGTTTATTTAAGGAACTACTACACTATTCTTGAAGAATAAGTTCAACTCTGAATCTAGCCAATTCTAGGATGGTTTTTTAATCAAGCAAGCCAAGGTAAAACAAGAGCTACAAGACTCTTGAGGTAAAACACTTCAAAGATTCTTCACAGTGTTCCATCATGGACCTCTCAGGGCCGTGGACCCAGTCAGTAAACTAGCATTAAGTATAACAGAATGAAAGTTACATACTGTTCATTTTATTATTAGAAGAAATTTAAGCAAACACAACAGTATACCTTCAGCTGACTCTTTTTTAAAGCTCAAAATTATATACCTCTACAGTAAGCACTTAATAGCATATATGATGTCCATGTAATTGCTGCCTGACAATTTAGCCATTTATTTGTAAAAAAGGTGAGAGTATCATCATTAAAAGAGACCTGAAAAGCCAACAAGGACTGAACTTTCACATCTGATTTCTCTAATGAAGATTTTCCAATTGCCTTCTCCTGTTTAGAATTTCAGTGTCACAACATAATTAAGGATTAAAAAGAACACTTTCTAAAAAGAACTTAATGGCTCCTGTGGTTTACTTTCTGCTTTCCATTTGAATCATTCTTGAACCACGTTTGTCCGAGTTAGTCAACGTTCTTCGACGTAATGAACTATTTCTGTAAATGCATCCAACACACAAGCACACTTACTCAAGTATACTTACTGAAGAATTGAATGACAGTTTTCTATTCTGCATACGTAGGAGATTGTACATCACCTGAGAGGTTTTTTTAACAATATTATTACAACTCATGGTGTGTATTTGCTAGAGGGGTCACTTCACATTAGGAATATCATTATAATATTTTATAACATTTTCTTTCTTGTTTTTACTACAGAGATGGTCATAATAACATTTAAACACTTTTTAGTTGCATATACAGTCTTTGAGAGATTACAACAGTATGAACATGTCTGTTGCAGCAGTGTTAAATATGGTACCTCATACAATTTATTTGAATTTAGTGGTTATTTTTTAGAAAAAAATTATATTTTTATAAAAGTGTATCCAGATTGAGCAGTAGTTTACAAGGTTCCATTTATGCTTGAACATTGAATGGTTTTCTAAAACATTTTGACCAATTAGCCTGCAGATAAGAAACACAAAATGTTAAGAATCTCTTGAAATTTAGGATACCAATTGCACTAAAAAGTTAGCCAAAACTATTTAGTGATTTTAAAATTAATTAACCTTTTAAAAAGTAGGTCAAACTAAATTTTGCATAAATTCTAAATGAATGTAAAATGTATGGGTTTTTAAGCTATATTCTTGCAGGCAAGTCTTAATGTCCTTTCCAAACACTCAGTTTGGTAGACGGATTCCTGCATTCAAAGAGCAATGTTTTTTTAAACAGAACAAAAGCTTTACAGTGAATTTGAATTATAAAAATACAATTCAGAGAGAGGCAAAACTAGCATGCAACTTCAAAAGCAGCCACTGACAATACACTCAGCTGTACAGGAAGAGAGAGACAAGGATTCTCTTTCAAAACAGCTTTGGGGTTACACCTTTATTCTAGGGTCACTTCTTCATTATACTGCAGGACCAAGAACACTTTCCATGCATAACAAATATGGAGGTATTCAATCAAGTCAACTTCAGAATTAAATCATAATTGCTATGATTATTACACAAGAAAAAAAAGTTACCATTTTCTTTTCGTAATCTTGTTATAAATTTCTTGGGAGGTATTACTCCAACTTTTTTCTTTTGGGTGGCTATACTGTGGAAAAGATCAGCTAAGCATGTCAGGAGATTCTCTTTTTTTCGTGGTTGACTCTTGTATGCTAAGACTTTGTCTCGAAATGGTCGACAAAAATAAAGTGCCTGAAGAACTGAATTGCAGTAGCATGTATTCCCGAACTACAAAATAAGAGAGAGATTTATTAGCTTGCATTGTATTACTGTAGAGAGGCAAAATTAAATCCAAAGCATAAGAGAATGCATAAGCAGAGGTAAATTTTCTGCAAGTCACTTCTTCTTGACTTTCAGATAGTAAAGCATACTTCTGTTTCACAAAGGATCACCAAGCACCCTGTAAGTAAATGCAAGCAAAACCTAGGTAAATTTGAACAACACTAAGTCTCACTTTGAAATATAATTTATTAGTGATATTTTGCATTTACTTGGGTCAAAATGTTCAAATACCACCAATTTCACAGCTCCCAAAATATGCCGAGGTAAAAATATCTATCCATCTAACACAAGTCAGCCACGACAGTAAAGAACAGGCACAACATGACCTTGTAGTGTGAAGAAATTAAGCTGTAAATTGAGAGCTTCTCAGACACTTCAGAAATTGGATACTCCAAATCTTACTAGTTGTGATCAAAGTCTGAAATAACAGCTTTAACCTGTTCCTACATTTTCAGGTCTCACTTTAGGGTGGCATGATTGGCATTTATCAGTTTTCTTAAAAGATTACAACACAGCTTGTTTAGGATTCAAAGCTATGGCACAGGTGGTCGTTTAGAATAGAGACTGAAAGGAAAAGAAAGCGCAATTTGCACATGCATATTTTGAAGGAGGTGGGCCACTGACTTGGAATAGGGCAGCAGGAAAGCATCTATAACCCCTTGCACCAGGACGCTCCAGACATCCCTCTTCCCCAGACCCTTCTAGCCATTGGGCACTTGAGTCCTGCGATCACTGACGCTGTCTCCAGCTAACTCCAACACTGCAAACCTCCCCATCACCTCTGAGAAGGCACCAAGGGCTGTCAGTGAATAGAACCACTCTCATTTTACACTGCCCACCCTCAGTGAAACCTATTATCTAACACTGAAAGTGTGAGAAAAATCTTTATAAGGCCCTCAGCAAGTAATCCAACCTTTCTGCAGTCACTCAACCTGCAAATTGAAGTCCACACCTGCTACACACATTCTGTTAAATGTGAAAATAATGTTCATATTTATGTTTTATATAAAGACAGTAGCATATACAGGTAGCAAATTCTAAGAGTATGTTGTGATAGGGACAGTGTTATATAGCAAACAGAGTGCATTTATATTTTAAAAGCAGGTTCTTTCAACAGAGAAAAATAACTAAAAGCTTTTACATCTTAGGAATAACAGGGAAGTAACTGCTTTTTGCTCTCTCCTAATAAAGAAAATGACAAACAAAGACACCATCCAATTTAAACAGAAAACTGGAAAGTAAATTGTTTTCCCTTATTTTAAATTAATGAAATATGAAGAATTACTTTCTAAATACCCAAGACAAAGATACACTCAAAGAATGAGTAAGAAGTGTATTTTTTAAAAAATATATTAGTAAGTCTTAAGATCTCCATATTAAAAAGTGAGGAAATTAATGCCCATTATTCTTATTTCTTTAAGTTGGGGAAAAATCTTTATACTAGTTTCTTTGTGGTCCAAATTTGCACTCACATAAGTCAATGAACTTAACTGGGGCTTTTTTCCTTAAAGGAAACAGATGAAATCACACAGTAGTTCATGACAAAACATTTAGTATTGTAAGCTAACTATTTATGAGTTACAATTAAAAATACTCACAAAAAAAGAAAACTACATTAAAAGGTTAAAAAACATCTTGAAATTAAATGGGAAAAGTGCTAAAATTTCTACAGCAAGTGTCAAAAGATGAAAAGGTAGCAAATTACAAATTTCATAACATTCCAATTTAAAAAAAGAACAGTCTGATGATAAGTTAATTGGAATGGCAAACACACAGTGAGGGATGACCAAAACGTGAAACAGGGAACGCAGAACACTGAACAAAATTCAGATTAATTTAATATAAATGTATGTTAACCTACATGCCTGTGGGTAGGAAATAAAAGCAAACAGATTAATTCATGAAAGGTTTTCTTCAACCGAATTCAGAAAGACAGTAGGCAATAGAAGATCATTTGAAAACAACCTCCGGAAGAAAATTGAATTAGTTCACATTTGTTTTATATCTAAAGCATCAGTCTTCATCGCTTCAAATCCTAAAATCTTTTTAAAACAAAAGCTTCTCATCAGTAAGAAATGATAATGGCACCTGTACTAAACAGTAAGGGGGAAAAGGTGGGGAGGTTTCTAGACTAAGCAAATATTTGTTACACAATTAAATGCTGGTCTTACCACTACTATTATTGTTCCCATCTTTGACCCCTACACAAAAGCACACCTATCATTTAGAAAACACCCAAGACCTTGATCCGGTCTCTGCATCCTCCCACCTCATACCGGACACCTATTTTTCGCCTCCTAATTCTGCTTTTTCAGCACTCAGCTCTGCTGCTAACGTGCCAATGCCACCTTCCTTCTCCCCCGACTTTGCAGCTGGTGCTGCCTCAGAAGCACAAGACTTGTAAGAAAATGTGCAAGTGCTGCACTGTATAATAAGAAGTTTGCAACCATAATCTGAATGTTTTGTAGTGACAGTGTAAACACTCCAACACCACTCTGAAATATGAAAAGGCACAGCACTGGAAGCCCATCAGGCTATTCAAAACAATAAGGATGTTTAGCTAGCTATAGAAATTAGCAGGCTTTATTCAAAATATAATTGTAGGGATATTAAACACTTGTGAAGTCTGCCTCAGAATAAAAATAGAAAATTCTAAGACAGATCATCATTGTAATTTATATCTTAAACTGCCAGGCTGTACTGTTGAAACTCCTCTCTCTCATTCATGGGAAGGTAATGAGACTATATGGAATTATTTAAATCTATGTTTTCAACTGGTTTATTGCTTGCCTCATTGTTTCTGTGAGGACCACCCTAAGATGTATGTATCTAGAAAAAGTAAAAAACGAAAATTTCTCTTTTTTTTTTTTTCAGTTCATATTGTTCTTCTCTTCTAAATTCTGAGAAATCAGATTATTTCCTTTTACAAAAATACTGCACTCTGTATGTTTCCCACACACATCTCCTGTTTTTTTTTTTTTTTTCCTTCCAAAATCAAAGTTACAACACTCAAACCTACATGGAAATAAAATAAAACTTCAGGAAAGTTGCAGTAAAACCACCACACACTCACTAAGGCCTATCACCTTGTAGTTTACTCTTGAGATGCAAGAAAAAACTGCAAAGAAATTTAGTTGTTGAACAACAAAGATTTACAAAAACAAACAAGAGATCTACAAGAACTTAGATCTGCTTAGAACACTGTCTTTGTGCAGCACTAGGGTTCCTCCCAGCTCTGATGCACTGGCAGCTGTGACAAATTTTAGTTGTTGCAATGAGCCACGCCAGTAAATAGGATTTATCCAAAACACACAGATCCATTGCAATAGACTGAAAAACCAAACTTTCTGCTCTAGAAGTCTGCTGAACTGCTGAAGAGCTACAAGAATAGCTCTTATGAGACTAAAAATGTTTGTTATTTCATACTCATTGGATAAAATAATCAATTTAATTTGTGAAGCACATAGATTTGAATAGTTTGCATTACTGCACTGTAGAGGGAAAGAAGAATGACAGGCAGGTTTGATGTTCCTGATTCTCCATGTACATGGGACATCATACTAATAACATTTTCATCTTACTATGTATTTTAACTATTTCCTGCTGATTTAGTGAATGGTATTGTCCTTTCAAGCTTAAGCAGAATTTTCCATTTAGAGTTTTCATTGACAGAATCAAGCATCCCATCAACCATCTGGTCTTCCATATGCTTCCCATAATTGTCCTTTCTTAATTCTTCTTTTACCTCTCAAATTGTTCATTCAGACATCCTCTGAATAATCCCTAGATTCCACCACAAAGCTGAAGAGAAGGTAAGATAGTGCTTCTGCCTTCTCTTCTTTTACACCACCTCTGTAAAAATGCTACATTTACCATTGATGGATCTCTATTTTGGAATTATCATCTTTATCTAAAATCCTGCCCTGCCTTCAAGACATCTCAAATGGCTCACTATCACACAGCTAGAAGAGAACTATTGATTTTCTCATTATATCCATTATTCCATTACTCTGGACAAAGTTAGGACAAACAAAATCGATAAACAAATTAGAAAACTTCAGTAGTAAATGTTGATGAACCTCAAAGAGCTTCATTTCTTGTAATTGCTATAAAACAATTAGAGAAATCGATGAAGGCAAAAACTGTGATTTCTATCATTTCTCAATAATACTTTTGATTTACTATCTAATATTTCTTTTAATTATCATTAGCTCTGTCATTCTGACTGGCCATTGGCCATAGTTTGCTAATGAAAAAGGTTACTACTTTTCTTTTTCCTCATAGATTTTAATTCTGCAAGCTTATTATATGTTTATGGAATATATATGCTGTGTTACTAGACACAATCTGTATAACAGATCTGTAAGCCATCCAAACAACAATATGACTGAATTTCTTTAGCCTACCATGGTACCCGGAAAACATGGCATCGTTGTGCCATAGATGTAACGGAATCCCATTTTACTATTTGTTACAATTCAGATAATTATGGTCAATGAAACTTTATTGTTTGAAGCTAAAATAAGCAACATTCCTGTCCTATACACAAAGTAAAGAGCACTCTGAGATATCTTAGCTGCATGCCTCTTATTTATATGGTTGAGGGCAATGACGTAAAGACAGATGTCCCCTCAAATTTCCTCCTCTCTTCAAACTACAGAAAGACAGAATTTTATGTTTATTATATATTAGTAAGATTGCCCTTTATGGAAGCTTTTCTTAAGGGTACAAAATACGTAAAACTTCAAGATTAGGTACACAATACAATTTTATTGTTAAGTTTTAAATCCTCTCTGGACTTCGACAAGAAATTAGGAAAACAGGTTATCTGTCAACAGAATAACAGATTTGAGAAAAGACAAGAACAGCTTTGATGGAAAGCCTAAGCTCTGCTACAGAAGTAACAAGTATTAACAGCTGAACTACTGTATGTCCTCTTTTCAAAGAAACAATGTGTCATTTTGAAGGTATTTCAACTTTCATGAGAAAGGAAAAAAAATACTGATCTAAGTCATGGCATTTGAGATCCATGTAAATCAGCTTATCACTAAGAGTGTTTACTGACTGCACAGTGTCTATTGGGATTGCAGACTCTTGAACCATGTTAGTGCTAAGAACCTAAAGGTAGAAACATATGTTAGAGTAGGAGGACAGCTTTAGAAGTAATTAGTTTCACTAAGAAAAGCAAGAAGATAGCTCTTGTTAAATCAGGCTGGTTTCAATATGTACTCTGAAGCCTCAATAAAGAAAAGAATTTAATATTTCATTTCAGAATAATGCAATTTCTAGCAAGATATACTTTTCAAAGGTAATTCCAGAAATTAAAATTTAAATTATTCCTTAAAACTCACAAATGAATCAACCAATTCAGTATTTTTTTTCCACCACTGCTTTCATCTTCAGGCTCAGGGGTTTTTTTTAATCTTAATGCAAATAGCAGATGTGAACACTTCATATCATCAGTCTTTCGTAGATTTTTTTTCTTTCACTGTATTCATTCACTTAGATTGATATATTATGAACCAGAAGCTACATACTTTAAGAAGTTACATACTTTAAACAGTTTTCTTAAAGATTTATACATTTTAATAGTAAGAAAGTGATTTTAAAAATACCCTACAATTAATAAAAGGAAATAAAGGACTAAATACACAGTCTACTTTCAGCAATTATTTCAGTAGCATATTTCAACAAGTACATTGAATATTGAAACACATTTCAACAGATGTGTATATTCAATGACTATTATCTTTCAGTGTTTTAATTATGCATTCAGTCACAGCTTTGTAATTGAACAAAATCACTCACAGAATTTCAAAGCAATGAAGTTGTGGACTGAAACTTACATTAACCAAACCAAAATAGTGCTCATTGACTGGAAATTGTTCCGGACCAATCTCTTTCTCCAAAGCTGAGGCATTGGCGCCCTAGAAAATCAAAAGCAATAAAATATTACTGTTGCAACTACATACACAGTGAATTTAACTCGGTGAGAAAAAAGAAAAAAAAAAAAATTTGGCAAGGATAACTGACTTGTCTCTAAAAACTCTAAAATAAGTAACTACAGCCATGGGTGGCAGCTCATACATGTCACAAGCATCTAAAACACAGTTGCAACTGTGAAGTCTGGCCACAGCAAATACCTGGGGCAATGAGCTGTTTTTCACAAATAAGCAATATTTTATATCATTTGCACTGAAATGCAGTAATGATTTTAACATTTGTATGTCAATCTTGATTCTTACATTTGCATACTGTCCAGTAACTCAGTCAAATATTTTTACCTCCCAACACTTGCTTGATTTATTTTGATTTACCTACAGGAAAAACAAAACCAAACCACACCTTGGTCACAACTACAGACCTTGCTAACACCAAACCAGTATCTTCAGATCTCAATCAGTGAGACTTAAGGTTTACTAAACTCACTTACACTGAAGCTGTTTCTAGTCATCAGGGAGGAAAACAAAAATAAATGAAAGACTAAATATTGAAAACAGATTAAACCCTTCCTATCTGTACCCTGAAAGGGGGGAGAAAGTGGAGTTTGTGACCCACCTCAACAATCATACATGGCAAATGAACCAAACTTGTTTAGGTAGTCTATTGCTTAATGCAAAGACAAGCTGGTAGGCGGGATAATATTAGCAATGAATGTGGAAAAATCAGTCCTTTGAGATCAATTCACACTCTCAGGTTGTTTAGATTGTCCATTAAATCATTTTACGCAGGTCTTAAAGCAGACAGCAAGTCTTCTGTGCCATAACTTAATATTTACATACTTATAATAAGGAACCTAACACTCTTCCACCACCAGAAAATTATTTCAACATAATCCATAATACCTTAGAGATACACATTTCCCAGTACATCATTTTCAAAAACATCTCAAAGTTCTATCATTTTCATGTATTATTATGCAATTATACTGTTTTGATGTACTGTATTTATTATTTTCAGAGTGATCTTCTTTAATAACAATTGCATTAATATAGTAATGCAAAGCAGGCGATACCAGATCAAATGATAAGCTCCGCTTAACAAGTGTAATTCTCATACTGTGTAGCACATTTCAGAAAAATTTTTTAAAATGCAGATTATTCATAGGAAGCAAAGAAACCGGTCTGTCTTTCTTACACTGATAATACAAAATGTTCAAAGTGCTTTGGTAAATACCTTCAATTTTGTAATATTAAAAGACAGCACAGTACAGCTAGTGTTGGCGTGCATTATAAATGCTGCAGCCTTTGTCCAACAAATCTGTTGAGTCTGATCCTCAAAAAGAAGTGAGAGAAGACAACTTTGGTTACTCTGTGGTTCCAGCCAATGACTGTTGACAGAACTGGTGAAATAGCCACCAAGTTTCAAAGGAAGAGAGGTTTTTTATTTAGATACAGAAAAACCGCTACTATGGAAAATTCAGAGAACAAAAAACCCCAACTTGCTTTCTATTAGCTCTTACGCTGACTGCTTTTAGAGAAAAGCAAATGTATCTGTCCCTAAATCCCTTTTGCTGGATACAACACCACTGAGATATATATATATATCTATATATATACACACACACATATATGTATACATCCACTATTAAACTAATAACACAAGCACAACACATTCCAGTCTAAAGTCAGGTGTAACTGAACCTAAACTAGCACATAGTATACAGCAAAGAATCTTAAAAACAGATGTGACTCCTTCCCAACAACTTTTTTCCTTATGCAAAAGACGTAGCAAATAGCTCTGGACATTACAACAATAAAATTAAATCAAAATCACAAACTGCACTAAAAACAGCACACAGGATTTCACAGATTAATTACAGACATAGGGAAGTGGGATAGAAAGAAAATTAGGACTGTATCAAAATGTATAAAATTAAAATGAAACTATTATGTGGTATCTGTCATGCCATGATTGTGGCACTGCAGAACTTAGCGCAGTTACACAATCTAGTTTAGTAGTTCTGAAACTGGAAACACATGGTCAAAGGCCCATTAGGAGGTAACAACTTTGATTAGAATAGAGCAAAAGATAGGACAACTCCACACTTGAGTACAGATCTGCTCCATTCACAACACAGCCCCAGCTGTTTATTCATCAGTCATATCCCTTGCAATTATCCAGTATGATAAAGCTTCTCCTTTACTGGGGATTTGACTGTAGGGCTTACTACTTTAGAAGCTGTTCTCAGATAGTGATGATGGTGGTACAGAAAAGGGATATAAAGCTCATTTAAGAAAAAAGCAATCCACAAATTCTGAATGTTTAGTTTTGCAGCATTATTGAAATACATCCACAAATTCTGGCAAAGTGGACATTATTTACAAATAAACTAGGAAAAAAAAAAGGAACTGTGGAGGCTTTGTTAAAATCTCTACTTCTTTAAATAATAAATAAATTCAAGAGCAGGCTTTTAGGAAATTCCTTCTCTTTCCACAGCTAGGGTGGAGTAGCTGCTTTGTTCTATCTTTGGAAGGAAGAATATTATGGTATAAACTTTGATGTTTCTATTTTGTACAGACCTGAATACTCTACTTAGTTTTCTAGCACAATAAATATCCTGACTTGGCAATAAAAAGACGCATTAAGATACCCCAGCATTGTTATAGTTTTCTGATTATTCAAGGCTGTTTCACTCGAGGCATATAGTTTCACATGATTTCAAAGCATAGCATTGCCTATGTTTGAATGCTGTTGTTTATGACTGTTTTCTTACTACAAACCAGCATAAATGTTTTACACCAATATAAAACCCATCAAGCTACTTAGGCTTCCCTCTACAGTTCTCTTTTTGTCTGTCATAAAGGATGTTATTCCTCCTCCCAAAATATCGTTTATACGGTGCACAATGTGTTGGTTGCATGGAATGAAAACACAGTATGCAGCAGTGGCTTGAAAGAGTATGCTAAAATGTGTGTTCACATCTGACCCATAAAAGCTCCTTTTAAAGCTAGCTATCCCTCACTACAAAATGTTTGCCATTCAACATTACAGTACACATTATCAGTCCCAGTTGACTCTACAATTATGCAAATACAGACGCAAAGGGGAAGCACTGTGACACCACCAACTATTATGGTATCTTCTGATCTTTCAGACCAGGAGCCAGCAGAGCTTTAAGGCAGAAGTGGAGTCTATCTCTTTTCATCAGCAGAGATGGACTTACTGGGCTTGGGAACCAGACTTCAGAGATTTCAGTCTATGATCTATGCTGCAGAGTATAGAATTTTTTCCCTTGCCACTTAACTGGGATGTGGGAAGATTCCAAAACAAACCTCACTTTTTTGGGGCATTCTGCACGAACCATACAATAGGTGCCCGGTCCCCACACAGGAACTTGCCTTTGACATTGTGCAGAGGACAGAAAGGAACATCATCACCTTCAGTCAGCACACCCACCTTCAGTTTCCCTACCCTTCTGAGCAGTAGTACACAAGGTCATCATCCAGCAGTGGGAAGGAACAGAGGTACAACAGAAATACCAAAAAAGCTAATATTGCAATAGTACCAGCAGTTAATAGTTTTTGCATCATATCAGTATAAAACTTATACATCAACAAGCACTGCCTTACATTACATGCCTTCCAGCACAGAGATAATTCGGCAGGCACATAGAAGACATACTTGTCATAGTTAAGGCAATGCAGCTTTGTAAAGTGGAAAGTTCAGCAACTAAGGTGTGTATACAAGAACACAATATGAAATCAAGATTTGCATAACATTTACTTGTTATTGAAAATGATCCTGGAAACAATGTTAAGATATCAATTCTTATAAAATAGTGTTCTCACACATAATGAAAAGCTGAACTACTACTATACACTTCATTCTGTGTTTAACTTCAAACTGATATGAGATAAATCATGAGTAATCTTAGTTTCACCATGTTCAAATCAGTTTATTATCTCCTCCACCAAGTTAGAAAAAAAAAAGCTGTATTATTTGATTAATCGAAGATCCCCTTAGATGCTTAATGAAGGAATAAGAATACTTGTTTACCATGGAAGGCCTTTAAATAAGTTTTTCAACCTTTATTTTCAAAAGAGCTCAAGGTTTCTATAAATTAACACATTTAATATTAACCAAATTAGTGTTTTATTTCAGTTTAGTGGAATCAAAACCCAGAAAACACAGTGCGAGAGGGAAGTGTAGTAGCTTTTAATTAAATACAGTTGTATTTTCCTGATTTTCAAGTTTTACAAAAAAACTCTGACATTGTACCTTTCAATGGAAAAGGGAAAAAATATAAAATGCAGACATATGAAAGGGGTTTTTGTTTGTTTGTTTGTTTAGTTTTTCATTTGCTAAAACAATAATATCATTTGCTATTTCTGCTTTTATTACTGCCTTTTCTCGCTACCTCAGAGAACACACTAGTGTGGTGCTACATGTCAAACTAGTACTCCTGAGACACACTAACAGCTAACATATGGATAAACTAATTAGAGCCAATATGTGAAGCAAATCAGTTGGTGCTTATGATCTGACATAGACACTTTGGGTTTCAGAGGTGTTTTGCCATCTTAGTTCTAGGCTGTCTCTGAGCCTGAACACCAAGGTGCAGCTAACATTACTTGATTTAGTTTCCTCCAAAAGGAATCTAATTTGTGCACTCCAAGACCACTCCAAGATGCAACCCAAACTATGGTCAATTGGGATGCCTGGGAGAATCACTTCAGAATTGTACACGCCTTACCTGAAGTAAAACGCTAAGATAAATGCACTCAGCACTTGCCTAAAGAAAAAAAGAAAAAAAGAAGAGCCACCCTCTATTAAAAATACTGTCTAAAAACATGTCAGCAAGCAGGAAAACAATTGAAGTTTTAAAGTGTTCTACCTTGTTGTTATCATCCAGCCTAAATAGGAGGCATTTTCCTTACAAAGACTTGATTCATAACCAGCCTACCATGCTTTGAAGATTACACTGGTGTTATTGGGGTGGGGTAAGAGGGTTTGATCTATCCTTTTCTAGAATAAATATCAGTTGATAACTTGGTGGGTCATCTTTTCAGTAGTTTGCTATAACAGGTTTATCCTCTAGTTTTATTGAGTTGCAAATTTCCCAAGTAAAACAAAAAATTTCACCTTTAAAATAAATTTCTTATCTCAAAACTCACACTTGTCAAAATTCTGAAGATCCATTTCATCCTTCACACATGCACTATGCTATATCCTTTCCTACAATGTGATCCACCTCCCTCAAGAAGCAAGGAACAACAAAGATAAAGGTGACTCACATAACCAAACTATGTTGCATAGGAATATGTAAGCCATTTTTTTTTTTTTTATTTAGCTTGGCTATAGGTAAGTTAAGAACAATAAAAAACCCCCATGAAACAGAACTTTTATTCTTCCTAGAGACAGAAGGGCATTACAAGTAAAAAGGAAACTCAGTAACCAGGAATAGCAATGTTTTCCTGAACAAGAAAAAAATCATTACAAGTGTAAAATTAATTTAACTGTTTATAAATTGCAAAAATAACTCTCAGTATAGAAGCACTCGTTTACTAGTGCTTTCACCTTTTTTTTGCCATGTATTAGAAGACTCTTCCTTGTCAGTGCCACTAGTGAAGGTATACAGCATTTCATAGTCTACACTAACTAATGCACTGTGACTGAAGGAATTTTCTCTTAAAGAAGAAATATATACTGCTACTCTTCCAGTTATGTTTTATCAGAATATGTGAATTCCTACATTTCCATGTATTTATATGAAGCAGGATTAAGAGCAAACAGAATAGCTACATTAAATTAGTTTGTATCTACTACTAGAACTGCCAGCCAAAATGCAACACATTCCTTTTGATACTGTGTCTAGCCCAGGAAGCAGAAGTGAAATACACTGAGTGGGATTCAGTAATCCTTGTGCTTCATTTATTTGCAAAAAAAACATGACGTAGTAATGCACAACTTGATAATCTATGAAATATTTTGATCGTTTAAGTTAATATTTTAATATACTTAGAAATAGTGATATTTTCTAATTAGTTAAAGACATAGTCCTGTATATTCTAGTCATGTGCGAAGACAAAAGGGTTTTTTTAATTGAGTATAAAGTAAACCCATCTCTGCCTGGGCAAGGAAAATGATAGCAGAGCACAAAATTACCTCCTCTTCACACTTGGAATGTCTACCACACGCATCTTTTTGAGCCCCACTGAGCACACACAACGTATCTTCCTTCACAGTAACCAGATACAGTCATACTTCCTTCTGTTTTGAATACTGAAGTCAAAGATCAGTTACTCTCACACACAAAGCTAAGACTTGGAGAATTAGGGCTCTGGGCTTGGCTCTTTTGTGGAATGGATCTTCAGAACATGAAAAGATGTTACGAAGCTTCTATAATTCTTCCCCAATTGCTGCCAGACTTAATCTAACCTACTGCCCCCAATTCAGAATGAAATCATAGTGATAAAAATTAAAATACTGACAAGTTAAGTCGTATTTGTACTGTATAATTCCAGAAAATTCCTGAGGTAACACTGTTTATGGTATCAGGCGCCTTTGCTTCAGTTTCTTCTGATCAGATTGGATTTTCAATAGCATCCATGCAACATATCTTATAATGACACCTATTAAGTGGAGTCCCAAAAGATCAAAGCTATTACCTTCAAAGACTTTTAGTTAAAGTTGGAATTACTCTAGCAGACAAGATAGGAAGTTTGCAAGATGTATTTAACAGGGGACCTGATGGTGACCTTGGAAATATTTCACTACCTAAAAAGTACAGACAGTTATAAGACTTACATTCATCTTCTAGAACAATTAGACTTATCTAATCACCCAAAATGCAGAAGGGGAGGGAAAAAAAAAAAAAAAAAAGAGAGAACATATTTGCTCAACTATTTCTGTTGATAAACTGCACACTGTGGTATGTTTCACATGCTTTTTTAACCCACATAATTCCTGTTTCATAAAAACAAATATGTTGCTTTTGTAATTTCACATTTTCATGGAATTATAAAAAGAATTTGAGTTTATAAAAACTTGTAAAAATGTTTTTCAGTTTGGCCTACTTGTGTTAATACAGCATTCTGGTTTTACAATACAAAAAATCTAGATTTTTTTTTCAACTGAAAGATCAGATAGACTTTATTGAAATAAATAATTTCTTAAAAGCATTTCAGTTTAGCAAACTCCCTAAGGTAGGAAAACAAAAGTTATCCCATATAGGGCTTTTATACACCTCTTTCCTTCAAGAAATTTGAAAGAGGAAAGTAGACAAAACAAATTAATGGAGAGACATAATTTTACCACATTTTTACAGAATAATTCCTAGAAGTTTTAATGCAAATTTGTTGCTTCAGTAGTTTAAAAAGGAAATACAGACTATACAAATGACCAACCTAAATATTCAAGCTTTGTCTAGTAATAGAATCAGTTATTCTCACTGACACAGCTAAAAATTCTGTCAGCAAGACTAGAGTCCAAGTTTGTATTTCATTGTTTCTTTGTGCTTAGAACTTGCAAGATGAATATATGCATGCATACAGGTAAACAGAAAAAGGAACATTTATATATAAATGTAGGAGTAGTTACATTTATACAGTCCTACAATTACATTCGGCCCTTTGAGGGCAACCGCGAGACTGATGTGGCCCCCGGCGAAAATAAGTTTGACACCCCTCATTTATATAATTGAAATCATCCAACTAAGTCATATGTCAACCAAATAATTCTCTGTGCTGGCAGAAATATTGCTTTACAGCTACACAACTTCATTTTTTTTTCTTCGTGTCTCATATTTGATTTTTAAAATATTAATTTAGAGTCAAATTCACATTTTGATGCAAATTTTTAAACAAATTTGCACATTACACCTAGGTACCTACACCTACAAAAAAGATTATGACAAGTAACATGGCTAGAGTCTTAGTGGCATATTTATAATGAAATATTATCCTGATAAAAATGCTAACAGATAGGTGAACCTCCTTACTGTGGTTTAAGTTCTTACCCCAACTGCCTAGCAAATACTCCAAAATTCAATGTGCTTGCAACAGAATCACCACAAGAGAACATGTGCCTGAACACTCCAGACCACTGATCAAGGTGGATTCAGGTCACGATGCCAGAATGAAATGTGGTGGCTGAGACATAGCACATGTTCCTTCTTGCCAGCCCTGCTACATAAGCCAGTCAGACAGCTGCATCAAGCAATATCATAACACCGATATTTCCTCTGTGTTACTTTAGTCCTGTCCTCTGCTTTCTTCTCTATCACCTCCTCACTTTGAAGCTATGTTTTTCCACAACTTTTCTTTCCCTGCTGTAACTCTCAGTTCTCACTTCTTACAGCATGAGTCTTCTGTATCCTTTCCTGTGTAATCTGGTAACCTGATCATAAGTTACCGTTTAAGTATTATAATTTGCACTTCAGAGGAGACTGCACTTGGAAGGAAGAGGAGTGAGTACATCATAGCCATCTCTGGCTGACTGCAAACTCTGGCAAACATCAATTTACATTAAGTGCAGATTTCACAATCAGGTTTGAAAACCCTATTGTAAACAAATAATTCCTTATGGAGTAATGAAATCTATATATGTATATCTATCTCACAGTTAATTATAAAATTTTCCTGCAATTAAGTGTTTTTGTAAAGCCTCTCTTCTATAACATCTGAGGCAGGAGCACCACAGCCTTCCCTCAGCTGGGTGCTCCCAGGGTCTGTTTCCTCTAAACTGCCTTTTTTTTCCCTGACACGCTTATATGAATTTAAGTACCACCAACACCTCTTCACCTTTGACAAATGTAACTGAAATGGGCAAAAGGGTACTGGTGACAGTACACTTAGACAGGAGACTGGCAGGAAAAGCCATTCAGTATGATCCCACAAGTTTTACTCCTTTCAAAAACAAGACAAATGTCTGGATTGTTAAAATATGTACAAATTTCTCATCTCACAGAACACATCATACAATCCACATCCAGCTATGAACTATGTATTCGAAGTCAGTGTTGGGGGCTGAATTGATCACTGAAAACATGAGTGACACTGGCCCTGTATATAAAATGTTAAATTGCCAGATAGAGGAGGGAACATGTAGACAAATACCTGAACCATGAAAAGATTTTCATGTATAGTACTACAGCTTCTAGATTAGCATAGTTTTTAAATTGCATTAGACTTTTTCAGGTTGTGCTAACATAACCACTTTCTACAAGAAACACTGAAAAACAACTACTACTACCATTACAACTTCCTTCTGTATCTCTGAGACTGACGCCTTTGTACCTTTTTTGTAGCTTTTAAGCTACAAAGAAAATTCTCTTTTCTTCAGCTACTGTAAGACTTGATACCCTTCAACTGCTGGCAAGTGTTTGCTGGATTCTAAAGAACAGAACTGAAAGTACTAGATTCAATCTCTGTTTTATGGTGAGCATAGCTTGGGGCACATCTTCATTCCAGTTAGCATGGATTACTTTACCACTTCTCAGCCATGCATAAAAACTCCATATAATTCAGTCAGGTGAGACTTTAACTGCAGTTTAATGCATGGATGAGGGTAAAACACCAAGTTCCACTTTTACTGTGAAGACATTAAAAAAAGAAAAAAACAAAACAAAACACACAAACAAAACAACAAAAAACCCACACACACTTTTAACCTCATCCATTTTGCAACAAGAACAGTGGGTAAACCACTCTAGGGCAACGGTATTTTCCAGTGCTTTCCCACAATCTCCATCTATGTAATTAAGACTTACTACAGCACAAGGAACCACAGGAGTGGTGATTTAGAGCAAAGAAGTCCAAGGAAGCTCAAAGGGGATATGACACTAGGAGACAATACTACAGGATGAGCTCTGCCACCACTGGTATGAACACCAGAGTACAGATCAATGAACCAATAAAGCACAGAAAAGAACCAACCCTTTGTAGACTGAACGTGCTCCTGTAAGATCATCTGAAAATGCACCATAGTTAAAAAAAAAAAATACTGGATATCAGTCTTCACTGTACCCACAAAACCTGCCAGTACTGTAAAACATAACATATTGCTTTCTAATATTCAGAGCTTGAACAAGAAGGATAAAACACATAAAACAGAATTGAGTCAGTAGAAGTGAAACTTGAATTTGGACATATAAAAGGAAGTAATGTAACGCAGGACTGCGATGGAAGAGGTTCTTCAACATAGCTCCAGACTGTTCTGTTACAGATTATAAGTGTACATGCATGTCAGGTTTCTGTGGGGACAAGAAGTCTCTTGAAAAAAATTACCTGTTACTGGTTTTGTACTAAGCAAACACATGAAGAGAAGTAACAGCCTGAGAGCTTTAGTAAAAAGCATGGGGAAAGGCAAGAAAAACTTCTAAGAATTTTTAGGAAGGTGTCTGGCAGTTCATCAAACAGTGGGTTGACACAAAGAAGAACTGCCAGGAAAAAAAATTATTCTTCAGCATTATATTCCTTTCTGGTTTTGCTAAATATATGCTTAAACATGAATATATGATTCTTGTTAAAATTAAAAAGATCTGCCTAACCACAACCACATAGTTCTAAACAACTCTACAGTAAATACCAAGTGCTTCTTTATACTATCTTTACTGAAATATTTTAAAGCATCATCTATTGCATCTATCTATTAAGTACTGAAAAAACTTTTACAGCAGGTGTCCTGTGCTAGCTGTCCCACCCTACAGCACATTTAAAGCTCATGAATCAGAAAAGCACAGGAAAAATCTTATGCCTGCAGTTTATCCGTCTCAGTTCACAGGATTATGATTGGAAAGATAATACCTAATTGCCATCAGAATGACACTTTAGCTAATCGTAAGAAGATTTTTAGTTGAAAAAAATGTTTTGGGGTTGACCTAAATGTCAGTGACATAACGTCATTTCTAATAATCATACTTACAGAACACTCTTAAACTAGCTGATTGACCTGTCCAGAACTACAACTTCTCTGCTGTTCAGAAGCAGAAAAGTGAGGGCCTATACTGGACCTAAATCAAAAGGTCAGCACTTAATTTATGATGGCAGAAAAGCCAGTGGTCAGCTGTGGGTGAAAAGACATTAGCTAGAATTGCAATAAAATGAGGTTGTCCTAGCTCAACCACACTGACTCCTCAACAGTCTAACCTAAAATCTAACTACTTCAGAGAAGAATAACTCCTGTGGTAAATGGTATCTGACCTACAACATCTGGCTGTATGAAGATCTTGGTATACAGATCATGAATTCAAGAAGCCAGACTTTCCAAGTCCAAACAACAAGATGTGGTCTCCCATTTCACCAAAAATATTACTCCAGCTGATCGACAACTATCTGAGCAATCTCACCCCATGGGCTTACAGTTATTCATTCAAAATTCTCATGAGCCACCTCTGAAATGTCTGTTTGATATGTCAAAGCCTCTTGGCAGCAAGACTTATGAAAACCATAAATCAATTTCCAATAATATAAAATGTAAGCATTTCCCACTGTTTGACGTCACAAGGCATTATAATCCCAATTCATCAAGTTAACAAACTAGATGACAGAGTGCATTTTGTCCCTTAATCATCTCTTCCCTTCCCCTGTGGAAACAGGTTTGGGAACAAGAACTTTCATTTGGGTATAGAAAATATAGAAAAGAGCACAAATGCAGTATCTTCAGCTATGGACCATCAACACATCTCTTCCATGACAAGTAATAACTTCTACTGACTAAGGGATATTTCCTTCCTTAAATCCAGTATTCCTCCAACAGTGAATCTACTGAGCTCCTCACTGCTCTTTAAAAAACACCAAGAGAGCTTTATCACATATGTGTATCTGCTCATAACTCTAATTTATCAAGACAGAGAGTCATGAAAAAGCAATCACTGGAAGCAGCCTGCTATCAGGACCCAGATCGATGCAAACAAGTGGAATCACACGCCAGTGCGTGGAGCACGCTGGGCCGAGCCGCGGAATGCTAATTAACTAACTAACTAACCCTTTTGCGGGTAACTAGGGGAGCACCCTTCTGCTGACAGGCAAGGCAGTTACAGCCCCATCACGCGAGTAAAGTGTCCGGAAAGCTGGGGACGATTACGAAGAGTTTCGGTAGAAGGAGAGCGTTTCTAGAAACCCTGCCCTAAAACCACACTTGGCAATAAGCAACCCCGGACGGGACGCGATGTCCCGCAGCTCTCCTTCTCAGCTTTCGGCACGCTTTGGGGAAAAGCTGTGCTCAAACCCCACGCACATCCACCCCGCTCATAGCCAGGATACAGCTCGCCCCGAGCCCAAACCAACACCACCAGCGGCTGCATCACGGCTGAGTCTCCCAAAGCCGATTAACCCCGCTCGGCTCCCGAACCCCACCCACGGCAGCGCTCCCGAGCCCGGGACGCCGCCGCACCACCCACCGCCGGCCGCTGCGCAAACCCGGCCTCCCGCGCAGTCCGCCCCTTCCACCGCCCCGCGTCCCCACCCCCGGGGAGCCGGCAGGGCAGGGGAGGGCCGCCCCGGCCCCTCACTCACCATGGTACAGATGGAGGCGATTTTGGAGACTGTCATTAGGATTTCCATCCGTCCAGCGCCATCTTCCGCCCAATCACAGCGCCGAGCCGAGCGGAGCCGGGCTGGGCCGGGCGGCAGTACGGGGAAGCGAATGCAGCCGAGGGGCGAAGCGCTCGCCGCCCCGCCAGCGCCCGCCGCGGAGTGCACGCAGCCCCGGCAGCGCCAACGGCCCCAACGGCCGGGCGCGCGGCTCACAGCCGCCCCCACAGAACCTCACTCCCCCTCGCCCCGCGCGCGGCCAGCACCGCACGAGCCCGCACCGCCCCTCCCGGCCCGGCCCGGCCCCGCCTCCCGCCGGGCCCTAGCGCCGCCGGGTCACCGGCCGGCTCCCCGCCCGCCCCTCAGCCTCGGCGCCGCCTCACGCCCCGCTCCCGCGCCCCGCCCACCGGCCAGCTCCGATCCGGACCCAGCCCCGGCCGGCGGGCGCCGCCGAACAGACATGCGCGGCGCGGAGGGGGCGGGGCGGTGGCGCGCGCAGGGCCGTTTGAAAAGGCGGGGGCGGTGGGTGCGGGGCCTGGTGTGAGGGCGGGTTGTGCTGCGCCCAGCGCTTCGGCTTTATTGTTCTTTTTATTCCTTCTGGGCCCCTGGAGTTGAAATGTAACGGGCCGCCGCTGGGTGAGTGGTGACGGTGGAAGAGCTGGTGCGGTTGGTGGATGTTTCCTTACTGCAAGTGTCGAGCTGCTTCCACGGAAAGAGTTCCACTGCGGCCTGGAGAGGTGAGGGGGGTGAATAGGTGTAATTCATAAACAAACGATAAAAGCATATTAAAAAACATAACTAAGAAAACTTTTGCCTTCTGTTAACTTAGTCGCTCTAATGCCAGGCTAACTTCAAAGTGATGTGACGTCAGAATAGTGGTTGTTTTGTCGAAGCTATTCCCGTGGGGTCCCTCCGAAGAACAGGGTGACAGGGAGAGGCACATACCTATTAATTTCTCTTTTCTTTTTCCTGCTTCATCTCATTACCAGTTCTTTGGTTTCTGTGGGTGTGGGATTTGTATGCCCCAGTCTCAGACATCTTGAAAAATTAATCTGATTTGTAGAGCAGTCATTTATATCAACTACATGAGGTGTCTAGTTGGGAATGAGATGAATCATCTAGATGTGCCTGTTTGTCCACAGTCTGTAATGGAAATCTGGATGACTCGTTCAAGGTGTTGATGTCTGCATAACAGAAGCGTAGAGCTAGCTAAGATATAGAATCATAGAGTCATTTAAGTTGGAAGAGACCTTTAAGATCATAGATTCCAACCATAAACCTAACACTGCCAAGTCCACCATTAAACCACCACATACACAAGCTTTTTGAACACCTCCAGGGGTGGTGACTTGGCCAGTTCCCTGGACAACTTGTTCCAGCACCTGGCGTGGAATGTTCCACCCACTCTTTTTTCATATATAGGAAATATCTAGGAGATCAAGATGCTTTATCATAAAGAATGTCTCTGCATATAAGGCCTAGATCATAAATGCATCCTTTCACTGTAAAAAATGATATTTTAATATCTATACATCATGATGCTTTCTATGATCTTCAGAAATAAACATAATGGAAGTAGTAAATTCTCCTTCAGCTGAAACATAAAGAACATGAATTCAGAAAGTCTTCTAACTGAATTGTAGTGTAACCTGAAATATCCTCAAGCAATTCTTTTACATAATATCTGTGGTCAAGGAGTGTTTATTTCAAAAGTATAGTATTTGAGAAAATGAACGCCTCTTGGATGACTACATTCAGAAACTGTTGCTACAGAAACCATGGGGGAGGACAGCATCAGAAGAATGAGAAAGAATAGAAACGAAAGAAGTGGATTGGCCATTTATGTGCAAAAAAGCAAGAACGAGTATTTGGCTGGCTAGAAGTGTCAAACCTTCAGATATCCAGCAGTTCATCTACTGAAATACAAAGCAGCAAGATATATCTGTAATACAATTCATGACAGTGTTAATCAGACATGCTACAAGAGATACCCCTGTACAATCCAGAGTGGATGAAGTCTTCAAAAAATGACACAAGGAAACTATGACAGCATGCTGCCTCCCTAAAGCAAAAACACAAAAAGCAATTGCACTGTTGCAGAGGCTTATAAGATTATCTAGGAGATAATTAGGTTTGGAAACAATTATGTGGCACCAAGTGAAACCATACAGGCCGTAGAAAACTGCAGAAATCATGAAAAGCACTCAAACAGAATGTCAGAGATTGCCTTGAAGTTTCTTCCTGCCCACAAACTAGAGAAAGGCGGCAAAATGTACTTAGTGTGAGGTGTTCTTTCTGTCTGTGGTTCCAAGGGAAAATTTAGATATTGTGCAATATTGGGCCACGTTTTTAAAAGAGAGGGGAATGTAAGGCTATGCTGGCTGACATTTGACAGGTGTGAGCTAATCATGGCTGGGGACTAAGCAGAGGAGCTGAGAAGATGCTAAATTAGTAGCACACAGAGAGGCTGATATTTTTTAAATGCTGTGTGAGGTGCTGTGTTATGAGCAAACTGAACTCTTGTTGCATAGAATGAAGGGAAATACAAAAACACTTTCTATACCATTGACCATTAAAATGAGATAAAATATGAGGAAACAAGTAAGACAATAGGAAATTATCACTTAATTGTTATCATTTAGCCCCTTGAGGATATTGGAACTATTAACAAATAAAATGCTCCATGTATTTGACCAGTTAAGGAAAAAGGGTGGCCAGACCAGGATAGTGCATGTGTTTGTGTACTCTTGAGGAGACAGAGCTTTGAAAGCAGTTCCAGAGTCACCATAACACATGTAGATCAGAATGGTAGCTAATGCTGTCTGAGAAAATATGTCAGTCATCTCTTGTGTTGCTGAGGAGAGACAAGATCCACCTGACAAAATGTAACAAGAGCATCTTTGCCAACTGGCCAGGCCACCTGCTGAGGAGAACTTCAACTAGGAACAAGTCTCCTGAACAGACATCCTGAGTGTTGGGGAATTTCAGCCTGCCTGACATCCACTACAAGCACACATCAGAATGCCAGCAGTCAAGGACATTTCTAAAAGGCATCAAGGAGAACTTCTTAATACTGGCTGGGTGAACCAGAGGTGACTGGCAGCTGGATCTGCTCTCCACTAATAAGGAAGAACTGGGGGATGTGGTAGTCACTGGCTTGGTTATCCAAGCCTGGGCTGTAGTGATGGAGGAGTGGAGTTCATGATCCTGTGGGGGCTGAGGAAGGAGAGCAGCAGACTACAGACCCTGCCTGACTTTAGGGGAACAAATAATTTTTTTCCAGGAAACGGGTAGGTGGACTCCACTGAATGGCAGCTCCGAAGGGTAAAGTTGCTCAGGAAAGTTGGCAGGAAAGCACTAGGATCCTAATACTGAGAAAGACAAATAAATGTATGAGTATTTTCAGCAATGAGAAAGCAAAACTGATGTGCTCTGAAGAGAAAAAGAGTGGCTAAATGGGAAATTAAATTTAGGCTGAAGTTATTTTAAGAGCTATATTGTTTGGTAAATTCACCCCATTCAGATACAGTGTGTTTTAATACAGGCATAAGTAGAGTTACTTAAAAACATAGTGAGCAGGTCATGTCTGCAGAGATGAGGGGCTGTGTTGTAGAGAACAGTGGCTGAAAAGAAATTAAGAGTTCACAGTGCCCAGGACAGCAAACATTAATTTCCATTCTAATGCTGTGGTTTAACTTAATAATGGAATCTTTGACTATATAACCAGGGATATGCAAGTAGGAAGAGACATTATTTTTCTTCTACATATGGCATTGGGAGATTTTTGTGGTCATACTATGCTAGACTCTGGTGTCCTTGGTGTCAAAAGAATGCTGAGAAATTATTTGAGGCTGAAGAAAATTCTTTGCACTTAAAGAGCACAATCTGTTTGGCTTATCAAAAAGAAAGCAGGAAGATAGCTACAGTGATCTGTAATCTTGCACAGTGGGAGGTGCAACAAGAAAAAATATCCATAAACTGAAATCAAACAAATTTGAATTAGAAACTACACACACTTTTTAACAGTGGAAGATATTAATGGTTGGAATATGCTGCCAAGATAAATGGCACATTCAGTATCTCCTAAGGGCTTCAGTTAAAGAAGAGATGCTTTTCTCATAGAAGTACGTTAGTTGAACAGATAGATTTAATTCCCTGCTCTGAAAGTCTCTCAGAGCATGTAGTTGTTGTTACATAGTATTTGAATTACCTAACACCTAGAAATGCAAGTCAGAGGCCAGAGCCCTTTGCTTCTTTAGTCACTATGTAAGAAAGCCCTGTTTTATCTTCTGAAGAACTTATACGCCAAATGTACAGGGGCACCAACAGACACAGCGGAGCAAAAAGAAAATATAATGAGTGTGAACTGTTGCTTCTTGCCCTGTGCCTCTCCTTGTTTCATAATCTTGTGGTTTGGCAGGAGCCCAGCTTACTCTAGGGTGTGTGGGTAGGTTTGCTTTAGAAATTGAAGAGTAGGCATGGTACAGGTATGTTTGTGCCTGTATCATCTATGTGTGGCTACAGATGGTTCTGCTGAGTCTGGGGCATGTCAGTTTTTTATTAATGTTGCTCGACAACAGAGTTGGTCCCATGAATCTATTTACCACTCTGCTAACCAGTCAAACCACCAACTGGTCGGACTGTTGCTGCAGTATCTGAATGCAGACATACCACATCTGTTGTTGGACTCGTATACAGTATGGTTGTGAAATCACAGCATAACAGGACCATAGGGAAATTCAGGTTGGACAGGGCCTCTGAAGGTCTCTAGTCCAACCTTTGGCTTATAGCAGAGTCAGATCTGAGGTCAGAACATGTTACTTTTTGTGTATATATACACCATTTCACTTCTTTTGGAAACCCTTAAATTTGGATCCAGACATAATAGCAGGGGGGCTTATTCCTTGCAACAAAACCATCTGAATTCACCACCTGGATTGTTATTGACGTGTAGCGCAGTGAAGGTCACCCAGTATGCTCACAATAGATTAACCAACCCTGCTATGGAAATACACCTCACCTTATGGGCAACATGTGTTGCAGGATTTCTGCTATGAGGTAATGGAGGGCAAGACATAAAATAAATTTTCCCTAACTTGTTATTTGATAATTACAAGTAAACCTGGAGCTGAATCAAATTATGCAAACGGGAATCTTAACACATTATGTGAGTGAAATTGGATCCTTATTGGGAACAGAAGAGACGAACAGGAAATATATTTGGAAAGTTATATCAAACCATCTTGTATGGACTGACAGACAGTTTAGTATCTATATTAGTAAATTAATCTTTGTAAATTATTTTGATTATACATTTTCAGAAAATACAACTATTTTCATAAGAGTTGTACATGCTGTCAGGGAGCCATGACAAGAGAGTGATGGTAGACTAGCTGGATATGGGAAGATCTGAGCAAGTGGTTAAACAAGTGATACATTTTATTCATAGTTTCAAAAGAACAAATTCAGTCTTAGTTAAAATAATATACAAGACATTAATATTAATAAATTATTGTCATAGAAAACTATACAAACTATAATTGTGCAATAGATAAATATTCCTTAGCACTTTTCATCAGTACATCTCACAGCATTTTACAAAGAGTTGTGAGAAATAATGATTATTAGACTAAATTTCTAAACAGAATAAATTAGGTGAGAGGTCTCTGACTGAATAAAATTTGCTTGTTATGATTATTTCTTATATACTAATTTCAGAAGACCAAAGCTTTCCTCAGTAAGGATGTTTTTTGTTCATTTGTGGTTGGTGGGGTTGTTTTGCTGTTTTGTTTTGTTTTAAGCAGAGGGTAAAGTTTGTTTCTTGCAGAGTTGACAAATGGGGATATTTTGATACTTTCATCTTCACAGCTCAGCTGATACTGGGCATCTTGCCATAAATACATAGCTGGCAAACAATGAACCTGTTATTACACAAAGGATTACGAGCATCTGAAAAGTTAAAAGAGAAAATTAAAAAAAAATTACACTACTAAACTGAATACAAGTTTCTGCCAACAACACTTAGAATATACATCAGTTAAGTGAGATGTCCAGTGAGTCTGTAAAATATAAGAATTTAGTCATGTTGAAAAGAACAATAGATTTCCAAGCTGTTATTGCTGTTTGAATCTGCTCTTAAATGCAGGTGGAATTCTAACTGAAAATAAAGTTCTAGTTCTTAGAAAAAGAGTCTATTTATAAAATGGTAACTCTTTTGAAAGATGTCAGTGTATTCCACAAGAGAAATGATCTCGATATGAAAGGACGTGAGCTAAGCATGAAAACAATAACTGTGCTTTTTGACATTGTTCTGAACAGAATCTTGTGGAGAGATGGGACCACAAGGATGTTTAGAAATAAGGTCGTTTAATATTGTAATGAAATACATTCAATAATAGAAACTTGTATTAAAAAAATAATAGATTTGATCCTTGACACAGGCACCAGAGAAACCGTTGTCTCGGTAACTCCAGTTTATCCTCAATATGAAAACCTCAAGAGTCACAAAACTTACTTGGAAAAGTGATTACTAGAGGTGAGAAGTACAGGATGCTTCTTCAGTCTCTGTGTTCTCTACCCAAATACCAAGCAAAGCTTCCCACTGCAGTCAGCAAGATAGTATTTTTGTGATCTTCGCAGCAGCTCTCCAAGAGCAAGATTAGCTGTCATGTAATAACAACAGTGACGCACAATATGACAACAGGCAGCCTCCAGGTGAAGAGTCTTTGTATTGTTACAGTTTCCCCCACTAATCAGTTCTCTACAGCGCCAAGATAAAAAGGAAGCTGAGGAGGAATATGTAAAACAGCATGCACATAGCTATGCAGAAGAAAAAAAATATCAGTAAGAGGTAGAAAAAATACTGGAAACAGCTTTGTGGAGATAATAAAATTGCTAAAGAGTATTTACTGTTAATAGCCTGTGTTTTTCATGACACTAATGGGTGGTTAATTATTTTTGTTCTAATCGAAACATATGTCACAGTTAGCAATATTTTGGGCTTCCGCTGATCTAAAGCTATTGTTGAAGTGCATGTTGCAATCAGTTCTCAAATAATGCTCTCTTTGTCAGCAATACAGAAGTAGAATGATCTTGATTTCTTCTCTTGGAAGATTAGACCCTGGAAAACCCACAGTTCCCCTCTGTACTTGCAGATGGTCGGTTAAATACTCCCATCTGGTTATATTTGTTCTTCTGTGGTTATACTTATTTTTTTCTAAAAACAACAACAACAGACCACACAAACAAAAAAAACAACAAACAAAACCCCCAACCCTAAACAAACAACCACAGGTTATTACATGAACAGCAGAACTAATAAAGCTCAATTTCATGTGGATTTGTTCCCTGTGTCTTTATACAGCAGTAACCCAGGCATCACGTCTCTGTCCCATATGGCCTCATTTCCTCCTTCCATTTGCCCTGCAGTTTCATTTCCTCTTCCCCCCATGCAGCATCTCCTCTTGCCATTTGCCCTCTATTTGTTTTTCCCTATTTTGCCCCTTCACCTGCACTGCCTCACTCCCTTGGATAAGCTGTGGCTGCCTCGGAGCAGCACATAGGCTAATCAGTTCACATTACTACTTTGCATATTCCATGAAGGACTCCACAGCATTTCATGAATATTAATGAATTGATCCTTAACAATAACCCTGCTTCCTAAATAAGCGCTATTATTCCTACTATGCATACAGGAAAGCCAGTCTAGTTTATCCTCGGTTGGTCATAGCTTGGTCAAGTTTATCCTTTGTTAATTCTCTGTTTCACTTCTCGACTGACCATCAATTTGTTCTTTTCTGGCTGTAGTATTTGTTCAGAGCAGCTGTTGTTGTCTCATTGACAGGGGTTGTCAGAGCGTAGCCAGCTCTCATTATTTTATTGCAAGCCTTGTGATATTTGATAGTTCCCTTGCAACCACAGTTCCTTGGTTCAGGTGATGAAGATTACTTGAGAAATTCACCTTTTGCTTATTATAACAAGTTTCTGGTTCAATAAGCTAGAAAACTGAAAACTGAGATGGCAGGACTGAATATGTTCAAAACAGGGTGAAAATAAAAGCACATATACTTTAAAAAAACACAGTTATTTTAAAGCACCTATACCTTGTGATGACATGGGGTCTGTCTCAGGTTCATCATTTAAGATACTGGTATGGGTAAGACTGCAGAAGCTACAGACCATTTCCCATTTTGGAAAGAGGCTGGCCTGTGAAAAGCAAATCACTCAGTGAAGGTTGATGCTTTCTCACCACAAATTCAAACTCTGCTAAAGCACCTAGGAAAGAATATGTCATTGGAATTACAATCATATGTGAAGTGCTTTAATGCAGAGAACAGTGTGCTTCTTATTCCTGTAGCTTTCGTTTTTGATTCTTATTAGAATTTCTTTCAAGAAGAGGTTATGGAGGATAGGTTTTTATTTCAGCATCAGGAACACACAACTAGAGCAAGACAATGATGTTTACTGAAAGATATTACAATCTGCTCAGTACTTGAGTTTGCAATAACTCCAGTTACTTCATGCGTTATTAAAAAGAGCATTTTGTAGCACTATTAAAATGATAAACATTCTACTTTTTCTTCATTCATACAGAAAAACAAATTTAATTTGGCATAGTTAAAATATACATTTAAATTTGTGCTTACTGGAATTCAGCTAACATTATGTAGAAAACATTTCTTTACTTGAAATAAAACTAGTAGTATTTTATATAGCCCTTTCCTTCCAGCAAGGTTCTTTGCCATTTTGTAAGCAATTAAAAATGATGATGTTAATGGCTCTGATTAGAACAATAAATGAGAAATACAAATGGCTACCTCAGATACCAATATGCTAATACAATGCCATGGAGTATTTATAGAACAGAGAATGATTCCACCCACATTTTTACTTTATGCTGTTGCATCCATCAGGCATGTTGTCTTTTTAAACTACAACACCTGATGTTGAGAAGTTGCACTGACAGGCTTAAAACAACCTCTGGCACCTATGGAGGTCTTTAGTCCATACCCTGCTCAAAGCAGGTCCAATCAGGTTGCTCAGGGCCACACTGAGTTTTAAAGAGCTCCAAGAATGTAAATTCTACCATCTCCCTGAGCAACCTAGTTGAGTTTTTGACCACCTTTACATTAAAAAACATTTCATTATCTTGAGGCATAAATCTCCCATGTTCTAAGGTCTGTCCATTGCCTCTTGTTCTTCTACTGTGCACCCCTGAGAGATGTCTCCATCTTCTCTGCACACTCCCATGAGACAGCAGAAGAGAGATACCAGATTTCCTTCTTCTCTGACCGCTGAGCAAACCCAGCTCTTTCAGCTTCTTCTGTCCTTCTGTCTCTGTGCTTCAGCCCTGTGACCATCTTGGTGGCCTTCCACTGCACTTGCTCCATTACATCCATGTCTTTTGTGTCCTGGAGAGCCCGGAACAGGACGCATACCCCAGAAGTGGTCTCACAAATGCCAAATGGAGAGGGAAAATCCCTTGCCCTGCTGGCTGACCTCTTGCTAATTCACAGAATCACAGAATCACAGAATCGACTGGGTTGGAAAAGACCTCAGAGATCATCGAGTCCAACCCTTGGTCCAACTCTAGTCCGTTTATTAGATCATGGCACTAAGTGCCATGTCCAATCTCAGTTTAAAAACCTCCAGGGACGGCGAGTCCACCACCTCCCTGGGCAGGCCATTCCAATGCCTGACCACTCTCTCTGTAAAGAATTTCTTTCTAATATCCAGCCTAAATTTCCCCTGGCAGAGTTTAAGCCCATGCCCCCTTGTCCTATTGCTAACTGCCTGGGAGAAGAGACCAATCCCCACCTGGCTAGAACTGCCCTTCAGGTAGTTATAGAGAGTGATGAGGTCACCTCTAAGCCTCCTCTTCTCTAGACTAAACAACCCGAGCTCCCTCAGCCTCTCCCCATAGGTCTTATGCTCAAGTCCCTTCACCAGTCTTGTTGCTCTTCTCTGGACTCGCTCCAGCACTTCAATGTCTTTCCTGAACTGAGGGGCCCAGAACTGAACACAATACTCCAGGTGTGGCCTCACCAATGCAGAGTACAGGGGAAGGATCACTTCCCTTGTCCTGCTGACCACGCTATTTTTGATACAGGACAGGATACCGTTGGCCTTCTTGGCCACCTGGGCACACTGATGGCTCATGTTGAGCTTCCTGTCAATTAGTACCCCCAGGTCCCTTTCTGTCTGACTGCTCTCCAGCCACTCTGCGCCCAGCCTGTAGCGCTGCAGGGGGTTGTTGTGACCAAAGTGCAGCACCCGGCACTTGGCCTTATTGAACTTCATCCCATTGGAATCAGCCCATTTTTCCAGTCTGTCCAGATCCCTCTGCAGAGCCCTCCTGCCTTCCAGCAGGTCGACACTCCCTCCCAACTTGGTGTCATCAGCAAATTTGCTGATGATGGTCTCAATCCCCTCATCTAAATCGTCAATAAAGATGTTAAACAGGACTGGACCCAACACTGAACCCTGGGGAACACCACTAGTGACTGGCCGCCAGCTAGATGCAGCCCCATTCACCAGCACTCTCTGGGCCCGGCCCTCCAGCCAGTTCTTAACCCAGCGTAGAGTACACTTGTCCAAGCCATGGGCTACCAGCTTTTGCAGGAGTATATTATGGGAGACAGTGTCAAAGGCCTTGCTGAAGTCCAGATAGACCACATCCACAGCTTTCCCCTCATCCACCAGGTGAGTTACCTGATCATAAAAGGAGATCAGGTTGGTCAGACAGGACCTACCTCTCCTAAACCCATGCTGGCTGGGTCTGATCCCTTGTCCATCCTGAAGGTGCTGTGTGATTCCATTCAGGATGATCTGCTCCATAACCCTGCCAGGCACTGAGGTCAGGCTGACAGGCCTGTAGTTGCCAGGGTCATCTTTGCAGCCCTTTTTGTGGACTGGGGTAACATTGGCCAATTTCCAATCATATGGGACCTCCCCAGTGAGCCAGGACTGTTGGAAGATGATGGAGAGAGGCTTGGCAAGTTCTTCTGCTAGCTCCCTCATCACCCTAGGATGGATCCCATCTGGTCCCATTGACTTGTGAGGATCCAGATGGCTCAGTAAATCACCAACTATTTCCTCCTGGAATACAAGGGCCCTATTTGGGTTCCTATCTCTGTCAACCACCTCCAGACATGAGTTGTCCTGAGGCCCACCTGTCTTACTGGTAAAAACTGAGGCAAAGTAGGTATTAAGTACCTCAGCTTTCTCCTCATCTTTGTTAACTATATTTCCCTCAGAGTCCAACAGAGAATGGAGATTTTCCTTGCCCCTCCTTTTGTTGTTAACATATTTGAAGAAGGACTTTTTATTATCCCTGACAGAATTGGCCAAATTAACTTCAAATTGCACTTTTGTTTCCCTGATTTTTTTTCTGCATGATCTAGCTATTTCCATAAATTCTTCATAAGTAGCCAGCCCTTTTTTCCACAGTCGGTAAAGTCTCTTTTTATTTCTGATTTCATTCAGAATCTCCCTGTTTAGCCAAGCCGGTTGTCTTCCCCGCCGGCTAGCCTAGTCCTGGATGTGGCTGACTTTGCAGCAAGGGCATATTGCTGTTGTCCACCAGGACCCTCAGGTCCTCTTCAGCAAAGCCCCTTTCCTTACAGCCATCCCTCAGCCTATCCTGTTGCATGGGGTTATTCCAACCCAAGTGCAGGACTTTGTGTTTGCCTGTCCTGAACTTCAAGGTTCCTGTCAGCCCATGTCTCCCACCTGTCTCAGTTCCTCTCAATAGCAGCCCTGCGCTCCAGTGATTTGATGGCTCCCAACAATCATCTGCAAACTCACCTGAGGATCAGCACCAAAATATTGTTTTGTAATATAGTTTCAGTGAGATTTCATCAGTTCAAACTCAGTGTACCATTACAATAAATTGTTCCTATATTTGTGATACTTTACACCAGGTATTATGTTTCAGCAGCAAAGCTCATATTCAGATCTACTTAAAACGAAATCTCTTTGCCATACAAAGTTAGGCCTGTCTTGAGAAACCAATTGGCATAGGTTGAGCTTCTGTTAAAACTATACCTTATAGTGAATAAAATAGTCACATGCTAGAAATCAGATAAGGAAAAGGTCAAGTAAGCCTGACCCTTGCCAGTCTGCAGTTTTTCCTAGGGTGTACTTGTTTTAGCCAATCTATTTTAAAGTGATTAAAGGTCAATTCTATCCCATTTATTCCTTATAGACAAAAATTCTTTGAAGATACTGCAAGTTTTGCCTGAGCAAAATCAGTAACACATAAGAACTGACTTTGTGCCACTGAAATCACTGAGACACTTGCCGTTGCATGAGTGTTAGATTAAAAAAAAAAAAAAAGTCTCCTAGTTCCTGGCTATCAGGTTAAGGACAAGCACTGAAGCATTTACAGACACAGAAGAAAAAAAAATCAACCCCAGGAGCTTCATGTTTTGTGGACTGTAATAACAGGAAGTGTCTCAGAAATAATGGGTGCACGGTGAGTAAGCTGGGACTGCTGTGTACACATCTGATCCCTGATACTCAAGAGAGGTGTGGGAATGAGAGCAAATGCACAGAGCCTGCTGTGTGTCTGGAGGCTCCAAGAGCCCACCTTATTTAGCTTTGTAAAATGGATGTGTAAAGAGAGTATCATTCTTCCTTGTAAACAATTACAGAAAAAGAAAAAGGGCAAGCATTGTTCTTCCAGCTAGAAGTACACGTAAGATCAGGCATCAACAAATGAACAGAAAATAGCAGTATGTTCCTAATCATTAAGCCAGTTATTTCTTAAAGTGTAGTTAATAGTTCCCAAGAGGGCTAGTGAAGGGCTTAAGGGGGATTGTGAAAGATCAAGGGTTTTAAAATATATTATAATATTAATTCTACACTTATATTCAATACATTATCAAAAGAAAATTCCCACAAAAATACACACATTATGTAGATTTACTACTGGCAGCAGCTCAGTTCCTCTGTGACAGAGGAGCAAAACGTATCTGTAATTACCAGCTGTGCCAGCCAACGAGTGGCTCATCACCTTTAGTCAAAACAATAAATACACAGCGAAGCTGATGCTGATAATGTGAGGAGCTGCTTGTTCCTGGCTCGATGGGTTGGACTCGAGGGAGGTTACACAGAGATGGGTGGCCTCAGTAACACAAGAAGTTTGAGAAAACACTGCATTAATGAAAACAGTTTCCTGAGAAGCCACTCCATTAGTAAGGGGGGGAAAGGACATTAATTCTTTTTGAAATGAAGTTTGTCAAATGGATTATGTTATTTGGCACCCGTGAGAAGCTGATCACAGTTACACAACAGGTTCCATGCAAGTCCTTGATGATTACTGTATGGTCGGTAGTGCAACGTTCCCTCAAGTACATACACAAGTAGAATGTCATGTTATTAAAATAAGCAGTTGAATGACAGAACTTGTTCAGTATTTCAGATGTTGTGTGGCAGTCGAGATAATGATTGAAAAAAAGGCCATTTTTTTGGCCTCAGTATCAATCTACGTGCATCTACTAACATTTCAAAATAGCAATTAATGTATAAGTAACATTAGTGTAATGAAAACTTTCACCCATGTGTGATGTACTGGGCCCCATCACGATTCTGGTCTATGGTTTTTGCCCTGTTATTTCTCTCAAAGGCACACACTGTCATTATTTTCTGCTCCTCTCTCCATGAAGCACCTCACTGCCCATGCAGCTTGGTTCAGCCACCTGTCCTGGCACTTGTGTGATTCTGCAGAGCCTGTTCAGAGAGTTTGTCTGTACTGTCATTTTTGGGAGGTAGCTGGTTGCTCAGACACAAGTCTTGCTGATTTTAACTCCCATGAAACTAGGCTCAGGCTTATGGTTACAGAATGGGTTTCGTGGTTGAGGAGTTGAACTGACTACCAGAAATAAAAAGGTCATTTAAGCTAGAATCATCAGGAAGCTAAAGAGACCATGAAAGGGGACAGACACAGGACTCTGAGATGCCACGTAACATGATCCTTTTGGAAAGAGTGAACAATGGGCACAACAGGGTCAACTTATGAGGTGACAGATGACTTTGGTCAGTAACTTTTTGATCAAAAGCACAGGGTAGATGCTGCACTTCTATGGACGGGAGCCTGCCATGGGGTAACCAATTAGCTTCACAGTCTTGATTTTCAATATGCACTTTTGGTTTTGCAGGATTATCAAAAGAGGAACTGCAGATTTAAATCCTCTTTATTCAACACCTATTCTCAGTGATTTCTGTTAAAATTTTGCTCCAGCCATGATCAGCTATCTCTTTTTTTTGTTTAATGAATGCATTATGTGAGATACAGGAGACTTGCACCCTACTGAAGGAGAATATTTTTCATTTTTCACCTCAAAGCCCTTTACAAACTCTCATTAATTTAAATTCCTTTCACAGCTCTGCTGAATAACCTAACACAAATGGAATGTCACACTTGAGATCTCTGTGTGTATCACTTGGTCCTCTGAGCATAGGAGTGAGCCAGATCCCACTGTGCATTAAAATTTCAGTGGAGAACTCCTGACAGCCCCATGTACAGAGCCATCACGGCACATTTATTCTTTAGAGAGAGCTGTTGTCCAGACAGATAACTGCAGAGCAGCATCAGAAACAAAATGGGGCTGTACCAGAGAAGATGCCAGAATTGTAACTATGGGAGCTTGGGGACTGGAAATGTTTATTTGCATGGTACTTTCCACTCCAAAAACAAAGTGATGTTGATCTAGTCCCCACGCCTCAGACTTCTAATAAGCCCTCCCTTTCAAGCTCCTTTCCCCAGCAACATTTGAATTGGCTCCCATTGAAGCTGCTTTCCCTCTCTTGCTCTACCTCCAAGCCAGGGAGAGTAGGAGAGAAATTCAGTCTGCTGCAGTGTAGTAAGATTTCCAGAGTACATTAATGGGTGCAGCACTAGCCTTGGACCTTCACGAGGTTTTAGATCTTCATGTTAAACTGGGTGTTGCCACTTGCGTCCGGCCCAGTCTTGAGGATGTGGTGTTTCTGAAGCAGGACCAGATGTGGTATTTGCTGTACAGCCCAGGAGAAACTGGAATCTGGATCGAACAACTGCAGTTTGATGAAGGAAGAGCAGTTTAGGCTGGGCTTCTAAGGGGAGGACAAAGGGCAGTAAGGGAAGCACCTGCAGGCTGGAATGAAGAGCTGCAGGTCTCCCCAACAACCTAGCTTGGCTGCTAGCTCATTTCCAGATCAGATCTCACCCCACAATTTGTGCACCTTTATCTGCTGGAGACAGACACTATTAAGAAATCCTTTTGTGAACAATGTACAAAGGCTTTGCAGCCTTTTAAGTGCTCAGCAGGCCACAGATTTGGGAAACCGTGTATCAAATGCTGGTAGACAGGATGTACTTCTGGATGAGACCCAGACAGCATGGCCAGTGAGTGATTCAGTTGAGATAAACTGTGAAACATGGTTGTTTCTTTGAAATGTTGAGCTAAAGAAGGATCCTGGGAGTGTACTAATCAAGGTAAATTTTATGAACAAAAACATTACTGACATTTTGAATAAACCTGTCATGCAATTTATTCAGGAAAAAAAATGTAGCAACTCCTGAATGTCTTACTTGGCCCCAAATAAGGCAGAGTTCAATTAAGTTCACGGTTACTGCTCCCTTATGAATTACACTTACATGCTCTATATGTGGACATGAGTTTCAACATGTGGAGTTTCTTCCCCATTCTTTCTTGCTTGATGTGGAAACAATCTGCCCTCTATGTAAATCACTAGCAAGACTAAGGAGTTCAGCTCACTGAAAATGCCTACCTTCCTTTCTTCAATAATGCCTTTTAGGATTTGGCTTCCTGTATTTGCTTTATATCCTCCCTGAAATCTCTGTACCTGTTGCAAACGTGCTTCCTCACCTAAGAGCTGTTCAGGCTCGTAGCTATCTTCATGCTTGGAAACCAATGCTGAATGCATATTAAATGATACAGATTTTCTCTGCAGAGATATCAGGTGCTGTAAATTCTAGATTTTTCATGGTGCAGACCTCAAATACACGCACACTTTTTCTGAACATAACACTTTACTCCAAGGGATTTAGTGTGGAGACACGGCCTCTGTCATAACATGCCCCGCCAGCTAGCTTTGCAAGCAGAACCTGATAGTGTATTTAATCCTACATATCCATTCTTGCAATCTATAAATATTAAACTAGCTTTAAAATGCTGATAGAATTGCTTAAGTTTTGCAAAACAACATTACAAGAACTATGAAGCTATTCAGAGGATCAAACATGTTTTTATATGCCACTTTAAGTAATCATCCCTCCCCTAAATTAAATAAGCGCTTCTTTCATTCAAAACAAAAATTCCTGCAGTAGGGCAGCTTCCCGCTGAGACAAGTTTTGAATTGTCCCTGCGCGTTTAGCTCGGGGGAGGGAGGGAGGGAGGCCCTCCTTTGCCTTACTCCTGCCTGCTATCAGCTTCCCATGACAATTCCTGGCTGCTCCAACATTGACGATGCACAAACACACTGAGTCAGGCCCCCAGCTCTGGGAGCTGCTCACCAGTCCGCTTTGTTTTCAGGCACTACACAGCTGATGCAACCTGTGGCTGTTTAAAGGCTCTTTGGTCAGAATCTGTGCTTTATTTGTGGAAACATCTGCCACGCAAATTGGAGATTATAGCATTTAATATCTGAGCAAGTGCAGGATTTTGCACCTGGGACATGGCAACCATGGCTGCACATAGAGACTGGGGGACAAGAGGCTGGAAAGCAGCTCTGCGGAGATGGATCTGGGGGTCGATAGCAAGTTGAACATGAGCCAACAGTGTGTCCTGGCAGCCAAGAGAGCCACTTGTGTCCTGGGTGCATCCAGCACAGTATTGCCAGCTGGGCAGGAGGGTGATTGTCCCACTCTGCTCTGCACTGATGCGGCCTCACCTGGAGCTCTGTGTGCAGATCTGGGCCCCACAGGATAAAAAAGATATTAAGCTACTGGGGAGTGTGCAGAAGAGGGCTGTGAAGTTGGTGAAGGGTTTGGAGAGAAAGCTGTATGAGGAGCAGCTAAAGTCACTTGGTTTGTTCAGCCCTTAGAATAGAAGACTGAGGGGAGGCCTCATGGTGGCTACAGCTTCCTCACAAGGGGAGGAGAAAGGATAGGCACCAAACTCTTTAGTGACCAGTGACAGAACTCGAGGGAATGGCAGGAAGATGTGCCAGGGGAGGTTTAGGTTGGACATTAGGAAAAGGTTCTTCCCCCAGAGGGTGGTGGAGCACTGGAACAGGCTCCCCAGGGAGGTGTCACAGCCCCAAGCCTGACAGTGTTCAAGAGGAGACTGGACAACACCCTCAGACACATGGTGTGAACTGTGGGGTTGTCATGTGCAGGGACAGGAGTTGGACTTGATGATCCTTGTGGGTCCCTTCCAACTCAGGACATTCTATGAAAACATAGGCCTCAGCACACAGTTCCACAAATAATTAAAAATTCCCCAAACCCGAGTGGCCTCTTTGCCTCTCTGTAGGTTTGCCTCCCCCGTCATGCTCTCCTGCCCGGGACTACCAGCATCTCCAGCTGTGACTGACACGCCGCAGGGGAACACTCACATTACCGCCGATTTCAATTTCGCTGCACTTATTTAATGTCGTGAAACAACTTCTTGGCTGATTATATTTTTATTTACCAAACACAACTCCTTGTGGACAGCGAGCCAACCACTGCGCACAGACCCAGCTCCTCGGGACCCCTGACAAGCAGCCGGCTCGTTCTCCCGCTTCCCCGTCAGCCCTGCTGTCAGACCTCTCCTAGCCCCGTCTCACGGCACAGCCATGAAAACAAAACCCAGCATTTGTCCCTGCTTTAGCCAAAGGGGCAGACTCCTGCGGGGGAGCCCCGTGGTTGTTTATCACGATCAGCGCACAAGCACTTCCCCCACAGTAGTTGTTACATCACTCAGGCAGCTAGATAGGCGCCTCTCCAGCACTTTCTATCAGGCGCGGCGCGGGCAGCCCCGCCGAGGCCCCGCTGTTAAGGGCGGCCGCAGCACCGCCTCTTTCCTTTCGTCCCCGGCCGCCATTTTGTAGGCACGCACGGTGAGGTTCGCCGGGCCCGCTCTCCGGCCTCAGGTGCCTCTGCGGCTCAGGGTGGCGGCGGGAAGGCGGGCGGCCGCGCCGGCGGTGCGGCGGGTGGCCGCCTTCTCCGGCTGGGGGTGGCACGGTCTTGCTGGAGCCGTGGCTGAGGGAGCGAGGAGGCCGCGGCTTGCAGGGCGCGGCGCGGTGCGGGGCGGCTGGCCGGGCCGGGCCGGGAAGCAGTTGAGGGAAGGAAGGAGGCGGCCGCCGGGACAGCAGCGGGTGCAGATGCGGAGGAGTGGGGCTCGGCCGAGGCGGCGGCACGTGGCGGCGGGCCCGGTCGGCCTCTCGGCCGCCGGCGGGATGTCGGGGCTGGGGAGCGGCCCTGCGCGGGCCGGGGGCTGGAGCTGCTCCCGTGGGGGTCCGCCGGCTGCGGTGGCACTCCGGGTTTGCTAACGTGCCTGACGGCTGCAGTCGCTGTCCCCCTGAGGCGTGTGTGTCTTGTAGCAGGTGTAATAGTGGGGCATAAATCTGGTAGTGGGGATCTTGCCTTTTGGGTGCCTTGTGAGGGGAGGCTGAGAGAACTGGGCTACTTAGCCTGGAGCAGAGGTGTCTTTGGGGGGCACCTAGCAGCAGCCATTATCGAGAACGTGGATCGTGGTGTTTCATGAGGGCACGTGGCAGAGTGTGAGGCAACTGGCTTAAGTCAAATTGAGATGCCAAGGCTGGATATAAAGAAAAAGATGTTTATCATGAGAACAAGCAGGCTGCCCAGGAGGGCTGTGCAGTAGTTTCTCTCCATCCTTGGAGGGTTTCAAGACCTGACTGGACAAACTTCTGAGCAACCTGGTCTGGTCTCATAGTAGACCTTGATTGAATCAGGAGATGGAGCTAGGTGACTTCCTAGCTTCCATTCTAACCTGAGTTACCTATCGTGTGGTCCTCTGAATACTGTTTTCTATGACTGTCTAAACTAATAACATTCCTAGAATTGACCCAGGAATTTGGAAGTAGTGTCATTTTGAATAGGGTTAAAGACTTTTTGTTTTCTGAAATGCCTGAAAATGTTATCACTCAATTTTTGGTGAACTAATAGTTCTAAAATATTTGCATTAATTTTTACAGTAATTAGCCAACATGACGAACACAAAGGGAAAGAGGAGGGGGACACGTTATATGTTCTCAAGGCCATTTCGAAAGCATGGTAAGTATAGCTTATAGCAAGGACACTGCATTTGGTTACAGACCTATTGGATGTCAACAGCCCCTAAGTAGCATTTGTAAAACAATGGCTTGTATCAAAGGATATCTGGCAGCTTTGGATAAACAGTGTGGAACAACATGCAAGTAAACTCACAACTCTTACAGCTTATGTATCGGTATTCTGCTTGCTTCACAGTTGTAGCAATGCCAATTTTTATCAGTGCTTGAAAATTAACTTGAAGGTGAAGAAAATAATGTCAAGTTACTTAAAATGTACAGTTTACCGCCCAACCATGAGCAGTGAGAACAGCTGTGTTCAGAATGAAGTAGTAAATAGTTGTAACGCATTCTCAACTTCTGCATTAGCAATGAGATTAAAGCTGTAATTTTTCCTTAGTTGGATTTTTTAAAAAATTGGGAGCGTGTGAGGAGGTAATTACAATTGGGGGAAAAAAAAAGGTAATTTGATTTATGAGTTTAATGTTTTTGAAGTGGAATTTAAATTTGAGGTATTTTTAAGAAAACTTTATCAAATGCAGAATCTTTGCATATTTTATGTGTGTGTGAAATTGTCAGCTTCATAAGTATCCAAATTTGTATCTCTCAACAGGAGTTGTTCCTCTGGCCACCTATATGCGCATCTACAAGAAGGGCGATATAGTTGATATCAAGGTACTTTCTGAAGTTTTACATAATTAAAAGCTGAAGCAGCATAATGCTTTTCAGTGTCCAGTTTCTTGAGGTAGTCTTTTTTGTTGCCTGGGTCAGGTGTCAACACAAGTACCCGCTGCTCACTCTTGAAGCAATAGTGGAATGACAATGCTACTGAACCAATAGTAACACTTCAGTGTCACTGCTGTTTCATATGGGTTTTTTAATATATGTATGTACACATCTAAATAATCAGCTGTGCTCTGTTAATCTGTATTGAGATGAAAAGAGTGAAAGATTCTGTATCTAAATACTTAGGTTGCTGTATAATGCCTATCAGCACTACTTTCATAGCAACTCCGGCTGTCATTTTAGTAGATGTTTTGTTTTGCCTGATTTGCACCTGCTATTCAGAAGAGCCATGGTTTATGTTGCTGTAGCTGATAGTCTGTGTCTCTAAATCACTGTAGGTTTACACTTAAGTATGTACAGAGTTGGTGACGGCAAAACCATGTTAGAACTAGAAACCAAGAAATAAATGTAAGGGTACGCCATATATATCAATACAGGAGAAAAAGTGAAGCAGCATTTCCCATCACTTGGCTTATTCTAGAACTTGTCCTTTAAAATCAGCCGTATTTTCAAAATTAAGTTGTAGTGAATCTGGAAGCTTCATTTAATCCTTTAGTTGCATTTGAAATGCAGAGTTTTTGTAACAGTCACACAGAAGATGGCTTCTAATTTGCTTGCTTGTTATTTGACTCTTTGAGAACTGTACTGTTCAGAATTAACACTTCTTGACACGCTGGAGCTTGATGATGATTGTCTCCTGTGATTGCTTGCTGAAAGCAAAGTGATCAGTCATTTCACCGACACTGAAAGCAACCAGAATGGTCATAGCAGAATTTGGTAGTCTTCAGATAAAAAATGCATGGTTATAAATTCTAATGAATGAATATTTTAAAATCGGTCTCAAGAAATTTGAAATACGTACTTTAAAGAACTTCTGAAAAGTCCTTGATGTTGCACTTATTTATTTTCTCTGAGGTAAACTTTATACTTTATTCTTGTTTTACCTCTTAACAGGGTATGGGTACTGTTCAAAAAGGTATGCCCCACAAGTGTTACCATGGCAAGACTGGAAGGGTCTATAATGTTACTCAGCACGCCGTGGGCATTATCGTTAACAAGCAGGTTAAGTAAGTGATGAAATTCTGTGTATTGAAACTTCATATTTGGGAAAGTTGATCTGTAATTGCACCCTCCTTTCACTTTGCCAGTTAGACAGTTATTGTCTTGATTGGTCATTCAAGGTGGGTAAAGTGAATATCCTTTTTATAACCCAAGCAAATGATGCTCATTTGACTTGGATCCTGTCAGAGGAAACAGTTTTTATTTTTATGAGCAGCACTTACATTACCTAATGGGGATTTTCAGCTGACTTTCATGTTGATACTGAAGCCCTTTTAAAATAATAATTTGTAGCTGTATCCAGCTGTTTTCAGCTGGGTTTTATATAGTTTAGTTGGAAAAGTATGATTTGGGTTTTTTTCCAGGAACTAGAATGGAGTGCAGTGGTAATCTTTGTATGCTACAACGTTAAAATTATATGTTCTGCACAGTCTTAATCCTAAATTGTCATTATATTGTTATATATTAATATAAGTTATATAAGTTTTATCTGATCTGAATCTGCAGCAATGTATATTGAGTTATTGCCCTATAAAGGCATTTTATCTGCAACTAAGCTTATGGAGTTACTCCTGTAAAGGCCACAAAGCTTGCTTTGAACTAACCTTTTTTCAAGTGCAGCAGATTAAAAACTGATTTCCTTTCTTAGGGGCAAGATTCTTGCCAAGAGAATTAATGTGCGTATTGAGCATATTAAACATTCCAAGAGCAGAGACAGCTTTCTGCAGCGTGTGAAGGAGAATGAAAGGAAGAAAAAGGAAGCAAAAGAAAAAGGCATTTGGGTTCAACTGAAACGTCAGGTATTATTTTTATTGTAGTTGACATGTTGGTTCATTTCACCAAAACAACCAGCTAGAACCAAACTAATTTAGTAAAATGTTTTCTTCCAAAACAAGTGTTTATGCTGTAAACTGACCTCCTTCTGTGTCTCTGTTTGAAAAACGAAAAAATAAACCCACACTTAAACTGCTTACAGCATTATGAAAAGTCCAGGTATCGGGAGTTTGTGTTGGAGGTGTCTGATGCCACCACCCACACTTGTGTTCGCAATCCTTTTCCAGGCGGTTACTTTTTTTTTAAGAATAGAATCATAGAATTGTTTGGGTTGGAAGGGACATTAAAAGGTAATCTAGTCCAACCCCCTGCAATGAGCAGGGACATCTTCAACTAGATCAGGTTGCTCGGAGCCCTGTCCAGCCTGGCCTTGAATGTCTCCAGGGATGGGGCATCTACCACCTCTCTGGGCAACCTGGGCCAGTGTTTCATCACCCTTACTGTAAAAAAAAATTCTTCCTGATGTCTGGCCTGAATCCTCCCCACTTCAGTTTAAAACCATTACCATTTGTCCTGTCACAACAGGCCCTGCTAAAAAAGTAGACTGACAGCGTGCAGTGTGTCTGCTTTCAAACTATGATGTGTTTGGTGCCTGAACAGAAATGCCCTGTTCCCGGATGGAAATTGTATCCTTGGCTGTGAAAAGGAGACGGATGCTGCTGCTTCTTCTGCTGGTCTGCAGCAGAAGCTGTGGCTGACTTTTAGGATCAGTATTGTCTTTGGTTTAGTTGAATTCAGGTGCAAGAGTTTCTGTTGTAACCATTTAAGAAAAGAATGAATAACTAGACTTCAGAGAGGAGATAATGGCTGTTGTTTCTGGAACCCCTAGGGTACATCACTTCATGTTAATTTGGATTAGTAAATTGCAGAGGGTAAAGCATAGGTTTTCTCAGTGAGGAGGTGAGAGTCAAGCACACTCTCCAGCAGATCATTCTCTTTCTGTTCTTTGAATCAAATTTTGAAGACACTAGGAATGGTAAAATTGCTGTAATGTGTATATAATAATGTGTTAAATGGTTGTCGAATTCTACATAAAGATTCTTTTGAGTTTTGGTGCTATGAGGTTTTTCTTCTTCTGTTTACAGCCTGCTCCACCAAGAGAAGCGCACTTTGTGAGAACTAATGGAAAGGATCCAGAGCTGCTGGAGCCAATTCCCTACGAATTCATGGCATAATGCACGTTAAAAAAAATAAATTAAAGATCTGGTTTTGGACAAGTGTATGTGATCGTGTCTGAGTCCTTTAGGGTTTTTTTGGAACAGATACTTCAGAAAACATATTGAAGTTTGTTCATTTAACTTGACTTACATGGTGCTTGGTCACTTAAATCATTTGCAGCTTTTGCTGATCAGTTTAGTCATACACCATAAATCCTGGGACACTGAAGTCTGCTCATGCTTAGTGGTGATCATCCTTTTATTACCTAGTGAGGTAATATCAGAGGACATGGAATATTTTGCCAACAACCTAAGAGCATATAGCAGGAATTGTACAGTGTCACTTAAATATGTAATTGTTTGTAGGAAAAGACACAATGGGTTTCAGATTTCATTGATACAAGCTTTTGGGTAAGGGGCCAAAGAAAAAATTGTGGAAGCATTTTTTAAAAGCAGCCTCTTGAGAAATGGTTACAGGCAGAATTTGGTGTTTCACCATTGTAATCTACAAAAGCGGGATTTTTAGAATGTCCGTAGGCCAATAAGCATTCTCAGGAAATCACAGTTTAGAAACAAGTCTGTAATTCCAAAACTGCCAGCCTTCGTTATTTGATTTTTATCATTTGAATTGTCTGGCATAGCTGAACACTTGTATTTATATGTATTGCATGTCTGTTGAATCTAAACATCTACCTGGATGTTGTAATGCATTCCTCTCATCCCAGTGACTTTATTGATTATTTGCAAAATCCCAGTCCTCGCTGCCCAATGTTTCTTAAATGGAAGAACATGTTTATCAACTACTTATTAACCAATGCTATTTTTATGGCCTTTGTTTGAGACTGTGAAGCTTGCTAAAGAAACTGCTGAAGGTGACCTGCTTGGTTAGCTTGGAACATGCATAAATGTAAGCTTAACTGTTACAGATATGGGTAAATAACCTATCTTTTAAAGTCTGATGTAACTACCTCAATTAAGTGGTGGCAAACTAATGTGTACATGTAGAGGGAGTAAAATATTAGAGAATGTGGTGACCTACAAGCATTTTGTAGGTATTGACAGGCGAGAATAATTGAATAGTCAATTGTAGGACAGCTAGTGGGCTTGGGAGTAAGAAATGGAGAGAGAACAAGGTTTACTTTTTCCCTTAAATCCTAAATGTCAAACAGAAGTGACAGGCATTAGGCACTGGAGGTTCAAAGTCCCTGTGAGCAGGCACTGGATTTGATGTTTCTCCAAGCTCCCATATCAAAAGATGGAGTAGGCAATATAGTTGGAATGACTGGAAATGCTTTGAGGGAGTTGGAGCAAAGCTTACCCATCAACAGACTGATATGTGACACCAGTACTGTATTTTGAGACTGTATCTATTGGACTTAGAGTGTACCACCATCTCCTGAAGCAAGGTTCATGAACAATCTTTCTTGGCTTTTGCTGTTGTAGCTTATGTGCATAGCTTTTATGATTCAGTGGAGCTTTCTTGGAGTGGCTAGATCTGTATACTAAGCCTTAGACCTTCATTAGCTGCTTTGGCTTGTGGATTTCCACAGTAATTTAAAATTGGTATTTGACTCACAAGATAGGCCTAGTTTTCCATTAGGCCTTGCGTCTGAGGGAGTCGAGACTTTATTTGGTATTATGTTTAGTGAAGAGATTAAATTTTCTTCCTACGCATGCTTGTTCAAGTTATTTTGGTTCTGTGTTTTTGTACTTAGTATGTGAAGATTGAAGTGAATTGACTGTAGCATCATGATGAAATGGTTAATGGTAAATGTAAGTGGTGGGTAGTTACAAACTTTTGAATTTATTTTCAGCATTTTTTAATAATAAAGCTAGATAGCATGCAGTGGTCTCTCTCAAGAGCTGTGCTTCTGGAGGTGCTGTGCATTGCCACAGCTTTCAATTTATGTAGTCTCAGTGTTTTTAAGGTCACTATGCCAACAGTAGATGCTCATAAATGCATATTTGGAAGCTCTGTGTGGGCTGCGAGGAGAAGGAGAGAATGCTTTCCTTGGTCAGGATTCCCAGAAATGACTGAAAATGAAACTGGGTTTGTATGGGAAGATAATAGCCTTTTTTGGGGCAGTTTTAATGTTTGAAAATGGAACAGATTAACTAATGCTTAACCTGTCTTCAGCATGTAGACACTACGTGTTAGTTGCTCTCAGTGCAGTGGTGGTTTTGCTGATAATCTTGGGTTTTCAGAAGCACAGCTCAGATATTTAGAGATCTCCATACATGCTGTTGCAGTTTGCTTCCTATGTGTTCAGCTGCTGTTTTTGCAGGGTCTTGACAAAAGAGGGAGATCTGTGAATTGAGAAAAGTTGTTGAAGGAACACCTGGCAACACATCATGTCATGAAAGTAGTGTCTAAATTGAAAGGCGTCCTTCTTGAAAGAAGAAAATAGCTTTAGGTGTTTGCAGAAGATTTGGGAGGGCAGGGGAGTGCTTTCAGCAGTTAAGCCTCTCTGCCCCCGTGTGAGAAGTGTGCTTCCTCCTGGCGTCTGTTTCAAGTTCCTCTCCCCTGCAACTTGATCTGGAAGGGGTATAAGCTGTATAACACATAAGCTGTATAACCCATAAGCTGTAACCAGTTCTCTGCAGTGCTGTTCTGAGCTTGTGCCTAGCAAGCAAAACCTTGCAGCGAGTGTGCCAGCTACAGGCTTGGTGTTTCCTCGCTCTTCATACCATCACAGGGTTGAATTTTGTTCATTCCATGATGCTTTGAATTGTGGAGAACTGTTGTGAAATGTGCAAAGCTATAGGTTTCCCATATTAGACACACCCTGAGCTAGCAGAATTTGGGAATCCCTAGTTTAAAAGCCAGTTCCACAGATGTTCAGTGTTACATGTTACCTGTCTTCCAGTCCCCTTCTAGTACAGAGACTTCATTATGCCAGAGCTGGTGGACAGGCTGCCCCTCGACACCATGAGGAGACTGAAGTGCTTATGGTTTAGCACAAGCCCTTACACTTTAATGTGGTGCTTTGTTCCAGAGCCTAATTAGGAGGTGGGGACTGAGCTGACTCCTTACCAGGTTTTATGACCTTCAACCTTTGTAGCTGGTTTCCTGCCAAAGGCCCTGCCAAAATCTCCTGTCATTTGTTAGAGAAGTAGTAAGGAAGCCTTCTGAGCTGTCAGCTTTGTCTTTTCCAGCATCTCGGTGACACTGAGGTCTGAGATTTCCTGGGGGCTGTGTAGGCAGTGCTGGTGCTAATGCCCTGTGTGGAGGGGCTAGGGGGGTGGCACCGTGCCTGTGCAAAGGGACTGCAGGCTGAGGACTGCGGAAGGGAGCAGGTGAACCGTGCGTGTCTGAGTGGGGCAAGGGAGGTGCAAGACACCTCCAGCCCCACTCCTAGGGGAGAGATGAACAAGCAGCTGCCACGAGGACGTACAAACAATTCATGCTTTTGTACTCTTCTCATTGTATGTATCGGAGGAAAGAGTTCACTCCCTTGTCGTTCTCAGTGCAATCCTGGACTCAGCATGTTCACAGCCTTCATGGTCAAATGGACAAGTGGCATCCCAGGCACAAATGCTGTGCTGCAGTGTCTTGGCTGGCTCAGAGGATACCAAGAGCTGTGTGTACACCTGCCAGAGAAAGTGATCCCGCCTATCCCTGGACAGGCTCCCCCTGTCCTTGCAGAGACTACAAAGTGCAATGGGTTCCTAAAGTTCAGGGTATGTAGTGAAAAGGTGTGGTTAGACTGGGCTTATCACTGGGTTGCACCTCATGACTCAGGGGTATGGGTGGTGTCTTCTACAGTGCAAGGGGCACCCTGTGACTGCAGGCGGTCACAGCCTTGTATGGAAGCACGGTACCAGGTGTCCCTGCAATGCTGAGGATGGTGGTATGGAAGACATAGATGATGAGCTTTTCATGTCCGTGCATCTACCTCAGTGGATATACTACCAAGGTCTATGTAAAAATCAGGTTGTAGCTGCTGGGATTTACATAGTCGTAACCACCCTTGCTCAAGCATTGGGTAGGGACATTGCTCCCATCAGCAGCACTTACACAGCTCAGGAGCCCACAAGGATACAAAGCTCTGTTTGCGGTTGCTGATTTCATTTTCCACTATTTGGAGGAAGAGGCTTTGGGTGATGGCCTCTGGGCCCTCAATTACCTTTCTTGTTCATGCCCACTCGAAACTGTTTAGCCATTGATCAGCGGGAACTGGGAACTGAAAGGAATAGCTGCAGTCTTGAACATGGACTTGTGCTTCTGAAAGTTGATACAAGAGTGGTGAAGCCATGCCAACTCACAGCAAAGGTTCTCATGAGCGCTTCTCCACATGGAAAAGCTTTATGTCTACTGCTCGTTATCTCACATAGTCCTGCCAGTCTCAAGCCCAGAACTTCTATCTGATTCCCTGACATCAAGACTCCCAGGAAAACACTTTACATTTTGTTTCTTAGAGGAGAAAGAAGCTCTCAATGCACTCAGGATGCCTGCCACAGACACAAGAGTAAGATGCCTACTCCCTCCCCCAAAAGTTGCCAACTTGCTGTTGGATGGTACCAGAGCTTGGAATAGGGAGGTGGGTCAGGCAGCACCATGGTGTCCTTGAGACTCCAGGTGAGTGGGACTGAGTGATGCTGTGTGAAAGGGTAGATTGTAGGGATGGTGGCATCTGCATGGGATGGGTGAAAGTACAGCCTTGTCCTTCCCAAATAGGACCTCCAGCTGTGAAAGGAACGGCTCCTTGGAGCAGCTGTAAGGCCCATACAACCTAGGGATAGCTTGCTCCACAGAATAGGAACAGCTTATCTGAGCCCCCAAAAGTGAGGAACCTGAGCCCCAACTGTTTCAACCTACTGAACTGTTCCTGTTGCACCAGAGTGGGTGTTGATGGGGAGACAACCTATCATTCCAAGAAATTAATTCCTTCACAGGGTTTCCTGCCTGGTTTTGCACAATCATCTCCATGTTCAGCCATCACAGTTTGTCCTTTGGGGGTGCTCTCAGCAGCAAGTGAGGCAGCATGAGCTCTACAGTTGCCCAAGAAGGGGGAGCTCCTCAAGTTTTGGGAACAGTGGTTGTTTAACTCTACTGCTTTCACAGCTCAGCACCTGCCAATCATCTGTCTGGAATGGACTCATTTCAGTAGCGTTCCTCCAAGGGCATGATGAATGTACTCTGATAGCTCTTTTGTAAAGAAACGTATAAAAATAGCCTGTGTTGGCACTGTGAGCAAGGCCAAAGACAAGTGGTGGTGCATGACAATAGAAGCAGATGACAATAGCATGAACCTCTGGAAACCAAAAGCTTTTAGTAATACAAGAGAAGTCTTGTTTACTAAAAGAAAAGGGCTCACTGGCATGATGGGAAGTGAAGTAGAAATTTTAGAGGCAATCAGTTTTTTAGGTTAAAAGTGCCCTTGATACTACTGTAGGGGTTCTTAGGCACTCAAATAACACAAATAATCAACAGCACTTCTTCCATCATGCTTTTCTTCAGGCACAACTTTAGCTGATGTTAATTAGTGTGGTGTTAACTACTGTGAAGTGTATGTAATCCTTCAGCAAAGAGCAGTGTGGAATCATCATCAGGTAGAAAACTTCTGGACTTTCTGGGGCGTCAGGGGAGAATCTTTAAATGGGGCAGAACATTGCTTGGGGTGGGGGGGCAGCTGGTCCTCTGGCCACTGCAGGGTGCAGAACTTGAACTCTCTATCCATGGGGAGTGAAGTTCCTCTTCATCCTTGCCCCCACAATGCCAAGGGTTGACTTTCTTCAGGAACACTTTGGCTTTGGTAGACCAGACCTGGCAAGATGATTCCAGTACCTGTGTTTTAAGTTTTCATGTCACTTGAGCAACTGGGGCTGATGATGTCCGAAGAAGTGCGTAGCATGCTGGGCTGCTGGACTCATGCATGGATGTAAGGCAAAAATGTAAGAGGGAAGGACAAGAGGAAAGGAAATGGCCTGTTGCCATTGCATGCATCTTCTGAGAGCTGTATTGAAGGGGAGAGGGAGGGTAACCGACAGCAGCAGCGATGCACAGCCCCACCACTGCAAAGGTTCAGCTCAGCTGTCCATGTGCAGGCGTCCAGGGCCACCTGGGCTGTCCTTGGGCATCAACCCCACAGCCAAGTCCCAGCAGCTCCCACAGTGTCTTTGTCCCTCCATGGTACCAGGCTGTGTGGCCACAGACCCATCCTGCTACTTTCAAACACGTATGTGCTGGTCTCCTCCATGTCATTTCCTGGTGTCTTGTGTTATTTCCATGACAAAAATGAAGCAGCCGCTGAATGGATTATATATCTTGTAAACACATGCCTGCGAAGCGGTGCACTGCAGAAGTGGTTTTGCAGGAGCCAGGGCAGGGGTTTGCAGAGACTGAAGTATTCACATGGCTGTTTGCAGGTTTGAGGTTTATTTAGCAGCAGCATGTGGTGAAGCACCTTTCTCCTCTGAACCTTTCTTCTGATTTGAAAACCCAAAGGGCCCAATTCAGACCTCAAGGCCCCATGGACCACTTTCATTTCAGGGCTGGCTGTTGCTGGATCCACAAACTGGGATTTCAACATTGACTGTAGAGAGATGTGTCCAGATGTTGGAAACAAAGTAGTCTGAGGGAAAAGAATAAATAATTTCTGTTCATTCATGACTTGAGTCCCTCGCTGCAGGGAGGGTGCATAAAACAAGTGCCTGTTGCAGCAGCTGGGGCTGGTATGGGATGTGGAGGCGCACCCTCCTAAACACAGTGAGACTTGTGCTGCCGTCTGTTTGCCTCGGGCGAGGGTGACACACGGCAGGGTGCTGCGGTGCCCCCCCCAAACCGGGGAGGTTGCACGGCCGGCCCGAGCTGTTCCCCACCCTCTGGTGCCTGCGCCCACGGCGGTCACCCCACGCCCTGGGAACGGGGAAGGTGGCGAGGAGGAAGGGGCAGGGTGGGCAGCGGGGGGACACAACTGGGGGGCAAGTGGGGCAGACGGGGCAATTGGAGCAAGAGCTGCCGGGGGGACCGCTGGGCGGTACAACCGGGTGGGCGCCCGGGCTGGGGGCGGTACAGCGGGGGCGGTGCAGCCAACAGGGCGGTGCTGCCGGCAGAGCCCTTAAAAGCCGCCGGCGGCCGCCCGCGCTGAGCGCTGCCGACTGAGCTGAGTCTGAGCTGAGCCCGAACTGAGCCGAGCCCAGCCCAGCCCGAACAGAGCCCTCCAGCCGCCGGGCCGCCCCTCCCATGCGCCTGCCGAGCATGTCCCAGCCCTTCTTGCTGGCGCCCATCGCCGAGTGCACCCTGGGTCCCCCCAGTACCCAGGTCCGCCTGGCCGTGCTGGGCGCCCGCGGCGTCGGCAAGAGCGGTGAGTGTGGCGGGGGCGCGGGGCTGTCCGTCTCCCCTTCCCCTGTCTGTCCCCCACTTCTGCTGTCTGTTTGTCCGTTCCCTCCTTCCCCTGTCCGTCCGTCCGTAGCGCCTAACGCGGCCGTTCTGTGTTTCAGCGATGATCGTGCGGTTCCTGACGAAGCGGTTCATTGGGGACTATGAGCCCAACACAGGTGAGGCAAGGGGCGGTGGGGCGCGGCAGGGACCCCCGCGGCCGGTTCCTGACAGCTCTCTGCTCCCTAGGCAACCTCTACTCCAGGATGGTCCATCTGGAGGGAGACAACGTTGCTGTGCAGATCCAAGACACGCCAGGGTGTATCCAGGTATGGAGATGCTTCAAATCAATCAGTTCTTCTCTGTCACATAAAGGCTCAGCTTTTGAGCCCAAGTTTCCTACAAGGCCAGATTTAAGGCTCCTAAGACGGAGCTGAAGCTTCCCTTTGGACCTGCTAGGTGCTATCTCTGAGCAGGTTTTCTAGTTTTACAACCCAATGCGAAATTGTGCTCTCTGTTCTACCACAGGTGCAGGAAGACTGTGTGCAGGTGCTGGACTCCCTGTCCAGGTGTGTGAAGTGGGCAGAGGGCTTCCTCCTGGTCTACTCCATCACAGACTACAGCAGCTACCAGTCAGTCCGACCTCTCTACCAGCACATACGCAAGGTCCACCCAGATGCCAGGACTCCCATCATTATCGTGGGGAACAAAGCAGACCTCCTTCATGCCAGGCAAGTCCAGGCAAAAGAGGGACTACAGCTAGCAAATGAACTGGGCAGCCTGTTCTTGGAAATATCCACAAGTGATGACTCCCAAGGCGTCTGTGATGTTTTCCAGTATCTTTGCAAGGAGGTCAGCAAACTGCAGCACGCCAGCAGCACAGACAGGAGGTGGTCGTCCATCATCCCTCGGCCCAAATCTCCCAACATGCAAGATCTAAAGAGACGTTTCAAACAGGCTTTATCTTCCAAAGTCAAATAACAACCCCCCCCGCCCCATGAGATCCTGTGTGACTCAATAGACTTTATTTTTGTAAACTAGTTAATAAAAATCTTTATTTTTGTACTAATGCCAGCAGTATGGAAGTAAGTATGTTAAAGCTTACCATTTCCTTGCCATTCTCTCTTGTTTGACTGGTTGGGTTATTTTTACACACACACAAAAATGCTGCATAGCAACTAAATAGAAGTACTTGGAGAAGGGGGTTTTTGCCAGGAGGTTTTGATTCTGTTTCTGTTTTGGGCTGGGATTTTATTTTTTTCTCTGCCTAGATGACTTTTTGGGCCTCAGTTTCCTTTTTGTAAAATGGGAATGATGATGATGTAACACTCACCTGCCCTTATAAAATGCTTAGAAAGCCTTTGATGGAAAGCTTTATATGGAGAGGAAAAAAAAAAAAAAGTTTTATTAAACATAAAAATATAATTGTCTGTAAGCATTCTGATAAGCACTCTCTTCTCCCTCTCTCCTGCTGTTTTGTTTGCACCTGTAATTGCCTGGATGGTGATAAGCTGTTAGAAATGAGTTTGATTTCTGATGTGCTTTAGAGATCTATCTATCCTGCAGAATTCATCTTTTGAGCCCAAAGCATTTAACAGGATGGTTGAGTTTCTCCTACAGTTTACCATGGGACAAAATGCTGAGCAATCAGCCGCAGAGGAGTGTGTGGGATGGCTGTTGCTTTCCCTGGAGATGTGTGATAGGAAAGACAGATGCACAGGTTCCCATAACAGAAAGTAGCTACATTTAAAAGGAATCACAACTTTATCTTCCCCAGGGCAATTTCCTAGCTGTTGGAAATAGGTCAGACTTTTTACTCTTATTTCACATAAGCTCTGTGCCATACTAGAAGGGTTTTGATTAACTATTTGCTGGATGTCTGAGCATGGAATGTGGGGTTTGCATTTCAAATACGCCTCTGAAGTATGTGCGTGGTATTGTTAAAAAATAAACTCTGTTCCTTGCTGAGTAGAAAGTGCGGAAGTGGAGTAATCTGTACAATGAGAAACTTGCTGTCCCTGCTCACACACTATTCCAGTGAGTTTTGTGTTGTTTTGTTTGTTGTTTTTTGTTTGTTTGGCTGTTTGTTTGTTTGGTTGGTTTTTTTTTTGTGGTGTGTGTTTATTTGTTTTTTAATTATTATTTTATTTTCAAAGGTTAAGTCCAAAGACCCTTCTTGCCTTTGTTAGGAAAGGCAGGTAACTACTGCATAGGCCCCTAGCAGTTAGTGGGCAGTATCTGTTGCTTCTAAACCCTGGGACTTGAAGCTTTCTGGGACCCTTCCACTCTTGATCTGCAGATGAAAGTCTTTTGTGATGGTAGTAATTGAGGGGTGACTGAGCAAGTTAAGGATGATGCTCTGTGAGGAAGCACCAGAGGCCCACAGTAGCACTGGGCAGGGGTGGGGGATGCCAGCAGCTCTATTCCTCATCCAGGGCCATGTGTACAACCCAAGCCCAGCCACATTCCCTGTATCTCTCCTCTTTAAAGGCTCTTTGCTGCCTCACCAAAAGGAGTGTGAGAGCTGAAGGGAGGCAGCTGCAGACCTGCAGGACCAGACTGAAACTGGACCTGCAAACTGGGTCCAGAACTCTGGAGTTAATTAATGGAAGTGCAAAAGCACAGTGACTGCCTGGAGAACTCAAAGTACTGTTTAAAACATTTTTAAAATATTTCATCACGGTGAGAGTCGCTCTGCCAGGCCCAGGACTCTGGGCTGGGGCCTGAGGGGAGCAGGGGGATGGGGTTGATGAAAACAAGCATATCCCTGGCAGACTCAAACTCACCACACAGGCATTAATGGGAAATTTGAAGGAGAGTTTTAAAAATCACAAGTAATATTCATGCAGCATTTCGCCATCCTGAAATCAGAGATAACAAATTGTTTCCAAGAGAAATTACCACTATGACGCAGTTTGGGTTGTTATTTAAGCTGCAGCTTTTGTCTTTGGAAATGACAAAGCTTTATTTCCTACTCACACATCCAGTAGAGTTTCACTGAGCACATTGCTAGAGGTATCCAGCTCGTACACAGGCACAAAATACACCAAAAGGGCAAGTAACAGGTACTGGACCTGTCCGCATCTCACCATAGTTCTCAAAGGCCAGGTGAGGAAGAGCATTAGGCACAAACCTCTGGTGGTGCCCCTAGTGAAGAAGCAGCTTGGGGCCTCACTGTGGTGCAGGGAAAGAGTTTGGGCAGGAGCAGTGGGCACACAAGGGGGGTTGATGGGCAGGGGGATAAATATACTCATTTGTCCCGTCTTTCTCCTACGGGGAGAACCTAAAGAGATGCCTCACATTACATAGGCATCCACATTCAGGTGGAGGTGCGGACCCTCCCATCCCCTCTCTGCACTTCCCGTGCCATGGGGCTGGCTCAGCTGTGTGCCAGGAGCTGGATGAGGCCCCTCAGGGATGTAATGGAGAATCTCACTGGCTAAAGCATGCTGGCAGGAGGGTTGCTCCAACCTGCCTCCAGTCTAAGGCAGCAACTGAGCTGAGGTGTTCTGGATAATGCTTTCAAGTACAGGTACATAAATTAGGCATTTAAGCCATTTATCAGAGTTTATCTGGCTGGCACAGATTTACCTTCACCCAGAACTTTTCAGCCCCTGTGACCCTGAAGCTGACAGGCAAAGCACAGGAGGAGCTCTCTGGCTCCCAGCTCATTTTGCCCTGGCATTTTCTTCAGTCCCAGGTGAGCGGACAAAAGGGAGCACACAGGGGTAGGGAGGGAAAAGCATTTCTCAAGTGCTAGCAGAGGAGCTCTGAAGCCTTGTTTCTCTTGGGCTACAGCCACTTGCACTCTCCTTACTGTATATTTATTTGCCATCACCAGTCCCTAAGGCCTTCACCTGGAGGCTAGGGCTGTTTCAGGAGGTTAAGTGGGGCATGGCCTGGCCTTTCTCCTTGATCAGAGGAAAATATGCACCTGCATCCTTCCTCCCACCACCTTTGCTATGAAACAGAATCACAGCAATTTCCCCTGACAAGATGGATGAGTGGGTTTTCAGAAGGGACGTGTGTGGCATCACGCACTATTGTAGCTCCTACTACATCAGCATTTCCCCCCAGTTGGGCTATTTTGTCTACTTATCTCCAAGCACTGAAATCATCCCGTAATGCTTTAAGACTTCATGAATTTTAAAATAGCTACTGCCATCAACCTGTTCCATGTACTTCAGTTGAGGAGCCACAGATCCCTAGACAGAGACACAGATGTTTTCTTCAAATGGCTTTATGGATGTTCCCCTCACTTTCTGCCCTGCTCCAGCAGCCTGGACCAGGTTGTTTACTCTCTGCCTCTTGGCAGGGACACAAGCAATGGTTGGTTCTGCAGACCCATGCTGTATTTCTGTGGTTTGTTCATATGAAGGTCAGTGGACAAGGTGGACTGTGGATAAGGAGGACTGCATTCACACTATGGGCCAGAACTGGGATCCATCTTTTCCAGACATTGTCAAAGCTTCGACAGATGGATGAATGACTAGAACCAAATCTGCATCTCATGCCTGGGTCTCCTATAAAACAATTTTAGTTCTGGGGGACTTCAATAGCTTTTTGTGAAGCTGCTGTTTATGTAGGAAGGACTGAATAGGTTTAGAATGAAGTCCTTTAGGGAAAGCTGACATTGTGCAGCAATTGTTGCACTTGGCACATGACTGTTGGCAGTTCACACCATTAAGACACCACGATCTCTTCAGTTGCTCCTAAACCTGGGATCTGAAACCATTTGTCCTTCCTGAGAGCAATACCTCCAGGAGTGATGCTGTTGTAGCACCACTGCATTGAGGTACCATGCAATACTCCAAAGAGCTGCCATCCCAAGGTATCTTCAGAGTGACATCCCTGAAAAGCTTATTATGAGTTAGAACACGGCTCACAAAACAGCAATTCAACTTGGATTTTGGGTAATTAGTGACAATTCAGACTTCCAGAAAACCCCATTCATTCTCAGAGTTGTTCTTCCACTGCTCTCCTCTTTCCACATATCTAAAAAGAAGGAGAAAGCAATGCCTTTTTATTGAAAATGATTTTGAGATAACTGGCTTATGAAGTTTTGTTATTACATTTGTTGTTTGACGCTCTTGACTGAAAGAAGTATAAGTACATATTGTGACCTGTTATACCAGTGTATGTTGCGGAGTGTACCCGGTTATAAACTATCTTCCCACAGTACCAAAAGAAAAATTAGGATGTAGAAGTTGAGCACTGGCTTATGATACTTGATTTACAACTGAAAAACTATGTAGCAAAGTTTACATAATGATTATAGAGCTTCATAGATGTTACAGCTGCCATTAAAAAAAAATGCTCTTGGTTATTTGCTATCCATGTTTTCCTTTCTTGATTGAACATAACGATCCATAGGAGGAATCCTCACCCAGAGGCCCTCATGGTGTGAGCTGCTGTGTACAGGTGACTGCTTTAGCCCCATGCCTGGTCCTCTGGGCTTTGCTGGATAAGTGCTTGGGCAAAGGCATCTGCCCATGTTCCTTGGGCTTGCAGGGCCACGGTTCAGGGAACTGTATTTTACTCTTGGTCTGTGCACAATATTGCCATTAAAGTGTATCTGTCCAGGAAATTGTGCAATGTTATTTAATAGTCAACCTGCATTACTGGGAAGTGGTAATTAATTCTTAAAGCTGGAATATTTCTCTTCTAAGGTATTATGCTCTTTCCTCATTACTTAAAACGTCCTCTTCTCAGTTTTCAAACAGTCCTTGTAAACATTTCATAGTAATTTCTCCCCACTGGGATAGGAAGCCAATATCAGCAAATGTTGTTTTTGGGACAGCTCTGAGAAGAGGGGACTAAACTATCCCCTGACCGAGTCAGTGAGGTAAATTACAGACTTCAGCCCTGCAGCTGATATTTCTTCCCCTCCTGCAAATAAACCCCAGTTCAGGCAAAACGATGTGCCTGTCATCTGGGGCTCTCAGCCAGGAGCCTGTAAGAACATGGTTTGATCTGAACCACACTCAGCAGCAGCAGCAGACTCTTCACTGTTCTTTGGATAATAAGAAGTCTGAAAGTCTCTTTAACCCCAGGAGACAGAACTGTCAGAAGCCTGGGGGGGTGCAGAGGTCATAGAGAAACCACAGTGACAGCAGCGTGGCATTGGCAGCCCCTTAGGATCTGAAGCAGCTAAGGAGATGTCGCCTACCTGAAACACAACAGCAGGCAATAAATGTGGATGCAACTAGGCTGATTTGGGTGAAAATATGGGGGTTGCACTCAGCTGCTGGGAAGGAAAAGGTTTGGCTGTCAACCCACCGTGCCCAGCACCAGCAATGGGGGCAGATACTTCTCTGGCCCACACGAGTCAGCCCTGGGTCCTGCCCAGTAGCTCAGGAGGACTCCCCTCACCTGAAATGAGATGTCTTAGCAGCTTCTGAGCAAAGCATCTTCTACAGCCCATGAAGAGAAGGAGGTACATGAGAATATTTTGCTCCTGCACAGGGAGCAACCACCCTGGGTGAAACCCACATTTTGGGCAGCCACCCCCTGGTCTGTGCACCCCAGCAATGAGAACACAACTCCACAGTCCAGATTTACAGTATTTCGACATTCTTCGCCATCGACATTGGGAAAAATTTCTTCATGGAAAGGGTTGTCAAGCACTGGAACAGGCTGCCCAGGGAAGTGATGGAGTCACCATCCCTGGAGGTGTTTGAAAGATGTATAGATGAAGTTCTTAGGGTCATGATTTACTGCCAGAGTTAGGTCAATGGATAGATTCAGTGATCCTTAGGGTCTCTTCAACCAAAATAATTCTATGATTCCATGATCTTTGGAGCAGCCATATTTCCTCCACCTCTCTCTGAACTGAGTTGGGGAAAAGCTGGCCCGGGCTTTAGACATGAAGTAACCACTCCATCAGCACAGGCAGGAGTGACAACCGAGGGGTTTATGCCAGAACTATGATTTTTTTTTTTTTTAACCTTTCTCTCACCTCTTCATGTCTCAGACAACATATGGAGGCTAAAAAACAAAAAAGAGAGCTCTGTTTGGGTTTATTGCATTCTTCAAGGTGCCCAGGATCCCATTCAAGTGGCGATGTCCCTGCAGATTAAGGGTGCTTAAAATGCAGCGTTGGTAAAGAGGGAATTTTTCCATCTGTCCAAGTGCTGCTCACATATGTCCTGTTAAAAGACATCCTAATGGACCATTTTGTGGCTGTTGCACAACAAGGCTTCTGCTGTTTTTTAGAACATGTGGATGAGCTACAGTACCTGCTCTGTGTTAGGGGGTCCCCATTCTTTGAGCACCCAAAGGGGAAAGATGCTGTATCATTTTAAGGAAGACCTCAAGGATGCACTAGTGCATCTGGAGTGGGCACAAGCAGGTGCATTTCTGAAAGTGAGTTTCACTCCATTTTCCTACAAACATGTATCAGCAAGTGCAGAAGTGATTTGCTATTAAAAAGGTATATAAAATGTCAGACCTGGATGTTTATGTAGTTTTCTGACACATAGCAAATGAATGCAAATGGAGCATGACTTCTGAGGTCCTTTTAGTATTTAAACAGGAAGATACAAACATAAGAGGTAGTCTGAGTCTCACGTGCCTATCTCATGCCAGTGATCTTGGCGTAGAAGAACGTATCAAGAAGCGTATCAAGGGTTATTGACAGGAGGCAGAGGTCTGTGCTAATTTGGGCTCATACCTTGAAGATAAAATATGCATCTGATTGTTGAGGTGTCTGCTAATTTTAGCACTGGTTTTGAATAATGGAACAGCATTATTAGTCTGATGTAAAACTGTCCATATTTCTTATGCAAAATTGCCACCTCAGTAGTGAAAGAGCCCATTTTGATTTTGCCTAGATACTAAAGAGCAGCGGACAATAAATATGCATGTAATTAGGCTAATTGAGTGAACAAAGACGTATTGCCAAATATAGCTAAAGTTCCAAGAACACATGGATCACATGCAATGAATTGTTTTCCTGGGCTTTTGATTGATCCGGGAATTTCTGAGCAACCTTGCTTAGAAGACATTACAGTTCATTTGCCTTTGTTAATGAGATGTTCAGATATGAATCTGATAAAGTATAACCAAGATCTGAAGCAGAACTGAGTTCTTTTAATCTGGGGAATGAGCTGCCTTGCTGCCTGCACTGTCCTCTTGCACAGTAAGGGGAAACCACAGGAGGAAACTGGCACTTTCACGGGTCCATGTCTCTCCACGTCGACACAGCAGAGGAGAGGTAAGGACAGGCAAGGGGAGGTCACCTGTGCTCCCAACCGCACTGCACAGACACACGCCTCCAAGTTGTACAAATGAAACTGGTAATTACAAAAGTTAGTTACATAGAGGTGACATGGTGGCCTCCACCTTTCACTGCTTGTGCCCTCCCTGGTCTTCAGTGTCCTGCTAGTAGGGAGCCAAACTGGGGGATGACTTGCAACTGTGAGGGAGGCTTCCCCTGGAAATCGACCTTCAGTTTCCCCAGTTGTGCCTCTGCTGCTGGCTGGAAAAGGGCTGGGGACTAATTCCCAGTTCCAAGGCCCTGTGGACTGGTCTGTACCCACTCTGCTTAAAAGCAATTGCTGCTAGATTAGCCAGGTCTACATGAAATAGCTTTCAGTCCTGGGTCTTGTCTGGGCCCTCTGGGATCCTCAGGTCTCTATATGACAATTTTTCCTCTTTTTTTTTTTCTCTCTTGCAGTTCTGAATATCCAAAATGACATGACAGCTGTGTTTGAGCCCATGAGAGCGGCATTTTTAAAACGCAAAACTGGTTTTGCATTGCATGCCATGAGGTGTGGCACCAGGCTTGTGGAGGCATTCTAGGGTGCAATGCCTGATAGAGCCCTGTTAAAAGCTGTGTGGGAGGAACATAGCACCACCCTGTCCCTGCTGTCTTTTGGGGACAGATTGTGGGCATGAGCTGTTCCCAGAGCAGTGCCTGGGCACTGGCTCACAGGGAGATGGCTGGGGCCACCCAAAGTATAGCAAGGCTGGAGTGTGTGGTCAGAGCTCCACCATAGAGGTCCACTCCATGATCCTCCTTCACGCTCCTGAAGAGACAAATCTGTTCACTCCAGTGAACAGAATTTTTCTGTATAGCTCATCACTAATGCGGAGAGTTTGGCTCCATTGCCTTTGTCACTCCCCTTCATGTAGGTGCAGGCTGGTTTGAGAACTCTTCTAAGCCACCTCTTTGTCAGACTACCCAAACCACGTCCCTCAGCATCTCCTGCAGATCATGCACTCTAAGCCACTGACTATCTTGGCAGCACTCCAGTGGACTTCATCTAGTTTCTCAATGACCTCTTGAGAAGGGTGTCTCAACATGGGACAACATTTCTGGGGCACCCTCATCAACACATTGTAGAAAGGGAACAATAACAACCCTCTGACTGCCAGTCACATTGCTCCTAATGCATCTCCAGTATATGGTTTGCCAGATTCACATTAAATTCTCACTGTAGTCTCATAGTAAAGCCCAGGTCCTTTCTTGCATGGTTGTTATGTAGATGGTAGGATGGGTTTGCACTGCTTCTGTTGAACTCAGAGGGGTTTCTATTGACCCAAGTTTCTCAAGGTCCCTCTGGACTGGAGCTCTACTAGCTCTGCCAAATGGAAATGAATGTCATTGCTTCTAGTGTATTACCATCTGTAAATGTGCTGAAAGTGCCCTCTGTGTCATCAGCCTGGTGACTGATGAAAATATTGAACTACATCGGCTCTCGTGCCATTCCCTGGGGTTCTCTGTTCATTACTGGCTGCCAGATGGACCATCAGGGCATTGATTACTATTCTTTGACCTAATGGTCCAGCTAATTTTCAGTCCATCTAATAGTTTGTTCATCCAACTCATGTTTGCTCAGGTTTTGCTGGAGAATGCGGAAGGAGACTTCCTAGTTATCAGAGCTATCCCTGATCACTATGAATTTCTGGTGACAGACAGCAGCCATGAAGTCACATCAGTACCCTCAGGTGAATCCCATCTGCTCACATGGATCTGAATACTTACAGCTTCTCTCAGTAGAGCCTCATTTATTGCTCCTGCCATTGATTGTCCCCTCCTTCCAAATCATGCTGGACCCGTAAGGTGTGAGAATAGGCTCTGCCAATGAAAACCTATGCAAAGAAAGCATTGAATACTTTGGTCTTTTGCTTATCATCTGTCAGTGGGTTGTCTCCCCCGTTTATTAGTGGACTCACAATTTCTCCAAATTTCCTTTTGCTGTTAATGTATATGTAACATTTTTGCATGTTTGTCTTTGTCCCTTGCCAGTCTAAGCTCCAGCTGGGCTTTCTTCTTTCTGATTTCATCCCAGAGCAAATGAACAATGCTTGCGTGCTTCTTTGTGTTGCTTGCCCATGTTTCTAATTGTTATTATCTCTTATTTTGCATGTCAGTTAATTGAGAAGATACTTGCTTAGACAAACTTCTGGTCTTTCTGCACAAGGGGGTGGGTTGCTCCTGAGCTGTTTTCATACCCCTGGGCCACAGTTACTCTTCTCTGACCTCCTATGTCTTCAACTGGGCTTAGGGGAACATGTCACAATCAATCCTCCTTGGGATCCCACCTCCAGACTGCAATTTCCCATCTGTTTGCACTTGGGGTCCACAGCACAAGCTCAGATCTCATCTTATTTCTGAGAACCACAAGCTTAGTGCTGAGGTGACATCCTGCCCTCAGGCATTTCCACAGCTCAGCTCCCTCTCAACAGGGCTTCCCTCCTCTCCGCCATGTCAGCTGTGGAGAAGACTAGAAGTAATGGATTTAAGCCGCAGCATGGGGATTTAGGCCAGAAATTTGGAAATAATTTCTAAGAATCTGGACAGTTATCTCTGGAAAAGGAGCACAGCAATCCCAGAAAACCTCACTCTTATGAATGTTTAAGAACGGTCTAGAGATGTATGTAAAAAAGAAGAAAGAAGGGACAGTAGGGTTAGGTGTTCCTGCTCTGGGGCTGGAAAATCTGGGAAAATTCCTGAGTCGTCCTCAGCCCCAGCTTTTTGCAATCTCTTCAGTGTACCACCTGCTTTGTTCAGCTGTGAGCCTCTGCCTATTTCAGCTCCTTTCTCCACACAGCCAGGTCCTCAAGGGTCTGTCCTGACCCTCATATTTTCCAGGCTAGGGAAATTCATTTCATTCCTTTAGTATCAGGAGCTCCATCTCTTCATGACTTGAAATATGATGGAGCCGCATGAGTAGGTGTCTGTAAGAACATGAGCTCCTTGGAAAAATAGCCTGTTATCCTCCCCTGGGACCTGAAGGCTGCCCACTGACCCCTCAGCCATTCCAAATCCTCCAGTGAAGCTCATGCTGCTGGGTATGAAAGGGACTGGAAAAATAAGACAAAACAAGCCTCTTCCCGGCACGGCTGCCCCTTCCCAGTTCTGTGATTATTGCAGGAGGGGATGGATCTGGGACCCTCCCTCTGGCTGCTGGAGCAGGTCCATCTAGGGGGGAACCCAGGCCCTCAGGCATGACCACCAGCTGTGGCTTGGACACTGCCAAGGGGCATTTTTAGATTATTTGATTTAGAGAATCACTTAGCAAATAGCAGCAGAAATCTGGTATAATTGTCATAATTTCCACTCTCCACAGCAACTCCTTTTTGGTATCTCCATGACAAAATGCAACAGAGCTGTGGTCTGTAGTCCTGTGGTCAGGGCACTTTCTCCATCTCCAGCTCAGCAGTGTATAATGGAAACGTTGAACCACCTCACCAATCATTATCAAATGTGGGATGTGGGGCTCTGTACTCACTAGAGGGGAAAGCCCTGGGGCTCAGGGTGCAGCTCCACTCCCCAGAGGAGGGTCCCAGGGCTGACACCCCTGCGAGGGCAGGAGCTGCCCCCACCCCCTTCTTCCCCAAAAGCTTCAGTAGAGTCTGGGCTGAAGTGCTTCACTTCAGCCCATGAATCTCCTGGAAAAACAGTGGGTTCTAATCCTATTCACTCTTCTTAAGCCCTCCTGCAGGTCAGATTTACCCCACAGGAGCCATGTAGATGCTCGCTGCCATCCCAAGTCACCACTCAGTGTTTGCCCCAGTTAGATAAAGCCAGATGTGACAAGAGCAAAACCAACCCCAGACCTCCACATTTCCTAAACGAAATCAGTCTGTTCCTTGGTGAGCTTGTGCAATCTGCATTCTCAAAGTGGTTTATAAAAATATTAACCCATAGATGTTCACTGTTTTGTCTCAGTTCCCAGTGAACACTAAGGGTTTGCTGCAAAACCATTTGATCTAGTTTTGTGATGGTATGTTGCATGCTGCAAAAGGTGAGGGAAAATAAGATGATGTTTCTTTTGTGGGGTATTGCACATATAACAGCGTGCACTCAAGCAAGGAAATTATGGACCCTACAACACAGCTGCTGTAATAGTTTACAGCATTTAACCAGCATTTAAAATGGAAAACCCCAGCAGGCCTTCTGCAGTTTGTCAACATCATTTTTTGTCCTAGGGACACTTCAGAGCAGCAAACTCCTTAATGAAAGATTTCTCAAAGGGAATGCAAACTGGAAGGTTTACATTTCTTTTATTTCTTATATTTACTTTCTGCTCCTGACCATAATCTCTGTATAATCTATCTATAAGCAGATGAACTGACAGAAGATTTTATTACTGACAAACACTGTCAAAGTTTCTTCCTGAATAATAAAGATAGATTTGTGTAGCTATTGCTGCTACTTCTCTCAAGAAAATGCAGCTTTCCTCAACAGAAAACCTTCACAAAGGCAAGGGAAACTTATTTTCTCATTCATTTTTCTAAGTTCTTTCTAGTGTTATGTATTTTTGCATTCAGAGTACAAGTCCCATGGTGTGACTTTGACTAGATGATACTTGTAGGTCCCTTCCAACTGAAATATTCTATTCTATTCTATTCTATTCTATTCTATTCTATTCTATTCTATTCTATTCTATTCTATTCTATTCTATTCTATTCTATTCTATTCTATTCTATTCTATTCTTCTCGGACTTCTTTTAATTAAAAATCCTCAGCTTCTGGAGCTGAATCTCTGCTGCCATTCAAGGCAAATTTCTAGCCTCTGCATGTGAAAAGTGATGGGCTATGATCTAATGTGACCCAAAGGGTCAGAAAATGGGAAGATATCCTGAGCTTCAAAGATTATTTTTCAAGTTGTGTCATTTTTAAGTGGAGACAGAAGAAGGCAGGAGAAAGGATGGCTTCTGGTGATTTTCTCCCTTCTCCGGCTTTTCTGTACTTTAAGGAAATGGCCATGCAATCCATGGGAGTGAGCTGGGGAAAGAGGTGCCAGCAGAAGTCATCAGCTCATAGAAACCTGGGAGCTGAGGCTCTTGGGAGGATTCTCCTGGCACCTCCAGACAAGAGCTGGCTGTGCTTTGGGAAAGGAATTGCTGGTTACTGTACATCATCTGCTCATTTTCCTGTTGCCCTTTTCTTCTTCCAGGATTACTGAGCTCCTTGATTCATTCCTTATGCTTGGAGAAAATGTTGCTCATGGGGGACTCGGACAGCTTTGTTTAATCTTTCCGGGGCCGTGCTCGGAGGCTTGAGCAAGTCGTTACCAGCAACAGCTCTAATTTGAACCACGTCCTTGTTGCTATTGATCAACACTGGGCAGAGAGTCATGCTCAGCTGTGAGAGCCAGAGCAGGCGGCTGAGGAAGGAAACCTGTGGGGAACAGAAACCTTATGGGCACCAGCCTGAGCAGGGGGTCACTGCCTGGGTGAGGCTGCATGGAGAAGGACGGGAGCTACTGACACCGTCTTAGCACTGAATCAGAGAAATAAGAAGGTGGGATGTGGGCATTAGTCCTGTCTCCTAAAATGAACCCACTAGGCATCACAGGGATCAATGACATGGGAACAACCATAGGAGGCTCTTACCCCAGGGCTAGTAGGGTCTGTCCCTACCACAAATCTATAATGCTCAGAGAAGTATTTCTAAGTGTTTTTTGCCTCTGTGCATAGGCAAACACTGGGCCCAGGAATCACAAGACACCTGAGACAGATATATCACTGCAGGATGGAGTATCCCTGGCTGCGTGGTGGCCCAATGTGAGGATTCTGCTGGCTGTCCCCATCCTCACAGACACCAGCATGTGGCAGCTGAGGCTGAGCACAAAAGAGGGAGCACAGGAGAGAGTTGCAGGGTCTTTTGGAAAGTAAAGGCTGGGTTGTTTTCCTGTTTTGCAGCATACATTAAATAAATATTCTCATCTTACTAGCATTATCTCAATAATGCATAGCTATAGTGTTTTTTTGTGTGTAATATCATTGTGTTAAATATCTGTTGAGTTCTACGTGTGCACAACATTTTCTGCTGAGCTCCTCATCAAGCAGAAAGACTGGCTCCAAGCCTGCTGAGAACAACCTCCTGGTCCTCTGTGGTGTGGTGCAGGATGGTGCACTCACTGTTGTCCTTGTCCCCCTCCCTGCTCCCTTCACTGGGGTGCTGGCTCCCCTCCTTGTCCCATTTGTGCCAGGAGATCAAGCAGCACCCCTTCAGCCTGGGCAAGGCTAGGTGCCCTGTCCTTTTGTCATTCCTCGGTGTGAGCTATTGGGGTGGTGGTGTTTTCTGTGTAGGTTGGTGTGGTTTTTTTCCCAGAGAAGGCGATGAATGAAGCAGCTGATGGTTCAGCAGGTAATTGGGTTTGTATCTGTTGCAGTGGTCTAAATGGGTGACAGATGGTCTAGCCAGGCAGGAAGGAGGTGCTGTCATACCCTGCTAACACATCTCCTGGGTTTTTTTCTTCAGAAGCCCCAGTTACACTAGGCAACCTCAAATACCACGTTTCCAAATCCTGTGTGCCTGACCTGTCCTTCAGAGCCACCTCTGATATGCAGCTCCTCCCTGTTTTTCCCAGGGCTGGGCTGTGGGGCCCAGACTTGCCTCTTTCTGTCAGTAAGACATGGTGACCCACATGCCTGGGCTGCTTCAGTTTGCCCTCCAGAAATCCCCCACAGATTACTTTGAAGACACCAGTCAAGTTGCAGCTGGCTTGTGGCTTTTAAGAAAAGTTCCAGAAGATTTCTGCATCATGGCTGCTGATGCTTGGCTGAGCCAGAAAAGCTGGGAGAGTGAGATACACTGGGAAATGCAGCCGTGGGCCATTTCACCATCGCTTCCCTGCAAACACCACATATCCTCCAACCTAGTTTCCAAGCTCATCTGCCCACCACAAACGCCCTGCAAGGACATCACGTTCGATGAGTGGCATTGGGAGAAACCTTTCCAGTTCCTGAGCTCCCCTCTGCTGTCCTCTGCTGATTAAGCTGCTGCCGGGAGCAAGTGGTGATGATAGCACCAGTGACCGCAGATGTAGCAGAGAGTGTGTGTGTCAGTTCCCGGCACTCTCCACCCCGCACACTGTGTCCTTACACAACATTGGGGAAGATGCTTGACAGAAACATTTTCCACTCAAAGCAATGAAACAGAGTCTTGATGACATCATTTACCAAGCAGCTGCAGATAAACAGTGTGTTGGTTTGGTTTTGTTTTGTTTTTTTTCAAGATTGACGCCACACATTATTTTTCTCCTACCAGACCCAAGCGTACCCCACGCCTACACCACGCTCAGGGCCAGGAAAGCCGAGAGTGCTTGAGGCACAGAGGGTGTGATCAGTGCTGAAATGGTTCTGCTGTGCATCCTGCCTGGTTGGCAATGTCAGTAATAGCACAGCTGGTATGTATGCCGATACACCCACGGACTGCAGGAGAATTTGGCTTCTTTCCTTCCTACTTGTAAGAAGTGCAAACAACTGGTCAAACTGGACAGTCAAACCTGCTTTAGTCTGCTTCTGTTTGCAAAGCACAGCCTTCCAAAGCTCCACATGACCCACAGGAAGGATAATTAGGTGAGAGGAACAGGTCAAGGGGCCCCAGGAAGGTACTTGTCATAGCTTTTACCTTCTACTTTTTGGAACTTTGATGCTCCTAAGTCAGTGATTTGCTTACTCAACATCCAGGCAACTTCAGTATTTGAGCTGCTAAAATCAGAGCCAAGTACTTTCCAGAATGCTACTGAATTGCTTTGGTCACCCCAGATTGCTCAGGTTTCCCACCTGCTTTGCTGAAGAGCCATCGCATGAGCTGTGGTGCCAAACTTATCTGGGTGCAATGCCTTTAATCCCCTGCTACACTTTGCAGAGAGCTGTTCTGATGGTGCTGCATCATTCCTGAAAATTGTTCTCTGTAATAAGAGCACAACTGTATCTTCAAATATGAAATCTTACCACTTCTCAAGGCTGCTTGAGAAGTAAGGCATCATTTTACTGGCTGTGATTTCTGACCTTTAGAAAAGCACAGAAGGTCATACTGGAGGCAATAACCACAGTGAAGACCTAAGTGCCAAAGTGAAGGTTTTATTACAAATGTATTCCTAAATGTTCTGTAAAGATTTACCTTTGTATAGACATAGACAAATTTCTCATTTTTTATTATTTTCAGTTACTCCCACATACAGTTCAATAGCTATGCCGTGTCTTCTTGTGGTCACTGGCGGGCTGCATCATGAGCACCGGTATTGTGATCACAGCCATGTGTAAAAGTGAACTGAAAAGTCAAGGTTTGACACAAAGAGAATGTCAGAGTGTCAGAGGATGGATACATAGGTTGGCTCTTTTTTTTTTTTTTTCTTTGTGAAAACTGCCTTTATTTTTCAGGAACAGCGAAGTGCTAGTGGTTCTTTAAAGAGAACACAAGTGAAAACAATTTCACTGATTATGGTTAAGAATGAGATCCAAGAAAAAGCTTTCTGAGTCGGATGCTCTTTGTGGCAACCTGAGGGGGAGAGGGATTACGTATGCCATGCCAAGATGACAGAAAATGCTTTAAATGTTTAGCTTGGCTTTTTCTGAGAACAACTAAATCTTCATTGATTTTTCTGGAGGTCAAAGCTGAACATACATAACTGGAAAGAATAACCTCAGGGACAGCAGAAAAAAGAAATGCATGTCACTTTACATTGATTTAGCCATTATGGACAAATGGCATATAGCAAGAAGAACCATTACACACGGTTGTTTCCAAAGGTGGCCTTGATATTTACAAGTACTTGCACACAATTACAGCTTTAAGTACAGTAGCAAGTGGTAGAGCTCCGCCCTTTCTTCTTTATCTTTTAAGCCAAAAAACTACACACAGCATTTCTTAGTCATCCAAAGGATGCCACAGAGGTGGGCAAAGTATCATTATGTTCCTTTTCATAGGGGAGGTCCTAAAAGGATGGAGAAAAAAAAAAAAACCCTAATCCCATATAAAGAAGAAGGACGAAGGTTTTTCCACACAGAAGAGTTGCTCCTTGGGGTCTTACTGGCTGCTGGCAGCTCAACTTTCCAAAATCCTCTAACTCCCAATTCCTGTGGAACACACTCAAGGTACTGCCTAAAGTACCAAAACAGAAGTCAATGTTCAAATTGGGGTTTGTCATTTCCAGCCTCACATTTTGGGCAGTGGAGCATGACCAAACCAGCCAGCTGCTGAAAATGTATTCTGAAAGAGGGAAATGTTATATGAGGACTACTTAAGATCCATCCAGTGATTTTAGAGAAAGAGTTGCCACCAGCAGATTCACATGTCATTTTTCGTTCCCAATAGAGAAAGAATGGATGTGAACAGCCTGTGCCAAGTGTAGCCTTGTAGAGTGACTTGTGCTTGAGTGAAAGTACCAGTGGGGCTCAGCTGAGCCTGGCATGTGAAGGAAAGGGGTGGAAGTCCCAGATGACCGCTTGTCCTATCTCCTGACTGACCTCCTCTCTGTAGACTCTGAGAAGGAAGGGCTGGCTGAACAGACAGACAGACAGATGGACGGACAGACAGACAGACAGACAGACATCTGTTTGATGTGTTAGTTGCCTGACCTCTACTGTTTCCTGTCTTGCCTTGTGTCCTTACTAGCAAGACTTTAGAAGGGAGCAGCAGAAATGAGATAGAGCTGCCAGCAACATGTCAGAAAATGGGGAGGGATAAGACAATGCCAAATCATGGACACATTGATCACAATTTTCTTTGAGGTTGAAAGAGATACTATCAAATACATGGTATGAATACAATAATGCCTGGATCTAATCTCCAGGACCTTCTGTCTTTTAGGCAAGTCCCACCAAATTCTATTTGATTCAATAAAATCAATAATTGCTGTCCATGGCAGTATCTCATACATCCACTGTTTTACTACCAGTACTTCCATGGGTATTTCCCTGTAATACACTTGCATCGCATGGTTGCTTCCCAGTCTTTTCCAGACACTCTCTCTCCGTAAGCAAGGTGGAAGAACAGCATCTTTGCTAAAATGGTATTTGCTTCATTCTAGGGACATTTGCAGGGTGAGTGTCAGGACCCTGCATGTCACCTCACCATTGCTCAAGGACAGTATTCAAGTTCAGGCCCTTGCCCATGGTCCCTGCCCGAGCTCTGCTGCAGGCCCACCTGTGTCTGGCTGTGTTCCCTGCTGAGCCCTTGCTCTTGCTGCTCCCTGGCAGTGAATGTGCCCACTCAGGACACAAAAACCAGAAGAGGCCAGGATCTTTTGACCTGTTTGCTGAGGTGAAGTATATGTGAATCCATGCAACAAAGAGTCGTCCTACGCTTTGTCTCCATAGCAGTCCCCTTCAATTAACCCCATTGGATCCCATGACATTTTAGTTTATGTAATTGCCTGAAGATATAGTTGTAGGGCTGCATGCTGCCGAGCTGCTGCTCCTCTGCTACAGTCATGGAATCCTGTTTTTGTTGGATCGCTGTGCAATAAAGGCTTCATTCACTCTGTAGAGCTGTTGTTCCTTTCCAAGTGGCTCTTATGCTTCCTCTCCCTTATTGCACTACTGCAAGATCTTTATTATGGAGAGCTAAAATAGAACTAATTCAATGTTTACTAACAACTCCAGCATTTGCAAGGCAGCTGCACGCTTAAATAAAATAAAGAATTCCCATCATTATGGGCCTGGCTTGGCCCTCTCTAGAGCCAGTAGGATTTTGTTTTGATATGAATTAAGCCTCAGATGCTGAAGCTGATATCAATAAGTACAAAAAGAACAAGCCCAGCTTTCAGAAGTGTTGTATAGGATAGAGAGGTGCACAGTTGCTTCAGAGCTGAGTATTGGGCACTCTGCTCAGTGGGGCTGATCTTGATGTCCACAGTCATGGGCTGCCCTCCCAGACCTGATGTTGTTAATTAGCATGTTTTGCCTGCTGGAAACCAGTCTTTGCTATAGAAGAGCCACAACTTGGTTCATGAGCAAGCAATTGTACCCGTTTTACGAAACTGTAGTTAATTTGTTTTTGTAATTCAGCTGAAAGGAATATTGGGCAGGCAATTATAAAGCTAGAGGAATTGCCTGGTCTAATTTTGCAAGCCTAAGTGCATGGCATAACTGTAACTAATGGTTTTGAGGTTCGTTTCCCCCTCTTTATAGTGTCACCAGCTGTAATGTTTCTATGTCAAGCTATAAATCCCTGTTGTTTTGAATGGCTGACCACTGCTTTGGGCAGTGATGTTCTGAGTTTCCAGGCTCACTTCCCAGGCCCCTGAATGTCCATAAATGCCTTTGTGGATATATAGTGGATCTGCTGCTTTCCTGACACTGGAGAGCAATTGTGCCAGTGTTGGTATACTAAGTGGTCTGACAGGAGACTCTGGCATCTTGTTTGAAATTGTTTTGAATAAGCTAGTAAAGGTGACCAAGTTTGGAGAAGAATATCTAGATTTCTATGAAGTTTTCAATTACTTCATCAGACTTAAATTTACTTTACAGATTGCAAAGCAAGCCTGTCTATGATTTGATCGATTTCATCTGGTTCATGACCAGCATGTGGTTTTGGAGAGGCTTCTAATTTTTAACGAATGGTCTGTGTTTGATAGCTTCTTATCCTGGGCTGCGTCCTCCAGACACTGTTACTAGATCTGCAGCAATTTGCACACAGCATCTAAGGAAATGACCCAGAGACTCTTGGACAAGGAATCTGGCAAGGTTTAGCTCTCAGTTTCCCTAGTGCATCTCTGCCCACATGATATTTTTGCTGTAACTAAGTGTAATTCACAATAAATATCTGCTCAAGTGTAAAACAATCACCTACCTCATAAAATGCCTCCAGCTAAATTGCCCATGTTTGTGTGGGAGTGTTTTCTTTTCCGCTAGTAAGGAGTCCTTATAAGGAGTAATAACAATGAAGAATCTGTTAAACAAAAATGTTTATCAAAGGTTTACTATTTCACAGATTTTACTGTAGAATCATTTACGCAAAGCTGTGAGTCACAAGCTGAAGTTCAGTGTCTGAATTTGCTAGCAGAGTGAATGAATTTTGTGCATGACAAAGAAATAAGTAATCTGCATGCATTACAGTCAACTCATAATTGCTTTAATATCACATGGCAAATGATTATAATTAGGACAGGAGCTGTTAAAATCAAGAACAAAAGAAGGCCAGAACCTGAAGATATTTACTGCTACCTTTCTCCTCCTTGAAGGTTTATGAAAGATGTCCTACCTCCTGAATGGAAAGCACAACAAAAATCATCAATGCCCCATTCCAACTGCTGCGATGTCAGTAAGTTTGGCAGAAATGTCTGTGAAGTGTAACATCTACTTGTGGTACATGTCACAGGGACCTAGGCATAAAGACCCAAAATAGACAGGTCTAGACAGCAATAACTTCATTGTCCTGCCTGGATGGTTGAACCTACTTGGCAAATTGAAACGACCTCTGTCTGCGTCCGGGGTGTGCAATATTTATTAATACAGACTTTCCTCCAAGGTGTTCTCGCTCTAGTAGCAGGAAGGAGAGTTGTCTGCGTGTAAAGGGAACATCTTCATGGGTGAAAATGCCTTAGGAAAGTACATGTCACCCTTGAAAGAGATGACTATCCATCAGCCCCACAGACTGGAGGAGGACTGAGACTACAGCTAAGTTACTAGAAAAAATAGAACAGGATGAAATCTTGAAAAGAGATACTTTTGTGATAGACACTACAACAACCAAACCCTCCCATCCTGACAGTGCAGATAGTGATTGATTACTAGCCAAGGGGTTAATGCAGTGGTGATATAAGAATGAGCTCACCCTATGCAAGTCATCAGCTGTGATCTTTCACCATGGCCTTCATTTCATTGGTGGTGCAGAGACACAGTCCCTTCCTGCAAGGTGGTCAGTGCCCCAGGACACAGTGGGAGACAGAAGATCTCTTGGTAAGGCGTGGAACTGAGGGAGACATTGGGACAACCTTGAACACACGCAAGGTGGTGTTGCAACACATCTGCACCTGAAATATCGGCCAGGGTCTTGAAGCCATCAGAGCAAAGACAAGGTTTTAAAAGAGACTTCATTGCAGGCTATGTCTGTTGCCTCTGAGTATTCGTGATTTATACATGCATGCTGGACATGGTGAAAGGCAGACCCCATGTGAATGGTGGGCTGTGGGGCAGTGCAGCCACACGGCTGCCAGTGGTGAGCTCCTCCAGCCCCATGCGAGTGAAAAACGTCCTGAAGATAGCTCTGTGCAGGAGAAGGATGCTGACTCCAAACTGCGTGGGCATAACTGAATCAAAGATGTGAACTCACCCAGTTTACGGCAGCTGGTACAGATCATTATTTAACTGAATCAGAGCAGAGCAAATACTTCCTACCCCATAAATCCAGATAAACCTGATTAATTCCTGGGAGATTTTATTAACCCAGAATTGCAGAATCACAGAATAGCTGGGGTTGGAAGGGACGTCTGGAGATCACCTAGTCCAACCCACCTGCTCAAACAGGTTCACCTAGAGCAGATCACACAGGAATGCATCCAGTTGGGTTTTGAATATCTTCGGAGAAGGAGACTCCACAACCTCTCTGAGCAGCCTGTTCCAGTGCTCTGTCACCCTTGAAGTAAATCAGTTTCTCCTCATATTCAAATGGAATTTCCTGTGTTTCAGTTTGTGCCCATTGCCCCTTATCCTGTTGATTGGCACCACTGAAAAGAGTTTGTCCCTATCCTCTTGACACCCTTCAGATATTTATAAGCATTGATAAGATCCCCTCTCAGGCTTCTTTTCACCAGGCTGAACAGACCTGGCTCTCTTAGTCTCTCCTCATAAGAAAGATGTTCCAGACCCCTGATCATCTCTGTAGCTCTCCACAAGACTTCCTCCAGTAGTTCCTTGTCTTTCTTGAATGGGGAGCCCAGAACTGGATGTAGTACTCTAGATGCAGCCTCACCAGGGCAGAGTAGATTGGGAGGATAACCTCCCTCAACCTGCTGGCCACACTCTTCGTGATGCACCCCAGGATACCGTTGGCCTTCTTGGCCACAAGCGCACATTGCTGGCTCACAAACAACCTGTTGTCCGCCAGGGCTCCCAAGTCCTTCTCTGCAATGCCGCTTTCTATCAAGTCAACCCCCAACTTGTACTGGTGCCTGGGGTTATTCCTCCCCAGGTGCAAGACTCTACACTTGCCTTTGTTGAACTTCATTAGATTCCTCCCCACCCAACTCTCCAGCCTATCCAGGTCTTGCTGGATGGCAGCACAGCCTTGTGGTGCATTTGCAACTATGCCCAGTTTTGTATCATCAGCAAACTTGCTGAGGGCACACTCTGTTCCTTCATCCACGTCATTGATGAACAAGTTGAACGGGACTGGACCCACTACTGACCCCTGGGGAATGCCACTAACCACAGGCCTCCAACCAGACTCTGCACCGCTGATCACAACCCTCTGAGCTCTGCCACCCAGACAGTTCTCAGTCCATCTCACTGTGCATTCATCCAGCCCACACTTCCTGAGTTTACCTATGAGGATTTTGTGAGAGTCAGTGTCAAAAACCTTGCTGAAGTCAAGGTAGACAACATCAACTGCTATCAAGAGATTATTTTTACTCTTTATTTGAGGATTTGTTTGAGGGTCATTTTGGCATTCAGCTGTTATGTTGAGCCTGCTTTCTCACCTGCCTAGCTACACCCAGCACCATGTGCACTTTGTCATGGGTATGTGCCACAGAGGTGTCAATTTGGCAATGTCAGTCCAGAGAGTGAGGCCATGAGCTAAACTCTGCCTGAGAAGGGGAACATTGCCCAGCCCGTGCTGGTCCATGCAACAGCAGAACACCCATTATTCTGCATCTGAGAGATGCCAAGATTCTGGCATCCCAGCTTTGGTTCTGTTCTTAACTTCAGCCTCCACCACGAATACATGGCCAAGAGAGGGCTAATGTTTTCTGTTCACAGATGAGACAGAAGTCATATCAGCAGGCAGTTGCTGCTGCCAGGAAAACATAAGTCTTCTAGCTGGGAGGCTGCTAAGTCCCTCAAACGGGGAAGTTTTCTCTCTTCTAATGAATCCTGGAGGACACAGCAACCCCTCTTACCTGCTAGCCTGTGCTTCACATGAAAATTGCTTTAGGGGCCCCTCTAATGTGTGCTAAAATGGGATTAACCTGTGGAAGGACCCTTGCTTCTCTTTCTGAGGCTCTGACCAGGAGCACTTTCTCCATGAGACATATTCTGGATCACACCATCTTTTTGCTCTCAGCAAGCCAAGGAAGGCAATGCTCCTGACAGATTTACCCCTTCCTTCTGCCATGCCCTCTGTAGTGAGGGAAGAGGAATGGCTAATTTGTGCCCGCACAAGGCAGACCTTCTTATTTTCCTATAATTAATAATACTCCCCAGATGTTTTGGTGGAGAATTTAACAACCTTCCTCAATAGCTCTCCTGGTTTTGGCTGGGATAGAGTTAATTTTTGTCCTAGTAGCTGGTATAGTGCTGTGTTTTGGATTTAGGATGAAAATAATGCTGATAACACACTCATGTTTCAGTTACTGCTGAGCGGTGCTTACACAGGGTCAGGGCCTTTTCTGCTCCTCACACCACCCCATCAGCAAGTGGACTGGGGGTGCACAAGAAGTTGGGAGGGGACACAGCTGGGACAGCTGATCCTGACTGACCAAAGGGATATTCCACACCATATGATGTCATGCTCAGTATATGAGCTAGAGGGAAAGCTGACTGGGAGGCTGCTTCTGGGGGGCAGGCTCAGCATCAGTTGGTAAGTGGTAAGAAATTGCATTGTGCATCAGTTGCTTTGTATATTCTTTTATCATTATTATTGTTGCTATTATTGTTATTACTGTTATTATTATTATCCCATCCTTTTCTATCCCTTCCTATCTCAATCCATGAGTTTTACCATTTTTCTTGATTCTCTCCCCCATTTCAGTGGGGTGGGGAGTGAGCAAATGGCTGTGTGGTGTTTAGCTGCCTGCTGGGTTAAACCACAACAATAGCACAAGGAGCTCTAGGGCCTGCAGGCATCATATTTAATACTAACGATCAAGCACATTGCCATGTCCAGATTTAGTATCCCTGTCAGCCACATAAGAACTAGGGAAAAGAAACTTCAGTAGGATCGGCACATTTTCATTGATAACAAATCCAGACAACACAGCATCCAGACTGACGCTCTTCCAAGAAGAGTGTGCAAGTTACTGCAGCTGTTCCCAGGATGTGAAGTGTTTGGAGTGATGCCCAGAGGTCATACATATATATAATTTTTTTTTACCTGTTAAATATAAAACAATCTGGTTCTCAGCTTAGCCTTTGCACACACATCATGCTCTGTAAAACTTTCAAGGACACATCTGGAAGGGTCCTACACAAAGGCCAGAAAGTGAGTAACTCCTCTGGGACAACTCACGAGCTGAGTGGTAGGCACAGCTGTGAGCAGCTGGACACCAACTCACCTTTCTGCTATGAAAATGATCTGTGGGCTCTGAAGGTACTTTAAAATAATATGTCCTAAAGAGTCACTGTCTGGGTCATTTTTTGTTGCTGTGATCACATGGTTATCATTTAAGACCAGAAAGGGTGGTTGGGAAGGCTTTTTCCATCATGGTCTTATCGAAGTCTTACGTGTGTTTCTCAAGCTTCCCTTGCAAGCCAGGCTTGATGCGCTGCATTACATTATAGCTCTGGTTTTAGTTTCTTCTCTTTTGCCCAGGTCTAGAATGAGATTAGTCTCCAACAAAGTACAGTAGTTCTGTGAGAGGGAAATAGTAGCCTTGGGCAGCTTTAATCCCAAAGTCTCAAGTTTCTATGGGCTCTGTTCATGTATTGGAAAGATCAATAATCAGCAAAACAGACACAGGCATTGAGTTTTATCATGCAATCTATCAGAGGGGCTAAAGGCTTGTGAAATCTATCCAATCTATCCTAGAAAAGAACAGTAATAGGAACTATAAATTAATGGAATGGGCTATCTTCATTCCACAAGACAGCAGCTTAGCAAAGGTTTAAAGGGGCTTCTTATGACATCAACTGCATCCTTCAATTCAGTTCAGTGTGACTCCAGCAAAATGGGAGAGGGTATGCCATTATTCAGAGGGACATCATAGCTGTGAAGGTCTGAGGAACACAGAAGGAAGGAGGCAGCAATAAATGTTATGGAACACTCTTCAGGGGCCCTCTTCAGCAGCTGAACCTTGAAGACTGAATCTGACTTCATTCCCTGACTTCCCCTCAAGTGGGGAGAAGACAGCTATGAAAATGATAGCCAAAAAGAAGCCAGACTGGAAAAGGTCTAACACTGTCCATAGGACCACTGGATGTCAGAGTGCAGTTGGGCTTTTATTGCCAGAGAGGGGGTGAGATAGCAAACATAATGTAGACATTTGACACAGATCACATCTCATGGAAAAGTTATCCCACTGAAGTTCCTAGTGCCTCTTCATACTTAGCACGTAGAAGAAGCTTCCACAAATATATCAATTATTAACCATCTAATGAGAGAGACACTCAAAAGCAATTTCTTGTCCAGAGTATCTTCAGTTGTGGAGGAAGACGTGAGTCCAGTTTTTTTATTCAATTGGCACATTATTAGAAAAAGCACACTGCGGAAATATCTGCATTGATTCATGAGGCATCATCCACTCTTAGTGTGAGTTATACAGACTTACAGTCAACTTCTCTACCTCCCATCAGCAAGCTTTCCAGTCTCACATACCAACACAGTTCATGTACAGGGTAGATTTATTTAATTTCTCTCAGCTAGCAGCTACCCAGCCTCATTTGTTTTAGTCTTAAGTTTTCCTCGGGTGGTAAAGGCACAGATTTCTACACTACTGAAGAATGTTTAAGCAGTTTCCAGGAAATAGATGCATATCTGGACATGCTCTAGTGTTAACTAAATGGTCCTCAATAAATAGGCAGCAGATGTTTTAAGACAGAAAACTCCAGCATTTCACAAACAGTTCAAGTTCTGTTTATTTTAAAAATGTACTTAATAAGTCCATTGTGAGCATAATCATAAATAAAGTAAACTGGATGCATTTGCAGTGACACTTTTATCTGGAACTCTTCCGGATTTTGTTTTCTTTGGAGTTCAGCAAGAGCTGAAGACCCAAAAGGTGACCTTCATAATCCATTAATCATCACAAAACACTTCTTTGGGAGAAAGAAATATGAAAGGTATGTGCAGTGCTAAAACAGGGTGTCTTGCTTCACAGGAGATTTGAGAGTCTGGGCTCCAAGCCAGAGGATGATTTTTCTCAAAGAAATGGTCCATCCAGCCCCCGTGTGCATAGTGGGTCCATCCACCTTGGTGTGCATGGTTGTTCCCCCTCTGCCCTGTCTGCTTCTCCCAGCCTGACACCTCCTACTCACTCTGCAAGGGTCAGGGCTCACCTCTCTCAGCAACTCAATTGAAATGGATGGGATAGTGGCTTGGCTTGTCACTCCAGCTGTGGCTTAGCTCTAATGCTGTCACCTCCACCAGAGACTGTCCTTGCCCTGCTCTTCATCAGCCAGTTTCCAGCACAGCTTCTCTCCTCCTGGGCCTCCTTTTGGTCTTCGGCTACACCTATGCAAGTAAGTAGAAAGGGACGGGACAAAGGCTTTGACCACTGGCTTGCAGATGTCCTGGTGAGATACTTAGCAGTACACTGCCTGGCATGGTTTCAGACCCTTGCAGCTACCCTTCTGTGCAACAAACGCCTGGGCATAGTTCAGCTCCCAATAGACCAAATCTACATATAGACCCAATAGACTGTATGGATCCTCAGCTGTAGGTAAAGGCAGGTTAGACAAGTGAATGCAAGCTGTGCTGTGCCACTTTCCCTCAAAGGCTGGAGAAGATGTCATGGACATATTCACTTCACAGGTACAGTTGCAGTTGATGGAGTCCATGCTTCTACGCTGCCCTCAGACTTGGCTGCTCTTGAGACAGAGATGGTCTGTTCTGGTACAGAAGAGTCAAAAGGAGCCATCAGGTATCCCGGAAGAAAACTTTGGCCTCTTGGGCTCAATAACACAAGACTTGTGAGATCTCAACTCGTGATAAAATAAGACCGACAGACGGAAGAGCCCAGATCTACCATCACATTGGAGGTGAGGCTGCCCTTGTGCTGCGTATGGATGTTTCAAGGATTCCCAGTAAATTCCTACACTAGTGCTGCCAGTGCAAGCCTGGCTCTCCTCACTATGAGTAGAGCTATGGGTACTCTGGTTTGGTGAGTCCATGTGCCACCTGCAGCCAGGATGGGATGGCAGCTCCACTGGCACACACCATTTTTTGCCATAGGACTGCTGGGTGTCCTTCACTCTTTCCCCACACATCTTCCCGTTCTCTGATCTGTGCTTGTGGTCACTTCACTATCTGACTAGTGCAGATGATGCCTGTGGTGACTGTTGCAACTGCTCACATGGTCTCCTGGAGTTCAAACATACTGATATTGTTTTTCCATCACACCACAGCTGTCACATCAGCAAACATCTGTCTGCCTTACCAGTGCTGCACAACCAGATGTGAAAAGCCTCAGGATCTTTGTTGTAGGCCATGTTTCATCAGAAAACATCGCCCAAGCTACAGATCTGTAGAACTAACAGTACAGTCCTCAGTCCATACTTGGACATGGAAATGAAGCAGATCAGTCTTTAAAGGCACTCAGCAACGCAGATCTCCCTGGTTTTGTCAGTTGTTCACTTACAAGGAATGAGAATGTGACTACTGCAGTACAACTCTTCATAACTCATCAGTTATCTGGGGTAACTCCTTGTTTCCTTAAGCAAGTCTCCTTTTAGCCTAGCTTGCTACAGAAATGAAGCTCTTGTGATACCATAATTTAGGCAGAAGAGCATGTGTGCAGGAGTTCCTACTTATTATTACACTATCAAACTGCAACTAACATGAGCCAATGTGTCTCAGATCTCAGTTTTTATGAGGCTCACAAAAATAAATGGCTAAGTATAGGAGAAAAAGAGACCCTGTGAATATGGGTAAAGCAGGAGTGAAGGACCCATGTCTTGGCAGATACCAGGAAAGCTCTATGGGAGGGGTATGTTAGGGCTACCTCAGCCACTGGAAAAAGTCTTGGAGTTGGCACAAAATAACCCAGTGACCCAGCAGAAACCCCCCAGGAAACCAGTCCTACACTGCTTGCTGGCCACTTCACCTATATTCCCACCATAAGTCATATTTTCTGAGAGTAAACCCATCACCAGAGCTATCTTCATCCCCAAGTGCTCTTTTTAAGATGGACAGCAGATAAGAAGAATATGACTTGGCTTGGAGGAACACAAGCTCATTCTGGGAAGTTACCTGAGGCCCAAATGTTTGTAGGGAGGAGAAGCACAGACACGAGAGAACGTCTGAAGACACTGAAGTTATAGGGGTGCAGCAAATCACACTAATATTTTCAATAAAACACACTCTGATCTCCATTCACACATGTGCATTATGTCACAGAAAAATGGGTGAAAAGTCCTTTTTTTTTTATTAAATGGGCTTGATGCAGGATAGACAGAGACCTCTGGTCCCACTCCAGCACAGCAGCTGAGCAAGATTTTATTTTAAGGGCATGTGTAATCCCAGTAAAGCAAGTAGGATTACTCATGTGCTTAAAGTTAAGCACAGGTTGAAAATCGCGTCTCTGGCTGTGGGCCAGGGTGTTCACCATACAGGTCACCCTTGCTGCCTTCACAGCTTCTGGGAGTGTACACTGGGCCCAGAGACCACCGTCTTGGTGGGATGACAGAGTCCAGAGTAAAGCCAGAATGTCAGAAGACCAGAGTGATCAATTTATGAGAGAAAATCATAAAGCTAAATAGGGTTTGTCTAAAATATAACAGTGTGTGGGCAGGCATGAAAATAGTCTGTAAATATCTGAAGAGAGTAAACCCTGTTGATAGAGAAAAATTGCTTAGGCAAACACAGTAGCAGCATAATTAGGGCAAATGAGAGGAAATTAAGAAAAGGAAAATCCAAATTAAACACTAGGAACATAATATTGATGAGAGTTTATACTGTGAAACTGCTGTCTAAAGTTTTGCTAATTCTGCATCTCTGCTTCTCATAAAGTCATCAGGCTGGCAATGAACAAATTAATTTTAATGCTGCAGATTTTTCATTAGGTTTTAGTTTTAATTGAAATGTCCTTGCATGGTTCAATGTACTCCTGTTACACATCAGACCACTCAATGCCACCTCTACAAGAAGGCAGATAATGAGCCAAATTATGCTCTGGATGATACCAGTATCAATCTTCTTCACTTTCACTGATTTTGGGCAAGTGGTGTTAGAGCAATGGAGACCAGATGCTGTTCCAGGCTGTTCAGATTTAGGTGATGTAACACATTTTGGATGTCTACTATTTTTTTTTTTTTCTTAAATCTTCCAGTGTCAAAGAGCTTGTTATAACTTCACAACTTCACATAATTATTTCTGTCATCTAAAAATAGTTGACATTTACAAAATTATTCGCACAGCTCTTTTGAGTAGTGAAGCAAACTATACGCTGAAATTTTAATATGAGCAGTCTGCCTAAATCTTGTGTATCATCAAAGGAAAAGCAAAGGCTGGTCCTGATGCCAGAGTCTGCAGTGAAGGTGGGCCTGCCATTACCTGTGGCTTTGTGTTTCAGATAGCTAATGGCTTTGCTTTCACAGAGGACATGTTGCTGGTTTGATCAGCCTCTGGGTCCAGGTCCATGGGACAATTTGGTTCTAGTGGGAGGACTCCAAATGCTTGTGTTGAGCTAGACAACAGTGTCTAGAAGGATGTGATGAAGTCAGCAACCCTTTGTATTGTTACATCCCAGCTTTAGGCAGAGCATATCCTGCTTCTGCTCCCATCCTTTTAATTCTGCTTTTGCTTCTGCACAGAAGCAGCCTGTGACCCCACATAAACACCATCCAGGGCTCAAACCTGTGGGCACACAGGGTCGGTAGAGCAAGTTCTGCAGTGGCTGCAGAGGAATGGTCCCACTGGCACCATCAGCTTCTGTTTGCCCACAAACCCTTCATGGACCTCCTGGGGATGTTGCACCACAGATGGGTGAGAGGGGCTGCCGCAAAGACACAGTGCCCATTCAAGGCACAGACCATGCTGTCCCTACCTGTGAGCTGCTGTGTGAGGGTGAAGAGATAGCCCAGCCCAGTTTCTGTGTGTGGTCCCTCCCAGCACGTCCAGCCTGCCACAAGGGCAGAGGGGCAGTGGGTGCAGAGCAGCCAGGTTACCCCAGAACTCTGCAGAGGCTCTCCCCCAACGGGACTTGAAAAGTTAAAAGCACAAAGTGTGTTTTACAGCTTGATTCATTGCTGCGAGTGACTTTCTCTGCTATTTGCCTCCTTGGGTTTGGTAGAAGCTGCCATGAGAGGCAGGTTTGAGGCTTTGTTTTTCTTCCATGGTAATCCTTCTCCTGACAGAAGTGCCTCCCATCTATATAAGCAGCTGGTGGCTGTACAAATAATTTCAGGGGAGCTCAGTTTCTGAGGAAGCATTGCATGTGCCCCTCACTGTAACACTCCATAAACACTGGTGTCCCTGCGAGATCGGACGGCAGTTATCACTGTGTTTCATGATAAACACAGATGGTATTTATGTTTAAATATGCCAAATGTGGTAATGAGAGTAAACTTTGAAAGGATTTATTTTTATGTTGTTTCCATTCTGGCCTCTGATAATTAAGGCTGCTGTGACCTGCCTTTTGGAGGAGGAAAATATATTTATGCAGTGCTATTCAGGTTTCTAAAATAACTCAGGGAGGTTTTGTTTGTTTTTTGCTGAAGGACACTAAGCTCCTGTTTCCCAGGAGGTTTTATTGTCCTGTACTGAATACTGTAGACCAGGGTTTACAGAGATAATCTGGCTTTTGGTTTATGCACATCTTAACTGCTTCTAAAGCATCCTTTGTAAAATCATTGTTCTTTTTTCCTCCAGAAAAATTAGGTTAATGTAAGACTTGGAAAAGTTTTACTATATTTTATGTAGGTTCTTTGTCCATTCTTATGCAGTAGCATTGACCACCAGTGAGAAGTGTGTTCAGCCATTTATCATCTGTCTCCTGGAGCAAGTCCCTTCTCTCATCTCCTCTGGCAATGTGTTGGGAAGCTCTGTTGCAGATAAACACTGGCACATGCAAGTACACACACAAGTGTTTATGCTAGAGGCAAGATCTAATAATCAAGTCCTACACTATGTGAAGAAGGTGACAGTATTTCCAGAGCTCCCTCCACAGCTACGAGCATCCCTGTTCTCCTTGTCCTTATGGAAAGGAGCTCCTTCTCCTGCAGTGATGAGCTGGGGTTGCTTCACACGCACATTGCTGCTTCTCTGCAACATAAGTGCAAACCCGCTCCTAGAATATGGTGTTGAAAACCTGCACTAAATCCATGTGAGGCTGCTCTGAAAGGGCAATCCGACTGCCCGTGCTGGAGCAGAGAGCACCCCTATCTGTCTTCTGCTCTCAGGCCAATGCATGGGAAATCTTTCAGAGCCAACACAACCTTGTGCCACCAGCATTGGCACTGGATGCTTGCACTGAAAGAAACAGGCTGTGACATTTCAGTGGGGTCAGCGTGGAAAAGATGCTAATGTGGCATATCAAGCAAGCTATGACAGACAGCTCCAGTGATGCTTTTTCTCCAAGGGCCCAGCACCAACCATGCTGGTTGTGGGTCCTCAGGACTTAAATTCTAATCCTTGTTATCCCACTGTTTTATTGCACTAAAGGTCACAGACTCCCAGGCACCTCTTCTATTAGCAAATATAACCTGTAGCAGAGCCTCTTACACTGAGTTCTTAAATAGCTGTGCCTAAATGTCACTGTTCTGGGAGGAGACTACATGCACCAAGACTGCATACTCTATTGGTACAGAGTTACTGCAGGGACAGCAAACTAAACAGAATAAAAGAAAAAAGTATAATTTCTTTATATAATTTAAAAATTTTGAAATAATCTTGAGGTGATTACATAATGCAAATAGCTTTCTAACCATTTGAACTTCCAAGAATACTGGCTTATTTAAGGAAAGCTTACTTACTTACCTCACTGCCTATTTTGTGTCTTTGAGACAAAAATAATATTTAAAATCTTTATTCTCCCTTTCCATGGCTTGCAGATGCAGGGTGGAAGATGCTAGGGTGGTGTTTTTTCTTCTGCAATTGTTACCATTTTAATTGTGGCCAACAAGGCCTGTGTGTAATGGTACTTTCAGTAGACTATAAGACACCAGCTATGTTAGAGACAGCAGTATCTGTTTTCTTCTCTGCTTCAGCTTGGCATCTATAGCTGTATTTATAGACTTGCACAAGAGGCCTAATTTCCTGCACTGCCAAGCATCTTCAGCTTTGAAAACAAGCATGGATTAGGAGGCTGAACACTGGAAGGAGGAAATATTGACTTCCATGTCTACCTCAGCGTCACAGTTGGCAAGACACCCCACTGCAAATTACACAGCAGGAACCGCTGATCACACCTTTTTATTTTTCAATGCTATACATGTTTATAGGATGCTACTGGCCTATGGAGGCTGTTTCCTGTAAAAGCTGACCCAACTGTGGACATTAACTGACTTATTCTTCTAGTTAGTTACTGTTGAAATGATGACTGGATCACCTGAAAGAAGGTGGTAGTTATGGAGGTGTGACATGAATTGGGTGAGTAACATATGATGAAAGCTTGGATATAGGTTGCATGTGTGGAAACCAATGCAAAAGCCCTGGCCAGCTGGTTACTCACAGGGGCAAGCTTAAAATCAAGACCAAGTAAGTTGCTAGAGCAGTAGCTAAACACTCAAGTAACTTAGGCTTTCAGTCCTGCTTGTCCAGACCCCTCTCTGACCTTTAGCAATCCACCTTGTACTAAATTTGTATCACCAAGCTTTAGGTATTTAGGTTCCCTCTGTAATCAATGGAGAGAGAAAGGCACTTCAGTTATAATTCACCTGATTCAGCTCTGAAACAGGTTGCCCAGAGAGGTGGTAGATGCCCCATCCCTGGAGACATTCAAGGCCAGGCTGGATGGGGCTCTGAGCAACCTGATCTAGTTGAAGATGTCCCTGCTCATCCCAGGGGGGTTGGACTAGATGAGCTTTGAATGTCCCTTCCTACCCAAACTATTCTCTGATTCTATTAATACATCTTGGTGGCCTCTGCTGAGCTCACATTGGTTGGTTGATGCCTTTCCTGTGCTGGGGAACCCAAAACCAGATGCAATATTAGTATTAGTATTCCCTTGACCCATTGCAACACTCCTGTAATTTCAGCCCGTATGAGGAAAGGCTGAGGAATGGTCCGTGTGCCTCATCCTTTTGCCCAGTTTGTCCAAAGCGGTTGTCCTTCAAGAAGCCCATCACAATAATGCAGAAATTAGAATAACCGATTTCTTAACAAAAACACTGGAATTTGGTTTGATTTTGCAGTGACTAAGTAACAAAAACAGTCACAGCCAAACATTAATCCAAAAGAAATGAGGCACGAATGGTTAAGACATAGAGATCACTAGATTTTCCACATCAGTTGATTTTAAACAGTTGTAGGAACTAGGGAAAACAACAGAAGTCTGCGTCTTTTTTTAAAAAAAACCAAAATTTTTGAGGGAATGCCAGCTGCCCTACAGCATCCTGAGTTGAATCCTAAAATAGGCCATTGAAGTGCGGCACAGAAACATGAAAAATATTTTAAGAACAGTTGGAAGAGATTGGAACTGAAGTCCTCTACGAGAAGCCGAGGTCGGTCTCGGGAGCCACATTTAACTAGCCCTCCTAACCTGAAATCAGGCCGATTTCCCTGGCTCCATCCCGCCCTCCTTTCCCCTGGCTGCTGGCACCATCTTGTGGCATCCAAAATAATATTATTTATTGAGAAACAGCGGGGCTGGCAGCCGGCTTGGCCGAGCAGGGGCTGCCAGCCCCACCAGCACCCAACCCATTTCTTCCTCTGCAGTACTGGAAAATGCTTCAAGGGAATGGAGAAATCAAACCCACACATTTCTATTTCCGGAGCTCAGGGAATGATTATTAGGAACCATCAATCAAAGCAACTTGCTCTAATCTCTTTCTTATCCAAAACAGTCACATTACACTTACATCCATGTTCCTGGCAATATCACAGCTGGGCAGATTTCCAAGATTTTCACATAACTGGTATTTTACAAAATACCACTGACATTTATACAGCTGTAAATTCCAAAGGATTTTAAAAGCAATAATTATGAGGCACCATTAAATTATCTCTGGGCTGGAAGATGCCAGCCGGGAATAGGTGAGCAGAACGTATAATGAGAAAAATGACAATTTTGCCAAAGGATATCTGAGCTAAGTCATGCTGAGAGGAAAAAATAAAATAAAACAACAAAATGTATAGGACCTTAAAATGCAGGAGCCTTCCTTATAGGATCTTATCCAAAAGAACACCACAAAATAAGCTGCATTAAATTTCATCCAGTCTAGCATTTGAGATTAAGTCACTAAAAACTCTTCTTCCACATGGTTGACAATCCGAACAAATAATTTTCCACATGATTTCCATTCTTATATCTCCAGAAGGAGTTTATTTTAGAATCCAAAGATGAAGCATAACATATCACATGTAAAATATACTGTGCTTCCTTATAGTGTTCTGATTTTTAGCACCAGCTGTTAACTACAAGGGAGTAGTGATTAATAGATGAACTAGCACTCTGTTTTGGAGCACAGAGAAGCTTCCTTGGAGATCAGATGGAAGTAATCTGGAGAGATTTAGATTAGGAAAAAACGTAAAAGGAGTAATAAAGGCAGTTTAACTGGGCTTAGCAGCGGCAGCTGAGACCTATAAGCCTGCAGAAGATATAACCGAGAAGTACTGAGCTAAGGATACTCAGTAGTAGTTTGGAGAAACTATGGGCCTAGTTGGTTGACCTCACCAGCATGGAAAACCTTAGAAGAAATTATGAAGTGGTGAATAATGAAAGCCAATTATGTGAGTGTTAAACAAGAATTAAAAAAAGAACATGGGACTACAAAAGACAGGTTGCACCAGATTAACCTGCCATCTTTTTTGGTAGGGGAAAAGCGGTATTTAACCTCTGTTCCATCAGTACACAGGAGGATTGAGGTGTTGTAGGGGAAGACCTGGTGGCTTTGGAGACTGGAACAGCAGCAGCAAGATGGGGCTCAACTGTATTGAATACAAATTCACACTCTTGAGAAGGATTGCTAAGAAATTTAGAGTAATTGATGAGCGTTCATCTTTTTGGAATGGTCAACAGTGAAAAAGAGGTGGTATTGCAGAGTCTGTCTACACCCATGTTGAGGCTGACCTTGAAGCTGCCTTCCCCCAGCCTAAACCAGCTCTCTCACCCTCAGATCACTTTTTAGTCCGTATCACAGCTGGCCACATTATTCTTGTTGGTCCTCCAGTAGGACTCCTCCTGTCCCAGTCTTGTGCTTTAGGATCTGGCTGTGGGTGTGGAGAGATAACATAGGAAAAGAGGATGAGCTGGATTAACTTTTACAGCATTGCAGATATTGCAGTGACGGTGAGTGCTACTATGCTGTGTGAAAGCCAAAGTACTGCTTCTGCAGTCTCTACAGCACCCTCACCTTGCCTAAACACTCACAAATTATATGCCAGGTGCCAAAATAATAAAAGGCTTAAAAATCACAATATTTGAAAGAACAGCTGATCTTTACTTTCTATTCATCTTTTAATTTAAACCTTTAAATACTTATTTACAACTTTTTCTCTTTGCAGCTGCACAGGTAAAAATTTTCAAGTAAGCAAAGCAAGCTTCAGTCTGATGCAATAACCAGGACACGAAGCAATATTGCTCCAGCTACAGCCTTCTAGTGCCTTCTGGTGCCTATGGCCAGGCACTTGGTGCGTTGTATCCAGCCAGGGCAATTTGCTGAGGATGGATCCAAGTGTTATTACCTGAAGCTTAACTAAAATATTGCATCACACCAAAAGCCATCAGCTTGAAACTACTTTTTTAAAAAAGATCTGGGAATTTGCTTTTTGCAAATATTTGTTGGATTAAGTATTATTCTGTTTTTTGTATGTAGTTAGACATTAGCTTTCTGTTAATATTACCTTCTGTTGTACAAAAGGTAAAAAGCATTAGAGAAATGCCCATTAGTTTGCCATTTTAAAATAAATCCTGGGACCAGTGGCAGCATCTTTCTGTAAAGGAAACTTCATCGGGTTTAGTTTTGCTTTGAACTGGTAGTGAATTTTCAGTGAAAGAAACAGATACTAAATCCAATCTTAATTACAGAGAAATAAATCTCAGGGGAATAAAATGTAGTGGAATAAATTACAGGGGAATAACCTCCATTCATGTTCAATAATTTCCCATAGCTTTGTGCAGCTCCACTTGAAAATCAAGTCTTGGCCTTTTGTCAAGACCAAGACAAGGGCCCTGACGTGGGGCACTTCATGCAGCTATTAAAATAATATATTGGCTTTTACCCTGGGACAGGTAAACGAGCAGTTACAACATCACACCCTCTCAAGTATCACTTTATTGGCAGGGTTTTATTCAGAGTCGTAAATGCATAAAATGACACTGAAGACACGGTCGGTAGATGTCACCCGTGCACCAGGCACCAAGCGTGCGAACCTCGGCTCATAACTGCCCCAAACACGCTCTTTGGCTGCAGGCAGGGGCCCAGGCCTGGCGGGAGGCTGGAGAGGAAGGCTCACTGCAAAACCAACCCATGGAGGCTGTGGGGATGTTCAGGGGTGGCCATTTGTGGTGGCCATGGCTGCCCCTGTGCACCCTCTGCCTGGGTGCCTGGGTAAGCTGAAGGCGTCCTGAGTGGGGAAACCTCCTGTGACCCGTGTTGGACATGGGGAGAGGACCCAAACTTCTGCCTCCACTGCTGGCACCTGCATGAGGTGTGAGCCCAAGAGGGAGGTGGTGCTGCTGTCAGCTGTGCTGGGCACAGGAGATCAGCCCCAAACAGGGTGCTAGCACCCTGAGGGAGCTGGTCTCCACCATCACTGGGGGTGTCCCTTGCTCTGCTTATCATGAGGTCATCTGGGCTCAGCCCAGGGTTTTGCTGCTGCTCTGGTCTGGCAGAAGGCAACTGCTTTGGCTGAACACCTCCTGCCTTGCACCAGCATCTGGCACTGGGGCGGAACTTGGCTGTCTAACCAACCCTCACCTTTTACCAACTCATAGTGATTCCCGAGCAAAGCATTGGGAACTTCCAACCTAAAGAAATGGAAACAACATCAGTTGGATATACCAGTGGCTTTGCCTGTCGCTTTGGGTTTCATATGCTGAGCAGGCGCCCGGGGAGCTCTGCACAGACTCTGTGGAGCTCTGTGCTCTGGCATGCAAAATCATGGGGTTTTTGAGCCATCTCTGTGGTTTGCAGGAATTTAGGCATTGAAATATAGGACAGGAAAATCTGAATTTAAGCAAGAAAATCAGCTAAGCAGTGTGAGATGTGATCATCCCTGATTATATCAAATTGATTAAAGAACATCACTGGTGTTTCTAGGGTTTTTTGCCTGTCAACAAAATGGAAAGATGATTTTCTACGATGCTGACTTTAGCTAAATAACCCCTCTAGGACACCTGATCACACATGTTGAGGGTAGCAGCCACAGTTACATGTTGGCTTCAACAGGTTGCTAAATATATTTTTTTTTCTAGATAGAATAACAGGGTTCAGGAACAAATGAAGTATTGGTTTTCTAACCTGTACAGCAGACCTAGACCTCATTTCCCAAATCAGAAGGTTTGGAAGGGGACAAGTTCACTTTGTTTTCCTGACTGGAACAAGAAACTGTCAACAGCAATCAAATTAATCTGATGGAGCAGGTTCAGTCCTGCGTCTCCTCACATGGGCACAGGACCTCCTGACTGGTGGGACTTTCTTGGGCACCACTGGATAATGATTTCAAAGCAGCTTATCCTTCTGTTCTGGCATTGCCCAGCTCAGTTTGGTGCCACGGGACTTTTCTGGGGACTTTCTGGGAAGAGGAGGAGAATGATCTGCTGTTACCATTCCGCTTTATGTATGAACAAAGTGGGTAGAAACCATCTTCCCTGAGTACAGGTGGGAAAAAGAGGAGCGGGTCATTTCTATATACAGAAACCCAGCAAATATCCGGTCAGAGCTGCTGACTTGCAGCCTCTCCTGAGCCATATCCTTGCTTGCTGAGCAGCAACCCCAGGCAGTGCTGCTGTGATGCTGACCCAGCTGTGGGTAATCTCAGTCCTCAGGTCTGCTCTGCTTGATGCATTCCTATTGCTGCCTGGTCTGACCACATAAAAGGCCATTTAATTGCTCTTTGCTTCAATGAAAGTTGCTTGGCCTGGCCTTCAACCAGCTCTCTGTCTGTAAATCAGAAACCTGCTGTAATGAATGAAATCTTTTTTCTTTTCAAGGGTAACACAAATATTACTACAATTCACATGTGCTGCACAGATTATCTTGTGCTACAGGAGAGGAAGGCCCAGGCACCACCCCACGCCTGCGCTGTGTGCCTGCGGGGACAGCGTTGTGCCATGGCTGGCACTGAGATAAACCTTTTATTAGACCAATTAGTGTTGCCACAGGTATGATGTGGTGCACAAGGTCATGCTGGGGCTCACAGGGCACCCCACAAAGGCTTCTGGTGATTCGGGCCTGAGGTCACTTCCACGAGGTGGGGCTCTGTCTCCAAATTTTGCAGCTCTTTCCGCTCTTCTGAAGGCATCTCTAGCTTTTCCCTTTGGGGTGCTGAGAGAGGTGGCAGTGGTCCTGGAGATGAGATGGCAGATACATGATGCAATTTTGACGGGCCAGTGATTTCAGATGCTCAGCATTGGGATGCCCAGCATCAGGTGCTGACTCTCTGCAAGTGCTCAGTACCCTCTGCTGCTACAGCACAGCTCTAATCAGTACCCAAAGTACAAACCGCTTTTTGCAAATTAAAGTACTGAGCTGGTGCTCGGATCAGGCCTGTGGAGGCCAAATCCTGCCATGTACTAAGCACCTTTCTACCCTGGGTACTGAGGACGTTTGGTCAAGGCAAGATGCTTCTCACAACAGTGTTTTCTTAGCAGGAATTATTTGCTTCAGGCAGCAGTCTCACAGACACGGGCATTTTCCCAATTTCTCTGCACTTGATACAAATATTGTTAACATCCCAGTAAACGTGTTTTCTTTTCAGCTACACTGCTTGTAACAGTATTTACCTGAATTAGAGTGAGTTTGCTCTGCAAACTGCATTTACCTTTCCCAAATACAAAGCAGCTGTTCCCTGTGTGTTCTCGCAAGGTCCTTGTTTGCACAGACCCTTGTCAGCAAATACACCCCCCAGAACAAGCCATTCATTTTGACTTTCCAGCACCGATAGGGGAGTTGTGAGCCCCACAAGACACCTTCATCCTTGTCTTTTCGTTTCATTAATAGGCACCTGCCTTCGAGACGGCGCCAACAAGGCTTTGCTCATGTCATCAATCATGACGCTAGGGTTGACTGAGTCTTGCAGAAGTGTGAAAGAAAGAAGCAGAGGTTATTAATTCTTCCTTCGGTGAAAGCTCTTCAATCACTTGGTACTGACACTCACTACAAATCCCCACCAGCACAAACATGAAGGTTGCCAGCTTCCAAGTTGTTACTCAACAGAAAACACCTCCCTCGTGCCTCCCCGGATGGATGACAGCATTCACTGACTCAGGTGGGATCATGGTCTGTGGAAAACACCAAAGCAGCGGTGCCTGCTGTGACAGTGGAGGCAGAGGCATGGGGACACCCTGATTCCCAGCAAGCAGGTCTGAGGGCAGAGCAAGGGCTGGCTGCAAGCCTTCAAATGACAGAGGTTTTCAGGCTTGAACACCAACCTGCAAAATGCACTCATTTCAATGACTGGGCACATGTCCATCAGATGTGACTGGGAGATGCTGTCAGCTTGTCCTGCCTGCAGTGAGGTAGCCTAGACTCCTGGTCTCTGCTGAGTCAAGGCTCTCCACAACATGCTGGGGACTTGGTGGCTTCCAGGGCTTGTGGACATCTGTTGCAGAGCTGTAAGACGGAGCCCAGGCTCTGGGGGAGTCAGAGCTCTGGTCTCCAGGAGAAAGCACCTTGAGCATGGATCCTTCAAGTGGAGCTGTTGGTGTCACCATGGGAGGTATGGAAATGCTGACATTGGGTGGGTTCTGGGATCCTCATTGCTCCCACACTTCTTGCTGAGTATACAGGAGCCTACACTCCTGGCTCCAAAACTGGCTCTTCAGTCTCACCCGTGTTTGCCAGGACTTCAGCCTGAGATTCAACCTTTGAGGAACTTATAGATCACTTGGATCCAATGGCAAGAGAAGGAATGAGTCACCAAAGGTTGTCACTGGCTCTGGACAAGCGTTGTCTTCTTCATACAGCTCCTGAAGAGAAAAGAATTTCATGAATATATGTGTGTGTGGAAAAAGATAAAGAAAAGTGAAGAGAGCAAAGACAACTACCAGGAGCTTCTCACCTCCATCTTTCACCATCTGAGATACACACTGGGCCCCTAAAGAAAGCCTTCTCCTCCCTTCAACCCCAAGTTCAAGAGCTGCTGTTCTGGCCACCTATACGAAGAGCTACACTGAGTTTGCCAACAAGCAAAGTGTCCAGCCACTGGTTTTATCCATTTCTCAATCCATCTCTCTATTCTGCCATAGAATATTTCAGTTTTGAGGTAGACAAAGATGGGATACCAAGCAGGGCTTCATGTCATCTCCTGTGGGCATTGTGTTAAACTGAAACTCAGAGCATCTGTTGGAACCTCTTTCTTACAAGCTGGCAGAACAGGTGTCTCTCAGACGTGTTAATCAGAGCACTGATCACCATCCATGGCAAGAAATTAAGGTTTCTTCACACTTATTAAAGATGCCATTACATCTTTGTCCCTACACTGATTGCAGGGAGTCTTGCAGCTCTGGAGCAGGTGGTCTGGCTCACCCACCATTCTCATGTATTCACACACAATCGTAAGCGGCAAATGTAAAGGACCTACCCAAAGTGTCAGAGAGAATCTGGTGTAGAGTCAGTGACCGCACTTTCATCTCTGAAGTCCCCACTCCATGCCTTAATCTGAAGACTGTAATTCCTCACAAATCGTTGTGTCTGATGACTGAGAGAGGTGAATGAAACTGCCTGAGAGAGGAGGTGAGATACTGACTGACACAAGACTAACACAGTCCCTTTGCACAGTTTCACTAAAGCACAGTTTCACTGGGAGCTGAGGGCTCCAGGTGCCTGAGGTGTGTGTGCTGGGACTGGCCTACTGAGCAGCACAACACATTATTTAATTGAAGGCCCTATCACAGTTTGCTGCTCATGAAGGACCCTGGTTTGACAGTACTGAGGTGAGACTCATTCCTCATGCAGTGAGATCAAGTGAAGCTACTGGCTGTACCCAGCCGATCCCAGCTGGCCACAGCTGGGGATCTGGCTCTCATCTTCCTAGTCCTGAGGAGGTCCACACTTACTGCTGCTTCTTCTCTCAGGGGTGGGTAAACCTACAAACATACATATCTGTGCTCTTCTGATTCCAGCCAGAGCTCCCAGATGCTCAGGCTGGCTCACAATGTTTCTTTGAAATGTACTTTAAAACTTAAATCTTCATCAAAATGAGGTCATTGCCTAAAATAAGAATGCAGTTTATTACACCATCCATGGTGTCATGCCTGTTGCAATTAATTCAGCTGAGCCCATGTTCCTCAGAGAGCAAAAGCAGATGCCCTGGCACATGAGTCCTCAGGGGAGATCTTCAAGGGCAGGTCCAGCTTTCAGGCAGATGTGGGAGGTCTGTCATCTCGTAGAGTCAATACCCAGTGAATCTTCCCAGAACATGTTATTTTCCTTGCTCTGAGTTTCCTGTCACAGGAGATCTCCACCGCCTTTTAGCTGGAGAGGGCTGGCTGTAGCTGCCTTTAAACTTCAGAGGGAATGAAGGCAAGACATAGTTCTCTTACTGGAAAGCGCCTGCAGCAACCCCACCCTGTGAACTGCCTTGATACTATCTGCAGTCACTTAAGCAGACTTTGTGTGAGTAAAGAATGTAATACATCAACCACACACTAAAAGACAGAGCAGTAATGCTATTTTACTTCATCTCCAATGGCTTGAACTATTGTTCCTGGCTTAGCCTAGTCAGGGGACACATGCCCATCTCCTTGATAGCAGTCAGGCACAAAGCTGTTACATTAGTGTTTCATGCCCTCAGATAACTCCACAGTCATGTCCAGGTCCAAGAGCATTAATCCAGATTGTTTTTAACTGGCCAAGGTTTTCTCAGAGGCCTCCTCTGACCACGACCCATTGAGAGATGAGGATATATTGTTCATTACAAACCTGGATGCTGGCAGTTCTAAGGTAAAGGCTGTGGTCTTTGATACTGTGTCGAGTCTGGCTGAGCTCAAGAGTATGAGTGCTGAGGGCAGAATGATAAAGGCTTTTTTCTGCACTAATCATCCCATGCCAGGAAGAAACCGTGTTGACTTTGTCCCTATTAAATGGAGTGGCTGAGTTATGTAGGTTGGATGGAGCTGGAGCTGGAATTCAGAGCCATTTCTCACTGGACACTCAGTTCAAAGTAACTGGTCTCAACAGAGGTGGATAATTTTTGCTATCTGATGAAAGCGGAGTAACTTTAATCCAGTTCCCTTTGGGCAAGTGTCTACCACCACAGCTAACATCTGCAGGTGACCCAGCTGGCTCTCAATACTGGTTGATTACATGTAGAGGCTTGCAGCTTTTAGCTCAAACTTACCTGGGATCCCCTCAGGGCTGGAGCATTTTAGCAAGGACTTACTCTGGTTCACATGCCTAAATCTGTCAAGAAAGGATGTTTTAGAAGCAGCACAGTGAGATTGCATAAAGGTCATGTGGCATCTCCTGCTCTACTGAAAGGTTATCTCGGCTGGAAAGCTCTGACTTGGTGAATTTCCAGTTGATATACTTCTGTGTAATATATACAACAGTCCACTATTTTCTTATATTTGACACATGTTGGTGCCTTTCAAGGAAATTTGAGTTTGTCATTAAGAGAGATCACTATCTGTCTTTATTATCACTGCCTTCTGACTACGCAGCCCTGTGAAGCTGATAGAGCACCAGAGACATACTATAACCAAATGACCATGGCAGGGAAACAGAGCCAACATAATTTAAGGCTATATCAGCTGAATCAAGCAATCTATGAAAGAGGCACAAAACCTGCTTACCATGTTATCGCTTCTTATCAGACTGGGATTTGCTTTGATGCAACAACACAGCTCATCACAATAGTCAATGGCGAAGAAGGCTGGGGTAACGTGTAGACAGTCGCATTAGCTTAGAAATGTGTTAAAATGAGCCGATGAAACCAATAAAGGAGAATGAAGAACCAGGAAAGTGCAATGTGTAACATGAACTGTTTGCATAGTCTTTAGGAGAATTATATTTACTGAGTAATCTTGGTTATCTAACACACATGGGCAGGGCACATCTCTTATTATGTGTCTGAACAGCAGCCGATTAAACGACACATAAATATCATTGATGATAATTTGATATTAATAACCACAAGCATAAAAGCAAAGGATGATGAGGTCTTCACACTAGAAATCCTTCACAATAGCAAATGGCCAAGTTTTAAGCTTGTTTTCCACAAGGATGTAGACAGTGTTCAAAATATATGGAAACTGTACAAAATTGATGTTAACTTACAGCATAACTGAAAAAAAATTAAAACATGTACCACAAGCTTTCAATTGAAAAAGGACCCAGCTTTATAAAGGAATCTTTCTCACTCATTTTTTTAAAAATAAAGACTTTTGAAAAAGAAATATTGATTCTTTTCTAATAAAGGAAAGTTCGGCAGTTCTGCATTGTGAATGTTAACACAGAAAAACTTCAGCCCAGTAAAGAACTTTGATGACTACAGAAATGCCAGGTAACTTTTATCACATAAGTGTAAAGACAGGAAATATCAGGAATATTACTATTTTTTATTGTTTCCTTGCTTTTGTACAAGTAAAGTCATTTAAAGATAATGGCTATCAAAGGATGTTTCAGAAACATCACAAGAGCAACATGTAAACTCATCCGTTGATCTGTAGCAGTGAACAAGTGTGGCTACATTTTTATTATGTAGCCTTCTGAAAGTGGGAAAAGCTTTCCTGGGTTTTTAGTAGGTGAAGAACTGCAGTTGTTGTGCCTAGATTTGTTCTAGATTTTGTGCTTGGGTGATCCTCTGAAGACAGTCTAGGAAGACACTTCATAAGAGTAGGATCTAGGAGATGGAACTCCAGGCCATTTGTGTACAGTTGCTATCAAGCAGATCTAGATGTGCCGTTTACAGCTGGGAAGAGCCTGCTTTCTCTCTTGTATACGAGAGCTTAAGAAATGTAGGCACTGGGTATTGCCATCTGGACAGTGACTAATCAGTGCTGAGAGGCATTGGGAAAACAGACCAGTGCTCCCATATTGATGGCATTGATTTACCTCCAGGGAGATCCATTAGACACTCTGGAATAAAACACAGTGCCTCCCTGTACCATTTAAAAATCCAGCTCAGATGATACACTAGGTGTTTAGCAGTGTCTGTGTACCTGTTCCCAGGCACATGGCAATCTGTCTATCCTCCAGCCCCATATCCCCTGCATAGCAGAGGAGTGACACATGTGGTGACACAAGAGCTGCTTCACCCAGGCCATGAGCTGCAAGCAGGGCTGAGGAGGTCACATTGCAGGGGTCAGCCACTGACACATGTCATTACTTCCCTCCCTGCCTGGATGTCCTACACTTACATTTGAAATTAGGCTCTTAACTCTAGACACTTCAGAAATGGGACCTTCTGGCACGGTTTAAGTGTCTTTCACAGAGCATCAAACAGCTCCTCTGGGAAGTGAAGGCACATGGCAGCCCAAGGAGCTGGGTCCATGATAAGCTTTGCCTCTGAGATGTGATGGCTTTGTCCCTGGTCACTGTGTCAGATGCTTGTTCCAGTGGAGGATCATAAAAGAAATGTCACTTGCCCAAGACACATGAGGGTATGAAAGCTAACATGTCTTCTACGCAATTTGCTTTCAGACAACTAATAAACATTGGTAAATATCAGCTCAAAAAGAGCAATGAACCAAACATCATGAATTAAACTTTAGATTTTCTAATACTGTAAGACTGTGGGAAGATCACAGTCTAAACCATTCACCAGCTAATGTGCCACAGACAATTAGGGAAGTGCCATATGATTTAGTGTGGAACAGTCTCTTGAAATGTATTGATCCCTCCTTTTTCTTCCTCTCAAATACAATTTTGTAGCAACTCCAAAAGCAGCTCTTCATGCATCATGCAAAGAAGAAAATAACCACAGCCTGCCCAATGCACTGCAGTATTGCTTTTGCTGAGTAACACCAGCATCACTCTGGGGTAATGCAGCAAGTGAATTGAACCCACAGGGATAATACAGATCCACTGCATTTGAAGACTGCAGGGGTGAGTTATGTGAACTCTGGTTTCTCATGCTTGCTGAGGCTCCCAGCTGAACAGAATACAGCCAACAGGTTTGTGCTTTGCCCTGTTCCTCCTGCGCACGCACTACCTGGCTGCAAGCTGAGGCTCTGGAGGAATCCTGGTCCTATCCCACAGCCCTGGAAGTTAGTTCCCCAAAGTTTCCTGGGTTGTAGCAATAGAGTGAAGCCTTTATATTGCAAGGCAATTGATCTCATGGGCCTGGAGGTTAAAGACCTTCACTGTACCCTGTCCTCTCCCACTGATTTCTCTGTGTTGGGATACAGCACGGCATCACTGCTCTCTCAAGGTGTTCAGCCCATCAGCCCCTTGGCCCAGCCAAACTGCCCGAGCTTGGCTATAAGAGCTCTAAACACAAAGCTCTTTTCCTGCAATTCAGCAACTGAAACGACTTAGCAGTAAGTTCAGCAGACGCCTACAACATCAGACTTCTGGATACTGGAGCAGAGCCCAGGAGAGCTCTTACTGAATCCAGCACACTGTAGGCCACCTTCTCCAGCCATAGAGAAGACCAGGCAGACACACATCATTACCCCAGGACAGGTTACAGCAGCAGAGGGGTAAATACAGTTACCTCAAAGATGCACTCAGCCCTCCTCAATTTGTTTTCCTTTTAGCCCCAAACCTTGCAGAGCCATTCAAGTCAAAAAGGCCAGCAGTGTTTCAGAAAGGAATGGGACACTTGGAGTATATTGATCTGTCCAGTAAGGCAGGATAAAATGGAGACTTGTTGAAGCTGGCCAATCTGGCAGCTGCTTTCTCCTCACAATAAATGGTAGATGCAGTTAAGCTTCTGTTTAGAAGTAAGAGAGCTGAAAAATAGGAGCAAAGTCTGAAAACACAGAAACTAAGAAGCTTCTCAGGAACCAAGCTGTGTAAACAGAGGATTTTTATTTGCTCTGATTGCAAATACAAGGAAGAAATTGCTATTTTGATGGAGGTGTCTATACAGGTACAACCAGAAACACCAAATAAGCAGAAATCCCAGAAGTGCTAGAAAAGCATGAACTGGGGAGATAAGTGTTGATTGCAGGCTGGAGAAAGCGGCTGACATATGGAACACCAATACAGGTCCTGTTCCCCCAGGCAACCCAGTGCCTGTGTTGGTCATTTGTTTTCTCACTTTTTTTTTTTTTTTTTTTAATTAGTCAAGACAATTGTATTGCAGAATTGCCTGACTCTTCCCTTTCCTTGTGACTGCATGAGCATCAGCTGCTCGGGCCAGAAGTGGCAGCCTGTTTCAGGCTGCATTTGACATGCTCACAAGCAAAATCCTCTAAGTGATGTACGCTCAGGGACATCACTTTATTAGACACCATAAAGCTTTGGAGCTGACGTACTTTAGTTTGGTATGTTGATCAGCTAATACCCAACTACATATATACCCATTCATACTGATCTGGATGGGACCCCATATCAGCCAAACCATCACCCTGACTGCTCCCCACTCCCCCCAGTAACAGCCCTCCTGTACGTTTCATTATCAGGGCTCCAGAAATACTCAAAAGCTGGAGGTTGCTGTGTGTACATCAAGTCAACTTGGCCCCACCAAGCCAGTTTTTAAGCTGCTCTGGCCTTTCCTAGGGAGAAGTCACAACCACCTTTCTCAGACTTTACCACCCAGAGCAACACCTTAGAAAACTGGTTTCCGCTGATATAGACCACTACAGAAAATATAGTCATTACTGTACATAAAAAGAGATATATATAAACATATATAAACCACATAGCACCAGGGTGAATGAAAGACTCCTATATATCCAACCTCTTTAGATGAATTTAATTCTTTTCAGAAGAGAAAGTCTGTCAGGTGAGCTTGCACAGAGCAACCAGCAAGCAAACACCCCTGAGTCACCCCAGCAGACTTGCTATAGCCAGCAGCTTCACCCCCAGCCCTGCCAGCCGACCTATGGCAGCTGCGTGCTGAGTGTCTGTGCCGAGTCAGACCTGGAGAGTAAATATCATAGCTGTCCACAGCTGCTGGGAATAGAGCCCTTGCTTAATGACGCTCGAAGTTACTGTCACCTAGAGTGGCTGAGACATGACATTTGGCTGTTGGTTCGCTTTTGTTTTCTGGTACTTAGTGTTTGCCAATCAGTTTATACTGTTCTGGCAGGTTCAGCTGTTAGTAACTGGACTGAGCCTGTTGTCCACAATCTGTGGTGTGCACTGTGGGTCCTTCCCCCTCCCATGCTCCCCACTGCCTCCTCTGAGCACAGCACAGTTGGAGTTATGATCCCACAGACCTTGGGGAAGGGAAGGTTGAGGAGTCGTGCCAGAAATTGGGCATCACCATGTTCAGCACAATGATGTCTGAAGGTTAAATGTTACCCTCCCTTTGCAGAGGGGAGCCAGGCACCACCATTCCATCCTTCTGGTTGAGTTTAGGCCACTCTGCATAAGAGAAAATGACATTTCAGGAGGCCACTCAGGGCACCTGCATAGGAGCCTGACATTGTAGCCCAAGGGTGAAGTCATTTCCCTGAGAGAAGTGGAGGGTTTCTAGTATGATTTGTGTGGCTCCCTAATCCTCTGAACATGGTCTGAGAACTGGGGAACAAGGAACAGAGACTGGGCTGACAAGTAGTTACTTTAATATAATATTTGTGTATCTTATCTAAAGTTAAAAAAATGAGAGGATAAAGCATGTCCCCAGGAAGAGGTCTTTTATTCTGAGTAGTCCTTGCAAAGTTGGAGGCAGCCCTGACAGGGGTCTTGACAAACACTGAGAAGACTCCTTGTCTGCTCTTAGATACTCATGCACTTGTGCAAATCCATGGGACTGAAGATGAAACTGAGAGGCTTTGGGCTATACCACACAGGTCAGGCTGGGTGGTCTCCATCATTTGTCTGGCCTGCAAACTCTGTCAGTGTGTCTAAGGAGAAAGGTAGAATTAGGGATTGTCCAATTCATTGCACAAAAGCAGTAATGACAATAATTGTAAAAACACCTCAGTTTGCAGTTAGTGCAGTTAGTGATGCTCAGAGCCGCTCAGCACCACTCTGTATGCAAATCCATCTCAGGAGCCAGTTAATGTCAAACCAACCTTCAGCCGGGCTACGTGACGGCAGAGAGACAGCAAAGGGCCTTGTGCCTCAGGTTTCTTCATGATGTCTCTCCTTGTATCCGCCGGATCAATTTTATCTGAACTGTTTGCTGCCCCTGGGCAGCAGTGAGGAGGTAGGAATGTTAAAGATAACTCTGTAAACAGAGAAGGCATGGAGGGGTCAGAGCAGAGGGGAAGGATCAATATGTTGGCTTAGCCAAGGATATGAACGAATTGTAACTGAGGGCCACACAGACACCCTCAAGAGAAAAAGCAAATTGTTTTCTGTCTCTAAAAGAAACCACAGATGAATTTTTTGCCTGTACAAGACAAAGGCCCAGAATCCTGGGAAAATCAGGAAATAATAATAATAGTAATAATATTAATAGCAGTACTACTTCTATAACTAGTAATAATGGTAATAATAATAATAATAATAGTAATACAGACTGTGCACCTACAGAAGAGGTAAGCGAGGCTACACTCGGGCTGCCTGCTGCCTTTGAAGTTGAAATTAAACATGCGTGTGGGGACACGCGCACCCAGAATGTCCCCTGCAGCCTGCAATGGGCTTGCACGGATATCGATGCTGACTTTCTGCAATACCCAAGTTCCTCGTTCCCTCATCTGCTTTCTTCTCATAAGAGGCATCATCAGTGAGAAAACAGGGTCTCCTTTCAGCTGCTTCTGCATTTTCATCCTCCTCCTTCCAGGCCCTGCTTTGCCCTGTTCCCCAGTCTGTAGCCCCCTTCCCTTTATGCGCTTAGATGCTTTTCCTTCCCCTCCCAGCTCCCAGCTCCCTGTCCCAGGTGGGTCCCAGGCTCTCCCCCAACAGCCACTGTGACTAAATGGTCAATACCAGCATCATTTGAGGTGGGAGAGCCTGCAGGGGCCAGGGAAGTTACCCCTGATGCCACCTGGTTTCAGGTGCAGGGTTGTTGCTGCAGGGAGAAAAGGGAGCAGAAAGAGAAGCAGAGCAGCAGGGCTGGAAGTTCCTGGTCTCATCAATCAAACAAAACATCCATTGCTTGGGAGAGCAAGACATGAATTTCAGGTTCCCCTCTTGGTTAGCCTGCTCCCAAGCAGCTCTGCTCTCCCGTGCTCAGGCACGTTGGGTCTACCCGGGCTACTCTTCATCACAGGGGACTCCACCTTGCACAGGGTCTGCTCTCCAGGGTGATGTCCTCAGCCCAGTGGCCTTTCCCAAATGTCGTTGCAAGCTTCCCTAGAGTTTTTCCTTCACAGCCTCTGCTCTTCCTGCAGCCAATCTCCCTGCTCCCCAGGGACTCCCCTCCTGCCCAGCGCTGCCACCCCTCCCTGAAAGCCCCAGCCCTGATGGCAAGGTGAGCACAAGTGCCTGGAGACACTGACAATAGTCACTTCCCAGCTCATTTAGCCACCACCAATCCATGATGAAATCATTGGTTTAATGGCAAGAGGATTTGGGGTTTGCATTTTGTATTTAAGAGCCTGATGAAACAACAAGTCAACAAGTGGCCGATCCTCTCCCCATCTGGTTAGAACAGGCACTTATTTAATCTGTTAAAACTTGTGAGTCTTCCTCTGTTGGAAACGTATCACATGCAGGGGATTGAAAACAGTCCTTCTGCTTTTAAAGTCATCTGGGGGCAAGTAAACCTCTGCTTCAGGAAGGATTTGAGGTTGCCTGTGCAGAAACCAGGAGAACATGAATGGCAAAGAGACATAAGAAAAACCAGCCCTCAGTAAACACAAGTGAGATGTGGGGATGTTTGCTTCCACGACAGCAGCGGCTGCACTGCTCAGAGAGCATCCAGGTGATTCCAGCCCTGGGAAAATGGGGACGTTATAAGCTTCTGTGTAAAAGTAGCGTCTATCTTTGCTTCCCTTTTAACAAGATTAGTCTTGCTTTTCTCTCCCTCTTTCTTTTGCTGTCTGCCGGCCACCTCCGTGCTCTCCCACTAATGTGATTAGCGGTGCATGGGGACCATACTGGCAGCAACTGTCACAAAGATCTCTGCTTACTTGAGTGCACCTCTTTCCTCAATGAAACATCTTGTGTTTATGGTCACAGGGGGTATTGTTAACTCCTGGATTCAAATAGAAAGGGATATTTACGACCCTCCCATAAAAGCTGATTCAGGGAGACATTTAGGAAAGAAAGGGACAGAAGACAGATGTGTTTCCTACCACAGATGCTGAGGAGGTTCAATTGTTCTGCATATGTAATGACTTTTTATGGTTCCTTACAAATGCTTTCCACACTGCTAGAAAGGTGCTGAAGTCAAATACGCATAGTTGCTTACAGAAGACAATTTAGTGACCATACGGGATGCTACAACTTTATATCTTGTTAAATATGTCAGGGATGGACTTTGCTATATGTACAATGTGAAGGGAGATCTCTGCCTGCATTCAGTCATGGCTGCCTCTCTGCCAGCCCCGCTGCAGCTCTGCCTTCATTTAACATTTCCTGAGGCTTTCAGAGCATGTTTACTGTCATTCCCATATGGTTAACACTTAAAGAACCTATGGATTTTTTTTTCCAAGCAAAGCACATTATCAGTGAGAGCTAAATTGCCTGCAGTTTGCGTCTCCACAAAAGAGCAGAAAAAGACGTTTATGTCTTCCTAATTGTGCAAACAAATAAGTACTTGTAGGTGACAGGACCGGAAAGGTTGCTGGATTATAGGTCTGAAGAGAACAGATGATCAGTGACGAAAGCATAATTACAGGCGAGAGAAGGAAGACGGCATATTGCTGTATTATCCTAACAGCAGCCAGAGGATACTTGGCTACATGATGCTTCTGCCTGGGGCTGGCTGGTTTCACTCTCTGATGTGAGCTCCAGTAGTGTGGCAAGAGGTTTAAGGTGAATAGACAGAAGGAAACATATATCTCAGGTGGTGAAATGAGCTTGTGACTATTTACAGCACTGGAAGATCTGGCTGAAGCCACAGACTGTGGTCCCTCCACGCTCCTGTGACAGACGTGAAGCCACTTCCCAAGAGTTCTTCTGCCAAAAATGTTCTGCAAAAAGCGGCTGTGCACAAAGATGCCTGCAGAGAAATGCAGCTCATCCCAGCTGCACCCATCATCCTCCCACTGTCATCCAAGGGATCAAAACTAACATTGACAGAGGACAAAGTCCTGCTGTCTTGACACACACAGAAGAAATGTGAAAGATGGGTAACATGAGGTCACCAAGGAGCTTGTGTACCTTCCTTTGTGCTCAAACACAAATACTTCCAGCTGGCCTGTGGCTTTGTAGTACAACAGAGCTAAGGAGGGTTTCTTTTACCAAGTGATCTATGAACTTAAAACCCAGGCAGGGCAGGCTCAAGTTGGGAGTGGATGGATAATTTTCAAATGTCCAGACTGAGCCAAGTTTGTTATAATGAAGATCTGAACTGCCATCACTTGGGCAGTGCCATCAGGGTGGCTGTGTCTGCCAGGCTGTCTTCCTGCAGGGTGCAGTTCTGCATGGAAACAGCACAAAAAGGGTTGTGGTGGGGTTCCATGTGCAGACAAGAGACGTCTAATGATTTTGTATCAATGGTCGCATTTTTGTCTAGCTATCAGGGATACCAGCATCACTTGGGCATTCTCGTGTTATGCCATTCATTACCCTATCATCTCCTGTCCACAAAGAAAATAAAATGTTCCCAGATGGGGAAGTTTTCCTTCTCTGGTAAATAATTAATAATGAAACTACAAGCTGCTGCTCATACAACAAATGGTACTTTCTTTGCCTGTGAATGAGCAAGGTAAAAATCTCATGGGATAGACAGCATGTCTGAAAAAGCTGAACCTCACTTGCTAGAAAAACCTGGGCTAAGATGACAGGGGAAAAGCCAAGTTTAGTAAAGGCTGGAGTAAAAGAAATGTTACAACTCACAGAAATCCCCACTCAGGGTAAGCCAGGCTTAGCCACAGCAACCTCCTCTCTCAGGAGAGCTCAGGTGTGCTTCATCCAGATTTCTTCTGACATGGAGAGTGGGCAACCTTGCTGGCCTGGGATCTACCTAACCACCCCCAGCAGTGTGGGCGAGAGCAGAGGTTTGCAGCCCACCTACAATGCCAAGCTGAAGTGAGACACTGGTGAAGCCTGGAAGAAAGAGAAGGCGCAGCGAGCGTCAGACCCCTCCTGCCAGCGACTCAGCGCTGCCGCTAATGTATGCTTAGTTAATGTTCAACCACCTTGGGAGAAAATAAGCTCTGATGCGTGTTTCTGGTTTCTGAGGTTCTTGCACTATTTCCAGGACCATAGGGCCTTGTCTTATCCTCCAAAATGCTGCATTTTCATTACCAACCACTCTAATTGCATGCTTTGCAGGCCAGATTCTGCCATTAAGTCCAGTACCAATCTCACTGACCTTTTAAGAACGAATCCCTTTCTTTGAGAACGTACTTATATATTTCCTTCTTTTTGATGTGAGCAGAAATGTTAGATTTTAAAGTACCTACTGATATGGAAAAACCCCTGGCTATCAGCCCAGGAAACCCGACGTTAGTGACAACAGTGGCAGCAGCTTCTCACGCATCTGCAGATTGTAACTTTTGCAATGGTTCCCAAGGAGAGGAGCACACAGGGCTGCGCTGGGCAGAGAAAACCAAGCTGGTCCAGAGCATGTTAGCTCAAGCACTGGACACCATAAGACCATGGTGTTTCTTTGTGTTTGTCCACAGTCCCAGCCCCACGCTGGTGGAGCCCTTCCCACCACCCACTCAAAGTCACTGGTGGCTTGCACAGGCAATGGGGATGTGCCTCAACAATGCTGGCTGTAAGAGCAAGCTAGCAGTTGTTACCTAGCCCAGCTTATCCTTGTTTTAATACATGTAGGTTTTCAAATTTAATCTCTCCACTGTCCAAGCCGTTTGTTTCACCACGTCTGAGCCCACGATGCTGTCCTGCATGCCGGGGGGCACAGCCCTGCCATAAAGAGGGACTGCTGCGAGCAGTGAGGAAATGAAGCCAGGAACGCTGTGAGTTCTTGGCCATAAAAAACATGCTGCAGGCTGTGTCTTGCTGGGCAATGTTAGTTCCCAAAGTTGTTTTCCCTAGTTGTTGTCATAAAACTTCAGTGAAACCACCTACAAGCTTCAGAAGTTGCAGGGGGGAGGGGTATACATTGAGAGTCCATTGTTAGAGCCTAGAGAGCCTCTTCTGCTTAAATTGCTCGTACTGTTAGGGCTTTGCTGGGCATGGTGGGATGGTCAGCAAGTCAGACCCCAGGTGTCAATTAATCCTAATTTTCTTCCTTGAAAACAGATGAGACTGCTAAGAGATTTTTTGAATAAAGGAGTTTGCACTGGGCTCCAAACCTTTCTCTTTCATCTCGAATTTGGGACCGGGCATCTATTCAGTGGGACTGTTTGAAGTGTGAGGTAGAGCTGCAAGCTGCTGGCCAGCCAACGAACCAAAATACAGAAAACAAATAAATGAACTCAGCTGACAGGCAATTTTACAAGGACGATTGCAAACAGTCACAATGCATCTCTGTGCACACAAACAGCAACATGGTGCTTTCAGCATATGGCAAATATGTAAATGTGCCTCTAAATGAATGCTTAATGATTCAACTGACCTCCCTGAATATTATTAGCTACTTGATGCAATCTTTCCTTCTGCCTGCAAACCATCCCCAGACTGATTGCAGCTCCCCACACTCACATCCCTGTGCAGATGCCATCCCTCCCTGCCACTCCTGGGCAGGGTACAGCTCGAATGGTGTTTGACACTCAATGTTGGAGCTGTGGAGAGCATTGTTTCATTCTGGTGGGCACCCAAGTGGTACAGAGATGTGTGGTTTTGGATGGCACACGCAAAGACAGTAGGCAGGACTGAGGGACAGCATGGCCAAAAGGAGAGATGCAAGAGAGAAAGGATGTGGTCCAGATGTGCTAGTTGTAATTAAAAGCTATAAAGAGAGTTAGTTCTCTAGATGAGGAAAGAAGACCTCTCCTAAGAGCCTGAGTTGAATGACTCAGCCCTGCACTCCCCCAAATCTGTTACAGCAGAGAAGAGCAGCATTGCCTGAGGCAGACGGTGTATTTAAGAAGGCTAGCATAACACCCATCAGAGGGGTGGCAGCTGCTCCCTGTGAGGCAGAGCAACAGCTTTCAGGGGGCAGGGAAGATGGAGCAGAAAGGAGAGAGACAGAGAGTGCAATGACTACATCTGGTTGATGATTTATCATCCAAGTTGGTTGTAGTCATGGACTTATTAATAGATACGAGATAGAATAGTGGAAAACATTTGGTTTTGTCTGCTTGATGCAGAGTTGAGGAAGGGCTTCACTTTTTTCTCTTTACTATGCTGGAGAGATGGAAACTTTTCAAATTAAACAGAAAGCTGTTTTGCTTGGAGTCCTTTGCAGGAAGCACAGTGTATATCTGTCCAGCTTCCAGCACTTGGAGGGTCTAGTGGACTATTTCTTCACAGAGAGCTTTCTGTTTAAATGCATTCAGAATTAGGCCTCTAAACTAAGGGTTAACCCTGGCCATGTATCACAGCCAGCACTGTGAGCCAGCTACAGGCTTTGGGCCCGATTCTAAAGTGATGAAAGCAACTTGAGTGAAGTAACTTTTCGCTTCCAGATTCATACTCGATTAACTGTGACCAGAGTAACACCTTCAGATGAAAGGGTAAGGGAGGGTCGTGCACCGTTAAGGCACTTGCACTGTATCTATAACAGCCCAGTAAAAGGCTGGAAACCTACTGTGCCAAGTGCTGGACAAGCATGTAGCACAGCCTCTTACCCCAGGTTTTAGTATGCAGATTTATGAATAGGCACAAAATGGGGGTGATTTTTTTCACCCACAAATGGCCAAAAGAAGGTCAGAGGATCTGGAAAGCAAAATGCATAACAAAATGAACACAGCTAAGTGTGGTAGAGATCAACCATAATCAGGTAACAGTTGCAGGGAAATCTTCTTTTAAATTATAAACATACACAAAAGCATTTTGTTCCTTTAATGACTGTATTGTCCTTGTTCTCCTTCCGTGCTCTTCACTCTGGCAGTTACATCACATCCACTCATTTTACCTTGGCTTAATTAGGGATGTGCAAAACAACCAGGATGCTAGTGCTGAGTTCCTGGCTAGGACTGCCGGTATGAACAAATCATTAGTAGAAAATGTCCAAAGAACTATGTCATCTGATAGAAAGGGAACCTTTCTGTGGGAACAACTAAAGGAAAATTTTGGCCTTTATTTTCAAAAGAAAAACAGAAGTCAGCGGCTAATCCAAACACGTAGGCTGACCCTAAACAGATTGTTTCGCTTTGGAGTGTTTTGTAGTGCAGTGTTTGGTTTGTTTCCATTCTGAGTAAAACCAAACTTTGCAGATGGAACTTCTTCACAAAACTGGAGTTCAAGTCCTTTCCCCAGGCAGCTCAGCTTGGTATGGTTGTCTGTCTCTGCTTGCTCTGAACCAGGGTGACACTGGCAGCAAACAGCCTGCTTGCTGCAGGCCTGAGGTGGTGGTCCCAGCCCCGTATCTTCAGCCAGCCTCATGCCACATTCCTGTAGATATCTCCACCCTTGTGCTAGGAAAGCACTGCTCCCATGAGCTACTGTGCAGCCCACAACCATTTCAGGTGTGTTGAAGTGGTTTCTGCTCTTGGCACAAGATGACAACCCCGTCTTTTGGCCATGGGAAAACCTCATGGGGTAAGGAGACCCAGGTGTGAGGGCTCTGTGGTTCGTACACAACCATTTTGCCCTGAAGGTCCATCCCTAAGCAGTGTGGATGCAACCTAAGGCACCCAAATGGTCTGTGTCTCCACTTTGCTTGCAGCACAGGTAGGGATAGAGCTGGCTTTGGTCTTTCTCTACCCTGGGGCAAATGGTCTAACTTCTGGGCCTCCAGTAGGACAATCCCTTCCTTCCCAGAAGTGCTAGGAGACCTGGATGATGCTTGGGAAGGCTAACACGAAAGCTATGGAGGCTACCTTATCTCCCACTTTAATAACTTAGAAGTGTATGGAAATTACCCAAGGAACAAAACCTGCTAAGTAACCTCATTATCGCTTTCTTTGGGGAGTTTACTGTAAAATGGCAGGCTTTGGTTCTTAATTTGCTGGGAAGTGCAGTAATGTAATTAGCTAGACTGATAATGAGCTGAGTCATGTGAATTCTGCAGAGGAGAGGCTGAATGTGCAAGACAAAGAGAAGGAAAAGGGAGAAGAAAAAAAATCATTCCTTTGCCAGGAAATGAAATTTTTCAATATGTTACTGATATAAAATTATGGAAGAGTTTATTGTTGGTCAGAGGGAATGCAGTGCACAAATACTTCCTTACTTAAAAAGGGCACAATTTCTAGAATCCTTTAATTATTTTTTAAAAATAAAATTCATGCATATTTTGAAACGAAGCATTGTGATTTTTTAAATAAGAAGCATCTCCCCTATCCTGAATTTTTCCTTGTTTGGCTAAAGCAGTTCAGAAACAGCTTGGGGAAACCGTCTTCCAAACAAACATGAGAGCACCATCTGCCCACCGTGTGGCTGGGGTCCACCTCTGCCTGTACCTGGCCCCCTGTGTGGCCCATGGGGCACCACCAGCCCTTCCCAAACCCAAACCTGGTCAACCACCCAAGCAGCCTTTTTGCTTGGCACTGCCACTCCTGTTCCCAAAAGCTTTGCTTAGGACCATGTGAAGCTCTGGCGATGTCACCCTCATAAGCCTCAGCCATGCGCAGCCCTGGGAGAGGAGCTGCTCGTGCCTTTCCGGCCCACCTGTCCTGGTGGCCAACACAGGCTTTGGGGGGCTTATGAAGGTATTTCACGGCATGAAATGAAGAATGTGTTTCTCTTGTCACTAGATGGCTCTATCTGCTTTCACTAAACGCTCATGGGTTTCTTTTTCTGGCCTCAAACGAGCAGCAGCGCTGCTGCTGTGTGCTTGCAGGGACACCAGCCACAGCTGGGAAGGTGAATCTCCTGGAGGTGGAAAAATGTACCTGGGTTGTGATGATGGTTTTCAGTATGTTCTTGCTAACTTCCCTGAGTAAAATTAATACAGTTGTGAGAAACTGCATGGTTTGAGATTTGCATGAAACAGATCCCTGGAGAGTTATGGGTTTTCCTCATCTCAGACTCCTCCAACAGCCATTGCACTCCAGCCTCTGTGCAGTTCTGAATCAAAAAGGGTTCAAATTTGGGTGGCTGATGCGCATTTAACTCAGGTGCAGGCTGGTGGAGAGCCAGGAACTTCCTCTTCTTTGCACTTCTTCAGGTGGGATGCAAAGAGGGGCTGGTTACCAGCCCACCCCTGAGATGACTCAAATCGGTGGGATGATGCTTTCCAGGCTCCTTGTACACCACCAGCCATCCCTGGGGTCACCTGGCCCCTGCCCAAGGGACATGGCTGTCATCCTGTCCCATGCTCTCCCCATGGGACCTGCTTCTGTGCTGTGTCTTCTTGGGGGCTACAGCTTCAAGGCACAAGTTTACCTTTGGAAGATGCTCTTCTTCAAGCACAGGGAGCTCACTGCCACAGCCTGTGCAAGGCAGCCCATGGGAAGTTCTGGGGTGATGGGGGCAGGCGGAACAGGGGCTTTGCAGGGAAGTCGTGCCATTATTTGGCCCATGCTGGCAGGGGGGACACTCTCCTGGGATTCCGGAGCAGGCAGGCAGTCCTGCATGCTGGAGCAGAGTCCACAGCTCTGTGAGTGTTGGTGTTGAAAGGTGATGCTGGTACATGAGCAATCACAGGGGGAGTGCAGGGGAGGCGGATGGGAGGGCAAACCCTGGCTGTGCTGCTGGCAGAGGGCATGTGTTGAAGCCCTGTGGATGTCTGCAGCCTCAAACCCTTACACTGAAAGTCACATTTTCAGGTTTTGGATGTCTCTGAGTAACTAAAAAGTTACTGCAGGTCTGACTCTGGACAAGAAATTATACCAGACTGTTGCTTTCCCCAGAAAAGAAACAGCATGTCGAAAAAAAATACAATATAGTCAGGGGCTCCACTGGCTGTATTGGCTTATGGCTGAGTATTTATTTTATCAGCTGCCAGATCTCTCAAGCATATTTGAGAGACATTCAAAGCAAAATTCCTGCCTGGAAAAAGTTACTATCTGAGGATATAATCCAAAGCCATGAACGACTGGGAGCATCTCTCTACTGATTTCAAAAGGATTTGAATCAGGCCCCGGGGAACTAGTCCAGCATCTCTACTCACACCTGTAGCCTCTGTGCTCTGAGGACACAACCCTTGTAATAACAACTGCTCACAGGGGTATTTTCAGGATGCACAAATGATACAAGACACTAGTGACCATGGTGGGAAAGCAAGTAAATCTGCTTACTTACATTATTAACAGGCATTTGAGGCAAGTGTTGCTGTCTAACATGTTTCTGACAGACTAATAATTCCGTCTGATGAAACAGCAATTATTATAGTAATGTTACGGTCCACTAAAATAACCATCCCTTCGAGCCACCACTGACAGGAGAGGACGGGTGAAATTGCATTTCTCCTTCTTCCAGGTGAAGAGACTACGTGCCACAGAAGTTCCCTGCAGGGCCTTGCCAGGAGAGGAAGGACTCCTACAGCTCCAGTGTGGCAGCTTCTGTTGCAACCCACCTTCAGAGGATGCCTTGTTTTTATGGTCACAGGTAGCTGCAGGCATAATTTTGCACCTGCAGTTTTGGTCAGATAACTGCTGTCCTTACTGACCCATGTAATGCGATGCCTTGAGAGGCCGGTGCTGCGAGCACAAATAGTTGCAACTGATTAGAAAAGGTACCATTTGCAGGGCAGACATAATGGTGGGTGTTCTGCCCCTTCTGAAAACTGGCTGTGCCGTGTGTCAGGGAGGACTGATAACCCAAACAACATCCTTTGGGCAGGCAGCTCCTTCTTGGAGTTGTGCCAGGAGACAGAGGAGTAACTTTGCTCACTTCAGAGGACGATGGTGGTAAAATGCAGAATTTGGGCTATTTTGTTTTAACCTGGTCTTCTCTGATCCTGTCTAAGGACTGGGTGAGCTGAATGCTTGAAGAGGTAAATCCTTCAGGGTGAACACAGCAAGACAGGGGCAGGACTGGGGCAGGGAGGAGGTGTTTTCCAGAAGAGGGCTGCTCAACACCTCACAGCCCATGTAGGGGCTGTGCCCAAGCCCTCCTTTCCCCCATCCCACTCAGAGAGAGCTTGTGGGGAGCCAGCTCACACAGTTGGGTTTTTCCCTTCTTTTCATACCAGCCATGGGAGACAGGTAGAGACAAAAGACCCAGGCAGTGATATTAACTGACTGTGTAAGGAACTCCTGGGACTTGGTTCTAATTTGGCTTGTGTGACATGCAGGAGATTTTATTCAAAACAGGCAGGTCAAGATAGCTGATGGGAGGGTTGATGGGGAGCAGAGGGTTCTGGGCGCTGCTCTGCACAGCTCTGCTGTGCAACTTCCCCATCGCTTCCAGCCCATCCCTCTCGCAGACAGGAGAGATAATCAGGTAAGGTAGGCATCCTCTATGTCTTCTCTTGGGGGACTAGTCTATTGAGAGATTCATTAAAATCCACTATGCTCAAGACAGAAAAACATCACCTGACAAGAAAAGGCTCTCAATGGAAAACAAGCCTTTGATAGCTTTATGTGCTTCTTGAATACAGGGAAAGCCAGTCAATAAAGTTCCTTGTGGCCTAAAAGCAGAAACATCTGTTGGAGGTGGCTTGCAAAGCTGAATATAGCAGCAGGAAAGCCCAACTGATTAACTCCACCCTCTTCCTAACATGTTTCTGTGGTTCCCAGAAATCCCTAGAAAGGGCTTCTGAGGACACTGGCACCATTACAAGCCAGCTATAATTCTGTAAACAGAGAGATCAAGGAAACATTATCCTAACTGCAGTTCACCTCTGGCATCCAGTTTGCATAATTCACACATGCTTTATCTGCTCTGCCTTAGCTGGGGGACAAGCTTCTGATTTAGGAAAAGATGAAGAGCCTATGCTCTGATAAAGGAAAGAATAAAGCTGGTGTTGAGAGGAGGAAGAGGGCTGGGGGGTTGGGGTCCATATGACCTTGCACTTAGGCTGGAGCTGGGGGAAACAGCAGAGGAGATCAGAGCAGCAATACACTAGATGCAAGAAGCACTTGCAGTTGGCTGGGGTGATTCTTCTCCATGTGAACAACCACCAGGGCCCTTCTCCCAGCCCCTGCTCTTCTCATCCACAATCATCCTAACAAGGAAAGCAGCCAGCGTTCTGGGGCTGGCCCTTGATTGCTTTTCACATTTTGATCTTCTTTCATTTCTGTTTATAGTAATCCCACTGGATGAAAATCCTTAAGAGGAAGAGTCTTTTCTATCCTCTCCTCTGCATCGACATTTTTCAAGACGCAGCTGAATGGAGAGTAGGTAATCTCATCGAGGCTCCCTTTTCCATGAAAGGTTGAATCAGACGATCTTTTGAGGTCCCTTACAACCTGAGCTGGTCTGTGTTCTGGGACTTCAAGTCTGGTGTCAAGTGACAACTTTGTCTCTGACATGCAGGACAGCATGAGACAGACCGCCTGGTTGGTGGGAACCAGGCAGAACCACTTGCCAAAAAACCCCAACACGCCGTTTTAAGGACTTTGTTAGGGAAATATGCATCTCCCATCATGTAGTATGCCTTTTTCCTCCTCAGTGGTACGTTTCTGTCGGGGTGACAGGGTGACATCCTGCACCTCAGAGACACCTCAGCCAGGGCTGCAAACGGCCAGGTAACGGAGGCGGCATCACGGACCGGCACCGAGCTCTCCGGTGGGGAGGAGGCGGCCCAGCGCACCCGTCACGGCCCCTCAGCGGGCCAGGCAGATCACGACCGCCATGCCACGCTGGGCAACCGCAGCCGCGGCCTCGCCAACTGGCGGGCACCACGGAACGGTGACATCTCCCCCCGTCCCACTGCGACGCCGACCCCGCCAGACCGCGCATGCGCCGATCCGACCCCCGCGGCGGCGGGACGGGAGGCGGGAGGGGACATTCTCCGCTCGGAGGCGGTCACGTGTCCTCCCGCATGGCCGGGGAGCGGGCGGCCGGGAGCGCGCAGGAAGGCCCTGGCGGGAACGCGCTTCCCACCAACCGCTTCATCTGCTCCTTCCCCGACTGCGACGCCACGTTCAACAAGGCCTGGCGGCTGGACGTGCACCTCTGCCGGCACACGGGCCAGGTGAGCCGGGTCGGCCGCTGCTGGGCCGCGGGAGCAGCGGCGCGGGGTTCCCGCTCGGGCCCCGCCGTGAGGTTTTGTGGGACTGAGGTGCGGGGCGCCGTGCCGGGGTGGCGGCCTGAGCCGGCCCCTCGGGGGGCTGGGGCAGCCCGCTGCTCCTCTTGGGGTACCCACAACGCGGAGGCGCTGGCTGGGCCGTGTCTGAAGTCCCGCCGCCGGGGGGTCCTGCTGCAGGCGGCCCCTGGGATCAGCCGAGCCCCCCGGGGGAGGTCTGGTCTGTGAACATCCCTCTCTCTGCCAGAGGCCCTATGTCTGCGGTTACGATGGCTGCGGTAAAAGTTTCGTCAGAGAGTTCCACCGGGCTCGACACCTTCTCACACACACTGGGGAGAAGCCGGTCAAGTAAGGCCAGATTTTTTACTTCTTAAAATGTGTTACGCTTGTCCTTATGGAACTGAAGGGCAGTTAGCAGTTGGCGGGGGGGCGGGTACAGAGCATGCACGCCCAGCTTTGCTACCCTGAGTACCCCTAACGGTGTGCACAGGGTGAGATGTGGAACCTCCTCAGCCTAAAACCTCCTGTCTGGCTGTGATCCGCAGCAGATGAGTAAAGGAATGCGCAGATCTCTCCCTGGAATATAGAACTAAAAGACAGAAGGGCAGTTATCTCCTATTACTAAGCCCTTAGTGGCTGCATGTCATGGATTAGAAGCTAGGAATTCTTACATGCTTTGTTAAAATTCTCTTCCAATGTTTTTTCCAGTGGCTTTTGATTGTAATTGTAATTTTTCATGTCTGTAAAGCAAATTTTTATATTTGGGTTGTGAGTTTCGGTTACTCTTTGTGTATTCCTCTTGCCCAATGATTTGTGTATCTGCCTAGGAAACAAATCACTGCTTGAGAGTTATAATAAGAAAACGCAGTTCATTTGCAGGTGCACAGCTGATGGATGCAATCAGAGATTTGTAACACAGGCAAACTTAAAGAAGCACATTAAGCGCAAGCATGAAAATCGGCAAAAGCAGTATGTGGTGAGTAATTACCTTTGGTACTGTAAAGTGGAGACTAAACAAGCTCTTTTTTGCATATCTAATGAAATACTTCAACTTGTTATTATGCCGTATTTGTTTGAGTTCAAATATTGTGATTGGGATTTCAGCAAACACATGTGGACTGGGGTGTCAGTATTTGGCCTCTAATGAAAACTTAATTTCCTAAATAGTGCGACTTTGAAGGCTGTAACAAGTCTTTCAGGAAACATCAACAACTAAAAGTTCATCTGTGTCACCACACCAATGAACCTCCTTTCAAGTAGGTGGATAATTTTAATAATGAACTATAACAATTCCATTTAAACACTGCAGGTGAAAACAGATGCCTTTCTCAACCTTTTTGTTGATGGGGCATTTAAAAAAAATTGCATTAATTTGTGGTCATGGCTGCAACTACATTTCTTGTGCTAGTCCTTTGCTCATTAGTCTGTTTTGACCAACAGCCTTGGTGCTCTGTAACTTCAGCATTCCAGACATCTTATGATTTGTCACAGATTCACATGAAAAATAAACAAATAAAAAAACAGCTTTAAGTATACACAGTCTGAAATACAAGCATAAGAGCTTGCACAGCAGTGAAAAATGCAGCTGTGTTTTCAAGTAAAAAGTAATGACTTAGGAAACGCTGAGTAGTAGTTTAAAAAGGTGAGAGGCTTGGATGCCCATCTGAGCAGCTGTGCATTGCAGCTCCATTATTTACATGACACACCAGTATAGATTTGATGAAAGCAAAGTTTAGTCTTGTATTTCTTACAGGTGAAACACACTTAACAGGAGTGTTCCCCTTAACTGAAGTGCACTAGTGTGGCTGGGTGACAGACACAAAAATGCTGTCAGTGCTCTGCTGCTGCTCTGACAGGTAGATCTGTGCAAGCCACTTAAACCCTCCACTGTCTCTCTCTTGTTTATGATCCAAGAGCCTACTTAGTAGGGATGTTGTGAGGTTTGATTTGTTACCTCAAGCTTAACTTGCTGTTTACGCATAAATGATACTATAGTTTTAACTCTTGAGGGGATCAGAGTCCTCTATTAGCAACGTATTATGGAATTCACTTTTACAAGAGGGGGAGAAAGAACACATATCTAGGCAAGGGGAAACTTGGATTATTTTGTCCACTTTAATTGTTCTTGACTTAAAGAACAAAAAATATGTGGATGCAGTGAAAGAAATTAAACCACTGTACTTTATACCTAGATGTAGTAATGAAGGATGTGGAAAGTACTTTTCGACTCCAAGTCGACTAAAGCGGCACGAGAAGATACATGAAGGTAACACAGTTTTTTGTCTTGCTGCAGTTACATTTTAGCAAAGGAGAAAGGACTTCTTCCAGTACTTACAGTATGCAGGGATGTATGACATGGAAGTATACTGGGCCTGGTGATCCAGACAGACAAAACCAGAAGACCCCTTTTGAACAGCCAAATGGGATACAATTGCAAGGGATTGCAGTGGCCAGTTACTATGTACTTGCAGCAGTCTGACCAGAGCTCAGGATTCCTTCAGTCATTTCTTCTTCTTATGTGCTTCCTTGTCAATAATGCATCTTCTGGGAATGGGCTAATGGCTAAGGCTTAGACCTCCAGAGGTTAGGATCAGTTGCCAGTTCTGCCACAAATTTCCTATGGAGCCTTGGCAAAACCATGTAGGCTTGCATTTTTAAAGTTATTAATGTACCTATGTGAAGGGTATTTAAGTGGAATTGCCAGGAGGTGATCATGTATGTTTGATCTAATTCTGCTACACTCCTGTCCATTTTTTCAGTACTGTTGACAGCTAACCTGCTTTCCAGTGCTAGAAAAAAAAAAACACACACACACACACAGACATAAAAAGAACAAATAAGGGCCTAGGAAGAGTATCTAAAAAGCTGCTATTTGTATTCTCTTCCTTTCTGAAGACAGGTATGTGTTTTGTTGTTTAGCCTCTCCAGTCCTGAGCTTTTAAGTAGTTTTGACTTTCTGTGGTTTGTTTAAAAACCGTTCTGTCTACTTTATAGAAAGGTAGAGTCTCTTTAGAGTCTGGAATATTACTGTATGGTCACGATCTTTTTAATATGCAATACAAATATTCGTACAGGAATATATTATTACAGTAATTTGTGATTGTAAACATCTGTTGTGTCTAATAGGCTATGCATGCAAGAAGGAAAACTGCTCATATACTGCAAAAACTTGGACAGAGCTTCTGAAACATAATAAAGAAAGTCATACAGGTAAAGTCCAAATGCTTTAGTAAACAGAACTTAACTTTTGATACAAATAGGAAGCAAACTGCTAATCTGAAGAAGAGTCCTTGCTGAATTCATTTCATCATCTTGTCATTGTGTCTAGACAAACTTTTTTAGTAATACTTTATTGGTAAAATGGTTGTTATTATGGTTAGACCTTAAACTGATGAAAATGCTTCTCACTATACTAAATTTGCTTTGTGATCCAGTTAACAAGAAATTGTACAATGTAGGATTTAATATCTGGGTAATTCATACTAGATTATTCTCTTCCAGTCTCTGAGTTCCTTGCATTTCATGTGGATTTTAGCATTGTTCTAGAGGACTACTAGGGTTTGATTCTAAGCTCCTGTCAGGAGCTATTAATTTATACTCTGCCTGTCTGTTTCTCACTCAGAGCCAATAGTTTGCAGTACATGTTACAAAACTTTTAAACGGAAAGATTACCTCAAGCAGCATCAAAAAACACATGCTGTAGAGAGGGAAGTCTATGGATGCCCGAGAGAAGGATGTGGGAGAACTTACACAACTGTATTTAACCTTCAAAGCCATATCCTCTCTTTTCACGAGGAGAAAAAAACATTCTCTTGTGATTATCCAGGCTGTGGAAGAGTGTTTGCAATGAAGGTATGCTTTGTTTTGTTTTGTTTTTTAAACTGTCCTAATATGATCACATAATCTGAAACGATAAACCTAACTTTATTTTTCCCCCCTGCTCTTTGTAACTGTAGCAGAGCCTAGCAAGGCACACAGTTGTACATGACCCTGAAAAAAGGAAGCTGAACTTGAAAGTAAGTTATACGCTTGAAATCTCAACCATAGCCCATCATTTCAGAGGAGGGTAAACATTACATGTTTTAGAATGTGACTTCAAGCAGGAAAACAGGCCAGCTATCTACACTTAATTTCCAAACCTCCTTTAGATAATGCATTTCTGGCCTATTCATTAATTTCTTCTCCATCCCTCCTCCCTGCCTGCCCCCCCCCACCAAGTTGTAGTCTTTGCTCCATAGATATGTTAAGGTGCTAATTCTAGATTTATTTCTGCCAGGCAAAGCGTTCTCGTCCTAAGAGGAGCTTAGCCTCTCGTCTGAGCGGCTACATTCCTCCTAAAACACAGCCAGGAAAGGATGCGGTTGTGACAGACACCAAGACAATGGATAAGCCCATAGAAAATGAAATACCAACTGTTGAAATCCTGACTCTGCAGTGAAGGCTGAGACAACATTCTTCATGGAATGACCAGTGCAAAGTTCAACAATAACTTTATTTTTGTAGGATTTTTTTTAAATTCATATTTTTTTACACCTCTTCGTAAAGTCACTGATGGTTACTGATGCAATTCACTTGACTTCAGATCTTCATTTTCATCTTTTTTTGCTTCACTGTTTTTCTGTTCTGCAATCTTCTGGTATGCTTTCAACTCTTTGTCAGACATGTGTCTCAAAATACAGGTACTCACCCCTTCTCTAGCAACTCTTGGCTTAGAAAGATAAGTGGCTTTCTCAGCCACAGTCTCCAAAATCTGGTCAAAAATCATGAACTAAAAAGAAGGAGAAAAACAGGACTAAATGCACAAACACAGATAGAAAAATATTTCAGGGTGTTCTGTAATGACACTGTCTCCTGCTTGTGGTTTAGCTATGTTAGGGAATAGACTGCCTTAGCTTATTGAATTATTCGGTATACTGCTTCTTATAGAACTTGTTTAGGAACTGCTTATATAGAATTTCCTTAGCATAAGTAAGTTTGCTTAGCATAACTTCTGTAAGCTGTGAACCTCTGTACTTTCTGCTTCCTTAAGTAAAACAAGCCACAGAGTCTTCAAGCTAGACAGGGGAGCTGCATCCCTGGAGATAAGGAACAGAATGGCATCTAACAGAAGAACATTTTTGCTGTTACCAAGAAACTATTTTCTCCAGCTGTGGGTGCAAAATAGCAACTGAAGGTCAGAACTTTGACTGACATGCCACCTGATGAAAATGAAGAGATCCAATGAAGAAGAAGGAGAAACCAGACTCTAATTTTGCAGCTGGCCCAGAGTGACATGCAGGGAGTGGGAGTTTGTATTGTGGGCGTGTAATTGTGTGTGTTTTTTTTCTGCTGAGGGTCCCTCTTCAGGAGGTGCCCAGCTGGAGCTGCTCCACCCTGTACCTTGTAAATAAATTATTTATTTTAGAATAATTTTTAGAATCCATGTCTGAGTCTCTGCTATGGGAAACCTAGGGAAAAGGAACTTCTCTAACACTAGCTGAAACGAGCTATTTGCTAGTCTGGGTTTGAGCAACTCAGCTTGTCTTTTCCTAAGCATTAGTTCTTCACTCATAAGCAGGTTTAGAAAAGTCACGAGAAGACGAGAGGTATTCATAGGAGGTATATATATAAGTCACCAGAGGTATAGATAGGAAAAATTCACCAGCCCAGTTAAGAGGGTGGTGCTGCAAAGGAGGAGAAACTTCTCAGACTCTGCTGTCAAAGCCAGCATTATAACGGCATTCTTAGGAAAACACGGTATGTGAGTTCTCTCTATGGGACTGCTTTTCTGGAACTGCAGTGTTTGGACAAACGTTACTTTGGTGGGACCTAGACTTGAGCAGTACATGATACACTAAAAATCCTGGCAGTACTGAACAGGGGAAGTTAATCCAAGTACACCTATTTCATGAAATTGATTGGTCCAATTTTCAGGAGTCCACTTACCATGTCTGTAGTGCTACCCTTTGCTTGCCGGATGGTAACTTTCACGTGGTATTTCTTTTCAATCCACTGTGCTATCTGTTTAGTCTTGGTTTCTAAGTCATTCTTGGCAATAGCTGAAGAAAAGGATAACTCCTTCTGAACTGTCTCTGTTTAAAACAGAAGTAAAGCTGTGTTGGTTTAACACCTGACAAACCTGTACCAGCTGCTCTCTTTCAGCAGACTACGGTGCTTTGCGTAACTGCCTCCCCAAGTGCTGCTTTCCCATACATAACATCCCAATCTCATTGTCTCGACATGCACCACCCTCACTTGAGAAGGTGGCTACTTCATATCTCACAATCACTGCCCTAATTGGGAGACCAAGTGCATGTTTGAGGCACACATTGAAGTCTCTTCAGGGTCAGAAGGCTTAAAGTATTTTTTATTTTAATTATAGTTTTGTTCACACCACCCATAATGCAGGTCTAAGAAAGATAAACTGGTAAGCATGGGAATTAAAGACGTGGTGTGCAAATTCCTGTGTTCATCACACAGTATAGCTGAATGTGAAAGCTTTTAAGTTAGATAGGTTTTTGTCTCAAGCCCATTTTCTTGAATGGTAAAGTGCAATACTCAACTGGACATGATGCATTGTAGTATATTTGAACAATTTATGGTCTCTTCCTCCTCAAAGATTCTCTAGTTACCATTTGAATACATTTTTGTAGTTTCTTGAACAGAAAAATGCACTACCACAATAGTACTCTCTTCTAAAATCAGAACTCTAACCAAACCACAGGTGTCTGCGTTAGCCTGAGAAATAGAAAAAAGGATACAAGGTCAGATGCCTTTTCCAAAACCTCTTTGCTAAACTCAGTTTGTTAAACTGCTGGAGCACGCTGACTTAAGAACAAACACTGAAACGTGTTCCAGTATTGAAAAAGCTGCTCTCTTACTCTGTACAAAAAAGGACTCCAGATGTTGTCTTCCTAGCAGCAAGATGGGAATGAGTACTGCTGACAAAAATATACTGGTGTTTCTAGTACTCTGTTTGTAAAATCTGCCAGTCACTTTATGCCTTAGCACAAGTACAGAAATTCTGTGAGTCTCACAGAACCAGGGTCCAGTTATATTGACTTAAATAAAAAATGTTTTTTTTTAAAAAGCGAGCAGATACCAAAATAGTAAATCCTGATAAGGCAATAGAAGGCTTCTCTGTGGAAACCAAGACTAATCCAAAATTGTATTTTCACCACTGCAACTCCTCAATAGTGTGGACTGCAGTGATATTGTTTTGGATTTACACACAAATAGAAGAGGATTTCATCTGCTGAAACCACTTTTAATGCAGCGTTTTTCAAAGTGCTCAGTGTTGTAGTGTAAACAATGCACATACCTGCTTTTGGACTTGCTTTTTTCTTCTCTGCACGTTTAAGCTGTTCTTCATGAATCTGCTGCCCAGTCATTAGTCTGTATACAGGAGGTTCTGCATTCGCACGAAGGAGAACTAGTTTCAGGTCATGCTGATCCATAAGTTTGAGTGCCTCTGCTCGGTGCATATTTCCTAAGCTCTCTCCATCCTGGTTGATTAAGTGCAAAATCCGATCAGGAATTCTTCGCCCAACACTTCCAAATGCTGTTTTCCTTTTCGGTTCCGTGTGAGATTTTTCAGCTGTACAAAATGGCTGAGCAAGTCCAAACACAGTTGACTTTCTAGGGTCAGGTACCACCACCCAGAATGGAAAAAAGACCCTCTTTTGTGGTGTTTGTGTCAGAAGAGTACCAAAGAATCTTTTTGCATGTCTATTCTCATTTCTGGTTGCTTGACATAAAAGTTTCATCACGCAAGAGGCTGTCATTCTGAAGAAGCAGAGAAGAAGAAAAACCAAGTTAACCCCATCAGTCAGATTCTTCTAGTTATTTTACAAAGACTTGATGCCAGTTCAGAAAACCCTAGTCCTCTTTCAAAAAGATGTGTGGTGTTACTATACAGAATGAGCAACCAACAGTGACATTCCAGTAGCAGAGGGCTATAACTCAGAGAGAAAATCTAGCAAAGAAACAAAATTTATTAAGAGTTTATTTTATCTTCAGTATTTTAAAGTTTGAGCCTGAACTCCTTTAAGGAATCTAAAATTTCCAGTTCATTTCTCCTCACAAGACCATCTACTCCTACACAACCTTTTTGTGTGTAGAGATTAGCCAATGGTTAAGAGGGAGAAGCTGTTGCCAAATGAAAAGGTGTGTCAGACTTTTAAAATTTTCAGTCTGGTTATTTTCTTTAAGTATCTAACACTAGGACTTCCTTCCCAATTCTGATACTCCTCATTGGAAAGTGTTTAATTTAAGCCGTATTAATCCAGAACTGCTCTAATCCCGTAGTGAACGAAGTGGCCACTTGTGCAATATCCAACAGCAGCCGTGCCAGCATATACAGCCTGACTCTTCTATGTTTTGTAAGGTTTTGGAATTTCAAAGCCTTGACCACACAGAGTAAGACTGCCATGCATAATCTTCACCTTGGCATTAAAACATGACAAAATAACCATTACTATACTTGAAAATATGGTTTATCCCAGGGTTGAAAACTGTTCATAGCTAGGCATGCAACTTGCTTCTCATAGCACTGACCCCAAGTTGTGTATGTTTCTCAGTTTTCCAAATGTCATTTTGTGGAAGTATTCCAGCTATTTACTTGGTCTTACATGGATTATTCACTGTTATTTCAGTAACCTTAAAAAAAAAATTAAAAAGTGTTTTTACTGTCATTTAAGCTCAAATTCCATAGATTCAGCCATGCCTCAAAGTGAAAACAGTGCCTTAATTTTAAACCTATTTTATCAGACATTTAAAGTTTTTCATAAACATTAAATTTAGGGTGGCACATTCCTATTTGTTGTAGGCTGATTTCTTCCAGTTATCAAAACTATTTAGATTTCTTATATACAGAAAGCATACACCTAAGGAGCATTAACTGTTTGGACAGTGCAATTTGCTGTAGACATTTTACCAGAACCATCTAACAAAACACTGATAATGATATTTTTCTTCTTCTTGAATGATGAAAAAAGTGAAAAATAAAGACACAGATAAGATTTGCCTGCAATACATGGACTGGAAAACAAGCAACACGTTCATATGCAAATTAAAATTTAAATAAATTGTTACAGACATCTATCTTGGCACTACTCATGAAGTTATACTTTCAAAACAAGCCTCAAAATACACAAGCACTTGAAATTTGAAGACTAGTGAAAGTGATCTTTGTGGTGTTTCTTCCATTATAAATTTTTCCTCATTTCTCTCTGCTTCTCTTGGAATCCCCCTGGTAATTTTGCCGCACTTGACCATTATTTGCATTTTGTTAAAAACTCCAGAAATTGGCCATTTTTTAACAGCTGCAAAATCTTTAGAAGTAAAGAACAACCTGTGGAGTATTTGCAGTTTTGGTATTCCATATTTAAAAGGCAGCAAGTGCAGGAAAAGTCAAGGATGACACAAGAAACCAAAACCAGGTTGTACCAGAAGAGCAGGCAGGAATGTGACTTCTTTTGCCTAGGAAGGAATGTGACTCCCCTTGATAAATATATATATATGCATACATATATATGTGTATGACATTGTGTAAATATTTATCCATGGGCATGGAGAAGGTGCAAACAATCAGAAAGGCCCCTGCCAAGTCCGAACCAGAACTGTGGCCCCAGGGAAACACGGGTTTTCCTTGGCTGTGGTGATGGCCCTACAATAACACACCCACTGCCAGCACCAGAGTATCTCTGTGCATCATCAGCGCAGCCACACAAAAACCAGTAAGTCCTTATTTTTAAAATGGTTTCATAAACCAGCTGCAGACTGTGCACTGCAGACTTACAGACTGTAATCTTGGTAACGCTTTGGTGCATTATAAAATACTATAATTATCTTGCATTCAGAGGGAGCTAGCTTGTCTTTGTCAGTTACTGACTTCTAAGTAATAGTATCACAGCTATGAAATAAGTTTATTTTAAATAAGTCACAGTCTTGCTCTGCTTAACACGTTTTTGCCTTTATTCTCCTTCCTTCTTTGTTGCTATTAAATCTACTCAATTTTGCCTTGAGAGGAAATTAATAAAACTTTTTGTGGAATGATTTTTCTTCACGTAACACAGCACGTATTTTGCTGTGTGCATCTCTGTCAGTGCATTATCAAGCCCGGGTGACTTTGCCGGGAGTCCGAGGAGCTGTCGGGCACAGCGCCGGGCACCGCGGGAGCCGCAGGACACGCCGCTGTCCCCGCACCCGCGGGACGTGTTCTGCCGCACGCGTGAGCGCTGCAGCGCCTACAGCTCCGCGCATCTGCCGCGGGAGATGTCTTCCACCTTGCGGGAGCTGCTGGCGTGTGTCGTCCTATGCTGTCCCATGTAAACACAGGCTGGAAAGACGCTATTTTCATTTCACGCATGGGTTTGCGCGGGGGTATGTGTCCTGCTGTGTTTGCGGTCCCGGGTGTGCACGGCGGGGACGTTACCCTTTTGTGTGCGTGTGGTGCCACCGGCTGTGACCCTGTGCCCGGGCCGGGGGATGTGTCGGTGCAGGCAGGCCCTGGGGCGGCGGTTTTGGCCCCGCTGCCCGGAGCCCGCCGGGCCTCCCGCCCCGGCCCGCATCGCCTTCCCCCGCGCCGGGCGGCTCTTACCTGCCGGCCGAGCCGCCAGCCCGCCGCAGCAGCCGAGACACCGGCCAGACCGCCGGGAGGGTGGAGCCTGGCCCGGCTCTTCCCCTTCTTCCTCCTCCTCTTCCTCTTCCTCCTCCCGCTCCCCCACCCACCTGCGGGGCTGCGCGCGCACAGACGTGCGTGTGCCCGTGTGCGCCGGGCGCGCTCCCGCGCCTCGCCCTTGCCCGCGGCTGCGCGCTCGTGTGCAGCGCTGCGCGGGTGCGCGCGTGCGTCTGTGCTCAGCTGCTGCAGCAGTGATGGACACACGGGTGCGGCGGGGGGTGCCTGTGTCTGAGCCTCTGCTCTGTATGTGTGTACACCGGGTGTACACCTTGTCTGTATGCCTGTCTGTCCACACGCTGTTCCCATGAGCGTCTGCGTGTTGTGCACACCTCGGGTATATACAGGTGTGGTTTTGCATATGGCTGTTTGTGTGCAGGGAGTTTCTGTTTGCAGGGGCGGTTTTTCATGGCTGTTTTTGCGTAGAGTTTCCATGCACTGGTTTGTGCGTCCCTCCTGCTGTGTATCGCATATTTCCATGCTGATATATGTGCACGTTGTGCCTGCCTGATTCTGCCCGTGCAGTTGCTTGGTTGTGCTATTTTCCCGGGTGTGCCACCACTGACTTGTGCCTTTTTGCTGATTGTGAGTCTTTGTTGCACTGGGGGAGCCAGTTGCCTGGCGGCATAAGGGCTGCTGCTGGGAGATGGTTCTCACCGGGTCCTCCCAGGCAGGTGCTTTGTGGCTGAGGTGTGCGTGCCGAGCGGTTTGCGTGTGCGCTGTGTGTCGAGGCTGTGTACCCAGGCTGTACCTGGCTGTGCACTGCAATGCACCCCCGTCTCACACCACCCGCGTGACCACGTGCCAGCCCGTGTGCCTGCAGGTTCCACGGTGTGGGCTTCGTCGCACGCTGGCACTGCCAGGAGCCGTGGCCTGTGTGGTGCTGTGCGGTGTCCTGTCCTGTATCCAAAATAGCATGGTCAGCAGGACAAGGGAAGTGATCCTTCCCTGTACTCTGCATTGGGGAGGCCACACCTGGAGTATTGTGTTCAGTTCTGGGCCCCTCAGGTCAGGAAAGAGATTGAAGTGCTGGACCGGGTCCAGAGAAGAGCAACACGACTGTGGAAGGGACTTGGACACAAGCCCTATGGGGAGAGGCTGAGGGAGCTGGGCTTGTTTAGTCTGGAGAAGAGGAGGCTTGGAGGTGAGCTCAGCACTCTCTATAACTACCTGAAGGGCAGTTCTAGCCAGGTGGGGATTGGTCTCTTCTCCCAGGCAGTTAGCAATAGGACAAGGGGGCATGGGCTTAAACTCTGCCAGGGGAAATTTAGGCTGGAGATTAGAAAGCAATTCTTTGCAGAGAGAGCAGTCAGGCATTGGAATGGCTGCCCAGGGAGGTGCTGGACTCACCGGCCCTGGAGATTTTTAAACTGAGATTGGACATGGCACTTAGTGCCATGATCTAATAAACGGACTAGAGTTGGACCAAGGGTTGGACTTGATGATCTCTGAGGTCTTTTCCAACCCAGTCGATTCTGTGATTGTGTAGTGTCAGCCCTGCAGCTCGCTGTGCATGTGTGCACAAGGTGTGTCACACAGCACAGGCGTGTCTGCAGGGGTCAGCAGTGTGTGCGCTTGTGGCGTTGTGTGAGTCAGTCTGGAAGCTTGTGGATGTTTGTGTTGTTACCCTCTCTGGTGATCTGTTCTGCCCGAAGTGTGCAGGCTGCTGCTTCCAATTTGGAGACAGAAAACCTTGCTTTTGAAAGAGAAGCTGAAATTCATGTGCAAACCCTAGGTTTTGAGTAACACGCTAAATAAAACACTAAACAGCGTGAGACTTTGCAGTTCTCCCATTCTGGTGGGATGTGTGGAACTGCGTGTGCTGAGAACGGCTTTGCAGGAGCTGAGGTGTTTGTGTTTATTGAAAAATGCTATTCAGTCAGGTGGGCTGGAGCTGGGAACAACACTCTGGCCAGAAGTGTGCTTGTTTAGAATCTGCTGCAAAATTAAGCCATAGGAGGCGGCTGGGAGGGAGGCCTTGTGCACTGTCCTACCTGCTTCAAAATTCAGGGCTTTTTAGCTTATTTGCTTTGGGCTACAACTAAGCGACCCCTCTTTCCTCTTCCCCGTTTCTTGCCCAGGAAAAAGAAATGCCATTAAAATCTCCGCTTCCTTTTTTATTTTTTGTTTGTTTGAAAGCTTTCTAAACTATGGTCTTAGAATGGTTTAATTCCACTGCTGGTTGTTTTGGTATAGTTGTTTTGGTACACACATGCAAAAAAGTCTGTCATTGCTGTGTGCTTTTCATCTCTGCAGAAGACATCATATGGTAATTGTGTGCAAAACTAGGAAGCTTTACTAAATCATTTCACAATCTCAAATTCACGCATAGCACCTTATTCTCATTAAAACTGTTGTAATGAATACGGGAAAATGCCATTAGCAGAATGAGCCAAGTGGATGGTGAGCTGCATTAACAGCCTGGCTGACAACTGTAGCTTCCCCTATTCTATGCGAATGGCGTCTGTTTTTTCCATCCTACCCTTTTGTTTGTTTCTTGATTTCACTCAGGCGTGATGCCTTTGCAATCGTAAGCTCTTTGGGAACAGGGATTGCCATGTATTCCATTAGTAGAGTGCCTAAGAAAACCAGATCTCAGTTTGATGCTCTTGAAACATGAATTATTGAGATTCTGCAGTATCCAGTTGTGGAGAGTGAAATATTCCACAATAAGAAAAGGCGATACAAAGATGGTTTTTACTGTTTTTTTTTTTTCCTGGTCTGGAAATCAAATGTGGCATTTGAATAACCATGAAGGGAAGTTTTGGCAGAGCTGAAGCCTGGAGAGAGATTTTTTTTCTCACCTTCAGCTCTGCAACATGCATTAGAGGAGAGCTTGTCAGCGACCCAGCTTGCAGTTAGCTACTATTGCCTCTTGGAGAACTGTTCCCATAAGACAGATAATTTTCAGCAATGATGTTAGTAGGAGCAATAAAGGTAATAATCCTTTTCACTGTGATAAAAACTACCTGCACGAAAGCAAGGTACTCTGGAGCATACAGCTTGCATTCCTTCTCTCTTCCCTTTATTTAATTCTATTAAGTTTAAACCTGATGTTTGTTTTACTTCATGCCTTTCTAATTAAATTTAGCGTGCCAAGAAGTAGTGCAGCCTTCTCATGCTGTTTGTCCTCAATTAACTTGATCTTTCTGGGGATTCATTGTGCTCTTTCACCTTGTCCTCTGTCTCATGTCTATTTACACTGTCATTGTCTAGCGGCTGTGTTTTTATATGTGCCTATCACGGCGGGACTGCAGTCTTAATTATTTGAAAGATGCTATCATAATAAATGCTGTTAATAATAACTTTCTCCCTTGTATTTTTCCTGATGCATATCATCCTCTGCCCACCACTGGCAATATTCTCAGTCATTTATTTGTGTTTCAGTTCCTAAATCTTTGTCTGTCTTTTTTTTTTTTTTTCCATTTGACATTATTTTCCCAAGCTGGTTAGCAAAGTTGTTTTCACTTTATTATTTTTTGTGCCAAATCAAGGCCTGTTGTGCTAGACCTGGTGCCAAACCATAGCTAATTTTTGCCCCAGAGAATTTAAAATGCAAATATATGAGAAGGAGAAAGGACGGGGGATGGAGAGGTTTCTCGCCCTCATACATGAACAGAGCAGAGATCTGCCAGTGTGAGTGTTTTTAATGTGCCGTTGTGAGACTCAGGATGCTACCAGGAAGGTTCTTCCACATTCAAAACTGATCTCTGTGGGACTAAGTGTTTGTTTGTCCTCTGGGGATGCTGGAAGGTGGGATTGGTCTCCCCCTGAAGCTATGAGTTCTGGGTACAGTTAGCTGCTTGTAGTGCCCAGCAGAGAGCGAGAACACCCTGAGCTGGATGACAAGGTGCGCCCCTGGAGTCCCAGGGCTCCAGTTTACGTTCATTCAAGCTCCACCATTCATTCTGTTGGAGGACGAAGGGAGCTGCTTAAGTGCCTCACACCTTCAAGGAACTCCTGCCTTCTGGCTCTGGCAGGAGAATGGGTCTTTGGTTGGTGGTGAACATCTTGCCGCTTTCTAAAATGGAGCTGTAGTTCTCAGTATCTGGTCCAAAAATTTTTAAGTGCCAAACAAGTTCATCAGGAATTTCTTACTGACATTGTGGGGTTTATGCAGTGCCTGGGGCTCTTGGTCATGGATCAGTAGCAGTGGGTGGGACAGCAGTTTTTTTCTCAGCCTTATAACTAAATCTGTGATTAGTCTCCTGCACAGTCGTGCTTGCAAAAATACTGAGCACATGGAGGGCTGCTTACCCTGTGCACCTCTGTTTTTCTGTGTAATTCCCTCCTTTCGCAGGGTGTTCTGGTGGGGAAGCTTTGGGGAAGACTTGGAGAGAGTTGCTTTTTCCCCCGCAGCCCTGCTCTCTGGCACCAGCTGGCCCAGCTCGCCGCCTCCTTCCCACTGGTTATAGCCCTGGCCCTGGGGTTCTGCAGGCCCTGCTCAGAGGGGCCGTAGCCTCCCCTGTGCACTCCTCAGTGTTTATTTTCCCGTTAGTGTTCATAGGAGGCTTCTGCTCTTAACTCAGATGAAGAACTCCCCTCGGCAGAGCTGAGCATTGCCATATGGCAGAGAACACATCAGAGTAAACACATATTTAAAGGACACAGAAATTCTGGAGATGTAGTAGGACCAGATTCCTGGAATCTGCAGTAGCTCATTTACTCCTTTTCCATCCCCGGCTTTTTAAAGTTCCTTCCTACACACACTTCTCTAATTTTATTCTAACAAGAAACAGCAAAAAAAATTAAAGCAAACCCAGAAATTCTGTTGAGAGGTAAATGGTCATCGCTGATACCCTGCACAGAATATACAAATACAGTTGAAACAGCGGAAGTTTTGTTTGGTTTCTGAGATCTGCCTGTTACAGGAATTAAATCTTTTGAAGATGCATGCTCTGCCATTAAATTGCCTGGGCTGATTTACTGAATCCAGGCAAAGAACTGATTTTGCTCCCTGAAAAGCGAGGTTGACTGAATTTACTAAAATGTTAATCATAAAGCAAGTCCATGGGTCCCTGGGGTGAGACACAATTAAAGTTAGAACTTCCCAGTGTAGAAAGTTTTTTAACTGTCTAGTTTTACATCTTGACTGTGGGGAGAGGAGTTTCCACTGTACATCTAAGACATTGTTCTGCAGCCTTTGCAAGTTGCTGGGTTCAGCTGCGAAGATTTTAAAAGCTGCTTTTGTTGGCAGCCTAGGACACATCCGTGACCTTATTAAAGTGGAAGTGAAAGCTTGCTCTCTTTTTTTTTTTTTTTTTTTGCAACAGTAAATCTACTAATTTTACAGTCAGTTGAACAGCAATAGATTAATTTGTTTAAAGTCTGCATTCACAAAGAAAACGTGAACTTCGCTGCCTTGAATACCCGAAACTACAGTGCGATATTTAAAGGGTAGAAACTATTACAACTTGCCCTAGAATGGTCCAAGCAGTTCCCTGTCACCTGCTTCTCAGCACAGGTGCTGACCTCCCCGTCTATTCTATCCCTCCTGACAGCCTAGCAGCGAGGCTGGGGCTTTGTGTGCAACAGAGAGAGCTTTTCCAATGACTGGGCCAGTTTTCTTCAGCAACCACAGGAAGCAGAATAAAGAAAAGGTTAAGGGCCACCGTGAGGGTCAGAATGGGTTAAATTTGGTTAACATCAGAGGTTATAGCTTTTAACAAGAGCATGAAGGAAACTTATTCGAAGATGCAATTTGTTTCTTCTTTGTCAACCATTATTTTTTTTTACTCTATTGATAGTGACAGCTTAACAAAGTTTTTATATGCCAGGGTTTTCATCCTTTAGAGGATAAAGAACTGTGATGCAAAAAGAGATGCAGGTGGAAGACTTTATAAAGCCTCCATGATTTTCAATTTGATGGTTGAAAGTAGGCTCCCTGCGTGGCTAAGTCAAAAATAATTTGTAAATGTTAAAAAAAATACACATTACAGACAGAGGAGCTGCTTTCATTCCCCCCCCGCCTCGCCCCAATGTAACTTGCCAAGAGTAGTGCGTTGTCAGAGGCTTTACAATCTGACTGGTTTTGTATGTATTATTTTCTATATCTCCCTCTAAAGATGATCAAAGTCAAATGCCCTTAACAACAGTCTTTATGATCTCCCTTCAAGATTTTTTTAGTGTATAACACAAGGTGCTAGTTTTTTCAAGGTTTTTTAATCCCAATCTAGTGAAGAAGCACAAAAAACAGAACACATGTGCTGGGTAGCTCCCCTGGGCAGTTCTCATTCAGCTTCTTGGAATGCGAAGATGCAGAAAGTTTAAATATTTCTGAAAATTATTGAAGAAAAGTAATAAATAATTTTAGTAGGAGTTTTCATGTGTGTATACACAACACCTCATCTGCCAATCAATCGTTTCTTCAAAATTAGTTCATAAAATTACTGCCTTTTGTTGTTTTATCCTGGTGCAAAGTAAAGAACTGAAATCAGAATTTAATTAAGTCTGATAAGAATTCATGAGTAGTAACTATGCATTTATTTTCCTAAAGGAAAAAAAAAAGGTTATGTGATCATGCTATCCATCTGTCTTTCTGCAAGTTACCTTGGCACAGTTTTAACCTCTTGGACACTTCAGCCCAGATTGGCAAAGAGATAGGGACCCCAAAAGTATTGGGCATTTATAATAACTATAAATATTTATATATTTCTATCAAGTTTCGTAAACATCAGTGGTTAAGCCCTCAAGTTACTGTCTCATTCTGGCAAAAGAGTTTGTCTGGTTGACCAGGAGGCGTATGTGTGCGGAGTGCCCAGGTAACACAGGAATTATCAGATCAGCCACAGCCCGTGGTGCCTTCCGCCTCGCCAGCTGTCCGGGGGCTGTGCTGGGGCTGTGAAAGGCTGAGGGAGTGCTGCGGTGTGGGATTTAGACATGGGAGAAGGAGCCAGGACATTGTGGGGGCAACAGAGAGGCATAGGGGACATGCTGGGGGCATACTCATATCTTTAATTTTGGAATTTTATTGTTGTAGGTCTGTTGCAGGAGGTAGGAGGAACAGTGAGACTGATGACAGTGGGAACTGAGAGACAACACAAACCTTGACTATACAAGTATCGGTTATTTCCTTGCTCATGGGACAACTTCTGTTTGCTTGGAGGAGAAGTTTAATCTGATTCATTGCATCACTGCAGTCTGCATGACCAAAGCTTGAAACTTGGAATTCACTTGCTGTTGTGCTCACTCAGAGTAGTGCTGGGTTCCTGGCTGTGGGACTGAGAGCTGCATTTGTTCTCCAGGGAGCTGGATTAGTCCTTTGAGATCCACATCATCACTTTGACACTTCTGGGAGGGTTCTGTTTGAAATCAGTTAGTGTGAACGTTTTTTGTGAGTGTAGGATAAATTTTTCCCTAAGGGACAGCTATCACATCTAGAGACAGTCTTTTCAGCTCTCAGATAGAAGTGTTTGTGCTGGCATGATGTATAGCTATGTATATAGACACTTGACTGGCAAGGAACTAGAGAAAAGGAGTAGGAAGCTGGAGAAATATGGGGCTTTCTCTGTCCTCAGAGATGGGGAAAATTGCACAATCCAGCTCGAATGGCTGAGGGTTGTGGTTCTGTCTTTGGTCTGCACACGCATGGCAGACGCCTCCGCTGGGGATGTGGCTTCCAATGGTCTCGCTGCAGCAAAAAACAAACAAGAAAAAGTATGGATCTCCACAGCCCAGACAAACTGGCCTGAAAAAACACAACAAAATCTCCCACTTATTATTCTGCTCACAAGCTGTCGCCAAAACTCAGCTGTGAGGAGAGTAAGAGCATCTTTTTAAAAATGTAAAACTGACTTTATTTTTTCCTTTTGAGCTGCTCTTAGAGGCTTTAAAGCATTAATTTCAAAAGCCTCACAAAGACAACAGGCATCAAATGGTCCAGGATGAGTGGAAGCATGGGGAAGAGAATTGCAAAATAGGTTGTGTGGGTGATGGCTGCAGACACACCAAAGCAAGGTTTTTTGGTTGTTACAAGTCACTGGTGAGGCCACATCTCAAATACTGTGTTCAGTTTTGGGCCCTTCACTATAGGAAAGGCATTGAGATGCTGGAGAGAGTTCAGAGAAGGGCAACAAAGCTGGTGAGGGGCCTGGAGCACAAGTCTGATGAGGAGCGGCTGAGGGAACTGGGGCTGTTCAGCCTGGAGAAAAGGAGGCTGAGGGGAGACCTTATCTCTGTCTACAACTACCTGAAAGGAGGTTGTAGCATGGGGGGTGTTGGTCTTGTCTCCCAAGTAGCAAGTGATACGATGAGAAGAAACAGCCACAAGTTGTGCCGGGCGAGGTTTAGTTTGGATATCAGGAAAATTTTTTTCACAGAAAGGGTTGTCAGGCACTGGAACAGGCTGCCCAGGGAAGTGGTGGAGTCACTGTCCCTGGAGGTGTTTAAAAGATGTATAGATGAGGTCCTTGGGGGCATGGTTTAATGATGGATTTGATAGTGTTAGGTTAACAGTTTGACTTGATGATCTTAAAGGTCTTTTCCAACCAAAATGATTCTATGATTCTATGGCTTGCTTTTAACGATAGAGCAGCAGAGGAGTTAGAGCAGCCTGAAGAGCCCTGGATTCATATAACCTAAATTTCAGCCACGTCTTTTGCCTTGTGCTGTGTTGGCTGTGTGATTTGTGGCTTGGGAGTTAGATGTGAGTTTTGACTGCAGTGCTGCCACTGATGTGCCCTGTGACCTTGGATAAGACACTTCACCTCCGTGCTTCTCCTCTCATCTGTTTGCCCACTTAGAATCTCTCTCCCTTTTCCCTTGCAGGATCTTTCCCTAATTATATGTCTGGACCATGCCTAGCACAATGGAGCTGTGCTGTCAGGTTAAGCACTGCTATAATGAATGAACAATAAAGAAATACTGCACTGAGCACTTCACTAAGACTCTCCTGTTATCTCAGGGCTTCACTGATAACCTTAATTTAAAAAAAAAAGTCCTTCAGAAGACTGAGCATTTCTGCCTAGTTGCTTTTTGTGTAGCATCTTGAACATGAAAAAACATCAAATATGATCCCTGGGTTGTCAGAAAATAATGATTTATAGCATTTCATGCTTTCTGGATTATTGGTAATGTATTTTTTCTTCCTGAAATCTCAGCGGTAGCTTCAGTACTTCACTGTGACTAATTTTTGTTAAACTGAATTATAAAATGACATGCTTGCTATATATCTTACTCATCTTGCTAGGTTTACCTTACTTTTGCTCTTTTGTGTAGGTGCAGTTCATGTATCTGAGACCAAAGACAAAGACTCATCCAGGATTAATTACACAGTACCCCTGAAATCTACTCTATTTTATCCCCATAAGGATGGGAACTGCTGTCAGGATTACTGGCTTTGCAGTATGATCTCAGCAAAATTTGGTATGTTCTCTAAGGTCAGCTTTCTCTGTAGATGCTCCTCTATCTGGTCCAAGATGTCAACATCTTAAAAAAAAATACTATACCCTTGGGAAAAAAAATCTACATCCTTCAGCAACAAAGCATTCACCCCAATCTGTACCTGCCCTGGCAGCCACTTCTGTTCCACCCAGGATTCAGACTGGATTCTTCTAGGAGATACATATGGAAAACTCATAATCCCGAGTTTTGCATTTCACCCTTCCCTACGATGCTCTGTCTTGTGTCTTTGTATCAGAAGTTCCCTCAGAGAGCATCTACCACAAACCTCTCACAGCTAAGCCAGCTTTCAGTGTCCCACATGTATTGTCTGATCCCAGACTTTGTACATTGGTGACTTCCAGACCCCACAGTGAGTTATCTACCTCATGTTTAATTCCAGTAGTCTCCCTCCCCTTTCACTTCTGCCGTCCATCCACATGCTACAGGATTATAGGAACAAGTTTTTGGCTCCAGGAGGAACGGCTGTCAAAGTCAATTTACTACTTTGTGACAGAAGTGTAGAATGATTCAGGTTGGAAGGGACTTCAGGGGGGTCATCTACCCCAATGGCATACCAAGAATTTTGGATTATGACCTCAACTTGGGTGAAAAAAAGCCTTATTTATATGTGAATCGCTTCAGGAATCAGCAAGACCCAAGTGATTTTTCTGGTTCTGCCCTTTTACATTTTAATGAAGGACTTGGATCCTTATGTATACATTTTCTTAGAAGCAATTACAGTCCTATAACCTCAGTCCTAATCTGTATTTGAGTAGAAGGCTGAGAATTTATTTGTTAGTAATTTTAAAGCGCTTTATGTGCTGAGACATCTTTACATTCCAAGCAATTTATGTATTTATTTGGATTCATAGGCCAGTGATACTTACACAGTATCAAACTATAAGTTATTTACACAAATTAAACATGGATGATGGAGCCACAAGAAATGAGTCATATTTTTTCTATAAAGAGCAGCAGGATGTAATTGTTTCAATATGAGATTCAGAAACCAGCTCTGCATTAACACGTAGAATCATACTCAGAAATGAAATGAATTATTCCCATATTCACAAGTAACTCACAAACATAGATGGTGTTAGAAGAACTGAGCAGAATTTATTCATGCTGAAAAGCCTCGCATGCATTTATTTGATTTAAATTTGTCAAAGAAAAATCTTTCTGCAAAATGTACTAACGAGAAGTTCTGTAAATATTATCAACAATAATGATTCAGATTAAAAAATCTGAATTTACTAATCTACAGCTTTATAGTGTTTCCCCATATTCAAGGTAGTATAAAATTTGTACCTGGTCCTAACAAGTGAGAGAATTAGCATATGTACAGAAGCTGAAGTTTCTTGTTTTTCTGCTTCTTTACAAGGAAATAGACTAACAGAACTGGGTTGTTTGGGTTTTTTTTAACACTCAATTCTCATACTTATTCATCTGAACCAACATGTTTCAACACACCATTGAAAAAAAGATAGGAGTTATTGTTAGCTGTTTCATGTCTGGGTAAAAATAAAGTGGGAAAAATCACAGTATCTTTTCTTAAATGTCCAAAAAAGGGAAAAAGTTAAAAGCAAGCCCAGAAACTGGGCCAGTTGGTGCTTTATTTAGTTGTTCTTTTTCCATGATCTCACCCTGTTTTTGTAAACTTCGAAGAGGAATGCCACACTACAACCATAACATTTGCTTTGCTTTTATAGTTATGTATCTGGGTAATGAAAAACAACTGTGCTTTGTGAGCTTGAAATATAATTGACTGATGGTCTAAAAGGCAAATGGTTTCTTCTAATTATATCTAAAAACCAGTCATGAGCCAAGCAAAGTATCTATATGGAGTAACTGTAACAAATATCCAAGTAAATATATAGAGGCTATCACTGTTTCCTTCTGTATTTTAAAAGTATTAATTGTAGATCATTTAGAATATTTTCAATAACATTAAATTTTGGAAACAATGTAGCATTTCATTGAAGCCAAAGGCTTTGCTCTGGGGTCCTGGCTCAAGAGGAAGCAAAGGCAGGTTCAAGTTTTCATTGCATCGGTTTTGTATCAAAATTTGTCCTCTCACATCACTCCAGGCTCGAGGTGTGAGCCTGTTTTTCCACAGTCCCATGCTGTCCGCCCCAGCCATTTACAAACAGGCTGCAGGACAAAAAGAAAAAGCATACAAAATTTCCAAATGCAGATATTTCAGTGAAATTTAATTATTAGCTTTTGGTTGGCAATCAAGATACTTTTTGCACAGTTAACAAAACTACTATTTTTTTCCTTGGCTTTTAAAAAAGATTTTGTCAAACTGCAGACCCAAACACTTTGACATGGCAATGCCCTGAGGTGCTCTGTACCTTCATTGCCCTCTCCAGGCTGGGTTTTCTGTCCAGACTAAATTTCACAGAGTGCGCCAATTACTAATTTTAGTACGCTGTGCTTCAGCAGTTAAGCTGAGCCCTGAAAAGGATCCGCACTTGGAGTTCCCCTGAGTGTTCTGAATGGCATGCCCCCATCAAAATGCACTTTGTCTGGGACATAGCTCACTGGGACAAAAGGGGCAGAATATTCCACAGATGGGAGACAACCTTTTAGTAAAAATGAAAAGCTGTTCAGTTTTAAATTGAAGCTTTCCATAAAAACATTTTCAGTGGAAAAGTTTTAGATGAGCCTCAAATAATAAGCACTCCCCAAGTCTGCAGGGCAGAGCAACACTATTTATTGACCATATAAGCACTTATCTCTGTCTAAGTCTATATGGGTTGGAAATGTCTACTGTAGACTGAACAAATGTATAGCCTTAGGTAGTTAGTTCAGTTTCTAAATTGCTTAATGTCATTTGCATAATCCCTCCCGTACCAGTAACTGCTCGATACCTCTGCAGTTATGGTGTTAGTTCTGTTGAATGCATAAAAGAGAAATTACAGAACCCACGTCTCCTCCCTTCTCGGTTCCCTGATGATATGGAAAGGGCCCATTATCTGGGGCAGGCACCCAGGGATGTGCACTTCAACAAAGGGTTATGGTCCATGTTCATTATATGCAAATTTGCTACAGCATTAATGTGCTAGGCATTAACATAATATCAATTGGTGCATCAGGGTAATTCTCATCTGATCCAAAACATTCCTCATGTAAGCAAAATGGTTTAGCTACATAGAGAAATGATGAAATAATTCATTTTGGATCTAACTGTATCAAAACCAGCAAATATAATATGAACCAGATTTGAATATGACCTGATTATATCTGAAAAAACCACTGCCTTACAGGCAGTTTATTCATTTAAATAATCAAATTAAACAAAATAGTCCTAAATGCATCTTGCTTAAATAAGCAGCCATCAGGCATGAATGACACAGATGAAGTTCTTCCTTAAATTTTTCTTCTTTTTTCAACACCAAAACCATTTTGCATCTTATGCTTATTTCATGTTATTTCTCTACTACAGTATCTTTACACGGAGATTGGGGGCAGAAGTTAATAGACATTATAATACAAGTACAAGCTGAACTCACTGTCTCTACAACTTGATACTAATCAGCTGAAGGGAGTACATTAGCATCCCTATTTATACAATTATTTTAGCCACAGGAGAATCCATTTGTTGCTAGAGAAATACAGCTGAAATCTGTCAGGATTAGAAGGCAGGGAAGGAGATCATAAAAAGGCTAAGTAAAAACCCTAGCAAGCTGAAGTAATCCAGTTCCCTATTTGAGGTCGGGGTCCTAGTTTCATTGAAAGTATTTTTGACAAAGAAATATTTTTACTACTCTTTGTTAAGCAGAAAATGCTTTTGGACTTACCGAACATTACTTAAGGTGTGATTCTGAAGGTGTGTGTGTGAGAGCAGCTTTACACATGGAAACTGTCCTACTGACTTTGAAGGGATAAAAGGCTGGAGACAAGTTATGCATGCAGGAGAGTGCTTAAGAACTGAGACTGCTGATGGGCTCGTGGCTAAGTACCTGCATGTATCTTTGCTTAGAGCTTTAGATAATTATAGTTACAAGAATTGTACCGCAGTAAAATTAGTAAGAGCAAATCATGTTTAATTGGAGTGGAATGGTTTTTTACAATGACCTTATGTAGAGTGACTTGCTTACAAATGTGTCCTGTGCTCTGAAGTATCTTGACAAGAGAAGACCTTCAATTTTGATACTTGTGTAATATGTGTAGGAGCAGTATGACCAGAAGTGGATTCCTTTCCCCTAAGGATGCAGACCTGTGGAGTTTGACCCAGTTTTCAGCTATTAAAAAGGTCAACACATGGAAGCCCTGACACTTGGATCTCTAAGATATTCCCAACATTGACTTTTCACTACACACCCTCAGATCCCACCCTCTTTGCTGTGTGACTCTGGAAAGCCCATGGGTGTTGCTGTGGGGTTTACAGCATATGTGCTCTGGTGTTGTCAGCTTGATAATGTGCTCATCTGCCGGCTGTGCTTTGCTGTGTGTGATCTGACTATTTCCATTTCCCTCCCTGGGTGCTCCCATTTTGCAGGTGGAGGACCGCCCATGTAGAAAGGTTGTGGGAAGTACTGGCAGTAATGTCCACATTTTCATTTACACTACAAGCATGTGATAAAGCAAGAGAGTTGTTAAAATAACACTTTTTCCTTTGTATCAATGTGCAACATGTGACAAACTTGTAAGGAAAGGATAAATTTGTAAGATGCTTAGTGTGGGCAGCAGAGCAAGCTGACAAGGTGACTCAATGAGGAGTTAAGAGCCCTTGGATTTAGGATTTCCTTCCTTCTACCCCAAGACCTTTAAAAGTCATTTCATTTCTCTATGCTGCCATCTTCCCTACCTCCTGCTATGTTGTCAGGTTAGCCAGCAGGCTCCCTGGGGAATTTTCACTGTGTTTCACTTGATATTCATACAGTGACGGTCATCATAGGCATTCAGTTACCATGGCATAAAGAAGGACTGAACATCAACTGAGCTCTAGCCACTGACTGCACAGCTACTCCTAACATGTGGGATGCATGAGGAAAATGTTTTAATATAAGCCTCAACGGAAAAGGCTCATGTTAACACAGGTGATTTGTTTTGGCATGCCAAGAGCTTGCCACATTCACCCTGGCTCACCTCACTGAAGAAACTGGGCAGGTCAAGATAATTCTGTCATGCAGCTGAGTCCTCCTGTCCAGCCAGGGCTTCTAGGTGCTGCTGTCATACAAGCAGGTAGGAAACTATCCTGAGCAAGGAGAGCTGTAGAAAATGAACTGAGTAGTATTACTACACAAATCATAGAATCATAGAATAGTTTGGTTTGGAAGGGACCTTCAAAGTTCATCCAGTCCAATCCCCTGCAATGAGCAGGGACATCTTCCCCTAGCTCAAGTTGCTCAGAGCCCCCTCCAGCCTGGCCTTGGATGTCTCCAGGGAGGGGGCATCTACCACCTCTCTGAGCAACCTGTGCCAGTGTTTCACCACCCTTACTGTAAAAAAATTCCTTCCTCATGTCTGACCTGAATCTCCCCTCCTTTGGTTTAAAACCATTACCCCTTGTCCTGCCACAACAGGCGCTTCTAAAAAGTCTGTCCCCATCTTTCTTATAAGCCTCCTTTTAAGCACTGAAAGGCCACAATAAGGTCTCTCTGGAGCCTTGTCTTCTCCAGGCTGAACAACCCCAACTCTCTCAGCCTGTCCTCACAGCAGAGCTATTCCAGCCCTCTGATCATTTTTGTGTCCCTCCTCTGGACACTCTCCAACAGGTCCATGTCTTTCCTGTATTGAGGGCTTCAGGTTTATTAGCTTCAGAACATTTCTGTCATGTTCTGAATATATTTTTCCTCCTGCAGCCAAGATTCCAATATGGGAGGAAAATAAAATCACAGGTTTATCTCATTACCAAATTATTCTGACTTTGTCAATTTGATTTTAATGTAAATGTAAGAATGAGGTATCCTTTCCATTATTAAGTTAAAATAACCTCCCCTTTTCCCTGCTCTGCACATATACACACCTCCTGGTGATGCTAGTTGTTGCAATTAACTTAATGTGCTAATGAGAGTTTCCAGGAAAAATGCTGACAGGTTTAATTAATGGGTGAATTTCACATTAATAAATGTATAGGCAAATTTCTCAATGCAGATGCTACTGTCCACCCTGACTGGGGCTCAGCCTAGAGCTATTTAATACCGTGTCTGGGGAAAGAGGTTAATTTTGTAAAATGCTTCATGATTCTGGCTAGAAGAAATAATGCTCATGTTTGCTTCCCAATGCATTATTCATCTTTCAACAACTTGGAAATGTGGTGTCCTTTTATATGTTCACCATTTCCAGACCTGTCCATTGAATCACGAGAAATGAATGAATGTACAGGGTCATTAGATTGTAGTCTTGTATGTTTTTCCTGCAAGTCTGCGCCTCCTGCCAGTCATAAGGTTTATTTTGTATCATAAAAGGAAAGGGTAGCATCAGGACCCTCACTTTGGTTATAACACCGGCTGAAGAGTGTGATATACATTAAAACACTTGATTGCACTTGCCAATCCTACCCTTGCACATACACTTGACAGCGCCTTTCCAAGCAGCATAAGTGGGTCAGAGAGGGTGGGATATGTTGTGCCCACCAGCTCTAGGAGCAGTCAGGATCTAGTAGTCCTGGAAAAGGAAGGAAAAGTCCTGGAGAACCATGCCTTATTCTCTCAAAGTTCAACTGTGATGTGATGGTTGAAATCAAAAGGAGGATGCTGTGTAGGATGTATAAGAACTAGCGAACACCAGGAGGGTCCAAGTTCCTCTGTAAACATGGCATTTATTAACTTAATTTCATCAGGCTTCATTCCCAATCTTAATATGAGGACAGAAAAAAAAGTTCTTGCCTGTCAGATCCCAGTAGATTTCAGTATTGTGATTATTTCCTTCTGACACAGTAATCAGCGATGTACACTGTTGATTACTTTTTTACTGTGCCTTAGTTACACACAGATGCTGTTCTCTGAACAGGGATGGTCACTTGTAAATGTACCTTCTCTTTTGGAAAGCTCCAGCCAGCTGCCAGTGTCCCAGTGCCAGGGTCCATCCATGTGTGAGGTGTCACCTTCAGTCAGAGACCTGAGGGCAGAGAACAGTGCTTGACATCTGCAACAGTGATCCTAAAAGGAAGGGAGGGACATGTGAATGGTTCTTGGGAGAGACTGGCACCTGACAGCGACTAGTGATGGGTGCTTATAGAAGGATGTACAAACAGCGAGTAGAGAGATTCTTTCTTGGCATCCCCTTTCTGGCTTAGGAATAGTTGTTTTTGTGTGCATTCCTCTACATGTTTGTATTTATATATCCCTTCCCACTTAGATACTTGCAGAAACATATTTCCATTTTCTTGAACTAGACATTGCATTGCCATCTTTGTAATAGCATTTGATTTTTTTTCCTCTGCTGTTTGTATCTAATCCATTTTACAACCCATCTGTGCCTGTACCTATCTTGTGACAACAATTTTGACAATTTAAGTAAAATAGTGCTTTTCTGTTTCTTTTGAAACTCGTTCTTTGAGAAATAGCAAATAGCCATTCTTCTTTGAGAAACAGCAAATAGCCATTGTATTTTGTTTTCTCGGTGTCATTCATAATTTAATATCTCACTGTCTTACCCCCGTTCAAACTTCAGCATCCTCATATTTGTGGTCATTTCCCATAAAAAGCCATTCCATACCTGTAGTATCTTATCTCATTGTTTGTCAGTTCTAGCACATGCTTTTAAGGTAGAGAGACCAGAACTGTATACAGTATTCAAGGTCTGAGTACATCCATACTATGGCATAATGGTGTTTTCTATTTTCTGCTGTTCTTTTCCTAATAACTCCTGACATCATATTTACCTTCTTGACTATCACTGAGTAATGATCTGGTATTTCAGAGAGCTATGCAAAGATCTCTTCCCCAGACATAATAGCTAATTTAGAGCCCATCACTGAGCATACATGGTTAGGATTGTTTTCCCCCATGCACATTATTTAGCATTTATCAGTGTTGAATTTCATCTTCCGTTTTATCCTCAAAGTCACTCCACAGCATAAAATCTGTCTGCAGTTCTTCATAGCCAATTGTTATTGCTACTCCCTGACAATTTTGCAACATCAGCAAACTTTGTCACCTCACGATTCACCCCTTGTCCAAACCACTTATGAAAATATTAGCCAGCACAGCTCCCCAGCGGTTATCTCCTTCATTGTGAAAAACTGCCTCATCTTCGCCACCTTTTGTTTCACATCTCTTAACCACTTTAGTTATTAATCCTCAGAGGAGGATTTTTCATGACAGCTCTATTTTTGTAAGAGTCTTCATGAGGGACCTGAGTGAGAGCTTTTTGGGAAAAAACAACAACAACAACAACAATAACAAAAGTAACAACACGAAGTTCTTTGTGCACAGGGGAAAAAGTACTTATGAAGGTTGGTGAAGCAAAGCTCCCACTGACCTCATCATACCTGAGCATAAAATGCAAGCAAATGGGAAATGAAATACCTGAGGCAACTCTTCGGATGACAAGACACTGTACGGAGCCAGGGTGTTCTCCAGGCAGCCAGGGAATCTCAGTCCCTGTAGAGCTTCAGACCCTGACTGGAAAAGGCCTCAAGAATCCTGACACAGGTTTTAAGTCATGCTTTCCAGTAATCAGTGCAAAGTCCTAAACCTCCATCCACAGCAGCTGCAAATCTGGATATTTTATTTGTCAAGTTCACCTACAACTGTCCTGGCCAAAGACAGTGCCAGTCTAACCTTCTGTGATGGTCCCCATGTACAACCCCAAATCATGTCTTTGAGCAGCACCTGCATATGAAGTCATTTCATTTCCCTCATTTTAGGTAGCAAATTATCTTTCTCCCAGACAAAGCCGATATTAATTCTCATTTGTTATCACAAATTATTGTAATTAGCTATTAAGGGGCTGTGAAAAAAAAGTTAATCACTGTTTAATTCAAGCTGCCATTTTGTGATTTTAGTCATGACTTGCCTGTGTCCTTCAGGCCAGTGGCAAGGGTGATGTATGAATTGCTCTATCTGGCGAGTGCAGTGAGCTCCCAAAGTGGACCTGGGGCTCTGGGCTGCAGTTCATCAGTACGATACACCTGGTAATGGAGAAAGTGATGTATTTCTCAACTGAAAGAGCACAGCAGTGTGAGCAGACAGGCCCACTGAGTGAAGAGATTCAGCTCTTCTCTGATTCTTTCACTGCTGCTTCATGTACACCCACCTTGTCAATAACTCCCGTGTGCTCAGTGCAAGACCAAACCTGAGCCAAACCCAAGCAGCTGTACACTGCGTGTACAGCCCCACTGTACATTGTGTGTTCACCCCCATCTTACTCCTCCCTGGAGGCCTGCCACTTTCCTCTGAACTTAAAGCTTTGCTCAGGCTCCAAAGACCTGTAGTCTCAGAGATTAAAAATATATCTGTGTTCTTTATGTTCTTCAAATAACTAAAGTGATTTACAGAATTTCATTTACAGAGCTCTTTTTATTATGTATTTATAGAGCTTAATTTTGGAGACAAAGGTCATGGATCACAACGTCACAGAACGGTCTCTTCAGTCTTCATCACAGGAAAGTGTTACCGTGTACATTGCATGCTTCCTCTATCATACCAATCTTAAACCAAACTCTTTTAAGAAGTCTTATGTCATTACATTAAACACAAATTGCACTAGCTAAGCTTGAAGACGAGGGTTGAAAATTGTTGTAGTTGAGGTTGAAAAGTCTTCTGTGGGCACACACATCCCACTTTAGTCCTGACTTACACTGCTCAATGGTGTTACTGCATGAAGCAGTTTCAGCAGCTGCTGTAAATGGCTTTTCTGTTGTCATACAACCTATTGAATTGTGCAGGAACTGCGTCTGTCCTATGAATCATGATTGAAAAACTGATCTGGTTTAAAAATAAATATTTAGCGGGTTTCTTTTAGAGGTGATGCCAAAAGCCCTGACCGTTTTCACAATGTGCTTGCAAAATGTTTGCTCCAGAGCCAAGATGTAACGTGGTGCCAGGTGGGCAAAGGAATGTGCTGCAGGACTGGGGGGGCAGAGGTACACTACTGCTCACCACAAAGCCACAGCCCCATGTGGAGACAGTTCTCCATCAGCCACTGCTCTTGTCTCCTTTCATTCCCGCTGACCGTGCTGGCAGCTGTGCTGGACTGGCACGAGCAGCTTTGTGACTGAGCCAGAGAGATGAAATGGCTGAAAAATGACTTTGCAAAAATTTTTCATCCAAATAAGTACAGTGGTCTTGGTCACCCTATGCTGCACAAAGGACTGTGCTGGCACAACTGGTAGGCAGACTGCAAGCAGAAGTAAATGCTGAAGATGGAGTTGACAGGAAATATGGATTGACTGTCTCATCAGTGGCCATGTAGAAATGTATACAATAAAAATACATTTGAAATGTATACAGCCCAAGAACCAGACTGTATGCCTTCCATGTCCCCCATGGTACTACCAAATATCCAGATCCAGACACCAGGATCTCTCACACAGCACTGCCCCACCATCAGTCTGATAATGCTTATGCGTGTGCAGGTGTTCTTGATCAGCTGCCTGGCGGTAACACACTCAGCAGTGGTGTGGACTTTGCAACAGTGGGATAGATGACACTGTCAAACTCCAGCAACACCAATAAATGTGCCTTGGTACCTTGACAGTGTCACTGAGGTTTTGCAGAAGTGTTCCAGGGGTCTGTGGGCAGGGGCAGAGAGCTTGCTTTGGCTCCTGACTGACCTCACACCTAATGGTGAAGATGGCAGCACAAAGCAGAGCCTGTCTCCTGAGAGGAACACACATGTCCAGGGGAAGTGTTACTGAGACTGCTGGAGCCTGAGGGCCCCATTCTTTGGTATTACCAGTGTTTGGACTTGAGATACTGCTAGAGTGTTGATGTGCCCCCATCGCTACCCTGGAGCCCAACAAAGAGCCCAAACACACAAGCAGAAGAGTTAGTAGCTGCTCCTAACACCTGAGACTCTCCATGCATGTGTAGTTGTGTCCCTCACACAGACTCCACAGCTGTTGTATATGCACAGTTCAAATAGCACAGTGGCACACTGATGTGTTCATATTAACACCTTTCCCTTTGGTCTCCAGCTAAAAGCCTTTTCCAGGATATGAGACACAAGACAAAGTTAGTGTTGCTCATCAGGTTTCCATGTCAGCTCTCCATGTATGTGTGCCTTTCCTCTCTTCACTGTGGGCATAAATAACTCAATGCTCCAGGTTTCCCCAAAGGTCAGGGCACAAGTGATGGATAAGTTGTGCTAAGCTGACAGACCAGGAGTGCCTCTGAGCCCTCTGTCTTGGCAAAGTGACCTCCGTGTGCATGCCACTGGGGCTCTGCAGGGGTAGAGAGCAGCAGGTCGTTCCTGCACCCCCGGAGCACGCACGTCAAGGTCACCTCTGGTGTGGCAGGAGCTGTTCATTTCCTTACATACAGGTAAATCAGAAATCTGGATCTCTAGACAACTTTTGTTCCAATTCCTTTCCTTAATCTGCTGAAGCAAATCCTACTGTCCCATGTCACACAGCACTGCCCCAAGACTCTCTTAAACCAAATAATTTCTCAGTTTAAAGTGGTTTGTTCCAAGCTGTCTGTAAATTGTGCAGATTGAGTGTGTCCTCTCCCAGATTACTCTTGGGTTAAGAACACCCAAGTGGACAAAGCTTGGTCCTTCAGAGACCGTCTCTAGCCCTGAGGGCAGCAAACCCCTGGCGGCATTTAATGTGGGTGAAGTGCTGGGATGTCCTAGGCATGGCTTGGCCACCAAGGGCACATGATAAGGCACTGGAGAGGGGCTCAGACAGTCCATTGCTGCTTGTGTGCACAGGGGTAAAAGGCTAGCCTCTCTCATCTATCAGGCATGAAATACGCTCTGTGGCAAAGCCTTTCCAAGGACACAGGGGCAACAATGTGGACTGCAGTCACTAGACCCACCTCTGGAGAAAGGTGTGCAAAGAGCAGGAAGCACATCTAGGATTAAAAAGCTCCATCAGTGCCAAGACAGTAACTATTGACAGCTGATCCATTCATCTGGACAAATCATCAGTCTTACGGGGCAACTGTGTTCTCTAGCTGTTATTTTTAGTTGCTTCTATGAAAGGGAACACACTTTTGTCCATCTTCAGAAGGGAATGTTTGTGGATTTCTCCTGGGGGAAGGAGAGATGCTTGGATAGAATTAAGGTGGCTACAGCTCTTCCATTAGTACAGCCTGGCACAGTCTGTGCTGTGGATCATTTGCCTGGGAAAGGGGCCATGTCTCTGCATCCAGCCTGGAGAAAGATGTAATAAGCAGCTATAAGCATCATGTCTGCAGGCTGCTGTGCACTGCGGTGAGCTGGTTGTCAGCTCTGCACCAGCTTCCTGCCATCTGCGCTCTTTCAGTGGAGAAGTCCTTGAAAATGCATCCATTTCTTAAAATTGAGAGATCTAATGGAATTCATTTGACAATAGCTGTGTAATAGGGTCAGTTTCATGGTGTTTGGTTTTCTAGTACACTAATGTATTTGTCTCTGTGCTCACAAGCTTCTGCTTTCAGTAAGCTGAACATGGATCACTTTGGATTTTGGTTCGCTGATGATTAAATCAAATCACTGTGCTAGCCCACGCCTCCGAGTGGCTTGTGCCAGGCTGCTTGTAGACTTTTAAGACTGTCTCATTGACCTGATCTTAACACATCCACATCAGGGCTTAGTGCTCTCTCCATAAGCAGGGGGAAAGGAAAAATATGCATGGGGATGGGAGGAGGGGTTTTCTTCATCATTACCCGTGTTGTACTTCTGGAGTGTAGAGGGAAAAATTACACCCAAATTCTGGAAAGTCCATAACAACCTAAACCAATGACCACATGGTTTTCTGGGTTGTTCAGGCTGGAATCTGTTGCAAAGTATGAGCTTGATTGATAGGAACACTGATCATGGTTAGTGTTTTATTTTCTGCCAAGTAAGAGGGACCCACTAAATGAATTGGGGATTTTTGGGGGCTGCACAGGCTGCCCTGCATCTCCTGCTTAAGCAGGAAGAAACAGGTAAAATCTCTGTCCTGTCTGTACCCTGAGCAGCGTGCCTGCAGCTTTTCCACCATCTGTCTGTTTGTCTGTCTTTGTCCTTAACACACGTACACAGGTAAAAGCAGTTTGGGCAAGAGGCAGGATGAAGGATCTAAAAAGCACATTTCTTTCCCTACTTGGGTATCTTTTTTCATAAACAGTGTGGATTTTGATTACTGTTACATGAAGTAAGAGCTAAACAGCGTCCGTTGAGGAAACACCAGAAGCCAGGCTGGTGGCAGAGCAGCCGAGGTGTTAGATGCAGGGCTGCTCACCTGGTGAGCGGTGATGCTTTCTGGCCAGGTCTGCTGTTCTGCGCTGAGGGTGGTCACTGTGTCCATGACTGACAAAGCTGGAGCTGACCTCGAGCTGTCTTTATCAGATAAAAAAATTACTGTGGATGTCTGTGGGGTTTTGTCTGTTTATAGTGGAACAAGAAGAGTTGGTGTTTAAGGATGTAACTGACTCCCATGATCAATCTCTTCACAGAATCACAGAATCGACTGGGTTGGAAAAGACCTCAGAGATCATCGAGTCCAACCCTTGGTCCAACTCTAGTCCGTTTATTAGATCATGGCACTAAGTGCCATGTCCAATCTCAGTTTAAAAACCTCCAGGGACGGCGAGTCCACCACCTCCCTGGGCAGGCCATTCCAATGCCTGACCACTCTCTCTGTAAAGAATTTCTTTCTAATATCCAGCCTAAATTTCCCCTGGCAGAGTTTAAGCCCATGGCCCCTTGTCCTATTGCTAACAGCCTGGGAGAAGAGACCAATCCCCACCTGGCTATAACTTCCCTTCAGGTAGTTATAGAGAGTGATGAGGTCACCTCTAAGCCTCCTCTTCTCTAGACTAAACAACCCCAGCTCCCTCAGCCTCTCCCCGTAGGTCTTATGCTCAAGTCCCTTCACCAGTCTTGTTGCTCTTCTCTGGACTCGCTCCAGCACTTCAATGTCTTTCCTGACCTGAGGGGCCCAGAACTGAACACAATACTCCAGGTGTGGCCTCACCAATGCAGAGTACAGGGGAAGGATCACTGCCCTTGTCCTGCTGACCACGCTATTTTTGATACAGGATACTCTTCCTGCACCCACCACACTCGTGTGCATGCAGAGGACCTGTACTGGTTTTGGCTGGGCTAGAGTTAATTTTCTTTCTACTAGCTGTGTTTTGGATTTAGTATGAGAAGAATGTTTGATAATGCACTGATGTTTTGGTTGTTGCCCAGTAGTCAAGGACCTTTTGGCTTCCCATGCTCTATCAGGTGCACAAGGAGCTGAGAGGGAGCAAAGCCAGGATGGTTGACCCAACCTGGCCAAAGGGGTATTCTTTACCATATGATGTCATGCTCAGTGTAAAAACTGCAGTTGGACAGGGAGCAAATAGTGCAATTAATTGGCTATCGGTGCTGTGGGCAGTGAGCAATTGCATTGTGAATCACTTGTTTTGTATATTCTAGTATTGTTGTTATTATTATTTTTATCTTCCTTTGCTGTCCTATTAAACTGTTCTTACCTCAGCCCACAAGGCTGGGTTTTTTTCCTTTCCAGTTGAGTCTCCCATTCCACTTGGGAAGTGGGGGAATGGTAAGAAAGTGGCTGCATGATCCTAGTTGCTGGCTGGGGACAAACGATGTCAAGACTCTACAAAAAAATCTGGTTTCTTAGAAATTTCACAGGGTATATTTTATTTACAGAGCTAAGAGTCTGAAAAAAATCAGCAAGCACACTACAATTGTGCTATTCAAGTATTTTTTCCATCACAGTCCTTTCTGACAGGTATCTTAGGTGCGTGCCCAGGTGAGCTCCCCCCGACCTAGCTCTTCAACCTGCAGATCCTTCTTATAAATTTACAGTATTTAAGGGCAAAAGGGAACCTCAAAGCGCCTGGGCAGACTGCCTGTCTATCACAGGCTATTACATTGCCATTTCTTACCTCTGCCTGTAGCCCAAATCTGTGTGTGGGAACACAGGCATCCCACCTCTTGCTGGTGGTAGCTGCTGCCTTTGGCACCGGGACTGAGTGGTTAAGCACCCTGGCTGGTGGAGTTCTGTGCTCTGCTTCCAAGTGGAATTTGTGTGGCTGCAGCTCCATTCCTTAGTTCTTGCTATGACTTTCTCCTCTATGCATATCTTACAGGCACTTTGCAACTCTTGTTTTCTCTGTGAACAAGTTCATACAAATTGTAGCAAGGTCAACTCTCAATAACCTTTATAAGCTCTTCACAATTTTCACAGCAGCATTTTCTCAAAGTCTTGAAACACTGTTCTTTTTTTTTTCTTTTTTTTTTTTTTTGTAACTTCTTAAATATTGAACACCTTCCAAGACCGCAGAGGCCATAAGGGGATACAGTGTTAGTGTGCATGGTTAAAAGAGCCCTTTCAGCCTTGGTTGGATATGCAGGCATCACAGGAGCCCTTTAGGCACACAAGGGACACATTTGCCTGCTTTTCCCCTGAATTCCTTGTCCCTCCTTGGACACAGCCCAGCTGTTCCGCTCCCTTCCCTGTGGCTCCATGTCTGTCTCCAGGATTCAAAAGCCTTTTCTTCGTGAGGCTCAGCAGACTGAGAAGTCCAGATTATGGCACACAGCTATCCTGTGCCTTCCACCAGTCCCTGGGACACCTAGGAAGGTGCTCTTCTCCTGTCTGCTGAGGAGACCACCAGGCCCTGCTGAGTCCCAGCAAGTCCACCCCATCCTGCAGGCACTGGCTGAGTGTTCCGGTGCTGTGGGCAGCTGCTTGCTGCGGGGTCAGCAGCCGGTTCATCACTCCGTTCAGCTGTGAAGTTTTTTAAACTATTTCTTTTAGAGATGGAGCAATGCATGGATCTAACTGTACAATAGGAAATGCAGGATGAATCACAAGGACCAAAGATGATATTGAAGCAGAAACCAAAGTGAAGGTCCCAAGGGCTCGGGCACACATCTGAGTGACTGAGCTCACCCAACCCTGCTGTGTGCTGGCTGCTGGGCTCCAGTTGCTCCTAGATGAGCTTTCTGGTGGTGACAAGGTGAGGTGATGGACATCAGCCTCCTCAGTAGAAACAGAGGCCCAGCCCAACCACAATGTCTCACCTTTGATGGGCGGTGGGAGAACAGGCTTAGAAAGCTGCTGCAGCCCAGACGGGATGGTGTAACCTGGCCCAGCACACTCACCTGGTTGGGTTTTACGTGTGTCTCAGGCACCTGAATAATTGTGATTTGCAGAGGTTCCCCAGTAGCTTCTCCAGCACTTTGAAATCCTCACTTAGGAGGTGACTGTAGGAACCCGTTTAAAAATCATCCTGGTGCCAGAGCTCATTGGACCTTTGCTCTTGCCCATGCATCCCCATGCAGCCTGAGCATCTCCGGCCTTCAGAATCAGCTGTGAGCAGGGTAGACAGTTCAGCCTTCTCTAAATTGATGAAAGCACAGTCCATTACAAGGACATTGAGCCAAATTTGCACTGGTGTGAATGGATGCAGCTCCTTTTAAATTCAGTGCAAAAACAGATGTATAAACCAAATCTGAATTTCAGCTGGAAACTCTTCCATAATAAATTACTAAATGGATTGTCAGATTTGATATTATCTCATAAATGTCCAATTAAGGAAAAACAAAACCTCTGCTTCATAAAATCACTGACTGATAGTACTAATAAAATGTCATAAATGCAATGAATGTTGTGATAATGCTTTTAGAGTCTAATTGCCTTTCATTATCATTAGCGCAGAACTGATCAGCACTGAGACGAAGCTACCGCTGTGCCATGCTTGTGTTGCTGGATGCAGGACAGGGAGCAGCTATGGGGAAGATGAGAAAAGAGGGATCTTGGTGCCAGCAGTTGGGTTTGGTACCTTCCTCACCTGTTCCTGGACTGGACACCACTTTGTGCCCTGGCAGCAGAAAGCCTTGTCCCCAGGCCAGTGGGAGTTCACCAACATGGGCTGTCCCCATGCATGGTCTGCCCTCTGCCCAGCAGAGCATCACCCTTGTGGCAGGGAGCTGAGTGTGAGGATGGTGCCTTCCACCATGGCAATTTGGGGACCTCCAGCTCAACCCCTCAGCTGTGTTCAAGGCAAGGAGGAGGCTCCTGGCTCAACTTGCATGGCCCTGGGCAGGGATGCAGGCAGAGCTTTGCTTTGCTGCTCCCCAGCATCACACCAGTGAGCTCTCCCTGCATTCCATGCTCGCCCCTGCACCTCAGCCCTACAGGGCCTTTAAAGTTGGAGGCAGTTGTGTGGAAATTATGTGCAAATATGCAAATTATTTCATTATGTCGTTGGCATGGAATGCCACACACAGAGTGGATAAAAGCTTGGCAGCTACAGAAATAGGGAAAGCAAAAAGGATTTCCAAGAGGGATGCTAAACTCCCTCATCCTCCTCTTGCCTACAGCAAACTGTAGGGGGAAAAAAACCCCTCCAAGCTGGCCTGGCAAAGCGTGACATCTCCACCTAGCTTTCCATGGCTACCTCCATCGTGTTGGGTTGATGCTTTGGCTGGAATTTATTCACATATTGAGCCACATCCATGCCATGTTTGCAGTGTGTGAATATTCTCCTTGCCTTATGTAGTAAATCGTGCATGCTGGAAAGAAGGAGGAACCAGGAGCTTCTGTTTTCTTTATCCTCCAGAGCAAAAAGTCAAGACTGGCAGTAAATAAAATATTTTTTTTACATAACTTCATGTCTAACACAGCAGTGATGGGGGTCAGGAAAGGGTGGGATCTGCACATGTGAAACACCGGGGTTACAACGCTGAGGATTTTTTGAAAGAATATGCATAAATCTTTCCAGCACGTTTCCCCCCTCCCCGCCTGGTGTAACACTTGCTGTTGGTTCGATGGCTGCACCGATCCCAGGCCGGTGGCTGCCAATCCTGACCCGGCATTGCTCTCATCCTGAGCGCCACCAGCCACCCGGGAGCCCGTCTGCTCCAAAATCCCAACCCCGGCTGGCTTCTGTCAGCCATGTCCAGCCTCACGATCAGTGGCTCAGCAATTAGATTATTTAATAAACCATCTCATTTCGGGCTGTTTTGTGTAAAGCATTTTACTTGGCTTTATTTCTTGCATTGCTTTGTATTCCTTCAAACTCCAACCCCGCAAATCAATGTGGTGCAGCTATTGTTGCCTCTAAAATGTTTACTCCTGGCTCTCTTTAGGACCTAAAAGGCTGAAAACTGCATCATAATTGCCCAATTAGTCCTAATGCTGCGTAGTGTTGACTGTTTAGTTACCATATATTGTGTACAGAACTAATTGTGGTGAAAGTAAATGAATGTGAAGGAAACAAACAAGCTACTAGAAAATAATTACTTGGAGTGTTTCTTTTTAGTACCTGTACAGCAGATTTCATTATAGTCAACAGCTTCTAAAGCTGCTTGAAATAGTGGTATTTGTCATTTTCATAGAAACTTGATAATGACATTAATTTATCTTAATGGTCTGTTCTATTGTTATAAATAGTAAAATTAGCTTAAATTGTCTTGCTTTTGCTGGTTTTGGATGTCTCCAAAGGGCCCCACAACAGCAGATGAGTAGATAATTTGGTGTGCTTGACAGATTTCCAATAATTTGTTATGTGGAACATGAGGTAATGCTAGTACCATTAATGTTCATTTTCCTCTAAATTCATTACTGCCCTTTTCCCTTTTATCTTTTTTAATGTCTGGGCCATTTTTCTATATTTCAAGTGGAGCTACAAAGCCTATTCATATTCAGCTATAGTAGCTATTAACATTCTGCACATAGAGAACATCATGTAGAAAAACAACTCTTTATGAAATGATGAGGCTGGTGGCTATTTATGCTGCAAAGTAGGCAAAATGGGTTGTTTGCTGGTATTAGGGATTGGCTGTAATTAACTCAAATGTAATTTTAAAGAAATTTAAATGTTTTCATTTTTATAGCCAAGGTAAAACACAATTCATGGAAATTCTAAGAAGGTGTAAATGCATTAATAAAAACTATTTTCCCTGTTTTCTACCACTCTTGCTTAAACTTCATCGAGGATTTTATGCATGGCTAGTTATTTTCTACCCAATTTAAACCTAATTAGTCTTTGGAAAGTATTAAAATTAATGGTACTTTTATGTGGGTTTGCTGATATGATGACGATCTGAACAAACAGGAGAGCTTTCCATCAGGGAAGAATTATTTTGCTGCCTTCTCCTTTTCTTTCTTTTTTACTTCTGTATCTCACCGACATCAGCAGCCTCTTCCCCTCCAGGTGCAGAGACACAGAGCAATGGAAGGGGAGGAAGGGGATGAAGTTCCACTGTCCATATCTGACCAGTGCATATGTAGCATATATGAAAGCCCAAGGAGGAGCAGCGAGACATGAGGCTGTCTGCCATGAGGTGGCCATGGAGGGATGTCTGGCACCACGGCCATGTCCCCATCGTGTGGCAGGGGAGCAGGGACAGGGTAGGAGGGGAGAGGGGCTGTGGTCTGGGGGAGGATGCTCTTGCTCCAGCCCTGGCAGTGCCTCAGTGGTGCGTGGTGGTGGTGGTGAATCCCTGGTCCAGCCAGGTGGGAAGGGGATGAACCTGTGGGTACCCCCTTTCTGCTGAAAAGTGCTTGATGAGCTGGAGATCTTGGCAGGGGAATGTGAATGCTTCCACCAAAGTGTGGTGTTTTGATAAAAAATTCAAAGGCAAAACCCTCCTGAGTAATGAAAGTATTTTTGAAAATTGCCATTTCATAAAATCTCAGAGTCGTCTTTCAGGAAAGGCTTCACTGAGAACATTATTAATTTCTGTACTGTTTCTACATTATTTTTAGATTTCACAGGACGATAGAAGGGTTGAGGGTGGGATAGGATGTCTGGATGTCTTTTGTTCCAACCCCCTGCAGCTACCTCAAGCCAGTTGCCCAGGACTGTTTCCAGATGGCTTTTGGATATCTCCAAGGTAGGAGCTGATATTTCTTCGATTTAGGTGTATGTGCACCTCAAGATACCATGAATTAATGTGACAGTCAAAACAACGTATTACTTGCAACTTGTCTTTAAAATCAGCAGCTGCTTATCCCTAATGTAAATGTCCACATCCCAGCACTGCTGCTTGGTTGTGACAGCATGACAATGGGACCCCCTCACACAGGTTTAGCCACGCAGGAGCCCCTCATCTAACCCCCTCGTCAGTCAGGGACATGGAGGCCTCCAGGGCTGGTCCAGCCCTTGCTTGGGTAAACATCTAAGTACATGAAAGGATCACCTTTCCGGGGTCCCTGCTGCTCATGGAGGCACAATTAGAGGAGATGCTCAACCTCTGGGTAGGTGAAGTTGGCTGAGATGGGCCATCCCCACAGCAGTCACTGAGCTGGATGGGTATTTTCCCTCCAGGAAACTGGGGAACGCAGGTGCCCTAACACCAGCTGGCATCACCACCCAGCTCCCTGTACCCAACAGCGGCTGCCAGCAAGGGCGCAGGGACATGCCAGGGGTGGTTTGTTCCTGAGTTACCTGCTGTTACCTCTAAAGAAGCCACACATTCCTGAGAGCCCCCAGACCACAAGCTTTGAGATGGGTTTGTCTGAGATGCGTCATTTCCAGCCCAGGAACACCATAGAGGAGCTGGCTTGAGGCGATGGCTCCCCCAGCATGGACATCCCTGAGTACCCTACCCTGTGGGACTCCCTTGGGTGCCCCATTTCTATGTCTTACAACATGTGCTTAATGTTGTCTCGTGCCACCCGCATCCCACGAGGGGAGCTGAAATCTTCATTGCTTACATTTTCTTGACTGCTCTCAAAATAGACTCTCTCAGGGGCTTTATATCTGATATTTGGAAAACTCCTCTTCCTATCTACAGTAGGATTATCTCACCTACCTTTAGACACTCTTGTGCAAAATTTGGTGCCTCTGCTGCTCATCCCCACTCTCTTTCAAGACAGGAAAAATAAAAGCTATGTCCACAGTGTGAGTCATCTGATTTATTTTAGACAACTACATTAGGATGAGATGAACAGCACCTAAAAGTGGCAATTTCTCTCCATTAAGGAGAAAGGAAGCCCAGGCTCCCTGGTATAAACATTAGGTATCAACATGACAGATAACTGTGCCTGGGCAGAGCATCTCTGTCACTGTGTCTCACATCCAGTCTGTCAGTGAGAGAGGCCCATCTGGTGAAATTCTCCTCCATTATGAAGGTCCCGAGTAGCTCTAAGATTGCACAGCTACAGCCGTGTTTTACTTCAAGGTATAAAAGTGCAACATAATTACACATTGTTGAGTCTTTCCAGTCTTCCAGGGCTTATGTTTCTTCCCAACTTTGGGCCAAAGTTTACCCACAGTCTATTTTGCTGTTTCTGTTTTGTATATATGAGGTTTAATTTTTATCTATCTATTTATTTATTTGAATTTTTTAAGATGTGCTTGTCTTGTTTTTAAATTCTGGGGATGTTCCTGTGCACACTGAATTTTAAGAAAATCCTTTTCGTCTGTTGCTGCTCCCATACGGAGAAATATATTGAGTGACTGAGCATTTATAATTAAAATACCTGGTATTCAAAGCTTCCCAAGACTCACCGAATGTCAGACACATGTGGCTGAAGCCGGAATCGGCACATTTTATCTGTTGTTTGAAAGTGTCTGTCACAACATGCCAGGTTTGCTCCTCGCTCCCCAGTTAGCTTTTATCTGTTTGACAATGAAAAATCACACAAAACAAGAGGGGAATTTGCATTGCAAAGATGCATCACTGTGCTCAGCCTTCATTCTTGGCGTTGAAGTCAATAGGTTTTTGATTTCAGCATCGCAGCCCATACGATTGGTAAAAAAACTGTTCTCAAGCCCAGGTGAGGAGCTGCTTACTCCTTGCTGTGACTGGGGAAGAGTGGGAGAGCAACGCAGCATCTGAAGGGTACAGCTGATAAAATATTTACCCTAAACCAAAGAAGATGTGCATCTGGCTCTTCATTTGTGAAACAACAGCCGAAGAATGAGCAGTGGCATGATAGCAGGATTGGCCATCAGAGGGGCTTTGAGCAGGGGGCTGGCAGCATTTCCCCTAAAACCTCCTCTTCCAGGGTTTTACCACACATGTAAAGGTTGATTTGCTTTGGGGGTCTGCAAAGGAGGACTTCGTTTAGGGAGCGAGATTTTGTTTTAATTGTATTTCAAAGAACAGGTACTTGAATGCTCCAGCCATGATCAACAGCTACAGCTGAGGAGCTGTGGCTTCTCATGGTAACAGAGCACAAATTAAGGCAAATTCAAGCCACTACAGACACCTCTTGTTAATAATCCATGTGCGGCATAGTCGTGTAGCACATGAGACCCTAATACACGTGAAGACCTGAATGTAGTTGATCTATTTGCTAACAGAATTAACCTATTCTAGCAAAAAATGAAGGATTTTTCTAAAAACAGATAAACACATTATACTTCATTAGATTGGGGCAAGTTTTCCTCTGCCTCACAGAGGATGCAGCAGCAGCAGCTGTCGGCCAAAAGGTGTTTCTGTGGCCCTTCTCGATTGACTCCACCTCTGATGAAAAAATCCTTCCACCTACCTGCCTTGCCAACAAAAATAATGAGATACAGAAATAAAATGAAATAAGTGTGGCCAGAAGCACAGCTGCTGGGTGCCTTCAAAGCCCACCCTGGGGTTGAGTCTCCTATCCCGGCTGTAGCTTCCAGCAACAGTTCTGGTGCAGGGGTGCTGAGTGGATGGTGTGGTCAGTCCTTCCTGGGCCTTGGTACTTTGAGAAAGGTATAGATCATATAAAATGTGAGAGGAAGGTTAATTAGGAGAGGAAAATGCAAAGAAAAAATGAGGGTTTTTTTGTTATTGTGATTTTTTTTTTTTAACCTAGCTAAGACTGATTTGCAGCTGAGTAAGGAAGCAGAGCCATGCTTCGAGGAGCTGTGAGTCTGGAAGGAGAACAAACAACTGAAATTCAGTCTTGTCCATGCTGGGCCACCCAAAAGGCTGCAGAATTTTAGGTAACTAGCTATAATTTGCTATCTATAACATATAGATTGTTACAGTAAATTATATGGTAATTATACGGGTAATACAAAATATATATACCATAAAAATATATTATCAGTGACGTATGCTAGAAAATTACCTACAGTTTCCCTGGCCTGAGGTTTTGATTGATTAGGCACCCTTATTCCTGACCATATCCAATCTTGCTTACTGGCTGGGAACTGGGATGCTACCAACACCTGTCCTTGCGCAAGTGCTGCTGTTGCAAGGGCTCTGGGCTCAGGCCAGGGGTTTCAGGGCATTTTGTTGGAAATTGGTGCCATCCAGCCCCTGAGAAGATACCTGAGGAGGCCACTGTAGTACAGGTTCAGGTACAAGGCCATTGATGGAGGGAGTATTTTTCTGTGAGTCTCAGGAGACTCAGCTGATGAAAAATACTTTTCTATGGTTGATGTCTCACTAGATTTCTGGGAAATGTTTTTGGAGAGGAAAAAAAGAGCAAATGTTTAATTCAAGATGCTCCTTGCAAAATACAGTTTCTTTAGGTTGCAGTTCAGGTTGCTCTGCACAGCTGAGAGATATGCCCTGCGAACACAATTATTTTATTTTTGTCAGGGAAAGTACTGAAACTCATACAGATGATGCTATCATCCAGGGGAAAGGCAGAAAAAAGGCAATACTGACATATGAAGAGCCTCTGGCAGGACACAGCTTGTGGAAGTGAGGACCAACCACACACCCTGGGAAGTTCAGTCCAGGGGAAGAGTTTTTGGGCAAGGAGGTGGGTGTGCTTGGGTCTTTTCTTGACTTGCTAAATGAACCAGGACTAGGGAGCCAGCTCTGGTGACAGCCCCAGTGCCAGGCTTCTGGTGGCACTCAGCACTTGCTCTGCTTTAGCTTCACAGTGCAAGTGTTCACTGGACAGGAGATAAAAATGTTCATGCAAATGAGAAAGTAAAGAAGCCCTGTTAGAGACAGTGCCCCGACCACTGAAACAGTGTCCACAGAGGAATAAGGGACAGGGTCACATGTTTCTGAGAACACCGTGGCCACTGGTGGAAGGCAACGGCTGCAGCACGAGCTAATGCAGCTCACCTAATTCGGCATCTGTCCCTGCAAAGGCCAGTGCCAGGAAAAACTTCCCAGTTGTGGGAGACAAACAGCGACCCTAAAGACTGAGCAGCTACTGATGGCTGCTGTGAGAGTGGATGTGCTGACCAGGGACCAAAGGTGTTGAAATGTTTCTGGGGCGAGCTGTGGCACCGCAGGAGCGGGCAGGCTGGTGGTACATGGGTCCTGATGGTGGAGGGAGAGAGGGTGGCCTTGCAGTACACCTGCTCCACAGGACAGATGGTCTGAACCTGCTCTGGACATCCAATATCCCCAGTGTAGAGGAGCAGCAGGACTGGGTTCACTGTAGGACGTTCAGAGTTGGGTCCTGGTCCATCCTTGGCCCAGATCGTACACAAGAGGCACTGGGGAAAGAGGGACCACTTGCTTTTCTGCTAACCTGGAGAGTCATGCCCCAGATGCACCTCTGCTCGGTGGGCAAGGAGCTCTGAAAGGAGGCAGATGCAGCAGAAGATGTGAGCTATTTGTGCCCTGCCTATGGGGCAGGTTACCTGGGATGTAGGAGAGGGGCTGGCTGCTCTCACCCAAGACCTGTTGCAAGCCACCAGGAACACTCCAAAATTTGCTGATTATCACAGTTTGAGTTCAACTGGGTTGAGTTGGAGACAGGTTAACTGAAATTCCACAAACCTCAGAATATTTGCTGTTCTGCCCCTGCATGAACTCACACAAATTTATTTTTAAAGGTTTATGGTAAAACGCATTGGTGCAATTCAGGCCAGGCTGGAGCTCTTTTCTGCATCATTAATTCCTTGGCTTGTTTTTCTTTTTCCAAAGTTCTCTGCAGGTCATTCCCCTCAAGTGCAGCAAGGGATGGAAGAGCACATTGACATCATTATCGATAAACAGTTACATCTCAAAGTGACACAGAACCATTATTTCACAAAGATGCAAACAAAATGGTTTTGCATCGTGTGAATTATTTTCTTATTTGAAACACAGAATCTCTCTCAAATAGCTTTGAAACCCATATTGTAGTGAAGCATCCAGTTTGTTCCATTAACTACTCCCAGAGTCAACTGGAGAACCACTGTTATTAATTTCAATGGAAAGCTAAAATGCAGTTCATTTTCTGTAATTGCAGGCCCATCACCTAAAGACCTGGGAAAAGCTTTTAATCCAAAGCATTTTTAGAAGGGTATGATTACATCGCATATCTTCATAAGGCGCATAATTACCAGGGCGTCAATCATAAAGAAACACAAAGAGCCAAACTTCCCAGGCTGTTAGAGAGCGGTCCCCACCCACTGCCCCAGGGCTGCTGGTGTGTGGGGTGCTGGAGACGAGGGACCTCTCTGGGACCCAGAGGTGATGCTTCCCAGGCCGTGGGGAGCAGCAAGCCCAGCAGCTGTCCCGGCATCAGGCTGCAGCCCCAGCACCAGCAGTGCTGGCAGTGATGGGAAGTCCAAATTACCCCTTCGGCATCCCCGTGCTATAGACCCTGTGCTGCCTGTCAGAGAATGATGCAGAGAGACTGAGCCTGGAGGAAGCATTAGTGAGCTGGAAGATGCCTTGGGAAAAGCAAAGGTTAAACGGTCGTAAGCAAGTGTCCAAGCATTACAGCAGTGGGAAGAGGGACAGAGAACACGCAAAAAGGTCAGAAACAATGATGGAAAGCTTGGGAACAAAAATCTGGGGATAAATGCTATTTAGTTCAAAGATGTGAAAGACTCTGTGAGGTGCAGAATATTCAGCAGAACAAAACTTCTCCCCAGGGGCACAGGAGAACCCATCACAGCTGGATGGCTGACCTGGGGCTGCAGTGGTGCGGTGGCTCCCGTCCTGGCTGCCCCCATGGCCTTTGGCCCATGGCAGCTGCCAGCTGCACTCGCACCACAGCTGGAGGGACCACATGATTCAAATGTGAGATCTTTGCTACCTTGGGTCTATCCAATCAAAACAAATCACATGGCTCCTCCAGTTTGTCTGTGGGAAGAGGAAATTCCAGCTGGAGGGAAGAAGAAAGGAAAACCTTTGCATTTGAATTATTGCTTGGCCATTTTGCTCCAGGAGGGACAGCTGCGGTGATTCGAGGCTGCTGCAGCCTGGAGCCACACTGGCAGGACTTGCAGGCAGAGTTTCAGCTCAAGGCCATCGTTTCCAAGAAGGATCCTGTGTACTTACAAACCTGAATCACAAAAAACCCTCAAATTGGTGGAAACACATAGATGCCAGAAGACAGATCCACTTAAATCAGGCATTTGATGTGCATTAACAGCCCCTTTCCTTCAGCTCTTGGCTACAGTCCACTCCTGCTTTAAGCACGATGGATGCTGAGCAGTGGCTGCAATGGCAGAGGTGTGACCCAGCTGAAGCTGTTTCTTCCCAGGGCTACTTCACCAGTAAAGAGGAGCCACCTCTTGCTGCATCCTACAACGAGGGACCCTTTAATTGATTGCAAAAAGAGCCAAGTGTACTTAGCATCTCGGTGGATGAGGACTAAGGTGGGTAATAGTGGCAGCAGAAGTAGCTGTTTGGGAAGCAATTTAATTAACAAAAAAAGTAAGAAACAAAAAGGTCAAGCCTTGCCTCTGCTGTGCTGCATTTAATCTGCACATGTACCCAGGACTTCAGGCTCCCATGGGGTTTTTTTGTGTGGTTTTGTTTTTTTTCTTTTTAGTTGGCACATTTCCCCAAACATGATAACATTTTTTAACTTCAGTGGATGACATTTTGTAATATGTTTAAGGATCTGTAATATTTTATGCTTGTAGCTTTTTGCAATTGTTGTTCCAATACGGCACTTATGCTGGTATTAAAGTTTAATATGATTAGAAAGCTCAATTGTATAACCATGGGGTTATACTCTTTATCTATTCTAATCTGATTAAAATGCTTCTCTTCAGTAGCTTTCCGCAATCGCTTTATAGCAAAACCTGGGAGCAAAGCCACCAGCACTTTAGTTTGTCCCAGATAGAAAGAAATACCAAATGGGTTCTCCTTAACTGCGTATTTCATTTGTCACCATACAGAGCTGGGTCCCAACTGCAAACCCGGCCCTATTTGGCTTTAGAGGAGCTGCTCACTGAGAAAGGGCTTGTGGAACCAGCCCGATGCCCAGGCTCACCCTGGGGCTGTTTTGGTTCAATACCCACCTGCTTCAGGGGCAGAAAAAATAAGTTTTGGGTCTTGCTGCCTGGTGCTGAGGTTGCTAAGCAATGAAGTCACTACAAGTACCTAATGTCACAGCTACATCTCAAACCCATCATAGCATTAAATTCGTCATTGTAATTAAATTCTCTCACTGCTTATGATACCATCTCCCTTACGTGATGTATCTTGTCCAGCCCAGAGGTAAACTAGTTAATGCAACAGAACATATCCACCTCTAATTTCCATGGCCGTTTAGTGCTCATATGCCACAATTTGTTATTAATCTGAAGGCACAGTACAGCAAATGTGCTGCTGAGAATGCGACTAGTCCATGAATAGGTAAAAGCATAAAGAAAGATCTTTCTTTTACTAAAACTTACCTCCTCTCCTTCAACTATTCCTCTAATGATTTCCAATGCTGGTATGGTAGAAGAGCTGTATAAGACCAAACATTGCTGCTGAAATAGCGGTGGCTTTGCACCCCCACACACTGTGCTTTGGGGGTAAAGCAGAGCCCTACATGAACCCACAACCACAGCAGAGGTTAATCTGTGTGCTATGGATCTGTAGCATTAGGCAAGCCTAACTTCAAGACCAGAGTTCAAGAGCACTCCTGATGTGTTTACACAAAGCCTTGCAGCTGCACCTTAGCAGGCAGGGGTGGTGGTTTTGCAGAGCACCTCCCTGCCAGACACCCAAGACCGAGTCACCACTGAGACCAGGAGCGCTGACCCCAGCACAGCCGCAGCTGGTATTTCCTACTGTGGCAGCTGCTGCGGGATGCAAAGCGGCCTCAATGCTGCTGCCTCTTCTCTCCAAACCTGAGCCATGGTCTCCACAGCTGGTTGCTGCAGCTGAGTAGGAAAGGTCCAGGAGGGCAGTTGAGGTGATTAAGCTAGCTACTGCTACTTGGGAAGGAGGGTGAAGAGGAGCAGCCCTACCTAGATGCGATAGTTGCCCCCAAAAGTCACAAAAGTAGCTCTCCCCTTCCTTCTCTTGCCCAATTCCTTCCCCTCCTGTGATGGGAGCAGTTGGCTCTCATTCCTCACTTGGCAAAACAAGCTTGGCTTTCCTCACTGAGGACCATGCTGCTGTTTCTGCTTGGCTGTGCTTGCAACACACAGATTCCTGTTGCCAGCCTTTAACAGCACAGTTTAGCAACAAAACCAACCCCCAAACACATTCCTTCTCCTTCTAAAACAGCTCCAGGTGCAGTGAATGCCATGGCTGATGCCAAGCAGGCTCCTTACCTTTGATTGGACTCTAAGACCACTTTGATTTCTGAGTTGTCTGAAGTTTTCTGCATCACTCTACAGAAGCAAGCTCATCACCATCATACCAATTGCAATGCACTATTGAGAGTGGCATTGCATCCATATTGCACTGCTAATATTCAGGGGACCCATCCATGTCATATGGCAACAAACAGAAGGACAACATCAACATTTATCTAGAATTTAGCTTTCTTACCCATATAACATTATTTTGATTGTCCCAGAAGCATAAAGTCTAGAGCCTTCTCCATCCTCTGGGTAACAAGTAATCTAAGAATTGTTTGTCACTAGCTGGACACATTTATGTCAGGTGTGATGAGGCCACTGCAAATCACTTCCTGTCTCTCCTTTTTCTATGTGTTGGGGGAGATTCACTTTTTAGGTGAGTAAGCTTGCCTAGAAGTTGCCTGAGACAACTGGGATAAGGATGTTCACTCATCTTTCTTGGTGTTATAACATCTTTTTGGGCTGTGTGGAATCAGACATCTGTGGCCTTAACTTCACATTTGCCATCAGTGCTGCCCTGCCTGGCATGATAATTCTTTTAACTCATCAAGATCTCCTACCTTAGTTCATTAAAAAGGTTATGATCTATTAAAACTGGCTCAGAAGTAAATGGTCAAGTTTCTTAACTAAAAGGAACTTGCCTTGCTTCTGATAGTATCTGGGTCACACTGTATCTCAGAACAAGGCTTAGATTTTCATTATACCTACCCCAGATCTATGAGGGAATTTGTAAATAAATGAATTATTAATTCTTCTGGGATGTTGATTTTTTCCCTCCATTGTTCCTGACTGTAAAATGGAAGTTTAGAGAGGCAAATGAAATATATTCAGGTTTCACTTCACTGGCATGCTGTGAAGCAGAACAAACTGTTTCATATTCTTCGCTGGAGATCCCTAGGGTTGTTGGGGAAGGTGTTCCTCCCAGGAACACAGCACACAGATGACTACATCCACCACCTCACGCAGCAGCTCTGTGCACCTTCAGCTGCAACAGTGAATTCATTAATCTGTCTGTAAATCAAAACTCTGCTTGTCTGGCTCTTACCTTACAAGAAGTACAAGAGCCAATAACCTTCTGGCAGATGCGGCTGTTTTCTTCTGCGTTTTTGTACATAGCCATGGTTTTGTTTTAAAGAAACATCTCTTCGTAACCTACTAAGCACTGCAAAGAATAAGAATCCAGGTTCTGGGCAACTTTACTGCAAATCTTGAAGAAATTGCTTTTAGACTCATTCCAGCTTTGCAGATATCTAAAGATACTCGCCTGCAGGAGATGGAGATGGGAACTGATTACCAGAAGGCTCAAGTTTCAGCTGTAAAACTGGTCTTTCCAGCAAGACTGTCTCCTTGCATCAAATCTATGCTGTGAAAATGTCCTCCAGCTGATCGGTACCAGCTGGTGTTGAGGGAAAAGAGGAAGCACTGTTGCAGCAAAGCACCACAAGGCACAGCTCTTACCTCCGCTTCAGAAACACTTCCCAGTGCTGGAATTGCTGGTTAAACAGCTGGTACGTTTCCCTGGCGGGATGAGCATGCCCTCAGAGTCTTTTGGTACATTCACTAACTGCAATTTATAATAAATCATAGAAGAAAAACGATATATTTAAACTGAGTCTGCATTGAGCTACCCATATCTTTTGCAAAGACTGAGACAATACTTTTGAGTTATTGCAATGAGTAGAATGAACTTTTATTTTCATTCATCCTTCATTAATACCATACAATTAGATAGCAATATCTGGGAAAAAAAAAAAGTCTTGAAATAATTTAAAACAGAAGGCACAGGAAACCAAACCCAACTATGCAGCTACAAGAGAAACGGGAAAAATGATTCAGGATGGGAATTAATTCAGAAACGTTTGTTCACTACACATTCTGATCAAAAGCTACAGCACAGAGAAACAAAACTGCACAGTTGAAGCTAACCCATGCTTTTGTTACATATATATAAAAAAGAAAAAAAAAAACCATAAAAATCTGACTTCTGCAGGGTTTTGAATGGAAAGTGTAATTTTCAAAATAAAAACCATTAACTCTAGTACATATGTCAAAATCTTCCCTAAAGACTACACTAAGATGTACTTAAAAAAAAAAGATCTATGTTAAGAGCATAGCGTACAGTTAAACAGCATCTGGGGACGGGAGGAAACTTGTTCTCAAATCACTCAGACTATCAAATAAGTTTGGTGTTTGCTTCAGAAACCAAGATTCTCAGTACAGTAATGTACTGTAGAGGACATTCTTTTGTATTTTAATATTATGAAATTAAACCAAGAGTATACATTACAGCAAAGAATAAAACCACGTCATTAATATGAGAATTTTAATTTTTTGCAAAAGAGTAACTTTATTTGTTTTGAAAACAAAGCTACTGGAATTAATGACATGCGATAATATGCCCCGATATTATACCAGCTAAGTTTGAAAACGAAGTTCATGCTTCACAATTGAAATATACTGTGATTCTCAAATACATTCTCTGGTAATTAGTAATACAATATAGAGGTCATTCATAAAATCAGTTCAGGTTGGGAACCTGGTTATAAATGAAGCTCATTTCCAAACACGCAGAACACTGACAGCACACAGGGTTTGCTCCAGGTCAGCACATTTCTTTCTGGGCTCCACCCCTCTTTCCTTAATCAAATGGGTGCTTAGCCTGCAAATATCATGGAAAGGCAAAAGTCTAGAAGTTACAGGTTGGTATGTAAAAATACTAAATACAATCCAAGATAAATAGTGTTACTCTTACTGACAACTTAATAGCAGGTGCTCCCTAAAGGAAACAAAAAATCCTGAAATACAAGAGAGAGCATTTCAGCATTTGATATCAGGGCATTTGCACATTTGTCATGAGGTGACAGAATAAGAGTTTAACTTTGCAGCTTACTTTTTAGTTGGACTCAAATTCAATGAGGCTCTCTTCGAGCCTGCCCACCTGTAAACCATAACGTATGGCTTCTTAATAGCTTGCTTTTTTTCCTGGAACTCATTCCCTCATTTAGAAAGTACAAGTCAAAGTGTTGTTGCCACATGTGAATAAAGACAACTGACAACTACAATAGAAACGGTAAAAATGATCTTCATAAAAATGTTCATCAAAATTCTCTGACATAGCAAAACATTCATTTGTAAAGTCAAGTCTAATACTGCAAGCCATTCACTCAAGGTGACCTCAGCACGTGTATCCTTGCCAGCGTCGCACCAAATTACTTCCATATTTCTTGTCATTATAGGATAAAAACTCTGAAATATATTAAAGTTTCCTAACAAAGAGTCCAATTATTGCACTTTATAAAAATTCCAGTAATTTCAGGCTTTTCTCCTACTTTTCTATGAACACTGACACCTTGCAAGAAAAATCTGGGGGACCAAGTAATTTCTGAGGAGTAACATGGATTTCTTGGATCAGTCTGAAATAGTGAATCAATAATGGAAAGGTTTACAAAACGAAGAGATGTACCTTTGGAAACGGATTTTGATTCATAGCAGCAGATAGATGTGTCATGGTGGTACTGACACATGTTCTCTGCGCAGGGAAGAATGGGCACATGGCTATTAGGTTTATATATCACATATAACTTGAGGACTGTGCAGAGAAACCCAAAGAACCAGTAAGTTCTTCTGCCGAGTCTATAAGCCTTGCGGGGAAAGCTCAATGACAGCCGTATCAGAGTGCGAGCTTCTCTGTGAGCCCGTGTATATTTGAAATTGCATCAGCAGTGCATATAACAAACAGAAATGGCTATTTCAGGATGGAAAGATACATAGAGTGAGTCTGAGAGGCCCATAAAAAAGAAAATACAGCAGTTTTGGCCCTGCTTATAACCAGCTGTATCAATAGGGGAAAAAAAAAAGACAAAGGAGATCCTTGTGCCAGCTATCTAGAAAAAGAAGCTGCTCGAACAAAAGTGATTCACAAATCTATATGAGGCTTCCAGGCCAGCAAATCACTGTTAAAGTCACTTTGTTCCTCTGCTCCTTCAGCATGGGAACGAGTGCAGAATGGCTCATTCCAACTGTGGATAGTCCATTTACAGCAACAATCATATCACCACACCTAAAAACACAAGAAGAAAAAGGAAAAATAATGATGACTGCCCCTCTGCAGTGACAAGCACATACCAACAAACAGCACTTCACCTCTGGGGTGACAGATTTCTATCATGCTGGAAGTGTAGCTAAAAAACCCCAAAGGGTTCAATTTAAAGCCTTTTTTAATACTGAAACTCATCTAGGAAATTATAAAATCATTGGATTTCAATTCTAATACAAAAACAGTTCTGCAGCATTAGGAGTTGACCTGTAGGGAAATGTGAAGAGAGAGGTGGCAAGATCTAATGGAGTCAAGAGATCACAAGACATCATGTGCACGACAGAAGCATTTTTGTTTGTTTGTGTGGATTATAACACATTTACACCAAACATGCCTTCACTGTAGGAGGTGAAAGTAAAGATACTTATGGTTACCAACTGCATTCCAAGAGAACCATGTTTTCAATGGCTTAGGTTTTTGTAAAATGTAACCATTTGGCTTGAAATCTCCCTCAGCAGATGGTTCAACTGAGAAGCTGTAGCATCTCATGTGTTTTGAAGCAGATACTGAAAATTTGGGAGGGTACTGTTTTATGGCCTTGAGAAAATTGACCTCAAAGGGTTAAGTTTCAATTTTTACAAGCTCAAGAGAAACTTCAAAAAAGCAACTAAGTTGTTCCTATATTGAGCATGCTCCATCTCCAAGCAACTCTTCTCTGTGACTTGAGTGTGCATTTGGCATCCCGCAGAGCAGTGGCACATGAGTCTGGAGATCACACAGGACTTCTCCTGAATCTGGTCCTCCCAACTACTGGAGGCAGCAAAAGTGATGGCAAAAGGATGCTCTCCTGAGCTCTCCTGGTGCCCTCCACTAGGACAGGGCAGAGGAAGAAGAGGCAGTGAGACCAACAACAGTCAAACGTTCATTCTAAAGTCCTTCTCTGCCTGAACCAAGGTGCCCCAGCACTCAAACCACAATGCTATGGTTCACTGATGGGGGTGTCACTCACCCTGCCTTGCTGCAGAAGTCATTTCACCTTCTATAAAATCACACCAGACAGATCATGTAAGGCAGAAAACTGTCTTAGTTACTGTACTGTGAGGTTATTTACTCATTTCCCCTCTAGCCTAACAAAATATTTAGATAATTCGAACAAAACAGCACAGCTTCAAAAAGACCTGCCCCACGATAACTCATGGTGTAGGTTCTAAGGAGCTCTCCCTTGCTGATGGCTCATTTCTGTATTCTCAGTGAGACACTACATCACAATATCACACTAGAGCATCTTTTCCATTCCTTATCAGTGGGTAAGTGTGACCACAACCACTCTTCCCCCCTTCTTAGGAACGACGCTTGAATTTCCATTCGTGTGAAGACTTATACTTATTAAGAACCCAATATGAAATAATTTACTTCGGCTTGAACTGAAATCTTTCACTTGATCCAAACTGCTTCATCGTTGGCCAAAAAAAAAGTAATTTTGTGTTCAGCCAAGCTATTTTTTCATTTATTTATTTAGTCACTGAACTGAAAAATCAATTACTGTCAAGGCTCTAGGCATAAGTACATTTTTTCTTAAGTTATTTTGTAAGCAAATCAACATGTAACAATCATTCCATAAAACTTCAAGTTGCATATTTTTTATTGCCATCTTCACAAAAAAAAAAAACAGTTTATGAACAAGAGAACCTTTAATAGGAATTTTAAGTCCTAGTTCTGAACTAATCCTACATAAGGCTAAGATGCATATATGGATACTAGACCTGGGAGCTGCATCCAAACATAATGTGTAAGTAAAATCATATAATCTTCAAGGCCAGAAGGGACCTCAGGAGGTCTTCTGCTCAAAGTAAGGTCAGCTGTGAGATCTGACCAGGTCTCTCAGGGCTTTATCCAGTTGGGTCTCAGAAACCTCACACCTTGTGCCACAGACTGACTGTCCTCACGGGGAAGGAGTTTCTCCTTATAACCAGTCTCCACCTCTTCTGTTCAACTCGTGCCCATTGTCTCTTCTCCTCTCACCCTGCACCACTGTGAAAAGCCTGGGCTCTGTGTCCTTGATAATCTCCTTGTAGGTACTGACAGTGGTTGTTAGGTGCCCCTGATGCCCTCTCCTCATGGCCAAGTGCTCCAGCACCCACCGTCTTAGGGGCCTTTGCTGAGCTTGTGTCATTTATCACTGTCTTTCCTGCCAGCTCATGGACTCTTAAGGCACTGGCACAGGGACTCGGTTCCTTAAAAATATTTTCAGAGACCTTTTTCATCTGCTTTCTTGCCTTTCCATTAAAGCAGCAGTGCCCATCTTCAGCACCAGTTTCCAGTAGTGGCTTCAGAAGGCTATATAGACTCATAGAATCATTTTGGTTGGAAAAGACCTTTAAGATCATCAAGTCAGCCTAACCTGTCAAGTCCACCACTAAACTATGTCCCTAAGAACCTAATCTATACGCCTTTTAAACCCTTCCAGGGATGGTGACTCATCCACTTCCCTGGGCAGCCTAACAACCCTTTCCATGAAGAATTTTTTCCTAATATCCAATCTAAACCTCCCCTGGAGCAACTTGGGGCTGCTTTCTCTTGTCCTATCACTTGCTACTTGGGAGAAGAGACCAACACCCTTCATGCTACAACCTCCTTTCAGGCAGTTGTAGACAGCAATAAGGTCTCCCCTCAGCTTCCTTTTCTCCAGGCTGAACAGCCCCAGTTCTCTCAGCCAATTCTCGTAGAACTTGTACTCCAGACCCTTCACCAGCTTTGTTGCCCTTCTCTGAGGAGAAAGGATGAAAGGATAAAGTGGTTTTCCCTGATTTACAGAAGTAAGTTCTAATTTTTCAGCTGTTCTCTATGATGACAATAATGTTACCAACTAGCCAGTTCTGCACATACACATTTTGCAATGTCTCTTGGCCTAAAGAAGAGTTCAACAGGGAGATGGAGACAGTAGGTGACACCAGCACCACAGCTGGGGAGGACAGGAGATGGCAGAGGAGCCAGCACCTGATAGATGCCCCTTCCCCAGCAGAAACACCCTGTACTTCCTTGCACCACTCATCAGGAAGGCAAAGCATGACTGGGCTGCAAGACCCTCCTCAACACAAGATGCTACAGTGTATTTCATTAAGCCATTAGTTGCACCAGTGCATAGCTACTTAAAAGTGTTGATGATAATTATTACTACTGTTATTGTAGCTTACTTTAATCTTCCATCAAAGTACGCAGGAGTTCCAAGAACGATCGTTTTAATGAAGAAAGGCTGGTTTGTGTGGTTCTCCTCGTAGCCACCGACAATGCTGAAACCCCAGCTCCCTAAATTGCTCCGCCGCAGGACTACGTCATGGCAGCTGTGTAGGCAGCTGTGGAATGGAAGCACAGGATAGCAAGAGAAAAGCCATGTATACCACATATAGATATTTTTATAGTAGGTACAACACCTGCTGTATCATCATTACCACTGTGCTAAGCATGGAAGATGAGGGGAGGGATGGTGATTAGAATTCTGTTCCCAGAATAATTTTGCAATATTCAAACCGATTACTCAAAAACCCCACAATCTTGAGACAGAAAAGTGTTATGAAAGAAATAATGCAGTACTAGAATGATAACTTAAACACAGTTAACTCTGTAAACTGACAGCAATAGGATGGCATTTTAGGGATTTCACAGGTAGCAAGAATGTGAGTAGAAAATGGATATCCAATGTGTTTAGTATGCAAGTCAAAATTCTAGTGAGATTCTCTCATAGCCCCAGGCAGTTTAGGCTTTTTCCACTTTAAGTAAAGAGCTAAAAATCCATGCATCATCTTCTCTACCTCTGAAGTGATGAATCACAAGTAATGAAAATATAAATGATTAACCAATTTATATACAGAATTTAAATAATCCAGATCAAGCTTCACAAACTGTGTTGGTATATGTTACCTCCCCTAGCGAAAATTGTTTTTTGCCAATGAAGTTAGCGCTGACTGCAATTAAAATAAAACAACACTGAAATTAACTTTTGGGTAAAAATGATGTCAATTTCTTTCTTGATGTACAACACATCTTTAAAGAACAGCAACACAACGCATAGCGTAACTTCAAGTGCCACACATGGGTATCTGTAGCATATAAGCAATAAATCACTGCTCAAGTGTGGAAAAGAAGTACATTTACCAAAACTGAGAGCTGTTTATTGAAATTAAATAACTCATTAATTCTTGAATGGAAGAGAAATTAATTGATTGTAAAACTCAGGAAAAGGTGTGAAATCTTTGGAACACATGGTCCTGTTATCTTCATCTGCATTCTGCTACCAATACACCTGATTCTTGTGGTTTGATGCTTAAACTACAGACCTGGGCCCGGTAACTTTATCAGAGGGAGAGGAATTAACCTGCACACCCTGACTGAAGTGAACAACACTTTTGCTGTAGTGGGAGCTCTTCTGGCTAGCAAGCAACACCAGAATGAGATTATATAGCTGTAGCCACAAGAGAGTGAAAAACAGCAGAGTAAAAATGAAACACAGTGATGTCCAGCAGCCTGCAGATTAGTCAAGGGGAGCTCGCTCACTGCAAATCTTGGGAGAGCTTTTGTGTTTGGCAGAGATGGTAGTGGGTTCTTGGAAAAAAATAATATATGAGGATTTAACTACAGGCTTGTGTATGTGTGAGAGATCTGAGTCAGGAGTCTGTAAGAATGGCAAGTCTGACCCAATATCCTAAAGTTAAATATTTGGCCTTGTAAATTTATGTAGCAGCTTAGCAAAAAGACAACTGGGTAAATAATTCATGTTTTTATTAATAACCTCTCTGGTTTTAGGTATTCTACTGGGAGCTGTGATATGGTTAAGCAATAGAAAAGATGTCTTGTGTTCAATGAGAAGAATCCACATGGGTAGTTACTATGGTTTGTGAAGGCATAAACCAAGTTTATTTATCTTCCAGTTTCCTATGGAAACATTGCTCCTGTTCACAGGCCTCTTCCTTAGCACACTGCCAACCAAATACAGTTGAGATGGTCAGTCAGGCAGAAAGAAGGGCAGATGAGCTGCAACTAATAAGGTCTCTGCTTTTGTCTCTCTCTCAGACTTAGCTTAAAACAGGTAACTATTTACTTTATCGATTAATTCCATACCTTGGAAGTCCCAGCCACATGACCCATGATGGTGACCAGCTGGCATCATATTCATTTTCACTGATGGTACTCAATTGCTCTTCATTAGCCTGGGGCTGTTCTTCTACAATCTGGACTTCCAGGGCTTTCAGGGCAACTACTGAAGAGGCAGCACTGGCTTTCAGCATGGCCACCGCCTCGCTGTGACTCAGGTTGGTCAAATCGATGCCGTTGATGTTCAGCAGCACATCACCTGTCCAAAGGCACAAGTGGGAAGTCTGTCAGTCATTCTTACCCACAGCACCTCCTGTGCCAGGGTTTCATCTAATCCTGTATTTTTTGGAGTTCAGACATTCTGAACTAACAGCCTGGGTAATGAACAGCTCTGAAGCCTCATACTGCCAGTTTGAAACATCAATGTATTGAACTATTAAGCTGGATCAGTATCGCTTGTTTTCACGTAACATATCGGATGTTGGGGCTTTCATGGTACATCACCTTGAAAATTTGAGATAGAAATTACCTAAGCTACTGCAGATGCCACAAGATAGTAATTTCCAGTGGTGGATCTTAGGTCCATCCTAACTTTAAAAGGGAAGAAAGAATGACAGAAGGAAAAATACAAGCATACAAAGTAACCAAAGATAATTTGGAAAGAGTCAAAGCCAGTAAAAATTTGCAACAATTTGTATTTTAGTTCACAATATTTTTTAAAAGCCTCAGGATGAAAACAAGAATGTTATTTACTGTCCAAGCAGTGACCATTTCCTCTTTCACACAATGTCTCAATACCGATGAAAGCCAGAAAAACCAAAGCATAAGTATGAACACCTGGGTCCCATTTGGAACGAGACATATTTTTTAAAAGCTTTTTCCTCCCAGAGAAAGCTAAAGTGCAGTTTAACTTGAAATCACTTCAGTTACTGTTGTGGCTACCTTAATATTAAACAATGAAAGAGAAATTGTGATTCTCCCATCAAGCATGTTTTTCATAGTAGTACAGAAAAAGAAAGCAAATTCGTTGGTATGTGTATGTAAATCTCCCTCTCTCAGAAGCACATGAGGATGCTCCCACACTGTTCTTTTAAAATTTGCAATCCATGAAGGTTTTTTTTCCTAAATTTCTTTCCTAAAATAATCTGTAATTCTGTGAACTCTGAATTGCAGAGATCCCATACGCAGTCTTTGTTTCACATATGGCACAATGTGTTCTAATCATCAAATGCTGCCTTTACCTACACTGAGTTCAACCTCCACCTCCCGGTTCCCATCTGCAAAGCCGAGGAACACGGATGGGTGCTGTAGCAACCCTGCAAACTGGCAAACTCAAGCTGTCCCACGGGATAATAAAGCATTCGGCAGCCAGGGTCAACACTGACGTAGCTCTGGAGGTGAGCTGTGGTGGGCCATCAGAGCGTCTCTGCTGTTCAAATATTACATCGAGGAGCAGAGATTCCTCGGACAGAGGTGGGACCCAGCCCACCACATTAAACACAAAAACAGGATGAGTGCACTACAGTACAAAGCATCACACCAGGCCCTCAGCTCAGGGGATTACTGTCAGCTTTAAAGAATTTAACCAGACATTTCCTGATCTTATCTGCTTCCCCTGATATCATTCTCTAAACATCCCTTTCCTAGAAAAGGTGGAAGTGCAATATTAAATACTGTATTTCCATTATTGAAACATGAAGAAAAACATCCATCAGCGCTTCCCTACATCTGTGAAAAGACTTTTTGACACCACCCGACTCCATAGAACATGCTCATCAAACAGCAGAGGCCAGCCACGCCACCAGGAAAGCCAAGCCCCACCTCGTTTAATCCTGCCGTCTCTTGCCAAACACCCGTGAGGCTGTACGCTTGTCACAAAGATGGGCAGTTCACCACTTTTGCTGCCTCTGCCTCCTGCCACTGTCATTCCTAGAGATTCATGTGGCTCTTTTTTCACTGTGATGTGCTTTTCTTGGCATGTAACACACTGGGAGAGATCCTGTTTGACAAGGATAAACAACATTGTTAAAACTTAAAAAACCAAAACCAGAACAAAACATAACTAAATACACCCCAAAGCTGTACTTTGGCCCTTTAACAGAATGATTTAAAAGGACTAAGTAGAGTAAATTGGCTTCAGCTAGATTTCCTCCAGGTCAGGAAAAAGAAAAAATAAAAGCCACTCATGTAGATCCTTAAATATAGACAGAAAATTTATTAAGGCCCGTCTTGAAAATCTCACTCCAGTTTTTCTTAGCATCCTGCAATGGAATAGGCTACATTTTAGGACTGCACTACAAAACCATTTGGTCAAAAGAGTGGGCACAAACCAGAAACAAATCTTTTGATGTCTTGGTGAACAACAGCATTGCCTCATTTGTCAGTAGAATATGACCCAGAACGACAAAGAAGCTTCTAAGAAACGAAAACACGTGTGTTTCCATGATGACAAAGAGAGACCATTCAAAGCCCTTATACGTCATGTTTTCTTTTGCAGCTGGTATGGAGAGTCTCCCAGAGCACAAAGTAACTAAGGCCAATCGATGCTACAGGCTGGTAATGGGTGCCTTGTGCAGACTCTAATGATTACAACAAAGACCCAAACTTGAAGCAAGAAGAGATCCTGCATTTCATTTTCTAACACCTGATACATAAAGTTTAGGTCACATTCAGTTCTGCCCCATCAAACATCTAAAGCATCTAAAGCATCAAGCATCTAAACCTGAATTAAAGCATATTTTATTTGCTGAAGCCCTTCTTCTTCAGGATATTTAGTGACACATTCAAACCATAGCACATAAACCTGTAGTAGCATCTTAAATCAACAGAATAATTGCAAGGAATGCAAAACAACAGAAGAAATAACCTGGGAGATTCTTCCAACTACAAATACTTACTTATTCCCCTGCCTTCTCCTGGAAATGGCAACACTGCTTTCTTTGACTTCTAATGCCACATTCTCCTTCTGACTGACTCTGCTGCTCTCAGGTAGGTGTTAATCTCACATGTAGCTATACATATACATACCATAGTTTATGAAGACAGCCTCTTCTTAAGTCTTCAGAACTAACTGGCTGGTGCCATGCAATTATATAAACAGTTTTTAAGCCACAAGACCTCTAAGCCAACTATAGATTAAAGAGAGGCAGGCCAAGATAAATGGTATGAAACATGGGAAATGTCTGCTTGTGGTGAGAGGGGACATCCCATTTTGAAAGAGCCCAGGGATGGGACTGACACATGAGGGAGATCAGCTTGGCCAACAGTTCAACTTTTGAAACTGCCATATGAACATAATCCAGCTCAGATACAGATGGGCTGTAATTACTGTGCTGATATGGCCTAACATTGTGACAAGTATTAGTGGCTCTAATCAGGAGCCTCATCTTTGTCCCTTGGGAATAAAAAAGAAGCTTCCTGGAGCCTCACTTGTTCTTTTCTGAAATTACCCAAGCTTTTAAAAGAAAATACTTTCAACATATGTAAAACTTGCCAACAGAAGTATGTTAAACAGACACGCCAACAGCGCAGACAGGAGGAACGATGGCTTGGTTGACATGGTCAGCATGACAATTATTTCACAAAATCAACTTCTCAACACTGACAAGTAATATTTTTCTAACTACAAGAACATTCAAGCACAGGCTTTATTTCTACAGGTCTTCCAGATAATCTGCCACTAGCTTCATGAAAGTCTCTTCATTCTGCCTTTCCCTCTCTGCTTGATCCTGCAGAATTCAGCACGGCTGGCTCATTGAGGAGATGACACATCCCTCCAACATGCTCTTTATACTCTGGATGATGTGCACCACACCTCTTGTCCTTGCTGGTTGCAGCCAGCACAGCAGCAACAAAAAAATAACATTATTGAATGACAGCTCTCCCATGCAGCAGTAACACGAGCCACTGTGATAGACGAGGTCTAACAACTACAGCTCAGAGCATCCGCTTCTTTCACTGCAGTCCCCAAATCAAAAAAATATACTGAAAAGCTGTTGCATGTCTTTTGTTTTCACTCCAGACACGATGCAGGATTTGAGTACTTAGAAGTCAATTTAAAATTTTAAAAAGAGTAAGTAGAAAAGAATATATAATGCCTTCTTCAAATCTTGCCTTGCTACACACTCAGAGCATAACAAGACTACAACTGTGTTTATAACTCTTAGAAAGAGAAACACCAACCTTATGTGAGTTGGGTCTGCTGTGAAACAGCTGCTGGGACTGGTGTTGGTGTGGGTTGCTGTTGTGACTCCCGGTGTCTCGGATAATACTGACGGTCTGTGACTTCAGAGGCCTAGAGATGACCAAATTCACCCTCTCCCCACTAGCCTGTCGAATACATAAAACAAAGTACTGAAGTTGGTAGGATATTGATTATTATCAGAAAGGGAGGAAAACATATGGTGAAATATGAAACAAACAATGGCAGCACTTTTTTCCAGGCCTCAGAGGTGCCACAAACTGCTTAGACTGCACAGTCTCTTACTGGCTTCTTGCTGCAATTCCCCCCAGAACAGAAGTGATACTAACACTCCTGCTTTTCCCCTGGTGTTACATCTGTAGTAGCTGGAAATCCTTTGCAAAAGGATGCTTCTCACATTAAAAAAATGTATTAGAAAGCTTCAAACATAAAAAAAACCATCACACAATTCCATTTGCAGCCTGTGTGAACTGCGACGCATGGCAATAAAAGAAAGAAATGCCCACATGAAGGCTCCAGGGCCTGCAGATTTTGGTCAAAAGGCCTGAACAACTCTGCTGTTTCCAAACAAGAGTTCCAAGAAAGATGTTACATGTGAGCAGACCATCAAATTCTGCAGTATGGGGAGTATCAGGAAACTCAGATCCCAGATGTTAAATGAAACAGCAATTATTTCTATTGCTGCAAATATACACCTCAATAGGTAAAAGTTACCCAGTGTATAATTCTGACCACTGCATCCAAAAACTGGGAAACTGAACTCACATTTCCCAAGATCACTGTTATTTTTCTTTCACTGCAGCTGAAGCTGTTAAAATGATACCTGAAATGAATATTTACTACTCATTTGTTTTGCAGCTCTCTATATGGTGGTGCTGGGTTAAGCAAAGATGGCTGCACTAGACTGCAAGAACGTACTACAGGTCTATTCCAATTTTCCTAAAACGAGAGCAATTACAAACATCCTGTCAGCAGGATGCAGCGATGTGCTGCAGCTGTTTCCTTACAGACTAGGAGAAAGGCACGGAGTAAAGGTTTTCCTGGGGGAACAGGGAACGGTCATATGTCAGACTGCATCAAGCTTTGGGTAACATTTGTGCCTAGAGCAGAGCCAGACATTGGGAATAGCCCTTTCTTAAACACTCAGAAAATGAGTTTTAGTGTATGGGATTCATGGAAGATCTATTTTTTTCTTCCCAGCTGCTACCTGCTGCCTCTACAAAGTCTGACAAATCACTTTCCTGTTTTAACCCCAATTCCATGCACAGGCAAATCAATACAAAACAAAGCCTGCTTTTATAGAGCTTACTGAGAGATTAAAACTACAGTACATACATAAATATAATAATAATCCTCATTTATTTTTCTGCCTAGCAATAGGCTACATGGTACTCTCCTTGCTCATATGAGCAGTCTTCTAACTTTCAGGCTTCATGCCAGGGAAGACTTTTTACTTCTGTGGAGGTGAAGTTCATCTGTTAGGTACCAAACTGTAGTCATCACAACTTGAAAGAATAAATCTTGCTGGCAATTGCTAACCTAAAGATATGTGAATCCTTTCAGTTTTAGGTCAGTCTGCTCATTTGAGAAAGGGTAACTTGGAAAACACATCATCACAAACTGCAAAGAATACTGTCCTTGCGGTGCAGACTTTTTGGAACCTCACCATTAGTTGAGTCTTGCTTTATCTAACAGTCTTGAGATACGTGTTAAAGTGTCCTTCAGCTGAATGTTGCTCATTATACACTAAAACAATATGTAACAAATATGCAAACGTATAACCAACTGGCTCTTTAGGGTGTGAATGTAGTGATAAGATTTTGTATATAATGGCTGTTACTTTTCTTTCTGGTGTGCTGGCTTTATTCCAGCATCCAGGCTTGCACAACTCTGTAATAAACAATATCTCATCTCTGTGTGCTACAATTCAGCTCTTTTTTTTCCACACAGGGTGACAGAACCCTGTTTTGGGGACAACAAAAGCAAGACCCTGTTTTGCACTATTATTTCCAGAACATAAATCACAGCAAATTGCATCACTGTAGGCTTTTAGGTGTTACAGAAGCTGTTCTGTCTGGAACAGTCTCTACCTCAGGCTTTGCCCAAGAAATAAAGCCGAGCTAAGGACTCGGGTAGGAATGCAAATTACCTGTATAACCTGAGCAGCAAGCTCAGGTGTCCCGTGCTTCAAGTCATGTCCATTGATTGCGAGTACACGGTCATTGCTGCAGAGCCTGCCATCTTGAGCAGCCAAACCCCCTTCCAAAAGGTCGAGAATGAAAACTCCCGGCTCGTCTGTTCTGCGCACAAGTTTAATGCCAAGCTGTTCGCTGGAGTCGCGTTTGTGCAGTGTCACCTGGAAGCTGTCTTCTCGCAAGGGGCCGGTGGTGTCCGCGTGGGTGTGCGTGCGGCTGCCGAACCGCCGCTCTCTCAGCACGGTGAGGTGCAGCACCGAGCACGGCTGGGAAAGCACAGCTCGAGCGTGGTTGTGAGAAACGTTGCTTATGTCAAAGCTATTGACCTGCAAAACAACAAAAACAAAATGATATTTTCACATGTTTAATTGTTCCTGGTTATGGAAATAAAGTCCTTTTGAAACTCAGTTCAGAGCTCACTGCAAAACTGACCTTGGAGCAACCTACATATCTGACCCTACCAGCCTTCCTCTCTCCTCCTTCCACTGTCTCCTAGAAACACACTTGGGCTGCTCAATCTACGAATCCATTTTGAGGTTGGAAAAGCCTCTTATGATCATCAAGTCCAACCATTAACCTAACCAAGTCCACGTCTCAGTCATGTCCCTCATTGCCACATCTATATGTCTTTTGAATACCTCCAGGGATGGTGACTCAACCACTTCCCTGGGCAGCCTGTTCCAGTGCTTGACAACCCTTTTGGTGAGTGAATTTTTCATAATATCCAATCTAAAAGTCCGCTGGCACAACTTGTGGCCTTTTCCCACAAAGGTGACATCATCTCTCTAATGGTGAACACCCTCTGTCATCGTAGTCCAGGGTTTTTGTTTTCCTGGTCTCCTAACACTTGTCTTCTTTAGATCTTTACATTGTTTGTTCTCCAGAACAAAAACTTTGCATGTGATTTCAGTGTTAAGCTCAGGATCACTTAAAACTATAAAATAATAGCTATAAAAAGAATATATCCAAATCTCTGAAAAAAAGCTTATGTCTAACAACATGTAGTACTTTCATGATGTCAAAAGTTAAAAAAAAACCTGAAATCCAGAATAATGAAATTTGTTCCTTAAGGCAGTAGAAAAAGGTGGTTGTACTAGTTCTCAAATCTTAGCATGAACTTAGGAGATTTTCCACCGACTTCACCTAGGTCAGAGTTTCAGACTTATGACCTCTATCGCTCAAAATTCAGTTGTAAACGAAAAACAGATTAAACTTTCCCTCCCTACAGACAAGAACTGTGTTTGTTATGTGGCCCACTGATGCAAAGATCAGTAATCTTCAGTCACTTCTTGCACGATGAAGTTAAGATAAAAATTGACAGTGCGAGGAGATTTGGGAGAAAACAGGGGCACCACAAAAAAACAGCAGAAAAGCTGTATTTTCCTTGTTCTGTAAGGAGGTCAAAGCTAACAACAAAACTTCATCCTTCCCATGTACTGTTGTGCCCTGATGGAGGAACCCCTGTCCCATAACTTTAGCAGATAGAGACCAACGCCAAATGGACTATAACAACCTGCCCCACCTAAGCCTTTAAATGCTCCCCATTGCAACCTGAGTAAGTAAAACCATAAACTTGCAGCTTCCCACCATCTAAATATTTATAAATATCTCAAGGGTGGATGTCAAGAGGATAGGACCAGAGTCCTTTCAGTGGTGCCCAACAATAGTATGAGGGCCAAAGGGCACTGACTAAAGCATAGGAGGTTCCATCTGAATATGAGGAGAAACTTCTTTACCTTGAGGGTGCCAGAGCACTGGAACAGGCTGCCCAGAGAGGTTGTGGAGTCTCCTTCTCTGGAGACATTCAAAACCCACCTGCACACATTCCTGTACAACCTGCTCTGATGTACCTGCTTTAGCAGGTGGGTTGGACTAGGTTATCTCCAGAGGTCCCTTCCAAACCTAACAATTCCATGATTCTGTAATAGCAATAGTACCACTTAAAAAAAAAAAAAATAAATAGGAAGAGAAATGACCCAGAAGCCTATGTACAACAGCTGCCACATTTACATCATGCATCTGAGTTGAAGGGCTTTGAGAGGTCAATGCCAAGCAATTTGGCTGTGGTGGCTTCAGCACGGCAAAGGGGTGGCTGCGTCCGCCACACTCCTGCGAGAGCCTCCCGCTCCAGCAGCGAAGCAGGAGGTGGCCCTGGTTCTCCACTGCCCCAAGACAGGCTGTAACCTTGGGCAGAGGCAAAGGAGGCAGAGCTAGAAGAAATAACATTTAGAGCTGCCACCAGCAAAACCCACTAGGGCTCATCCGTCAGAGCCCTTAAATTAAATCTAGTTTTATTTTTAGCTGTCGCTAGCTAAAGTAAACACATAAAATATGGAAGCATTCAAAGGGCACGGAAGAATATATGCAATAAAATGTAATTCTTCTTTCTACAAGGCAGCTCACAATTTCAGAACAGAACAGCCTTAGCATTTCTTGGGGAAAGAGATTCTCATTAGTACACATCTTACATGAATTACAGTCAGAGTCCAGCACAAAAAAGGGGCCATTTGTAGAGCGCTTAATGTTAGGCACCCACCTATACCTCACAGACAACATATGCTTTTATTAACATGTAGCTGTTACTGAATGCTGTTCCCTCAGATTTTAAAAGGGTAATATTCTTGTTTGACTGGGCAAGAAAATGCTGAGTTTCACCTCACAGTCCTTTCTGGCTTTCTTTTAGTCCTTTACTGCTCATAAAAGCCTTTGAAAACGTTTTCAGAAATATCTGACTGAAGTGTGCACACTGGGCTGCATCCAGCTCCGCACTTCATCACAGCTTGTGGAGACCAAGCCTGGTCATTTTAATACAATAGGCCAGCACCTGCGCAGGTAAATTCAAAGCAATAGAGATCTTCCAAAATGTTTGGCTTTTAGCTCCTGTACCTCTCCCTCAGCGTCACAGGGTGACTCTGATGGACATCCCCCCAGCACGTTGATAGGGGAGACTCACTGCAGCTTATAAATCCTATTTATAGTCAATTTACTGCTACTTACAGCTTTGCAAACTATAATTGACACCTGCCCAAACAGCAAGAATTTCCAAAGCTCCGCTGGAGCTCAAGCTCCCTATTCTGGCAACCAAGGAGAGCCCTTGAGTATTGAAACAAATTAGGCAGCATTCAATCAGTGTCTGCCTCTGCTTGTTAAAAAGGCAACATCTTGGAAACCTCTTGGGTCACTTTCTTGGCCAGCCACTATGCTAACACTCCAAGAGAGGAAAAAGACACATTTCTCAAAAGGGACTTTATTTTCTGAAGTGCAAACTGATTTAATTCCAAGGTTAACTACAGTATTTAAATCTACTTCTATCATCTTGATTTCAAAAAAGTGAAATGAAAATACTACTGAAAGGCAGATCTCAGGCTCACAGATCAAAAGCCAACATTGCTACTCAAGTAATTTTGAAATTATGGTAATATATTTGTTTCAGGTGGAATGATTAAAAATAGAAGAAAAAGATGGAGGACCATCTTGTTTATGTCCATTCTTAAGAGTCCCTTCCCCTAATATAAAATTAAAACTCAAAAGTTAAAATAATTGGATCTTTTTACACTGTCTGTGGGTAACTACTTAAAAAAATGCACACTATCATAACCAACTTTAATTTTGTCTATTTTTTTGAAAAATACTTAGAGCACCTTCTTTCAAACCATGTCAGTGAAAAATATCGACTCCTACACATACTGAAATATGCAGGTTGGCTGCCTGGGCTATGGAAGATGACAGTGAAGCCAGATTAAAATAGCTGTTTAGATGAAGTCAACCTTACAATCCACAAATTGCTTTTTACATAGGACAAATTATGCTAACTTGTTATCCAGAAGCAATCTTGGGCTCCTTCAGAAAGCATGCATAAAGTTGAAATGAAGAACAAGTCTCACGACATTTAAAAACAGAAAAATAAACCCATGTTTTAAAAACTCATAAGAGATGCTAAGAGGAAAAATAATTCTAGAAGGCTGATGCCACCAACAATATAAAGCATGATAGCCACAAATGCTAGAACAACAGGCTCTGCTCTGAATATTAATTTGCCTTCCAACTGATAATTGCAAAGCTAACATTTACACAATATAGTCCAACAAGGAAGATCTCTCATCTCATTTAACAAGCAGTTCTGCAAGGAGCGAATGGAAAGCAAGCGGACAGAATACGTAATTAGGTTCCATACTTGAAGTATTTGGTCTCCAGCAAGAAGTCTTCCATCTCTGGCAATGATCCCATCTCGATAGACCTCTTGAATGACAATGTTGATCAAAGGTGTTTCATTGCCACCCACTATGCTAATTCCTAATTCGATATAAGGATTAGACCGATGAATTTCAATAGTAGTGATCTCTCCTTCAGGCAGGGTAGGTGGCTGTTGATTTGCTGCCGATTATTTTTTAAAAAGAAAGATGGTTAACATCCTTTATACCTCATTCAGTAAAGCAAATCACCAAATTACAGTGTAAACAGGCCACACGACAACGGCTTAAAAACAAACTAAACAAGTGCAATTGGGTTAGTTCCACTACTTGTTGGAACACCCAGCTTGTTAGAAACAGCTTTCTAACAACTTAGTAGCATCCACGCTTCATGAAATGGGGTCATTTGGATCAGAAAATGACACTCTGAATCCTTTGTATCTTGTCCTTTACAGTAAATTCCATACACTTCATTTCCAATTTGGTCACTGGTATATTCACGTTTGATGATGACAACAACAACAATTTGTTTGGGGCTTACCCCACGCAGCATGACATGGCCGTGCCTCTTTGTCAGCCGGTCTCACAACTGCACTAGGAGCTGCCACTGAGTTACCGGCTCAAGAGAAGGAGCCCATTTCTGAAGCAAACATGGAGGCAACTGAAGAGGAAAAAGGGGGATGCTAAAGGATGGCAAATACAGAGGAGAAGGAAGGGGACAGGACCACCCTCCTCTGCAGTAAGGCTCAGTGCTTCCTCTCTAAAATCCCAGATGCTAGAGACGTTACTGCTTGTTCGGTGCAGATGGATGCAGGAGCTACTCAGCTGCCTTTTCGCTTGAGCAGGACAGCTCTCTGTGTGTGGGAAGGCTGCTGATCCGGGCAGGAGGGGAAGGGGAAACAGGGGAAAAGAAATCTCATCTTAGAAAACAACTTTTGTAATTTTACAGAAAATATGCTCCTTCCGAATCACTGCAAGAACAGTACTACTACTAGATTAACGTGAACTTCTGCACCATGATGATACATGATGATATAGCACCACGATATCCAGCACATACTGCAAGATACTTCTTTCCTTCCTAACAGTGACCGTATCCCAGTTGTATACTTGCAACAAAACTGAAACCCACTAATATTTCTCCAGGAGCTGCATGAGAAAAGAGCAGAAGATGCAGGTTCACGGTCGGCAAGAGACAAGCTCTGACACCACAAATATTTTCACATCTGACAAAAGAGACTTGAGAAGACAAGCGATGACATACTATCTGCTGCTGTGTTCTCCTCAAAAGGTGGGTTATCGATGCCGGGCTCGTCTGTCCAGGCTGGAAGGGCGGGCGAGGTGAAGCTCTGCTCGGCTGGCACGATTCCCTGATCCGCGTCCGGAGACAAACTGCCAGGCTGCTCCGTCCCACCAGGACCGCTCTCGCCCTCCACTTCTGCTTGCAGTTTACTCGTTTTCCTTCTCTCCAGAGCGACCCTTCGATGAGAAGCCCCAGGACACCTGTGAAGACAAGGTTTATACTGCACTTCAAGCCTGCAGTAATGATTGTAGCACAAAATGCCTAGGTACTCCATCAAATGAAATCAGTCTTCTTCAAAGCCATAGCTTTAAAATAATCATAAAAAATATTAAACACATTGGATTTTAAGGCCAAAATGGTTGAGTGGACAGAATCCCAAAACAATACTGCCTTCTTCACAAAATTTTTATTACATAGTTTTCCGGCCATGAACAACATGTGCAGTAACACCTTGTGAATGTGGACTGTTACGTGCACTCCAGTTTCTGGAAGATAACTTTGCTGAGAAGATTAAACAAGTCTTGCATAAAACTCCAGAGAAGAGACACCCCATTCAAAGACACATCTGGAGCCCCCCGAAGCAATCTCCTTTCACCTTAGTAAGCCAAGAGAAAAGGAAGCATCGTATTTTCCTGGGGTCATTTCGGGGAGGAAAGAAAGAGATGAACCTTTTACCTGTATTGCAACCTAAGTGTTAAAGTACTGGAAAAAAAATGCTTGTCTAAAGTTTGTATGAAAAGTTTAGCAAAAGTAACAGATCTGCTCATCATCTCCTCTTGAATCAATAGCTGGTGATTCATCCTCCTCCTGTCTCCCTTTTTTAATTCCTGACTTCACATAGAAGGTGCAGTTTTTTCCTTTCCCTCAGGTAATGACGCTCCATCGGCATTTTGCACTTTTCAGTGTAAATAAATTTTTGAGAGTTCCCATTATTCCTAGTGCAATGTGGGTTTTTTTGCTTATGTTTAAAATCCTACAACAGTTTATTGCAAAAAAGGGTTGCGATGTTGCGAACTCATGGTAAGTCTTCATTTATCAAATGGTCTTACATTTACATGTAGATAATTGGATGTGGATATCAGTCTTACATCTGCCCATGTGACAGTTTTGCCAGCATCTGATATTCTACTTCTTTCAGTATCTGGTATCTTTAAAGTTTCTGCTTCTGGAGCTGCTGATCACCTAAATATGCTCATACTGTAGCAGCGCCAGAAAAAAGCAGCTGTGTTCTTGAAAAGACTCCGTGTTTGAGAACTTAACGAGTTGTTAAAACAAAAGAAAAAAATGCTTTCTTTTTGCAACGGGAGAATAAGTGTGTTAACAGAGCAAAAGTCGAATCATGTCCTAACTTGTTAAACCAGAACGTTTTAAGAATCACAATTCTGTTCTGACATTCTGTGAAGGGGATTTGATAATTAGATGATTAGACCGTTTCAGAATGAGGGATTTTGAAGAAATATTAACAAAGCAATTCAGCTCTGAAGTATGTTGATAAAAATACCTGTACAGCTTTTGTGACCCCCAGCAGCGTTATACATACATGAAGTCATATATATCTCTATATATAATGATATATATGTTTAGAAGAATGGCATTTGGTAACCCAAATGTGCTGTGGAATACACTTAAATACATAAATTGAAGATGGTTCATGTTATGAAATTACACATTTAAGTAACCATTTCTTGGGGCATTCCCCAAGGAGACTACTAGTCATGCTGTTCTACAAAGTTAAGAAAGCACAACCGTGAAAGAGGAAAATTATTTGAAAGGTTTTGCTTTGTGAAAATGTTTCTCTGATTTTAATGAAGGAACATAACCCTACTTCTTGGTTTTGGTCAGGTAATACTGGCTGGTCTCAATTTATTCTGGTGGCCAGAGACCCACAGGTACAGGTGAAACTTGGCAGGAAGTTTTTATTGTTCACCATTTCACAATGTCAACCTCAAAAAAAGAATCCCAAAAGGCCAAGAAAAGGAAAGATGCAATCCCTTTCCTCAAAATTTCTAAAATACTTTAACTTGATAGGTTAGCCCCACAATCCCCCAAATCTTAGCACTGACAACAGGAAAACAAAGGATTAATCTCCAACATCACTAACTTCTGCAGCAATACAGCAAGGAGTAAATGTTCCTGCAGAGGAAACCTCTCATCTGCTGGAAGCTCTGACAGATGTGCTGTCCCACAACAACCTGCCAGAGTTGAGGACAAAGCCACCCCAAGCCACGTCCTTGCTGTCCCTCCACTGCTCTGCTAGAAAGTGCGATTTTCAGCAGAAAGGTGAATGAATCACTCAAAATTGACACTGTCAGAGGACCACGCTTCAATCCCGCTGAGTCTGAGCTGCAGAGTCCAGCCTCGCTGGACCACTTGTGAACCAGATGGTTCTTTTGCTATCTTCTACTAAAACACTGTGCTCTCGACTCTCATGCAGCCAGTTCACATGAGCCATGGATCCCCAAGGAGCTGGTGTAGACGGTAAAGCACACCTTGGAAATGTATTATTTTTTAAACTATATAAAACCAGGACAGAACAAAAAAAATCACTCTCAGAACTCTCCTACTTCTGTCAAAGCCTTCCAAACCATAGACAGGTCTTCCCTCACAGAGCACATTCCCCCACCATTACCAGGCAGCTGATGAAAGTCATCATGTGAAATATAAATAGATTTGAAGTTTATTTTTGCCAGTGATATTTAATTATCATTTCAAAGGCTAATATCAGGAAATGTAAACAACCTCCTGAGCACACCTATTCCAACTCTACAAGGCAAAAAAGGAAAAAACACCACCACCAAACCAAAACCAAACCAAAACCCAACCAACCAAAACAAAAACCCCACAAAACACAAAAAAACCCAAAAAACAAACAAAAAACCCCACAAAAAATAAATAAATGAATAGATACAAAACAAAAAAACCCAACCAAACCAATATATATTCTTCCTCAAATTCACCAGTAATTGTAACAGACTATGACTTTCAGCCCAGTATAGTGGAACTGCATTGCCAGGAAAGCAGTTGTCTGGTGGAGACCTTAGTTCATGGGTTGTCAGTTCCTCAGTCTTTAAACACGATCTGCCACCTACCAAGCAGTAAAACTCAGTATTGGTATTCAAGTACACCTGTAAGGAAATTTTCCATTTACACTTGCAACATAAAAAGACTTTTATTGCCAGTAGGAATGTATTATTCACAAACAGCAAAACCATACGACAAGTGTAACAGTTAACAAGCACCAATAAATATCTAAAGGTACACACTTTCACTAATACTATTTTTGCCCGAAGTCTGGGATAAAGAGCATTTTGGACTAAATCTTTTAACAAGTTATGCACACAGTTGGGCATCTTGGGATCAAAACTAGCACTGAAGATTGTTTTTATGGGTACAGGAACCTATTCTCACACAACAAAATGCATAAATAAGGGCTGAAATGAGACTGAAATGTGTCTTACAGGAACAGCATTTCATAACTACCTGCAAAGCCAGAGTATCTTGGCTAGAAGCGAGAAGAAAGGTGGGCATGTTTTTTAGAATTTCCAGGAATTATTTAATTTCTTTCATGAATCAAAGTGTCCAATGGCAGAGATACTGAAACAACCAGCTAAAACAACTGAGCGATGTTATTTATCAGGAAACTCAAAGGGCAGTTGTTCTTGGGACGTAAAATGAGCCTGTGCTTATACGGATTGACTCCCTCCTCTCCTTCCTTCAGCACCAGCTTTTGCTTAATTCTGGATGGTGACAAAGTGTAGCTTTTACCTCCAACTCCTCTTGATTCACCTCAGACAGAAGAAAAGTTTACCTTTTTCTTCTTTTCAGCCAAGGCTGCTGTGTTTCTCATTTAAAAGCTGACTTCTTGGAACACTGGCAGCAATCCCTCTCCGCAGAGCTTTCATACAAAATTAAGATGTAGTTTACGGTGTGTTCTATGGAATAACAGTAGGGGCTCAAAAAACAGATCTGCTCACCGACTACTGAAAATAAAGATTTCTTTGTAATTTATGCCATCAGCTTCTGCCCAGTCTAGCGGTTTGATAAAAGCAAACGCACCAAATAGCCTCAAACCAGTTGCACTAAATCGTTTTCCAAGTAGGAGCTGAATCTAAGCAAAGACTGCAGAGAAGCAACCCAAATGCCTTTGCTATTGCCAGCAAAGTGACCTTAAACTAATTCTGGCAAGATTAACAGCTGCAATTCAGAATAAAACATGGTGCTGCTTTGGGAAGTTAAGTGTTTGAAACTTGTTTTTCCTTTTGGGAAAAAAAAATTTAAAAAGAAAAAGAAAAAAGAAAATGGGGCACTAGGACTTATCTTGATTTGGGAATCTGGGAATACTCAGGAAAAAGAAAAAAAAAAAAAAAAAAAAAAAGAAAGAATGGTTTTGTTGCACATTTCCCTCTCATACCAAATGATCCAGGGATCCAACCAAGAGGCTTCAGAGCAAAGACCCACCACAGAAAGATCCTTCACCTTTCCAGCAAGGGAAAGAGTCCACAGGGCATGGAGAAACTCTGAATCTGCTGCCTATCCACTGCTCGGCTGTAAGAAAAGACCTGCCAAGAGAAGGGTAAATTCTACAGATCCTCTTCATTTCTCCTGGTGCTACAACAAGCAGGGTAGGACAGTGCTCGCAGCCAACATGAGGCCACAGGGGAAGAACAGGACCCAGCAGCACTATTGTAAACACCAAAATAAGCAGGACTGCCAAGTGTTTGAATGATAAAAATCTGTATTTATACAACTAATTTTCCTGTGGATCTTGTTAGTCTACATCCATATATTAAGCATGCTGACGGACACACAGTGAATAGCTCAATAATTTCTTCAATTCCAGAAAACACAATCCTATTAAAAGTTCAAACTTAACTTGACATAAAATTGCCTTGAATGTCAGCCTCAGCGCCAGAACACTTGGAAAAATCCAAAATGATAACTTAAGCCCCCATGGGAGAATATAGGAAGCAAAAACTGAAGCCCAATGCAAAAGCAATACATGAACTCAACAGCTAACCCTCTCACTAAAAAGTTGTACAAATTTCAGAGTATGTTTTTGTACAATACAGATTATTCAGGCCTGAATAATCTGCAAGAACTAAATTAATTAAAATCATACACAAAAAATTTCAGTATATTTTGTCGGCTTTTCTTCTGATAAATTTACCTTTGATATTTAGAAGTGAAATTGGCACCTATTAAAATTTTTCTATACCAAGTGACTAGGAAAAACAGTGCACATATATTTTTTTTCTTTACATCAGATTATATGCATTGTGTTTAACTTTGAAAACCACAGTTCCCAAGTGAATGTGATGAAGCTGAAAGACTGATAAATCAAGAATATTTTCTTTCTGTGAAGAGGTATCATGGAATGCAATTAGTCACCATGAAGTAATCAAGTTTGTGTCTTGTGCCTCTCGTCTCTTTGCTGGAGCAGCTTGAAGCAACCTCACACTCCGAGGTGCCTGCTGGATACGATGACATTTTCTTCGAGCTTTTATGCTCAAATGGTGCTGATTACAACACTGGAAAACCTGAGTGTGAATGTTTTTAGACAATGAAAACTAACCAACCATATTGCACTTCTTAGAAATACAAACTAGCTCATAGAAAGGCTTGTTGAAACTGGTTTATATTAATCTGTGCTGAAAATTATACTGAATTTTATATTTCTTTCCTACATTTAATCATCAGCAGTAGAATTTTACTGGATTCACTAATCCATTTAAAATCAAATTCAAGCTATGGAGTTGCAGACATTGTTTATGTCAGCAGTGATAGTTTACAGATGATCAAATGTTTGCAAATAAACTTAATTGAAAACTGTAAATCACCATATTCTCAAAATGCGTATCAGCATCCCAAGACAACAGACAGAATTGAAGATGAGCAGCTTTCTGCAGCTGAAGGTTTTTTTTGCAGCTGCCAGACAGGGAAAGCTAGTGACTCAGTTCACTTGGATTTCATAATAACCTTGTGCATTAAGTAAATGAATATTTCATGTATACCTAAAGTGAGCATAGTGTTCCATGTACAAATAAATTACGTGGCCTTGTTGTAAACAGCCCTAATATCACTCAAACAGATGTCAACCAAGGAAAATGGACTGGAAAGGTGAGGGACACGACAGTGGGAAACCAGAGGATGAACCAAATATGAAGCAGGAATCTTGCTAACATGTTGCTTTTTATTAAAATCAAATCCATTCAATATGAAGGTTATAAATTGAGCGAACAGTTAGGCGGCCTCATCACCCCTGAGTCATCATATACGTTAGAAATGACTTGCCTGGATGAAACAAGCAAGAACCTAAGCTAACGTGGAAACTGTGGAGAAATTTAAAAAGAAAAAAAAAAAAAAAAAAAAAAAAAAAACAAGAAAAAAAAAAAAAAAGGAAAAAAAAGGAAATATTATCAAAATGAATGAAAGCAATGCAGGTGAGAACAAAGCCCATGATTAAGTTATGGAAATGAAAAGATCTCATGTCAGCTGGTGACTGAGGAGACCAGAGGAGTTAGTACTCCTACCATCCATTTTCACCAGACAATATGCTTGTTTTTACAAATGCTGCTGACAAAAATACTCCAATATGGAATTGTATTTTCCTAGTGCCTTTTGTCTATGTACAATTGCTATGTGCAATGCTTATTCTTCTGGGTTTAATGTTTTTTGCAAGGACAGTTACATACTTTTCCGAAACCTTTCTCTGTGAAATGAACATAGGTCTTCAAACAGCACTGAGTTGTGCACAGGGAATATTTTCTGGAGGCAGATGCAATTCACCTAACTGGATCCTTTTGATGTCAGATGCATCGCCTTTGAATACATAATTTCCTTCTTTAGGAAATCCTTAACTATACTCTTCTTATAATTTCATAAAACCCTAAACAGTTTTAAGTTAGTTGGTATAGATATGCATTATTTTTTTTTTTAGCCCTGACTCATTAATTCCACCATATTTTAGCTTTAACATAAATGGTATGTCCAAGTTCTTGTTCATGACTCATGTAATGAAATAACTAATAACTAACAGAATTCTGTTTATTTACTGAAAATATACTCCACTCTATAGAGGAAACAAAAGAAGTCAAATGTACCCCTCAAAACAAGATTAACATTTTTCCATCAGAAAAAAGGATTTTCCTTACAGAGAAGAATAAAACACCTTCATGTAGCAGGGCAGCACACACATCGTATGGAGGCAATTCCTTTGCTGAAAGAACAAAAGTGCACTAGTCTGCACAATATGAAGTGTTATTCTATCTGAATTTGACAATCATAGAATACCAGGTTGGAAGGGACCTCAAGAATCATCTGGTCCAACCTTACAATAATCTTATTTCCCTCTTTCTATCATGGCCTTTTTTCAATATTTAAATATTTAGGGTAGGATGGCATAAAGCAGAAGAACCTTAAAATTATTAACAGTTCAAAATAAGGTCCTAAACATTTAGGTGCAAGTAATTTCAGAATGTATCTCTCTCACAAAAAAATCACTTGCAACAGATGCACCAAAACATCCCACTGGTGTGAAGTCATGAGTTTCTACCAAATTAACAGGGTGTTGGAAGTGTTTTATAAGCAATCAAAACAAACAAACAATCCTAGAAAGTACGGCATGCTCACACGACGTACTACCAACCTGTTCAGAAAACAGATTTTTTTTTTTTTAACATGGAGAAAAACAGGTCTTGAAGGAGTCTCCAGAGATAGCCTGTTCATCTGCCTAACTCAAAGAATCAATTCTGCCACAACTGTTCCTGACAAAGTCTGGTTTAATATGTTCAGAAACACTTCTTAAAGTGGGGAGTACACAACCACCCCACCCCCAAGCAACCTACACTAGTGCCGGATCATTCTAAAGCTTTTTTTCTTAAAATTTGAACTAAATCTCCTTTGTTCCTATTGCATTGTTTCCTTCCTCTTTGCAGATGTGGTTTGTACATCTCTTTTCCCCTCCTTCAGCCTTTTGTCCCCGTATGATAAACAAGACCGTTTTCTTTAACTTTTTCTGCTAAATCACGTTGTCAAGACCTCTGTAATGAATGATGTTGTTCTCCCCATGACCCTCCTGAAGTGCGCCTCACTATTCTTGAAGCGCAATGCCCAAAAGATGATCCAGTGCTCCAGCTATGCCCAGTTACAGACTGATCATTTCCTATGGTGTTCTACTACAAATTTAAACCCCACCACCAACACTCTTACCCTTCCTGCCCTCAATTCCTAATGCTACACAAACTGACCTACGAAACGTGCAAGGAACACGCAATGCAAGCACCTGCCCCGCTCACCTGTTTTTGAGATGTGCCGCCAGGTCACATCGCTGCATGACTTCCTGACACACCGAAGAGAAGGGGCACAAAACAAATAGCTTGTCTAACAGTTTGTGAACAAGAATGCTGGATTTTTTGCAGAGTTTAAAATGGAGTCTTTTTCGATCCAACGGGCAGAAATCCTTCTCCTGCAGAAAGTTCCTTAGGCACTTGAAGCAGAAAGTGTGTCCGCAGGGAGTGTCCAACGGCTGCAACAAGGGCTGAAGGCAAATGTGGCAGACCAAGTCATCATCCACTTCGTTCTGGTAGTTGTAGAGGTGGTTCTCCCTTGTCCAGTGCTGCTGGCCGCACTCGAAGCACAGCGGGTTCAAGGAGGCGTTCTGCTCCACCGAAGCCATGTCGTCACCTGTGGTGCCCATTGTACAGCTAAGAAGGCTGACGGATCCTCCTCATACGACAGGGCTGCTCACTTAAAGCTCAGAGGGGAGCAACTCCTTCCAGGGTGACTTATGCTCTTCAGTCAAGTGTCATTTTCTGCAACAAATAAAGGTATAATAATCATTCATTTTGCATGAATTACAAAAGTTCTTGTCAGAACTTTTGACTTCTTCTGGGTTTACCAAAACACAACAGCCAGAGTAAGAGAATATTCCCGTTTTCTGTAAATTCGTCACAGAAGACAGCAACAAAAAAATGTGTAAGTACGATTCCTTTTACAACATAAACATTTTACAGCTTCATAACAGCTGCTGCACTGCACAGCTTTCACCTGCAAGATGACCAGTTTGTGACAACAAGGACACCGCATTACGCAATGTCACACCAGAAGCGTGCAATTACTGTCTAGCACAAAAATATCCTATTGTGGGATAATGGTTATTTGACCAAGTAATTAAATGTATTCTTTTATATAAGATTATGATTTTAGTCTGGTCCTATTATCTTTTTTTAAAAATTTTGACTATTGATGTAGAATATTACACATTAAAGGTCTAAATACATTGCATTAAAACCAACAGCAACAAGCCCCTTACCCTGTTCTTTCTATCAGTAATATTGCATGCTTGTCACCACTTAACTTCACATTTTCTCTGTGGGCTGCTACACAGTAAGAAGGACTGATTCTATCCAGTACACCACATTTGATTTAGTACAGAGGCCACTAATAAAAATATGGAATAAACTAACCATATGAAACTACTGTTTCCAAACAACTAATTTGTTTTGCTTTTTATCTAACAAAATTACAGCATATTCAATGTGACAATAATCATGTCAGTCAAAGGAATGTAAGTCAGTCACTGCGGGATTTCTTTTCCAAACTATATAATTATTCAACTTTGCCTCTCTTAAAATAGCTGCCTGGTCAGGAAACTGAGCAGCCATCAGTCTGCAATTTCAAACACTGAATCCTTACCCCTCCCAACCTTATTTACCCTTCTCTCCCTTACAAAAATCACATTGCTTGACACGCATAACAGGATAACTTCGAAAACAAAATAAGTTTTCTCACGTACTTTAGAGGCCTCCTCATTCATTAGTTTTCGTTAATGTTTTCATTGGTGGGGAAAAAAAAAAAAACAAATTTGAGAAATGTTTACTTTGTGGCCAAGTTCTTTATTGCTATTCAGCAAGCAACTCTCATGACAGATGCTTACTGTGTTCTAGTAGAGTAGTAGCAAGCAAACAGAGAAATGAAAACTGCTAGTCTAGGTACCAGCCCACCACCTTTATTTTTAGCTGCTGAAATGAAGTCATAAATATATTCAGAAATTCTTGTGGAATGCATGCATTTCACCATGTCTTACTTTTTAAGAGAATCCCTGGTTTGGTTTTTGCCCCTTAACCTCACACAGCCAAGCATAAGACTTAGAGCACATTTTACAAGGATTATTATATCCTTTGACGCAAAAAGGATTAAATAGTAATTTGTAATCCAGGCTTCTATTCTGCCGTGGAAATTGATGCTCATCATTGCCCTGCCTCGTACTAGATAATGTGCACCTTCTGGAAAGGATTTCACCAGGGAAGAGCATAGTTGTTCTTTGTTACTGGAGACTGCGAATGCAAAATGAGACCCCAAAAGAGATTACTCAAAAACCAGTCTTAAATGTATTATATAAGAGTTCGAAGATTGGAGGGCAGCTCAGGAGAGCCGCGCGCGGGGCCCTCGTGCTCGAACTGCAGCGCTCGCGCTCTGCCTTCATGGATTAACGCAGAAGGGATGAGACCCGCCTAATGGCTGCCCTTTATGTAACGCAAAATAAACCAGATAAATGTTCTAGAAAAACACTGTATTGATTTGCGGCTTTAACAAATTATTTTGCCATTTAGAGCTCCAGGAGAGGAATACGTGGCACATGTCATATTGTACGTGGGGGTACTGGCAGCCCCAACAGGCAGGGTAGAGAAAAGGGACATGCAGAACTGGCAGAGAAAGACATTTTAACAGTGTGTTACCCAAATGCCAGATGCACTTCTGCTATTGACTATGAGCAGGACTCTTCCTCCTCCTCCCAGTCACCCAGGTCCCAAGAAAGGAGCAAGTCCTACATCAGCCAGGCTACAGAAACACCCAGGAACCATTCAATGTACTGCAGTTACGGAGGTCTGTCACGGACCCCTGACGGTGAGCATCCCGAATTCACGTACCTGAAAGCTTCCAGCATTTCTGTCCTTTGAAGTCTATGTGACTCACATGCCAGTCTGCTGCAGAGCACCAGGCAGTGTCACACAGTAAATATACCATGAGATACTTTGACCACATACTTGCTACGGTCAAAGATACCTGCACCTCTCTTTAGGAAGGCTGCAATTAAACCCTTTTGTTTTTTATGTTTTTTTTTTAAATAGCTCCCTATCAATTTTGAACAAAAAGTAAAATGAGAAGTTATTGAGTGATCAGGCTTTCACTGTCGTGTTTTAAATTACCATGAGAAGCCTTCTTTCTCCGGAAAGGCATATCCAGAGACAAGCTCTATTTACTGAAAGCACAGTGAAACACAGGCAGTCACTCTCGATTGCCCACACCTGAAGCAGGTGAGCACACAGACCAGTTCCTACAACCGCCTCATCCCAGTCTCTTAATGCTGCTGGTACAGTGAGAAGTGCCCTGGGCTGTGCAGAGGTGCCACTTCAGGCCAGGGACAGGCTGTTCCTGCAGCTGCTGACATCGCCTCTGGCTGCTTCTCAGGGCTGCCAGTGCCCTCTGAGCTTAAGCCACGAATAAATACTATATAAACTACCCCACCACTTTTGCTGTGGCTGACGTGACCACTCTCCGATCACCTCCCTGCTGGCAGAGCTGCAGGAGAAACAGATAGTGGATTACAACATGAAGATCCAAAAGAAAAAAACAAACCAACAAAAACCAAACAAAAAAAACCAAACCACTACCATGACCCCAACACCCCCCTTATAAATAAACCAAACCAAACAAATAAAAAACCCATTGAGATTTCTTCTCTTTCGCACTGCTGCCTTCACTGTTCCAGGACTAAGGAATCATTCACCAGGACTTGTATTGATTATATACCACAGCTGCCTAATTATCAATTCCAAGACTATACCCAGTGCAAAATATCAACTGACTTACAAAGCTCACAAACACAGTATTTGTGGTCCAAGAAATTATTGGGATAGCAGGCAGGGTCTAAATTTCACCGATGTAAAGCACTATATCCCCGAAATCCACAATACTGGAGCACTGCCTATTATAATACTCTACTTCAACCCTCTCTATGCATCCCTTCTATTACGTGCTGTATCTTTTATCGCTGCAGATCACCAAAGATCACCACCTCCACAGGATGGCATCAGCTCAGTAAAGCTGCAAACAGGAAAAATAGTCAGAATTATTAAAAACAATAAGAGGGTACAAGAGCCAGCCGGGCCTATAATTCGCCAAGAAATAATTCTCCTGGAACTTCCCTACAACAGCCGAACAGTGCAGGTGGTGCCCTGCTTTTAGTTTTAAATAACAATCCACTTGGGAAGTGGGCAAGACTGGACATCCAATTGTGTGATTTATTTTTAAGTGGACTGTGCATGAGAGTGATTTTAGACTGAAAGCCTTATCCTCAGGCCTCCTCTGCTTCTGACTTATTGATTCCACTAACGTTATTTGGAGAAGCTTGACATGTTTTTACAAAAGCATAAGATGTCAGGCTTTATACCTGCATTAGACTTCACGATGTTTACTCCTTCTGTCTGAAGGGGCACTAAAACAAACACACAAAACAACAGAAAAGAAACAAAAACCAACACAAAACACAATCAAACCAGAATTGTAGCAATAACTTAGCTCTTTTACTATGTTTGCCTTTTTATATAAGTCACAAATAATTAACACTAGTTTTAGTTTGAAATTAATGGAAATATGTATTTGCAATGAATGTTTTCAGAGATCTAAGCAATCTGTTTGTAAATTATATTATTAAAATCTTGCAGGTGTAGAGGCCATTAACTGACAGTTCAAAATTTTACAAAAAAAATCTGACTATACCCCAAAAGCAAATAACTACAGAAAATACCCATCTTACCAACTAATTCCGCTAAAAATTATCTTTAATATACCACAATTTCCTATTTTGCTTACTACCCAATACAATTTCCTCAAGCAGAAGGCAAAGGTCAAAAGAACACCCTCTGACAAATGACACCACTGTTTCTTTGCTGGACTCTGGTGTCCCTGTATCCCAAAACCTCTGGGATGCAAGTGTCAGTTCTGTGGCTGATAATGCTCCACGCTAGAATGGACATCATCTCACTGAGCTGTATCTAACCACTGAATTAATGCTTAATTTATACAGCGTGCTTTAAAGCAACTGCAGGTGATAAAACGTCCACCTGCATCTCCTGTCGATCCAGTGCCACCAGGTGCTGGCTGCTGCTTCTCTTCCCACAAGTCTCAAAAACTTGCTGCCTGCTGCCAGCACAGGGTTGCCTCAGCATAGCCCCTTCTTATCCCTCTGCAGTGGGGAAGGGTATAGAAGGGTAGAACAGCTACGGTGAAGGTTTCATATGACCCTGAACTCAGGCAGTCCTTTCCTGGTCATATTTGCATTTACAAGGCAACACAAATGCTCTCATATGAGGAAAGGTTGGCTTAATCTAAAACAGTCATAGGATTTCTGAAGTTGCTCTCCATGGCACCTGAGCACCCAAGATAGCTCAGAAGGATCTTGTGGTATCTAAATTCCCTTGCCTTATTCAAACACGAGGGCTGTGAACAGGATCTCTTAGCAGACAGGAGTGGATCAACACAAGCCCCAGCAGAGGGAAACTATAGAGTGGTTACAACCTTTGCTTAAAAAACACACATCATAACTGCTTCAAAATTAGTTGTTAGTTCCCAGTCCAGCACCCTTCACAGGAATTACAACATCAGGCTGATGATTCATAGCTGTTTTCAAAGCGGACCCTAGCTTGAGTGGAAGAATAAAAGATAGCAGAAACTGTAATAAAAAACATGATGAGAATAAATAGCTGGCACACAGCACTAGAGGGGAAAGTGTTATTCCACATCTTCCAATAAGCATGACCTACCTCATTAGATACAATCTCTGCTTTAATATTAAAGCCACACAGCAAACAAGTGAAGCAGAACTACCAACTTGTATTGACTTTACAATATCCGTGTTAATTACACCGCTATCTGAGGCTTGCACTGTCTTCAAATATCAAACCCCAATTCGACTCTAGTCCAAATTTATGAGATAGTAATCCTGTTAGGCTCTTCCTCATTGAAAATGCAAGCAACTGAAAATTTTGTCAAAAGATGGCATCTGGCAGCTCAAAGTCAGGGAAAAGTGTACGAGAGATGGGCAGAGCACAGCAATTAGACTGGGACAGATTTCTGCTAATGTTGCAGCCACACTGTCACTGCATGACAATTATCCAATACACCTATATTTTTGTACCAATGAGAAACCCTTTTCCACGTTTAAGTAATTCAGTAGAACAAGTGTGATTTTTATAATCAAGCTAAAAAAATTGTGCTTGAATAGTGACTTTGTTTCACTGAACTGCAACCAGGCAAGGCTGGGCTTGGAGTAAAACTATCTCTCCACTGATTATTTCTTTGCCTCTGTGCTTGTCTTTTTGCTTCACCAAAGCAATGCCCACACAGGGAAGGTGTCAGCCCTGCACCAGATGTTGACATGGCATCATTGCTGCAAAGGCAGCAGGTTGCAGGCAATGCTTCTCCTTCCCCACTTGTCAGCTTGTTACACGCAATATCCTAAAAAAGATGTGCACACGCGCTCCCTTGCTGGGTATTTCTGGAGTATGGCATTTTTCCAGGCTGCGAAATGAAACCCTCCTTAAATCTGGAGAATAAGGAGTGTTTGGGGAAATTAATAGGACTGTAAGTTGTGTTCGGTATTTGTGGAGTGCTGCGTTTCCATGGCAACTGGGGGCTACAAGCTTTAATTACCATCACGACGTTAAGGGCCCTGGCTGTACCCCGGTGTGTGTGAAAGAGGATGGAGGAGGGATGCCCATGCTGCCTGGCCGCTGCCTGCAGAGACTCAGGGAGTCTGAGCAACCATCACACCAGCAAACCAAGAGACGTAAAGAAAGGGGGAAGCACAAGGCCATCCACTGTTAGAAGGAGGATGACGCCCATCTCCCAAAAACAGCACCTCAAACCCAGAGATGCTCAACACCAGGGGACGATGGGAGGAAAGAGACAGCTGAGGTGCCCTGAGAGAAAACAAGTGGCCAGAAGGTTTTGCTCAAAGACGCGAAGATCATCCTGCAGCCATTTTCTACAGCACAAATGGAATGGCTTCTATTTTGGGACCAGGAGATTAAAATAGCTTTACTTTAGTCAAATAGGTCTCGAACACGATGGGGAAGATGAGGAGGTCTCTGCAACGAAGTATCCATTCTTTATAGCTAATACAGAGCTACATCCGATAAATCATCTTAGAATAGAAGAAAAAGAGGCAAGAGCATGAATCTTTAACAAAGACACAACTACGTCTCTACAGATTAAAGTTTGCATATTCCTACTGAACAAGAGGAGCGCTGAAAAACGAAGAGGTAAAATGCATAAGCCAAGCTAGATGAGAGTTACCCAGGTTTGGATGGCCAGCCACTCTGTTGGGTTGCAGGAACCCTGAACCCCCTGGAGAAGAAAGGACTTGAACTTGCACCCCCTCCTCCACCAGCACAGCAGCCACTGCTGCCCATCCTACTCAAAGTCTCAGTCACAAGTATTTGCCCTTCTCTGCCACCCTGTTCAACAAGAGACGTGGTGACCGCCTTTATGATTTGCCAGAAGATCTGTTTTCTGTGGGTACATTCAATTCACTGCTAAGTGGAAAGCAAAGGGCCTGTTTCTGGGGGTTAACACTGCTTGCTGTCAGAAGCCACCCCACTGCAGGAACCCCCAAGCACAGGACAAGTGCCAGGTGGCTCAAGATGCTCCCAGGTCTCTCTAAACAACTGAGCAGGTCTGCAACTTTCAGGGCCAAGAGTATAAAAAAAACCCCTGGACGAAACCTCCTCCAAGCTCCCAAATCCCTTTTGGGATTTTTGCAGTAGTGAAAAAAAATAAATAAAAAGAAGCAAAATGAAATGAAAGTGAAAATAACCCTACTTACCGGCCAGTAGAGCCAAACTTCCTTCCTCACTCGAAGAGAATAACGAAAGCAGTATCTCATTACCACTGTTGTAACAGGTGGGCTTTTATATCCAGTGGGAGCAAAAAAAGTAACCCAACAGTCAAAAATCCACGACAAGGAGACATTTAGCGAGGCTTTCTTCTCACTGACGGAGCAGAGTAGAAAGGCAAGAAAGAGTAAAACATTTGCTTATCCGCCATGGTTATTTTCTGCAGTGCAATCTGTCCACCAGCCCTTGCCATATGTGCCACCCTTTCTGTTTGGAGAGATGAAGGCAGCAGAAAGCTGTCCATCAAGACGCTAAACCTTCTGGAAAGCCCTCCCCTGCGCACTTCACCCTGAAACAGGGACTTTCGTGGATGAACAGAAAACACTTAACTAGATTAAATGTAGCTGGTTCCTGGATGTGCGCAGAGACGATTTGATTTGATTAATTCAAATTTTAAGGTGCTGAAGCATTTTAAAGAAAATAAAGAAAGAAGTGGGGAGTTACATTCCCTTTTTCTGCTCTTCTGTATAACAGCCCCCATCTCTATGAGTGTGCATGGAGAAAATTCAGGGAGACAACACTTGGATTAATCACAGAATGGCTTTGATGACAAAGAGAAGCTGGGGGTGGAGGGGTGGAAAGAAGGATAAAGTAACTTTCTGGGTAGTTAAATTGCAGGACTGACTATTTTTAGAGAAAAACACCAGCCCCATCTCTTCCTTTGGGCATATGCCACCTTGTGTGATGTGTTACAGCTGGTTTCCCCCATCAACCACAACCTGAGTGATGGTGGAAAGCTATTTTGAAACATAAACCATGCTGTTACTAAGCAGTACTCTAACTCAGCCACATTACGAAAAAATGAAGCTGCCCCCTACTATGCTACCAAAAAAGGATGATTTCTATCAAAATGAGGATTTCTAAGATCTGTATGAGACAGAGCCAAGAAGACATGCGTTAGAGACAGCTCAGACAAATCATAAGCCATATGCCATCCTTGCTCTGCAGGAAAGCAGGCAGAATCCTCTGCAGGAGCAAGTGCCCATCAGCTACAAGGAACTCATGACAACCTATGCAGAGAGGAAGAAACCTGAAAGTACAAGTGAAAAAGTACAGAGGATGGTCTAGACAGAAGGTTTGTGCCTCCAGCCTCAACCTACTGAACAGCACCCACCCCAGCAGCTCAGGAGCTTCATTTGAAGCACTAAGGCAATCCCCTAAACCGGTCTGCCCAGCCAAGACACTGCTCATTTTCTCCCTAATATAAGAAAACAAGTATCACCACATCAGGATTCTTCAAATAAGAAAAACAACAACAACAACAACAACAACAACAAAAAAGCACCTTCTTAAAACCACAGTCAAAAGAGTGTTTAACCTCAGCTACCTACACGCAGGGCTAATCAGCCAGAAGCTGTGACTTGCTGGTGAGTGGGGGCACTGCAGGCAGGGTGACTGGTTCACCAGCCAAGCCACCCGCTTGGTTTGCAGCTCAGGGAAAGCTGTGCTTGCCCAGCCACCCCTCGGCAAGCAGGTGACTCGTCCTGAAAGCACTGCCATGCCTGAGCCACCCCTACCTGTCCCTGGGAATGACATCTGGATGCCATTCACAAGCTGTCACTTGAATTAACTCCATGATAAAGGCAAGTTCTTTGATTCTTAACACTTCAGGGTGATAGCTGCCCCTCTCCCTATTAACTCTGCTGAAGACATTTCACTTTGCTGCTGTATATAACTTAATTTCTACCTAACTTCCAGGGAGAACTTTCCTTCTGATCCATGTTAAAAGGTTATTTTCAGAGCCAGTTGCCCAACCCAGCTTTGAGCACATAGGAAAGGCAGAACGTGACCTGTCCTCATGCTCTTGTACATTTATACAAAATACTCCCACATTATTTTGTAGGACACTTGTCAGAAAATAAAAGTTTTGCATTGAGATCTTCTGCTTACACTCTCTATACATACATGTACCATACCTCAGATAGACGTACTCTGTACGCAGATAAAGAAAACAAATAGCTCGCGCATCATCAGAATTTACATAACAAGAACATGCTAGATCTAGAAGCTGTAGTCTTAAATATACAAATATTATCTTAAATTTAAAAAAAACCCAACATTTAAATATTTTGTATGTAAACAGGTCTTTACATACACAGTAGACTAGCATTTGATTGGAGCCTCCAGACAGGATTCAGAGAGGGAAGCAGACACTGAGTTGAGTATGTAAAGTCAAGTCTGGTTATACAGATTTGACAAAGAACATGGAAACAAAGAAAGCGCTGCATTTGTTTATAGTCCAGCTGTAGGAATCATATATTGTCCCCTTGAGTCTTTGCAATTCCATGGCCAGCAAGAAAAAGTGGAGACAACATTTGTGGAATGGAAAAACAAAACAAAACACAAGAACACCACCAAAAAACCCCAAACATTTTTCTTAATACACTCCTCTGTCTGTTAACCATGTTTGCCAGGTGTTTATTTCAATTACTTTCCCTATTAAGCTTGGCTGACTGTAAGTTAAATATATACTAACATACATACATACATACATATATATATATATATTAAAAAAAAAACAACAGAATTTCAGCACCTATTAGATAGGGAGGCTTTTACAGTGCAGTTATTTATCTGCCTCAGGTGCAAAGTTTGGTTGCTGCTGCTGTGTCCCCCCCGAATCCTGTTAGGGCTCTTAGGAAAGAAACCACTTCTGTAGGAGCACTGTTGAAAAACATTCCTTTAAATTCCAAGTGAAAATGTTAGCAAAGATACATAGTAACACACAGTAAAGCAACAGGTCCTGGTATGTTATTCTCAAATGAGTGACAGGGACTAAATATTAAGGAGGAATCTTCTACCTCCCCGTTGCAGAATGAATAATGTGGAGGAGTGAGCGCTGAACTGCTGTTATAGCATTTCTGTCTGCTTTCTTTGGTAGTCTTGTTCTCTTTGTTTCAAAAAACAAGATTCCTAAACAAAGGCAGACAAATGAAAATCATTACCTTCTAAGTGAGCAGTACAAATTAAAACAAAAATCAAAGAAAAACAAAATGACCCTAAAGACACGTAAGTGGTAGCACCTATGTAAAACACCAAACTGGCAGCCTTATGCAGAAATTATATATAACATATATATTTATATAGCTATAAATAAAGAAATCGACTAGAATAAAATTGTCCAACACAAGCACAAGAGGGTTAAGTGCTCAGAGAAAGCTACTTGTCCTATGAGCAAACAGGGGGACGGGTCAGGAGAAGTTCGGTGGTTGGGAAGGCACCAGGGCTCCAACTGCCACACTCATCTAGTGAACAAAAGCTGAGTTGTTAAAAAACTGAAGACCTACAATTCTGAAAGAAAAATGCATTTCAGTTCTCAGACATTTAATCATGAATTTGCAAAACATACAGAAGACATTTACTCACGTCAGTAGAGAACTCTGGTTCACCACATTTTGGGAAGAGAGTGGGAAAGGAGCGATGCGCTGAAGAGCCCCACCAGGTAGGATGCCCAGGTTCCTAACTTCAGGCACCATTTTTCTATACCCGTGGTCAAAATGGCTCCAGCAACAGAGGCTGACAGAAGCACGCTACACTGGGAAGGAGCCAACCTTCTCCTCCTCCTCCTCCTCCTCCTCCTCCTCCCCCCTGTCCAATCTCTTCTCAGCACACTGAAATTTTGCATTTGAGATTCTGTGGAGGATGATACAATTTTCACTTCCTCATTTATTCTATGTATTCAACCCTTCAGAGCTAGCTCTTAAAATACCAGTCTTGCTTTGAAGGATATTACTTCATTAGCATTGCTTTTGGAAAAAGGTCTTTAAGAGGCAGATGATTCAGCCTCAGGAGTGCCCAACTTCTTTTCACTCCCTAACCACAATGCTCATTTTCCCAAACCAGGCACTTCTCAACAAGTTAGGTTAGGTTCACAGACTTCAAAAATTCAAGCTCTGATTTATTTCCACACCTTTTTTTTCTTTTTATTTCTAACCCATGCCAAACACTTTCACATGTTTTATGCCAGATACTTAAACATTTTTAAAATTTTATAAACTTTTTCTTTTAATTGTTATATTGTCCAAGAGCCAGAAACAATCACAGACAATGTTCCTACTACATTGCGTGCTGTGCAAATGAACCCAAAAGAAAATGCCGTCTCTATGAGATAAAGACTCACATTCCCATGGGATATATCTCTTTTTCATAAAAAGGGAGCAGTGCTGTGCACCGGGACAATGAGACCCCAGAAATGCTACACGGTGCTGCTGTAGACACACGCCTACCCTTCCAAGAGAAGAAGCAACAGTAGGAGAAGTGTTGATAAGGCCAGGTTAACTTCATGCAATGACACAAGCATGCAACGGAGTATTTGGAAATAGCATACTTCCAAACTTCTCTGCTCCTATCAGCAACAATGAGTATTCAAGGAATTAGTCAGAAGTTCACCTGCAAACTGCCAGTTCATAAAATCCAGATATTGTAAGAAATTACTCAAACTTACTATCAAGTTCAGAGTTCAGCTCACAGGAACAGGGTCTAGTGGGTCAAAGAGACTATGCCACAAGTCACCTTCACATGGCAGAGATGCTAAAAAGCTAAGGAATACCTAAGAAATGAGTGCACGCTTTATCCTGAGAAGGGTCTCTTTTGCATCAAGCTTGTAATATAGACAATTAAGAGGGAGTCCACATAAAAAATTAGTCTGCTCTATGGTTATTACCTTCCAGCTAGACACAGACATTTGGGTCAGAAAAACAACATTTCACATTTCTGTAAAGAACCATTTGATACTGCAATAAAATCAGCCTTGATTTTCACTGATTCTGAGAGTTCAAAGGCTAATCATTCCAATTCAGTGAACTAAGAGGTGAGGAAACAGGGTAATTAAAAGCCTTCCTCCCATCCTTTCAGTGCACAATCTGAAAACCAGAAGGGCAGTCAAGAATATGATGAAATTTTCACTCAAAGGAAATGTCTTACTTTAAGGGCAGCAGACTCAGCTACAAGCAACGTTGTCTCTTTATTATCAGGATAAGAACAGAGTACAATAAATAGAATCCCAGGCAACTAGTGTGCCTCCACATATAGAGTGAATGTAAAGAACACACACAGGGAAAACGAAGGAGTACTGAAAAACCATCCTAGCTGAGCAATTTTAAGATCAGGGAGCGGGGGGGGAAAAGGCAAACCAAGCTTCACGGAGAAGTTACACTAGAAACGTATTGCAGTAACATAGCATGCTTTGGCTAAAAGCCATGATTTGCATACATTTCCCTTTATGAACTTCAGAACAGGAAATATATGAACTTGGATTTGCTGCTTGTCTTTACAGACCGGTTTAACTTAACATGAGAGCTTCAATGAGATTAAATTCTGAACTGATACTTATTTTGTTTTTAAAGCATGTTTTGTTGCTTTAGCTTCAGCCGACCACACTACTAAATGGAAGTAAATTTAAAGCTAAAAGGGTTTACAAAGAGTCTTGTTTTTTCACTAAGTAAATTAAAATAAATCACTCCGCTTTTCTCATATGCAACAGAAGATGGATGTGGTTTTTTGGACATCGGATTTGGAGCACAGCTCGTCTGCTGGGGCTCCGGCTGGCTGGAGACCCATGTTCTCCACTGCCCTCATGACTCCCTTCAGACTTGTGAATGCAACCAAAGGGACGCTATAGAACCTTGTCCCAAGTAATTATTGTAAACATCGGTACACAGCATGATTAGGGTAAGAAAATACAAATGCAAAACCACTGAACCTCACCAACAATTAAAAAAAACCCTCGTGACAGACAGACCTGACACCTCACTTGCTCTCCCATTTTTCTCTCTGCCTCCTTCATTTCCTCAAATCCCAGAAAAACAGTGAAACATTAATTTTTCTTCTGGGACAAACATTTCTACTTGAAAACATTAAGTACTGTTATTTTAAAATACTTACACACTAGAGCTCTTATTTTTCTACCAAGAAGTCCTGAAAACAAACAGATTTAGTAAAAAGAAGGAACAAAAACATGAATGATCTTCTGTTCCTTGTTTATACTTGACATAAAAGTATATAATTCCTTTTTGTTTTTAAAAAAGCCTTAACCAGAGGACTTGTGTTAAAAGTTTGCATGCACTGCACAACGCCCAACAAAATGAGAAGCCTTTTTTGCAAGGTGGTTATAAAGGCTACCTGGAAGTTTACCAGGGTTTCTAGGATGCCTATTGGAAAACGTTATGGATAACTGTACAACTATTACTACATACGTATCCTAGGAGACCAAAGAGCTTTCACATTTAAGAGCTTATTTCCTGGCCACCCTCTCGATACACATCTCATGCATTTATAAATAATACAAATAGCTGTGGGAAAGGAGGACATGGTTTTATTTCAGCCAGAATGTACACTGACCTCTGCTTATATCAACAAAAACCATTTAATTTTATGTCACTTCTCCTTCTTTCTCATCTTCTGGCTAAAAAGATGTCAGAAATCTCATGTAATTCACAAAACGTGTTTTTAAACTTGAATTTTATAACAGAGCAAAACTAAAACTTGCAGTCTTTAAAAATTTATATACATACATGCAAATCACTAGAAAGAGCCCTTGTACTCATGCAAGTGAAATTTAGATTCTTGACCACAACATTTTTCAAAACATCCAACCTGTTAAATGCAACACATCAGAGAATGATATAATCTAGCAAAAACCCTCAGGAAAGAGAAATGAAAAAAAAAAAAAAACCCACCAAACAAGAAGCACAAATCAGATAATTCAAGAGAAGGTTACTTTACACTTCAGGTTAGAGGTTAGACCAGCGTATGCATTTGAAAAGAGCCAAACTGAAAGCATTCCCTTAATTTCTTGTTTGTCATTCTCAGCACAGGGTCTAATGTGCAATTAAGCATTCGTCATCCAGCCTCTGAAGAAGAGCATCTTTAAAATGCCGAGCGGAGCACCAGAAACACCCAGGTGTGATTCCTCGGCAGCCAGCACCGAGGATCTGTTACAAAACCTGCACCACAGAGCACAACAGCCCCTTCCCTTTTCCACCTCCTTAGTCTACATTTCTTACCCTTCCATCCCAGCAGAGGCGAGGAGGGAGCACAGTGCACCTGCCCAACATAAAGGAAAAGGAGAATATACTGTTGTTCTCTGGGAGGAGGGGATATCACATGACAACAGGGAACTTCAAGGAAAAAGGCTGTCGGCATGCTGGTATACACAAATTAATTCACTGGTGAGTAATTAAAACAGGACCAGCCCCTCCTGTAACCACTACAGCAGCTCTCGGGGTTTGATTTACTTAAGGCAGTAAATTAATCTGATCACCTACCCTCACACGAATACAAGGGAAGCTGTAAAAGCTGTGGCTTAGTAAATACTAACCAGAGAAGAAGCCAGCGTAAAGGATCTGCAGGCAATCTCTTACACTGTGTCCTTTTCAAACCCTAAACCTAACACTACGTAGGCTAAAATGTCACCAGCAATTTCTCATGAATGCATAATGAAACGGTGCTACTACATCTAGCGCATCACCGTTTCGCAAGCACACCCGGAGAGCATGTGCGGGTATCATACACACAGGAATACTTACAATAACTCCACGTATATAGTGCATTTACAACACATACAGAACGTTTCAAGTCTCTACTCTGCTCACCATGTGCATGAATATTATGTATATGTCACCATATGTCACCATGAATATTATGTAAAGCTACTTCAGCAACACAACATTTGCAAGAAAAAAAACCAAATCAGATTATATAACCTTTCCTCCCCTCCTCTATTTTAGAAAAATCCTGTTTTTTTAAAAAGAAATTTTAAATGAAATGTTTAAACTGTTCTCAAAACTGTGCATACTTTCTGAAAAATTCTCAATTTCTATATAGTTTAATAATTCAGTATCTCAATCCTAGGGGAGTATTCCATGCAGAAAGTCAGCTTTACATCCTGAAATTACTCTGCTTTTGTCAATTAAAATAAAAATTTAAAAAATAGTATTTTTCTTTCAAATTAAGTAACTTGCTGGCTTTTTCAATATTAGATATACTGCATATTTGCAGACTCACAGACTACAAACCACTGTCTTCCACAGCTGCTTTTATAAAGTCTAGTAAATTGGACTTTAATTTTTTTCACTTTCAAACTAAATACTTAAGTATTTTTTTTCCATTATACTGGACATAATACAAACAACATGCAGGAGAGTCTACAGCCTGCTAAATGTGATAACCCCTCAAGATACTGTCCTCTCTTTTCACTTACTTAGTTCCATGAAGTGGATTAAAAAAAAAACCCTAAAACCACAAACACCACCATAAATCAGCAGTAGACAAATATGCTCCAGTGGTAAAGGGTTCGGTTTGAGGTCTCAGTGGATGGATGCTTCGGCAGACTTCAGGGTGGTCTTTCTATCACCTTCCACTTGAGAACACACAATTGCAAAGTAAACCACCCATCTCAAAAAGTACCAAACTGTTTTTCTTGACTTTTATTTGCTTGGTATGGTCTTAAATAAACAGGCTTGGATAAACAGCGTAATGAAGAGGACCGATGTCTTTTTGGTTCACAGGAAAGCTGCACAGCCCAGACGAGATGTCACCCCCGGTGAGGCCACCAGGCCAGTTATAATAAATAAATGGTCTGATCAGAAGCGAGGCCTGTTCTGCTCGTTCCCATGAGATAAAGCCTGCGATGGCATTTCAAAGACCTAGAGAAACTTCTGACCTCTGCTAGAGGCACTTCCAACAGCACTAAAATTATGGTATCAATGATATTTACACTGGGCTAGAGGCTTCTTCTTTGGACTTGAACATTTGCCAGTAATACACCATTTCATCTGAGGAACAAATATAAACCAATCCTGCCTACAGCATTCCTCTGTCAGCACACCCACACTACACCTACATGGGCTTCCTTTAGTATGCAAATGTCATTCATTAAACTAAAAAGAAAGACAAAGCTGGAAATGGCATTTGCTAAGATACCAAAATTTTTAGCACTGGGATACGTGCGGTGAAACTCCGCAAAGCACAGGGGTAAAAGCAGAGCCCTGGCCCTCCCGCATGAAAGCTGCTCCCCAGTCCAGCCCTGCCACCATGGGGTTTCCTCTGAACCCCCAAACACCAGCGCTGCTCTTCCTGCTGGTGGAGGTGGAGATGGAGGAGGACAGCCAGGATCTGCCTGCTCAGCCAATGGGCTGAAATGAAATTCTCAGTTGGAGCCCCTAAATTGTCTCCAGGAGCCATGTCTTCAAAAGACCTGATGGCTGAAGGAAGCATTTTCTCCTTTCAAGTGATGAACCTATTCACTCCATCAACACAGGGTTTAATGCACAGATATGGCTGTTTTAGTAGTGCTTTGCAACTGTAAAATTAACATTTTAACATTTGATTTCAACTAAGCATTGATTGCAATGAGCAGCTGACTAATGAGCTTTTATTGGAAAAACAGAAAAAAACACCACAAAACCCCATATTACCCTAACCTCAATAAAAAAAATGCTATTTCCGAAGGAAGAGGTAAACAACTTTTACCCTCATTAAAAAGTTGAGAAATGTGCACACCATCACTAAAATACAATTAATACACAGCCTTCAGAAGAGTGCAAAGGAGCAATTTAATTAACCACCCACTGATTTCATAAATGACAAGAACACACAAAGGTAATGGCACCTTCTAATTGAAAATGTCCTGTTTATTTAGCTGAGCAATTGTGTTCTTCTATGTTGTGCATAAATATGAGGAAACAAGTTTTGAACTCATGACATTGTTAACTTTGTAAGGTGTGATGGAACAACGTAATGCCCGTGATACAGTCACTGCATACGCCACTTATTTAATGTCTTTACCCAAGAACCTCAAAGTCACTGACAACCATAAAAGTCTTAACCTTTATGAACTCTTTTGATAGGCTTTTTCTATGCCCTCTTCAAACACACAGAAGAGCTGAAAGGGAAAAATAACAGTTTTATTGGTGTGCCACTTCAAACAAAAAATTACTTCATATAGGGACTTAATTTATATCTGTAGTTCTCCCACTTTCATACAAAGGAATCCTCTGTAAGCCCCATGAAATATTTCTGTTGAAGATCTTGTAAGCTCATTTTGCAATGTCTCACCCTTTTCCTTCCCATGGGAAAAGCCTCCTTTCAGCTACTACATCTGTTACTAAAACTGAAGAGAAGAAGCTTTCATGAAGGTAGGAAAACAATATAACAAAATGTCTGAAGGCTTTTCTTCATTTTTTCATTGGACTTTTTGGGGATAAAGCTGAACTATATTAATATTCTTTCTTGCATTTACAAAACTCAAAATGACTTTGTGTTGCTGTATTACAACCAAAGTCTATTTGACTGAACATGAAACACAGCAACATCTAAATTTATGAGCTGTCCATCTGCCCGTCTAATAGACACACTAGGAGCACTCAAACCCCCTTCAGAGCATACATAATTTAAAACAACAGATTGAAGAGATTCTTCAAACATAGCGGCTTCCACTGGAAGGCTGATCACCAGACAAGACTTTCCTTACAGGACTTACAACATACTGTAAATCACAGAATGGTTGGGGTTGGAAGGGACCTCTGGAGATGATCTAGTCCAACCAACCTGCTAAAGCACGTTCACCAGAGCAGATCGCACAGGAATGTGTCCAGGTGGGTTTTGAATGTCTCCAGAGAAGGAGACTCCACAACCTCTCTGGGCAGCCTGTTCCAGTGCTCTGGCACCCTCAAGGTAAAGAAGTTTCTCCTCATATTCAGATGGAACCTCCTGTGCTTCAGTCTGTGCTTGCTGCCTGACAGAGGGCCAAAATGGCAGCAGCAGTGGATGCAGGGATTGAGACGGTTGCCTCGTACATTGGTCTCAGGACATCTGGTCCCACCTGTTCCCCTCATCAGCAACCCTGGGATAACTTCAATGACTTTATGTAGCATTGGCTCCCTGCCCACCCACCACAGGAAAAGCATTCCTTAACAGAAATTGTACCATTAAGTGCTGATCCCAACAGCATCAACATACGATGTATCCAGCTGAAGCGTGTGCACATTAAATATACATTACTGCAATTTTGCATCCAACAGTGAAATTATTACTTATTGCTATTAACTAGTCATGTTTACTGTTCCTGAGGGTTTCCCATCATTAAGTGTTTATGATATTTACTCAGTCTGTAGCAAACCATTATCAGGCCTACCTGGCTATATTAGCTGCCTGTCAGCAATGCCACCAGATATGTAAACACCTCTTTAAAATTATGAAACCACCCATTACGTTTATGCACTACAGTTTGTTTATCAATTAGATGAAGGAAGGGATCTTGAATAAATAACATAAAGCAGCCTGTAATAATTTTTGTAACTTTTTTTTCCCCTTTTATCAGGATGACTGCTGCATGTTTCCAGGATGCATTCACCCTGTGAAAATTATTTAGATTTTCTGCTTCTAAATGTTATAGAAAATACATAGCTTAAATTGTAATATATCACTCAACTGCCTGCAGCTTCCAACATGATCTGGACTGCTCAATATTCCTGACTTGTTTCTAACATTTACTATTGCAATGAACTTTATCAGAAATGCTCGCTTTCTTGCATGCCAGTAATATATTTTGAAAAAAACCAATTCTCCATGACTCCCTGAATGAACTCCATTTACCCATAACAACAGCACTCAAGGTTTCTCGAGTGGTCCTACCTGCACTAAGAGCTCTCCCACGGTATGCATGTTTCCCTCTGACAGGCAACATGTGTTAGAGACTAAGAGACAGACCACAGTTATAGAAAGGTTTAATCGTGCAAATATTTCCTACAAGTGTCATATCCCACTGGAGAAAACTCTCAAAGATAAATGGTGTTTGCATAACTCCCTGAACATCACCTGGGATGCGGGACAGGGGAAAAGGAACAGGGAGACCTCAGTAGCACAGGTGAGCTCTGAATTTTCCACTGTAGTGAAAATTCAGCTCTGTAGTGCTTAAGGTTGTTTCTATTTAAATGGGTTAAATGCTGCCTATTTCCCCCTATTGATGGGTAGATTAATTCTTCCTTCATAACTCCACTCTCTCAAGTTTCCTCCTACAGAAGTTTCAGGAGCCAGAGCCATGGTGACCTGTGGCCTCTTCATGAAACGGGCCCTTTCCCTCTTCCCAAGCAGCCTGGAGGGATGGGCAGCAGCGGGATGTCCTCCCTCAGCCCCTTCTATGGAGAAGCGGGATGGGTATGAACAGGTAAGTTATTAAGTGATCAAAATACAGATGGAAAAATAATCCATTTTAAAATATTACACAGGGGATGTAAGTAGCTTATTAATTGCATCTTCTCGATTAATTTCTGCTTCTATTAGGTTGTGGCACACTGAAGTAATTTAAATCCAGGGATTTACAGCACTCTGAATTAGTTTAATAATGCTAAAGCTTACTGTGTATATTTAAGTATTTAACTCAGAAGCTACCTTTTCACTATTTTATAAAAGTACGTTAAAAATAAAATGTATTTCATTACTATTCCTGGTAGAGAACCTTATTTAAATTTTACAAGAATAATGAAAATAAACATTACCATATCACATTTAAATACAACTTTAAACTTAAAAATATTCACTTAAATCATACTGTTTATCACTACAAAATTGGATTCTTTTAGTGAAGTAATACTACTTTTTACCTTCCTGCCCTCCCTGCTACCACAAGGAAGGCTTGTTTGATTTTTACCATTGAATAGCCCTTCCATTCACTGATACTTCACCACATAACGTAATTTTGGAAGTGGCAGAGTCTTCCCTTGACTTTGAATTATTGTCACCAAAAATCTGATTCCTACAAAATTTCCTTTGTGTTCTCAAAATCAGGATGAATAGAAAAATAAAGTACAGTCAAAAGTGTTTTTTTTCATGTTTCTCTGCACATCATCAGCTTGACTACCTCAGTACCAATGCCTCTGCGCAGGACCTGCTTTCATCCAGCCCACTCAGATTCTTCAACCCAGGCTCAAGCGATATTTGTTATCTTTTAGCAAATACCTGCTACCGACTATTCCGATTTCATGGGTTTTCCCATAAGTTCTGGTTGTCAGAAGAGCCTTCAGGTGTCTTTCGCTAGCACTATCTCATTTCACGTTTCACAAGACCAGGAGAACACAGATGCTCAGCTTCCAGGGCTCAGCTGAGGTAACTTCTAGCTCACAAAACAGAACGTTTTATGCCATCTCCCTATATCTCTACTAGCATGACAGCTAGAGAGTTATTTTAAAAATATCTTATGTATGTCCGTTACCTGTTTTTAATGAAATAAAAAATACAAGAAAATTATTCAAACAAAATGTGCAGACTGCCATAGAATTGACCTGGCAAGCAACCTTTTAATTCCTTAAGGACACCAAATGTCCTTAAACTCAATTTTCTGAATTGGGAGGAATCTACTGTACTGCTCAATTTCCTATAGAAAAAACACATTAGGAACGAGGACAAATTTAGTACTTTCCATTACAAAGCCTGCCCTCGCTTTGTGGCTTTATAAACTCCAAAATTGTTAAATACAAGAAAACCTTTTAAATAAATAAATAAAGTGCTTAGAAAATTTTTCTTCCAGAATTACTTTGCAGTGCGACTAGAATGGTACTTCTCCTTCGCTGCAACATTATGTTGTGGTACTAACTCAAAAGTTCAAACCGTTTTCATTTCTTTATTACCCGTAGCAATCTAGGAAATGCTGCCATCAATAGTAAATCTACATGAAGTCGCATTCCTCTGGTGCACTTTGTGCATAGCAATCAGCTCATAACGCAATCTTGTGTTGTTTAAAATTCAGTTTATTCTTCAATTACTCTGCTAGCCAGATTCTAATTTATTATATTTTCTGGTACATTTGATTTTGGATATTATGACATCCTGGCTCATGCCATTAGAGAGGAAACATTAAATGGTGAGGATGCCTAGGGACAGCTGAGAGTAAGATAGCAACGGCCTGGAAAATTAACAGTATCACTGTCTCTGTGCTCAGCTAGACCTCTCCTGCACTTGCACGAAAAAAAATTTGGCCGTATTTCTCCAGTGCAGACCTGATATCCAGGAATAGCCCCAGAGGCACCATAAAACCTCAGCAGGTGGGGCGGGCAGCTGAGGTGGTTGGGGGGGCAGACAGCAGCCCCTGAGCCCACCCAGGCAGCAGAGCTGCAGAAGAAACGAAACACTGGCTGCTCTTCAGAGCCCACCAAACAAACCAGTGCGGTTCTAAATGCCACTGATACTATATAAATTGATTTTTGTTTGTTTTTTTTTTTTTTAGCCTTGCATTGTCTCAGCCCTAGCTACCATTTCTTTCTCCTGGCACTCAAGGTGAAATGAGAGGCAGCAGCCAGAAGCCTCTCAGAGCATTCTTCTAGAGATGCCCTGCAGAAGGAAGGCTTTGGCCCCCCTCCGGGTTGGTGACTGAGGACATTAACCTTGAGGGCACGCTGCCAGTCCCACCTGCTTACTCAGGCTTTCGCCAGCAAGGGAGGCTCTCAACACACTGATTCGCCCTTCGAAGATGCATTGTCTCTTGCTTACTTTTTATTTCCCCTGCTACGTTTGGCATTTGAACTCCTGCACCCAGAAGATGGAGGGGTGATTCTGATGGGGAAACATCACGCTCCTGAATTCACATCTGACCTTTTTACCTGCAACAGACTCTGACAACTTCAAACATGAAAAATCCTCATGTGCCTGCATGGCTTGCTCTATCCCAACAAATTCCACACTGGGTTTTGAAAAAAATTAGTATTTCCCTTCTTTTCTCTGTTCTTCAGAAGGCATAAACACAGCTTGCCAAATAATCTCCAAAAGCAAAGGCTTTGCAGGGAAACCCAAGCAGCTGGACCCACAAGAGGCTGGCAGTGTTGGAAAGAACCTGCAGTGGGGGAAAAGCTGGCTGGACCCAAATCCTCACTGATCATTTTGTTCTCCAGCAAAAACAAGCAGAGTACTTTTCCTCTATAAGATAATAAAGTTTTCTCCTGTGTCTAAGCCATCTCGTAGCTCAAGCAGTATTGCCAGCTCCTTCTAAACCTCATAAACAGTAAGGATTTTAGTAATTATATAGTTGCCACAACTGTTGCTGTCCTTTAAAAATATGTCAAAAATTACATGTAACAATGTTAAAACATGATGATTCAGGTTGTAAACTAATTTACAAAATTAGGAAATGCCATTTTTTAAGCTATCCCACTGCCTTTCAGTTTTCCCCACCCGCCGGGAGCCTGTGTCGCAACTCCGCTGCTGGTTTCTGTTCAGAAGCCTTTTACCCCAGCAGTCCAGCCCGCGCAAGGGGCGGCCACAAAGAGGAACAGCATGAGGGATGCACAAGCACATTTCCAATGTTAGGTTGCTTGATTTCACACTTAAAAACCACCACAGAAAGAAAGTTATTGCTGCGTGAGAGATTGGGAGTACAATTTTCCCTGATGCAGTCAAAGCAAATCGGACCAGGCCACGCTCAGGTGGAATGGAGAACCAGGACAGAGGCGCTCTTCCCTCCTGCTAAGTGCTGTCCCGTATCCCAGCACCGTGAAATATCATCACCACAGTGACAGAAAATAGCTTCTCTCATTTTGCCATAGAGATAACAGGAGTACATACATATTGACCAAGTTATTTAGAAGCAAATGACAACTTCAGCTCCAACCCTTTTCTCAGTCCCATATACTCTTAAGTAACTTGTCTACACTTACACTGCAAATCAGCACACACACTCCAGTGTCTCCCTGCACCTGGTCTCATTACCCCATCTTGGAAACGAACCATGAATCGAGACCAGATGCTCCCCTTCACTTCCCAGTGTGCAGAGAGAAATCATCAATAACTGATGTCGGTCGGCTTCATTTGGGGCACTGCCTGGAGCATGCAATGGAGACTTATGGCACACACCAAGAAAAGGAGGATTTGTGTATAAAATTATTTGATAATCTGAAAAAATCCCTCAGTAAACAAAGGAAGTTTACAGATAATCGTATTAAAGATTAGAGTTGTTTTAAAACAATGCAGAATGTATTCGAAAACATCTGGGAAGAAAGACAGTAGTTTAAAAGCAAAACCTTAGGGGAAAACATTTTCCCCCCCCCTCAAACAGAAAAGAGTAATTCACTTTATTAAATCCTAATCCTCTTCGATTCTTGTTAAGGCAGAGCATTTTTTTCCAACAAAGAGTTCTATCAATCTATTTAAATACAATTTTATAAATAAATATTTAAATATACTTAAATATAACTAAGTATAACTATATTTAAATATACTTAAATATATTTAAGTATAAATATATTTAATATTTAAATATACTTAAATATAACTAAGTAAGACTCAACATGTGATACGTCATCTGAAAAAGAGCATACGTGGGATAGCAACTGCTCCTAACGTGTGGGTGCACTGGAGTGAAGTCCCTTGTCTCCCACATTTAAACTTCACCTGCTTAGCAGGTTTCCAGGAACACATGGCCTCACCTATATTGCTTTAGAAGAAATCATCTTCTTTATCCTCAAGGCAGTATCATATCTAAAACAGAAATCTTTCCTCTTTGATCTTTTGAGGAAAAACAAAAGAAAACCCCAAACCTAAAACAAATCCCACAGCACAATGCTGCCATTATTGTGTGAAATAAGTTGTCTTCACTAAACTTGAGACTTAAGACCAATGACACCTGTTGTGAAATCCATATGTTTCTCAACATTTGGAGGAGGCAACATACCAAGATGCATCCAAAATTTCTGCATCAAGTATGTTCTGCTTCATAACAGCATGACACTTAGTTATGAACGTTTCCTGGTTTCAGAGCTTTGCAGACTTGTCAAAATATATAACAACTTCGGAAAGTATTATACTTCTACAGCATTCTGCTACTCATAGAATCAGAGAATCGTAGAATCATTTTGGTTGGAAGAGACCCTCAGGATCATCGAGTCCAACCAAAACCTAACTCTAGCACTAAACTATGTCCATAAGAACTTAATCTAAATGCCTTTTAAACACTTCAAGGGATGGTGACTCCACCACTTCCCTGGGTGGCCTGATCCAATGCCTGACAACACTTTCCGTGAAGTGTTTTTTTCCTAATATCCAATCTAAACCTCCTCTGGAGCAACTTGGGGCTATTTCCTCTTGTCCCGTCACTTGTTACTTGGGAGAAGAGACCAACACCCTCCATGCTACAACCTCCTTTCAGGCAGTTGCAGACAGTGATAAGGTCTCCCCTCAGCCTCCTTTTCTCCAGGCTGAACAGCCCCAGTTCCCTCAGCCGCTCCTCATCAGACTTGTGCTCCAGATCCCTCACCAGCTTTGTTGCCCTTCTCTGAACTCCCTCCAGCACCTCAATGTCTTTCTTATGATGAGGGGCCCAAAACTGAACACAGGATTCAAGGTGGGGTCCCACCAGTGCCAAGTACAGTGGGGCGATCACTTCCCTGGTCCTGCTGGCCACACTGTTCCTGATACAAGCCAGGATGCTGTTGGCCATTTTGGCCACCTGGGCACACTGCTGGCTCATATGCAGCCAGCTGTCAATCAATACCCCCAGATCCCTCTCTGCCAGGCAGCTTTCCAGCCACTCTTCCCCGAGCCTGTAGCCCTGCCTGGGGTTGTCGTGACCCAAGCGCAGGACCCAGCACTTGCCCTTGTTAAACCTCCTACAACTGGCCTCAGCCCAACAATCCAGCCAGTCCAGATCCCTCTGTATGGCCTTCCTACCCTCCAGCAGATGAACACTCCCACCCAGCTCAGTGTCATCTGCAAACTTACTGAGGCTGCACTCAGGGTCAATGGCACACATCCCTTACTGCAGAAGAAAGAACTTAACAGTTTCATTTCACACTCCAGTAAACCAAAATTCTACATTACCATGCACTTTAGTGTTAATTTTCCCATGGATTCTCTTTTTCTGCTTACATGGCAAGACAGGTCAGGTCAAGTGCACAGACAAGCTGTGCTGCTGATTCTCCTTTTTACCACCACTGAATTGCCTTCACTTTTGCTTCACCAGAAAGTTATTTTCCCTGCAGAAAGCAGGAGAGCTACACTCAATACATAAATCAGCAGCTATCAGTCAAAACAGATTGCAGATTGGGGAAAAAAAAACCTCCCCACAGCTGAAAATGCAAGTATTATTTATACAGGATCATGCTTAGACTGAAAAAAAAAAAAATACACCATGACAGGTATATTTGCTGCTGTACATGCAGCAAAGCCTAATTCAGCTCATGTCACTTCCAGCTATAAGCAAACACTATCAGAAGTTATAGAATATGAAAGTATAAGCGCTGAACAGACATGCTGAGCCATCCCCTAGATAACAGGAAAGCAGAGTGGTTATTTTGCCAAAGTAGAAAGATACCTTTTTTAGCTGGTGATTTGAAAAAGAAACACATTTGGTGGTTGTCACTGAGTTCTTACGAAGCTTTGCAATGTGTACGTAAAGATCTAACATACATACCTTTTTGAGACATTCAGATTAAATGCATGACAGATCTACAAGTACACAAACAAATCTGTATTTTTTTAGCCTACTAAAGCCTGGATGAGATTAGCTTTAGCATTTAAAAGGAACTAAAATAGTTAAGAAGTGAACCTAAATTCTGAAGGCATTCAATACTGAACAAATAGGATTTTATACTCCTTTAGTATAAGGCAGGAAACTGATTTCTGCAGCTTCAACCTTCATTAGAAGCAGCAATAACAGCTTAGTAAGGGACTACGTGTAAAAACAGCTCAGGAATTGACTTGTACGAATCTTTAATTAATATAAATGCAAGACTATCACAGACAGGGTACTGTTTTACTAATTCACTGGGTAAGCCTTCACTAGTTCCTGTCAGTAACAATAAACAGCTGAGAAAACCACCCTAGAGCAAATGACAGGAAAAAGAGGCTGCACAGAAGGAAATACCCAACCACCTGCTCCAGAAGAAGCTTGATTGAAAAAGTTTTTTAAAATAAATTTACACCAATTAACAGTCAAGGCAGCCCCAAGGAGCATGGGGGTTTGGATGATGGCTACAGTGCACACATCTCGTACCACGGGTGCAGTTACAGCTGTAGGATCAGAGTAGGGTTTCTAGCAAACTCTTTGAAAACAACCAGAAAGTTTATACAACACATCAGGATCTATGTGGTCTTGTGATGTATCAATCAGCTTTCATGTACAGTTATTTCAGTCAGATTACAAACACATTTTGAACAACTTGATTAAAAGAAGAAAATACAACAGGAAAAAGATGACATAGGGCAGGGAAACGAATTTAATAAGAAGAGGCAAAAATGCAAGGAAGGGTGGGCTACTGGTAAAGAAATGCATTAACTTGGAAGTAATAATAACACATCCTCTGGATGAAGTGGCAACAGCTGTTATTTTCTATCACTTTTAACCTCCAAATGTGTAGAAGTAGTTTCGTATAGTCCACATTTAATTTATTGCAGATATTCAGTGCACTATCCATGAGGCATGTGCAGATACTAAGATCTACTGTGTTCTCCTTGAAAAGTCACTTCCTCTACCTGGGTAGATGTAGGCTGAAGCATGTACGAAAAACGACTCTGCAAAACGTGTTCCTTGGATGAGAAAGTCACTGTCTCATACACTGAATAAAACCAGCCATAAGAGAATTTGAATGCACTGTTCCGCACAGACCATTACTAATGGTGGTGGAAGAACCAACTGTGTTAAGAGACTTGTGGGGACTGTGGGTTTTCTTGTTGCTTGGTTTTTTCTGGTGTAGCAGGTAGTGATGTCAATTAGGGGAATTATTTGGATGACATCACTATACTTGCAAAAAAACTCAGTATAGGCTCTATTATACTGCCATAAGAGTACGTTGCTGATGCAGCTCTTTTAATTTGGGGACTAATACAAGATACACAGACAAAAGCACATTCCTGTTATGACAAAATAAAATGTACCAAGAAGGCTCACAGATACCAGTCAAGCTTTTTTTTTTTTTTTTAAATGAAGACTTTGTTCAGGAACACCAACCAAAACTTGATAGCCAGAACAAGCATGACACGCCTAGATTCTGAAATGTTGCTTTGTGTCCGAAAAAAACCCCCACGGGTTAGTCCTTCCAAAGCAAACACAACATTCCTGTGGCAAAACACAACAGCTTATCCAAGCAGAATACAGAGTCCACTGAAAACTGCTTTCCATGAACTGGTTTCAGTACACGAGTCAGAGGCATTTTACCTCCATCTGTTAGCTTTGCTTGAATTTCCATTTGCTTTTGTTGTATCAAAAACGTCTGCTGCACCAGCTTTCTTTTTCCTATGTATGAACTCAGAAATGAGGGTTAGCACCAATCTGAAAAACAAAGAAAGTCACGCAAAGGTAAGAGCTTAAAATCCTCCATCACTAGTATTCTTTGGTGTTTCAGGGCCAAAATTTTGAAGATTATACGGCATTAAGAGAGAGCTGTCTGTGGAGGAGATCTCGGATTCCAACAAAAATTGTATGAAAAAAAGAATAATCTACAACTCCAAGAGCCAATAAAACTGTCAACATACAGGAACACCGACTTGAACCCAGTAATGAACTGTACTTACTCCCAGTCGTTTTCTAACCCGTCAGCCCTTGGAGATACACAACACCAGCACCTTGACACCTCCCACAGGCTTCTGCAACCTCTTTGGATATGACCACGAGAACACTGCAGTGCTATATCGGGGGCTGGCATGGGGAGCACAGCCTGTAACACACCTCGGATCACTCCCACTGGCAAAGAACGTACCAATGCAGAAGTAGGTAATTTGTCGCTCATTTTTTCCCCACTGTGCTGAGTAATATTTGACAGCACTACACTACTCCAGGCAACCTGATCCAAAAGTCTCACCTTGCCTTTCTACAGCTACTGGGTTCCACCCTTCACCCAGACACACACAGGTTCTTGCTCAACACACACCACTGTCAGTTATTCTCTATTGTTAGAAACAATATAAATAAGTCATAGTTCCTCCTTCATGATCTAGAACTACTTATTACTACCATTTACAACAATTTAAAACCAGAACAGTTCATATATTGGGCATGCTCCTTGATCAAATTGCATTTTGCTCTACGAACAAGGGTTCTTCATAAAAATTCTGTACACCCCATCAAACAGTGGTTAAGTGTGACAAATCTCTGCAATGAAATATAAAAACACATTATTATCTGTGGAATGAAGGAAAAACAGCCAGGCAAAATGCAACATTTATCACTCCATCCCAAAGTAAAACAACTCTGCCTGGGCAAAAATTAACTTCTATATAGTATTGATCTGACACATTTATAACCTCGCAATTACGTTCTTACCTGATTTGTTCAGTTTTGCTGTAATGACAGCAAAGAAATTCTAGACATTCTTAACAAAATACCACAACTCCAGAGCAACATTACAACTTGCTTACTCAAAACAAAAATGAGGTTGCAAATATTGAGCCACATTACCCTAAGTTTCCATTTTTTAAAATAAAAATAGTTCCTACTAATTAGGTGGAAAAATCACAGAAACGCAAAGCAATTTAAAATCTTGCATGTTCACAAGTTCCCTGATTTTATATCAAACAACTGCATACTTCAGCTTTTGTTTTCACCAGCTAATGCACAGCTCAGTGTGAGTGGCTCAGCAAGAGATTCCTCTCCTCTTCCAGGCCCTGAATACTTGTAAAACTAACATCAGTTGAAACCAGCATTCTACAAGTATGTCAAGGATTGACATATGCAAAATCACCAAAAATACTTTAGAAATGAAAGAGATGCATGGAGGGAGTCAGCTCAGGTACAGCACGGTAACGCAGAGTAGGGCTGAGAGCGTCTCTTTGTGTCAACAGATAAACCACCCCGCGGTTCTGAAGCAGAAGTCAGCTACTTACATTATCTCATCCAAAATACAGCACAGTCCATATGAAAACACATGACACATTTATCCCGTGAACTTTGTGAACATAAATCCTGACCCTAAAAATATTTACATGCAGGCTTAACATTAAGCCTAAAAACCGGGCATTAATTCCAAAAGAAATACTTGGGTGTTTAAAATTAAACATATGTAAGTGCAAACACCGACAGAATTGGGGTCATAAAAACCAAAAAGCACACACCACAACATTATTATTTATTGCTCTGTAGGCACCATGACCTAACAATTACATAATATAATACTGATATTTAAAATAATTTTCAACTTTGAAAGGCACTACAAATTCTAAACAACAAACTCCATTGACCTAATAAAGAAATTACACGGCACGCAACTCAATGGGGTCACATTAAAATTGCTTCTGCAAGATAAACTTTCAAATATCAGAGACAAGCCACTGCTATATCAAATAGGCAACTAGTTTCCTCTGGTGACTTTTACACCAGGGAACACCTTAACACTGAATAAATGCTGTTTTCTTATTACTTACAGCTCTTAATATCTAATCACTCTTTAAGTAAGCATCATCTTGCTAATTTATGACATTAATTTAAATTAATCCAAGGTCTAGTATACATCACATCCTTACACATTTCACTTTGATATTGTCGGTATCACTTCTTCACAGTTGCTTTGAACTATATGAAGACATTTTTAAGAGCACAGAAAAACAGGATAAAAAAAAAAAAAAAAGAGGATATTTTGAAGTATTTTCCAGTAAACAGTTTTATCTAGAAGCTAACAAACTTCTGCTGGTTCTTAGCCATACAGGTCCATAAATATTTACCAAGGTTGAGACTGACAGGCTGTTCAGTGCAGGTAAAGCCTTATGAAAAAAACAATGTTTCACTGAGGTCATCAATGCTTCCACAAGAGCAGACTCCAAACAAATGCCAAAGCTTACAATGTCAAAGCCAACATTTTTGTAATTATGCCTGATAGGGGTTAGTAAGCTTATTTTTTAACCTAACCTAACCTGTTTCAAGTGAACAGTACTTTTCCACCCATTCACCAGCTTACATTCCTCTTGCAAAGTTTCATGCCTAAATTGCAGCTTTTTTTTTTTTTAATCAAAAATTTGAGTCCTGTGTTAGGAAATCATGATGTGTTTGCAAATCTCAGACCTGAGTCCAAGGCCTTGGGCTATCTCTTGCTGAAGTCACCAGGCCGAGTTAAGGGTCAGTACAGTTAAAAATTCAGTACTAAAAACTCTCATTTTAAAATTATGCTTTTTTTTTTTTTTTTTTTTACAATATCCAGAGATTTTAAAATGTAACATTACATACTTTTTTATTAAAAAAACACCCAAAACACTAAGTGGGCACAATGGTGTTCTTTGCTGAATTTGGAGTTAATCATTTTATATAATATTGCGTTCAGGAAAGAGCATTCCTCCCTCAGTAGAGCTATTTTTTTTTTTTTTTAAGAGCAAATTATACAGGACCTTATTAAGTCTTATGGTTTTAGCAAGTACACTGACATACCTTGTTTCCATTTGGAGGAAATTTGTTTTATTAAACTCAGGGCAGCATATGGTACTAACATGTTTATTTTCCAAGTGGTAGGGACACTAACCAAAACCATCTGATGTTTCTTCCTAAGCCTCCTTGATCTGCTGCTGGATTGCAGCTTAGAATAAAGCATCGAGAAGCCAAAAGGAATTGGGTAGAGTACTAAAAAAAAAATTCAGTAATTCAAAGTGTTTATTTAATGACAGTCTAGCTGAGAACAGTTTCTCTTTTGAACAGAAGCTCGAATGCATTTATGATTCAAAATTTATTTCCAGACACTATCAAATGTACCCCAAAGCTAATTCCTAACAGACAGCTCTTACTTTGCACACAGAGACAAAAACAAACCCACAACATCATGTAATTAAAAAAGGAATTAAATGAAGCTCAGAAGTGCTTAATAGTGGATTTCTACAGAAGTAAACAATCAGCACTATGCATTAGGAACATGGTAAGAAAAGTCACAAGGGACCGTGAGATTTGTCACTATCACAACTCCAGCAATTGGTTTCTCAATTAGTTGACAGAGTACTAATATCCTCTCAAGAGCAATGCCAATTTTAAAGTATGGCTTGTTAAAGTTTAAAAAACACGAGGTTTTAAGTTTTTAAACCACATTTTCAACGGTAAGAGCTAACAAATGGTAAAAATAAAAGGAGATCCTGGGTCAGCGCACCGAGAACTAGAGTTAGCCTTTTGAAATAGCTGCCAACTACAAAAGCTTTAGAGACATTTTACACACAGCTCAGAGTTCCTCTGGCGCAGCTGTAAAACACATAACCTGAAACCAGCTCCTGCAGCAGGGGTTTGCTTGCAGCTGTTCTTCTGCCTCCCCCGCACGCAGTAATCTGACTCCTTTTCAGGCAGCAGCTTCTTCAATAAAGCTACAGGAGAGCAGCATAGGTGTACCGAGGGACTTCAGAACCGGGAGCCGTTGAAGCAGGTTCCCGAACACCCGAGCCCACAGCTCAAGCTTCGCCGAGGCGCGCGGTGGGTCCCGGCGCAGTCCCCGCCGGCGGGCACCGGGCGGGAAGCCCCACTCCGCCCGGGCGAGGGCTGGGCCGGGACCGCGCGGGGAGGGACCCGCTCCCCGGCGCACACACAGCAGCCCCGGCCCCGCTCTCGTACTTGTTGCCCCTACAGGGCGGCCCAACCCGGCGTCGGCAGCAGGCCCGGCCCCGCCACACCCGCGGGGAGACCCCGGCGCCGCCGCGGCCCAGGGAACGGTGGGGGAGGAGGTGGGCGTGCGGCTGCCTCCCTGCCCGGCGGCCCTCCCGCCGCCGCCGGCCGAGGGGAGGCAGAGCCGCCCAGCGCCGCGGCGGGGCAGGGAAGTTACTCACCGCCGCCGGCTCCGAGCCGCGCTCTCCTCAGCCGCTGCCGCGCCCCTCAGCCGAGCCGGCTGTGCCCGCCCGCTCCACGGAAGGCAAACTCTGGGCAGCACTTAGCGGAGCGCGTCTCCGCCGGGCCGGGCCGGTGCTCCCGCCCCCCGCCCCAGGCAGCGGCGCCGCCCAAGTGACAGCCGCGCTCCGCCACTCCGGCGGCAGCCCGGGGCGCGGGGCCGAGCGGCGGGGCGCGCCGCAGCCTATCGGAGCGGGCCGGGGCGGGCCGCGCCGGAGCCTCGGGCCGGGGTGTCCCCGCCACTCGCCTGATCGCAGCCCGGCGCGCCGGGGTGCGGGAGGGGCCGGGGTGGAGGAGGGGCCGGCCGGAGATCTGCCCCGCTCGGCGCCCGGCCCTGCCCTGCCCGGACAGCTGTCCCTGCCCGCCCGAGGCCTGCGGCGTTGCCGGGGGGCAAGCTCCGGGGGGCTCTGCCATTGACTGCAGGTGGCAGCTCCACTCCCGCCTCCCTGTGCTGCCGCCGAGCGCACCCCCGCTCAGCCACGGGCGAGCGAGCGGTGACCGCCCCAAGCCTACTTCCCCGCGTGCAGGGCCTGCAGCACTCCCGCCGCCGGTGCGGAGGTTTGCGGTGGGTCCCGCCGACATGCAGCGGGGCGGACAGGAGCCCACTGGGCGGGTTGTCACCCCCGCTCTCCCCTCGGGAGAGACCGGGCGCGGCCGCAGGTGCCCAGAGGGGTGTGGCGGCGGCTCGGCGCGCACCGCCCCGGCTCCTCCCCGCCGGGGTCCTCGCCGTCCTTTGCGCCTGCCCCGCCCCGCCCCAAGCCGGGCTGGCAGAGGGCATGGCGGCGGCCTGCGCCTGAGGAGCCGGGCAGCGCGGGGGAACAGCGAGTGCCGCCATGGAGGAGGACCCGGAGCTGGAGAGGTGAGGGGCGGGCTGTGGGGGTGGTTGAACGGCCCCGGGAGTTCACGGTCTCGGTGGGGCCTCTCCGACGAACAGGGTCCCCGGGGGCTGCGGAGCAGGGTGAGGGTTGCCGGGCCCAGCGCGGCGGCCGGGGCCCAGCGCTGCGCGTCCGTGTGCTCCGGGGCCGTCTGCGGGCCCTACCAGCGCCGGGCCTCGGCTCTCGGGGGGGCGGCGGGCGGTCCTCGATGGAGAGGAGCGCTCTGGGCCCGGCCTGGCTCTGCCCGGCACCGCCTGCTCTCCGCCACCGCCTGCTCTCCGCCCGCGGCGAGTGTGCGACTCAGGGGTGCGCAGCTTGGGCTGTGTCTTCAGACAAAACTTCGGAGCCCTCGCTGAGGGAGTTGCAACAGGAAATAAATAAAATCTTCCTACGTAACGGGGAAAATCCATTACTTAAAAAAAAAAAAAATCAGCTCTTCTTGTGAAGCATGCTGGTACCGTTTAGAAACAAGATTGAAAAGTGTTAGGCGGCTTCTTTCTCATCAGTTATAATCACTTATAATTTCGTGATTAGGGGTACTTGGTAAAATTTAAAAATAACAATAAATCAAAACCAAGCAAATAAACTTCACTTCATACAAATGCCAGTTTTCAGTGTCAGAGATGTGCCAGTTGACTAATTGTTAAAATTGCCTTGTTCCTTCTATGGAATGATAGAAAATGCTTGGCATTTATTCTGTCAAAAAAATAAAATAGCTTTCTATTTTTCATTTTTTTGGGACAAGAGGGTTCCTCTCGCTCTACGTACAGAGTTACAGTGTTCCAAAGCAAACACTGAGGATTAAAATGCAGATTTCTGCATTTGGATACTCAGTCACAGTAGGCCTCTCTTTATGTGTGCTTGGGGAAGAGACTTCAGGTGTTTATATCACAAATTTGGGGGATAATAATCTTATTTGTAGTTATTGGAGGTGGTTGTTTTTTTTTTTGCAAGCTCATTTGTGAGTAACAGCACTTCTCTTTTTGCTGATAAAAAACCCTGTTACAATGAAATGATGACTAGGAGCTTTCTGAACTCTTCTCATGGTTCTCTCCCTTAACTTTTAAGAAATCAGGTTTGAGAGTGCTTTTCAAAAATAACTTGTTTCTGCTTATATCTGGCAAGTTTTTAAATGGGACAACGCAATAGCACTGGGGTGGTAGAGGGGTTGGGAGCATGATGCTTTCTAAGAGGCTTTTAATTCTTGGTAAACTACTTTTGCTCTCAGATTATCAGTTTAATAATTAAAGCTTCTCTCTGTATATGCATAAATGTTATTTTTCCTAGTGCCATTCCAAACTTAAACATTTTTCACTCATAGCAAGTTGAAACCATGTCACTGTTCTTCCATGCTGTCTGTCTTCTGGCTGCTGTTGCTGTGCTGTGGACGTGGGGTCCCCTGGGCAGTTCATGGTTGTAGCTGCTTGCTCAGCAGCCATAGCTCACTGCTCCAGACACTCCTTCTGACACTCTCCTGGGTGGTTCCCAGGAACCAGATTCAAAGCTTTTATCCTGCCTCATGGCTTCAATCTCAGTTGGGATTTGCTTTTTCTTTTCAGTGGCACCATGGCAGATAATAAGGATGAAGCTCAGTATTACTTATCAAGTGGTACATGGTCAGGTTTAGGGGTCTGGTGTCTTCAATCCAGGCTACTGTTCACCTCTGTACGTGTTTAATCAGCTCTGAACACATAGTAAGTACAATATAGTGTAGTTGATGACTAGTCACTTTCTGTCCTGGATCCACCTGTTGTTAGTTACTTTTTCATACCCTCAGCTTTCATAACAGCTTGTTTTGCTAGTAGCAGCCTGTACTCAGTTAATGCTATGTGCATTTAGATGTCATACTTGGCATTTCTTACTGTAAATACACTACCCCATACAGTTTTCAAGAGTCTAATACAGACCTTTCTTTATCCTTTGGTTTACAGACATTACTATATTACGTCTTAGTTTTGTATTCAATGACCTGTTGATCATACTGTCCTGTGAGTAGTACAGCGATGATATTTAGGGTTTATAATTTTTATGCTCTTTGTAATATGGCTTTAGCCTACAAACAATGGCATTTCTGTTCTGTAGCCACAGTGTTAACTATTTTAGGTAGACTTTTAGCATTTAAAAATGGGTTTATTTGGAATATTTTCAATAGTCTGTCTCTGAATTCAGGCTTGTCTTGCAATGCACAAGTCTTAAATAACAGCTTAATATTTGTGTGTGTGTGTTTTTTATTTAATTTACCATGGGAGAAAAAAGAAGAGTAGCTATTTTTGTTGGTGTTTTTTCAGATCTGAAGATGATTTTGTGTCCCAGCATTTCAAAGTGATCTGTTAAGACAAGTCAGTTGTCCTATTTTTTTTTGTTGTTAACTAAGGAGAGGTGTCTTCATTTTCCTTGTTCTATTTTGTCCTTACTGCCACACTGCTATGCTCTTATTTTTCAGTTTTACTGTGTCTGACTCTTGCTTGACCTTGCATTTGATGTTTTCCTCACTTTAATAGGAAGTGATAGTCGCTACCAAAGCTGAATACTAACTTGCAGGTTACGATGTAACTGTTGTGTACTCTAAAAGCCATAAATAGCATAGGTGTGTAGTAATATTTGTGACATTCTACTGAATTGTTTTGCCTCCTCTATCTCATCCAATAACCTTTGTTGAAAGTATGAACTGACTTTTTTTTGTTTTCTTTGGAGCTTGGTGGTACAGCGGGGAAGACCCAGAGCCTGAGATACAATGTGATTCTAAGAAAATTCTAGCCTAAATTCTGTTGATTTGTAATTAATGATATTGGGAACATATGACCCAAGAATGAGTAGGAAAAAAAAGGTTACAAATCAGCTACTAGGAAATATTTAGTTTGTTTTCCCTGCAAACAGGTATATCTGTTTTTCCTAGTTTATGTCAACTAAATATCCTTTGGGATATTACAGAGGTCTCTATTTTCATCCCTATCTTAAAAAAAAAAAAAAAAGTCTTTCTTCCTCCTCTCTTTCTGAAATTGTTATCATGGTTGCTCCGTGTGTTTGAAGCACAGAAAATGATGTCATTTCTCTGCTCATATAAAGGAAGTGGCTTTGTTATACTGTATGTCCAAATCCTTCTGTAATTCGGGCTGTCTTTCAAGAGCTATAAATATTTCACAACCTTGGATACCATACCTTATTAGAAGTGCCTACCAAACTTGTTTGGAGCATCATTTACTTGGAAGCAAGTGTTTCCTAAGGACATGCTGCTCTGAATCACAAGGAACACTATAATTCCTTAACAAGAGGCCTGTAGTTGAGCTGGGAATCAATAGTCTAATATTTTTACTGCACAGGCATCCTAATTATACTTTTTAACAAGTAAGCTTTGTGCCTGGGAGAAGTTAATTGAAAGTTCTTACTGTTGTTTTTAACAGTTAAACTCAAAGTGTCAGGATTCAGTATGCCATTCTTTCCCATATTTGTGGCAGAAAAGAGGTCTGCAAGATAAAACCGATGTTTGAAATGGAGTGGTATGTTCACTGCTCAAGTTGGTGAGAATATCAGCACAGGAGTGTGCTTCAAATAGCACTCATGGGACTGACAAATAGAATATTTAAATAAGTATGAAACTTCATTGACAAAGAATGAGAGCATTCACATTCCTGATGTGGGGCGTCTTTGTCTTTGAAAAAACATTAGGAAATTTGTGGTATATTTGTGCCTTTTTTCATTCTTGCTCTTAATGTGGTGGTTTAGGCTTTATTCTTGACATTCCTTTTCATCAATTCTCTTAGCAAGTGTGAGCAGATAGGACAAATGAGATCACAGGAGTTAAATATAAATTGCACTGGCATTCATTACCATTCCTTTATTGTAGAAGACAGTATCTTCAGTCCTTTACTTGACTGAAGGTCTTGGTATTAATCATTCAGATGTAATCAGAATACCAGCATCCACTTCTATTTCCAGTCTCATGCATGCTTAAAGATAAGTTGTATAGTCAGCATAAAACTACTTTGAGAAAATTTTATTTTTAAAACTGCTATTTTTTTCCTGGGCTTGCAGCTTGCTGTCAGAACCTAGAGTGCCTCAGGAGGCAGGTTGAAGTACAATTTTGGGGATCGCAGTAGCAAAGCAGCCTGGCCTTTGAGCTTGAATAGTAGTGGTATAGACTGCAAGCAATTATTAATGCTGGGAAGATCTTCCATGAAGATGCGTTTGATAAAAATGTTCCTTCTCTGACTCTGGGAGATGTTGAACTCCGTATTCCTACTCCAGGTCTGTGCACTTCCTTAGCTAATTGCATGCTGTGAAGCAATTCCAGTAGATATATTTTCATTACAGTTCTCATCAGGATCTTTAATGAGATGATGGCATGGGTGGAGATGGCAGAGTTTGTTAGGTTATATGCTGAAAGCTACCACGTACACCCACAGGGGACTAAAGAGAGACCATGGTGGATGGGGAAGCCCAAATAGTGCCCAACTCTGCCATGCCCATCTCAGGAGCCACCAGCCCATCAGAGGTCCATCTCCATGAGCCCAGAGTAACACAATGGCACAGTGGCAGGAGGGAACCCACAGTAAGGACTCAGAAGAATGAAGATATTCTCTGGGCCCCTGCTGGGAGGCAGCCTTGACCTCCAGGAGTGACACCCATCAAGATGAGTCAATGCTGGGGTGCCTTTGGGGCTTAAGGGTGTTGCTGTGTAGCGGTGGAGAATGCATTGTGGGATGCAAGAGAAGAGCATTTTGAGATTGCATAAGGCTTATTATGGGATGTGTAGAGGAAGAACCAAAGGAGGGGAAAGAGAGAGGTTCAGGTGATTTGGTGAGAAGCAAGAGTGGGAAAATAGAGGAGTAAAGGGATAAGAAGGTCTGATCCTTTGTGAATAGGCTGCCTGTTGGTACACTTGTCTGGCCATGCCCTGCACCTGATCAGCGCAGCCTGGTTTGTCTTCCTGTTAAATTCCTTTCTGACTTTTTCTTGAGCGAGAGTCTCTATTTGAAGGGAGAGGGTGTACATCTCAGCCCTAGCAACTAGAGTCAAACCATGACTTGGAGGGACTGTGTGTCTGTGGTGCCAGCAACTGGAACAAGTGCAGGCCTGGGCACCAGCAGTGGGGCTGGGACCTTGGGCTGGAGGGCTGGGTGGTAGCAACTGGGGACACTTGGTCAAGTGAGCAAAACCAAGTGTCAGCCGCTGGAGTGGGATTGGGGACCTCTTTATCTGTGCTGCAGTACTGGAGCAAGTATGGATATGTGAGGCAGAACATTGCTGCTAGTGAAGATCAAGCTGGATCAGCTGGTAAGTGGGTTAATAAAGTGGGAGATGGGAGGAGCTAGCTGTTGAAGGCACCAGGGAGTCCTGGCCAGCTGCTGCAGAGGCTGCAGGATCAGGGTGTCTCCAGTGGCAAGATGTGTGTGTGCCTGTCTCTGTGGGCAAAACTGCGTTGGGTACTGGGGGTCCAGGGTGTCCCAGCCTGTACCAGCAGTTTGTTGGGCTGAAGCTTCAGGGCTCCTACACCTGGACAGAGGGAAGAGCAGGGTGAAGCTGTTGGTGTGAGCACCCTGTGTCTGTTTGTGATCGGTGTGGGCAGTGGTGTGTACATGCACATGTACATGTGTCTGCCTGCTGGGAGTGGATTTTCAGTCTCGCTACTAGTTGGGCCTGGGCATGGAGCTGTGGCTGCCTGGCTGTTCAATTGTCAGATCCAGCATGATATGTTTTCTCCTAACAGAGTGGTCTATAATTACAGACATTGGGTGGTCTCTGTAACGACATGGTGTTTTTGTTGCCTGTAACTGTATCAGACATACCTCTTTATTACCAATTATTCATTTTTATTCACTTGATCTTCCAGAAAAAATGATGGAGCTCTTTGCCTCAGCGAGGAATAAGAAATATCTCTGGTTTTGCCTGACTGCAGGACCTTTAACATTTTCCCATTCTTTGGGCACATACATTTGTGATGCAAGTTGTTAGGATTTGTGCAATGAGAGCTTTGCCTGTAACCTTGAAATATAGAGGCAAAAGTCTAATCCTCAGAAAAGTAAATAGGCCTTGGACCATAATCTTGAAGATAAAACCATCACTGCTTATACTTTCCTGTTACTGTAATTCTGCAGCGAAGCTTGGTTGCTCAGAAAGGATTGCCACAAGAAGCACCACTTAAAACTTGCTGTAAAAGATGCCAGAATGATGACAGTGTTCTTAAATGTGCCCCTGTCCCTAATTTTCCCCCCTGTCAATTGCGCAGTGTTTTGGTTCTGCTCATGTGAAAGCTGCGTGCTGCATTCCCTTTGCTCATGCTGCTGCTCTTGGAGTGGAAGCTGGCAGCCACAGGACTGTTTGTATTGTAGCCAAGCTGTAAAAATGGAGAGAGCAAGGAATGCAGAGTCCCAAGAGGCCTGTGAAAGCAAATGTAAAAACCTTGTTTGCATAGCTTCTAAGCTTTTGGCTTACTTGTGTAGAGAATATAAGTTCACTGAGTGGAAACACATTATTTCAAAGAGGATCTGAGTATTTTTTCATTTGTCTGTGCAAGTCGAAAGGGCTTTGTAAAGGCACACTGAATAAGAGTACTGTTGAAAGACGGATATTAGGCAACAACGTTTGATAAGAATGGAAGATGTTGACTTATAAAGCTAGTATGATGAGGATGTGAGGAATCTTAAACCAATGTGCCATTAATGGTTTAGTGCATGGAGAAGCAGTAGTACAATTTTTGCTGCATTTCTCTACTGTTGTTTCTGTGAAAGCCTTGGACGCTTTCCATTGCAAAGCCCTTCAAACACAAACTCTCAAAGGAAAACGTTATGACCTGTGAGTATTTGCGTGTCTGTCTGGCACAGATCTCAGCTTTTGCTGGATAGAATGGTTTCCCCTTGAAACAAAGGAATGTGTGTAAATAAGTTGATCGAGGATTATTTCTATGTTGTTAGAGAACTTGTGACCCATTCTGGAAACTTGTTTATGAATCTTTAGCTAAAGTATTGCTTGCCAGAAATTACTATAAAGTGTGGAAGTAGTTCAATGGTAGCTGATTGTATGTACAAATATTTCACTATATTCAAGCAGAACTGCAGAGTAACTGCAGAAAGAGTTGCTACACCTTGGTGTACATTACAGTTGTACTCATTTAGCACCAATTTGGCTTCTGTTGCCATGGAAAACCAAAACATGCCCAAAAGCTATACAGACAGAAGAAAAAGTGTGTCTGTGTTTATAAAGTCACTAGCCTATCCTAATGAATGAACAAATCCAGGATCACACATGTGAAAGGGGCTGTTAAGGGCTTATGTTAATACTGTAACAAACTGGAGAAGGTTAGATCTTGCCCAACAGATGTAGGCCGCTGTGTGACTGCTTAACATTTTCTCATTAGCAACTGTAGGAAATTCTGTTTTCATTCCGTTATTGCACATGCAGTGTACGCATTTAAAGCTGAGACCTCCTGTGTTTTCTGTGTAGATGGGAATAAACCACTCTGTTGGATGTTTAGAGCCCAGCATTAACTTGTTGGATCTTCCCATGGACCTGCCATATAAACTGCTTGCTTTTCTTCTCAGACCTGCTTCTGCTCTAAGATGATGACTCTTGACTTCTCTTGTATCAATTTTGGCTCAACAGTAAAATTGATAATCAAGGGGTTTTTTAATTTTGCAAAGCAGCAAAATCCTGCTATACTGATAATACCGTAACAACATGATGGGACATGGCTTCCTTGAAGTTTGAGTTGAAGTGTGTTGGCAGTTACATTTTTGCACAGTCTACACATGCACTTGTACTATCAAGATAATGATTGTGTTGCTCACATAGTCAGAATGCCAGCAACCCTTCTGCCACGTCATAGCTGGGGGAACTAAACAATAAATATCCTGTGTTGCCTCCTACCTTCAGTTCCTTGAGCCTTCAGTATTACCCGTGTCAGTGGGGTTAATGCTTTAGCTTCATACACTGGGTATTACAGCCAGGTGCATAGCTTTCCTTTTCTGTCTTGAAATTCTTTTTGCTTCATGTGTATAGTTGCTTACAGTTAACTAATCAAATTGGTGGTTTATGCATTCATTTTATATAATGACTCACATTATCCGTTCGTTGGTTTTCCTGTTAGCTTCAACCATTTACTGTAGAGCAGTTACGTAAGTTTTGAGGTTGAGATTAATTTGTAAAGAAAACCAAGAGACTGACATTGCTTCATAGTTACAAAGATGAGCTCTTCCACTGTTGCACAAAGCTAGTGCAGTTTAACAGCTGGTAGTTGCAGTGATTTTACTGTCATCTGACTGCTTGCTAGAGTTGTTTAACCATGCTCAAAATATATCTGCTGTGGTTGAAAGACTTTAGGAAGAATCCAAGTGATGTGACAGCAGGGAAGAACATTCCCAAGGTGAAGTGATGGGGACTGTGCTTTTTGGTGTAGTAGACCAGTTTTGCACACTTTATTACTGCTCTTAAATTAGGATTGCAGTTGTTGTATTTGGAACAGATTTAATGTTTGATTTGGGTTTTTTAACATATTAAAATGTTTCTTTTAATCTTAGTGCATAGGAATTTGAATTATCTTAAGAAAGTCAAGGTGATTTTGGTAACCTCTTTATTGTTAAGTTCACTACAGTGAAGAAGCTCTCCACTTTATTTACGTAAGTGCATGAAGTGGCAAATTCTTGTGTTCTGCAAGTGGTAACTTTTTTCTCTTTCTCATATGTAGGAAGGCTGTGGAAGAGTTACTTAAAGAGGCAAAACGTGGGAGAACCAGAGCAGAAACAATGGGAGCTATGGGCTGGTAAGTTGGCCCAAGAGAGAATGAATGCTGTGACTAATGCCAAAATAATTTTTGCATTTGATGTGTGACAGAAGTCTCTACCTTTTAATTTGCTTCATGTTTAAATAATAGTTTGTCTTCATCCACGTACTAATTTGTCTGGGTAAAAATTGGAGTCCAGATAAGAAAGAACATACTGGCCACATGTTACTGGGTTAGACTCTTTTTAAGAGTTCATAACCTGACAAAGAAACCTAAACCCTTAAAACAATAAAAATAATAAATTTTCCTCTAATAGAGAATTCATCTGTAAATTGCAGCCAAAAGTGAACTCAAAAGTGTAATCCAATTTTGGAAGGAGGTATTTATAAATACTAAAACAGAAACCTAAAACCCAGGAGCTAATTTGTATAGCAAGTAGGAAAAGAATCACAGTATTTAAATCTTAAGTGAAATACAGTATTAATTCTTCAATGCATTGTTTCACTTTTACAGCTAGATTTTCATGGAACGTAATGCATATAATTAAAGAAGTAATAACATGCTGTGAAGAGTCATTCATCTTAAAACAATGTACATGACTTTGATAAGAAGCTATTGGATCTAGGGATGTTCACGCAAGTAGGGCACCAGTTGACTGCATTAAACACATTTGTAGATAAGATTTGGCTTCCTCCACCAACAGTAGTAAAAGATAAGCCTGCACTGTTAATGAAATTCTCAGTTTATTTCTTGGGTATGTTTGTTTTAGTAGCTCTGAAGAGATTAAAATAGTGCTGGAAAAAAAAAAAAGTTAATTCTTTATGTTTTCTAAACAAGTTTTGTGGGGTTTATATATTTTACCCAGTGTTTCTGCTAGGGATGCAGTTTATATGCTTTATGTTGAAATAGTTAGATTGGTTTAATCCCTTGGAATGGTTATAGCTATACAGATGCAGCATGCTTTTAACCTGTCAGACTTGTCAGATGGCCAGGTACACCAATGCAGATAATTAGCACTGTGAAGTGTTGCATGCGTCCAGCTACTGTGAATTTGCAAGTGAATTCCAACTATGGAGACTAAATATTTCTGTTGAGAGATAACCAAGTGTCCCTGAGCAACTTTGCTGCTGCTTGTGCAGTCTGGAATAGCTGCCAGGAGTGTGTTTGGGCTTCTCCTCCCAGCTCTGGCTACTTCATGCTCCTTGTCTGTAAAAGAGTAGTGGTCCTGCTCAGCTGGCTGTGATGAGCAGCTCAGGATAATATAGTTTGCTAAAGCCTGATGCCCAAGATCTGCTAGAGGAGGGGACAGCCAAGGGTGACCTGTTCTTCAGAACAGCTGCAGATTCCACTAGAGTGAAAGAGCAGGTGGCTAGGCCAGGGTTGTGTTAAAGGTGTAGGAGGAGGATTGTCAAGAATGCTTCAGGCAGAGGAAGACATAGGGATTGGCACAGTGATATCCTGAACTGAGATTCTTCAAGCAAGGATCCTTTCAACTGTGGAAGAATGTGAAAATAGCTATAGCGGGTCAATCAAAGGACCCATCTCTGCAGTGTCCTGTCTTTATCAGTGCCCAATAGCCAGTGCCTGGGAAATGGAGGAAGACAAATACAGGAAAGTAGCAGTACTTCCTCAAGGTGCTAGCCCAGCCTTGGGCAGTCTGCAACTCAGGATACCTTGCACTCAGAGGTGATATTTGTATATGATACTTCTCCAGGAATTTTTTCCTCTCTGAATTTATCTTTATAGAGACTGGTAGTCACCTCGTTTGCTACAAATCTGCTGCCATAGAGTTTGGCATAGGCTAGTGTCCTGCTAGTGTGTGTGGTTCTAAGGAAGGTGTAAAGCCGCCACATAGGCAGACTCCTCAGAAGTCTTTGTGTCTAGTTCTGCAAGCACAAGAGACAGAGCAACAGCTGGAAGTTGCCACTACTCTCTTCCTCTTAATATTTTTTGTGCCCCATTGTGCTGTTCTGATTCTTCTGAACTGGCCCAACATCTAGGTATTGCATATACCTGTGAGAGATGAGATAACCTGTAAGATATTTGGAAAGCGAATTAACTACGCTCGGCTGAGTATCACACCCCAGCAAAATACCATCAGATGTAACTGATGTTACAGTAAATCCTGAAGAGCTTCAAAGATTAGATCTAGAACTGACATGTAACCTTGCAGCTGTAAACTACGGAGTGGAAGGTAGCTGCTGCCTTGAGCTTTGTGGATACCAAATGAAATGAGCAGAAAAGTTAGTTTGTGAAAATGTACATTAGTGGACCAAACCTAGGAAAGCATAAGTGGTAGAAGCAAAGAGACAAGGTCATCACTCGCTTGGCTAAAAGCACTCTTAACAGGTAAAAACACAAAACCTTCCTTCCTTGCCAAACTCAAAATGCTTACAGGTGTGTTTCATGAGGACTTCTGGGATTTCCTCGGCCCTTTGTCAGAGGAGTCCTGGAGAAGAGATGCGCAAACTGGATAGTTGAAGCAACTCGGCTTATGAAGAAAAGATTTGTTCTACCATCTGTCTTTTGGGTAAGGAGAAGCAGAGGCTGCTACTGCTCATACTTCACTGATTATGTTGATCTCCAGCAGCTGTTGGATACTGGGAAATAAATTTCTGGAGTCAGTGGCATTTGATAAGAATTGGGGCATTCCTGGGGAACTATATTGTGCATAGTGGTACAAAGGAGTAGTGTCTCCTGGTGAGTGTTGATGGCAGCAAAGCCGTAGCCAGCAAGCTTCTGAACACTCTTGGGACTGCTTTCAGGTTCAAGCCACTGCTCCCTTAGTGTCCAGAGTCATTAGTTCTTCATAGCTCAAGTGCACTGCTTGAAGAAGTTCCCCAAGCACCCCTACTTACCTTTTTGCTGTCTCCTTGTGTGAGACGGATTATCAGCTGTTTGATCTTAAATTGCAAGCATCCGAGCTAGCATAGCTGACAGATACAGAAAACATGCACTGAGCGGTATGCTTTTAGCCTGCTGTCACTGATTTAAGGATTCAGCCCCGAAATAATGGGTGACTGCTAGGATTCCTTCCAGTTTGGGAATGTTTTGCCAGTGTTACATTGTATTACAAGTTTGCTGCAGATGACATGGGTAGGTGCTGCAACCTGTAGTGGTTAAATGCCTGTAGAAGAAAGGCTTGTCCCAGACAAGGAGGTTGGTGGTGATATCAGGCAAGACTTTATGTGGGAAAGGACATAATCTGAGACGCTGTGGACATGGAGAAACTGTTAGTATTGTCAATGGGGTTCATGAGCTCTTGGTAAGAGTCCTCACTCGCTGGCCTCCATGCTCTCAGGACTGCTTACACTGGCAGTATCTAGCTCCATGGTAAATTCATCCAAGAAATACTGGGATATTAGTGTTTTGTAGATCTCACATTTTTGGCTCTCGAGTATTGACTTGTTCATTGGATGTCCACAAGATTCTGGTTCTCAGCCTTACAGTATTTCTAATTCCTGCAATACCCATTTTGTATGTATTCTATGGCCACAGTGATTCTTGTTGGGGGTCTCCTACATCCTTATGATACCACATGATACAGATGCTGCTAATGGTGTGTCTGCTTCAAGCATTAGTGGAGCTCATCACAAGTAAGAAAATGTGTGAGAGAATGGGAAGGGAGGATCCTCTTCTGAAGGTGTCTTAATCCTCGAAAAGTTGAGCAAAAGAAAACAGAATCTGTGGCTAAATCTCAGTGATGCTGCTGTGATTCTGGAACTTCTGAGATCAGAAAACACATCAGAGTAGCTGTCTGAAAGTTCAGCCTTGAAGGGCCAGCTGGATGCAGAGTGGGAACTTGTGGACAAATAGTGTAAGAACATTTGAAATGGTTAGATAAATGGATCCTTGATTCAACAGATGGAATAAAGCTGTAAGACATTAGGATTTCCATTGTGTGTCTAGGTAAAATCAAGCTAAAAGCTCAGCTTTCCTTAAATGGTTTTGTCAGTCCTGCGTACATAATTCATATGCTTCTTATAGTAGGGGAGTTAGGTCCCATTTTAAGGAGTTGTTCCGCATTAATTGAGAAAAGCAGTTAAAATGCCACAAAAGCTGCTGTGTGGACAAGTTCTAGAGGCTTTTTTTTTTTCCTTCCTCCAATGTAGAGGTGTGGTCTTTAAATATGCTGGTAGCAAGTGAGCCAAGGCTAAACTGAATGTAATCTTCTCATCTTACTGGATAACCTAAAAATGAGATATGGAAAACAGGGTATTTTGGGATGGTTTATTCAGCTCTACGTTTTAAGAGCAGATGAATTGCAAAAAGAAGAAAAGTGTTGAAAGCACTGAATTATTTTTAATCCTATTTCTTGTAAAGCAATCCTAAAATTGGATAGCTTTCTGTTCAATATAAAATCTGTTAGTCAGAAGTGCTGCAGAATACAAAATACAAAAATAATGAAGATGAAGCCAAAGGGTTTAAGGGCATTGGAACTGCGAAATGCTGTATTGCATCTTTTCTTTGAATGGATGTTGCATGACTGTGCAGAAACACTGCAATGTGATTCCACTATATCTCTTTCATTTCAATGTGAAGAGGAGGAGAAACAGGGTACGGGCAGAGGTTGCAAAGTAAATATGTTAAAATCTTGTAATCAGAGCACAGGTTCCCGTCCAAAGTCTGTCAGCTGTATCTAGCTGCCAACACCATACAAAAAAGCTTGCAGTGTCATCCCAGGCATCCTCTTTTATGAGATCTCCTGTGAAAGGATAAAAGCTTAGATTAGTTGATTTAACAAAACAACCTCTAGCTGCTTTTTTCTTTTTTTCAGTCACTCTTCTGTTGAGTACTATATTTTCCATGGCAGTTTGGAAGTGGTAGAAATGTACTTGTAAGTTCATGCAGAGTGATTTCTGTTTCCTGGAAAGATCTGATTTGCTCTGTGTGCCAAGGCCACCTGTTCAATATGTCCAGTTACTGAGCAGAGAACAGGCTGTGGCCCATGGTGCTGTACTCCTGTGTCTTAAGTGGTGTCAGTGTGTGTTACTGGTAAGTGGTACGGTGCACTTCTGCTCTGAGCTGCACTGCTACACTTGATGACAGGTATTGGCTGGAAATTCTGTGTTATTGCAGAGAAGTTGGCTTAAAATGTCAAAAAAAGAGTTAAGATTTGACCTGTGTTCGCAATAACGGATTTAATTTTTTTTCTTGCTCTGAATGCGATGTTACATTTCATCATTGCATAGTGCAGAGGTTTGGGGGTTGTGGGACTTCTCTGTGGAGAAGAATGAGGTTCTATGGCTAAGAATAGCTTGATTTAGCTTATTGGAGCATGTAAAGCAAAAGATGAACCCTTACACTGAGTGAATACGTTGCTACAGAACTGGAGCCAATTTAGTAGACAAGACTGCTCTAGAATTGCAGGTTCTGTGCTGGTTTTGGTCACACGTGCTGCCCTGCTCCAGGCACGCTTCAGATCAGAGCTTGAATGTTCTTTTAATGTGTCTTTTATATTTTTTTTTAAAGAAAAGTATTTAAAAGCTGCTCTGTGGCACTGTTTACTAGTTGTCAGTATCGTGTCCCACCTTACATAGGCTGAGCTTGCCTCCCAGCACTTCAGAACGTACATTCGGGGAAAAGCTGTCATTGGATTGAGCATCACACGATCAGACCTACAGCAAGCCAAAGGCCTGTCATCAAGGAGGTCAACTGTAGAAGTAGTCTACAGTTTTCTCACCATTTGAAATGGTCTTAAAGACATTGGTAGATTAATATAGTTCACTTTTAATCTTCACAGTCCCATATATACCATGGACATATGTAAACATGGGTTTGTTTACGTGCATGTGTAATATACCATGTGCCACACATCTCACTCCCTTTAAAACTTAAAAGCAGAATTTGCTTTGTTGAAGTCTGAGGTCAATAAAACTAAGGACTGATGTTTCTCTTCAGTGCTGTAATTTACTGCTGCTCCATGAAAGGCTGGTGGCTTGATTTTGTCACTGTGTGATGGTGAACCAGTGGCATCCCTTCGCTGATGCTGAAGCTCTGTGTTTCTCATCAGTTTTCATTCTTAGTATAGCTCAGGCAGCACTCATGGTGCCAAAAAGAAATAAATACTTCAGCAAGGTGAATTTATTTTGGGGCAGATTGTCTCATTCTGGTGCTATATATATTCGTGATTAATCAATGCATTAGCATTGATTGAGAGGAAGGAGACAAATGTGAAATAGTTTTTCCCTGGACGCAGCCTAGAAAAAACTGCCCTCCTGGGTAGGAGATGTTGAGGTACAATGTTTAATCCTGGCAGAAGACATACTAAGGACTTAAATGGTTGATTTGTGTTATGTGTTGAGTGTAACCTGTACCAAGTTCAGCACCATGTTCATGGCTGATGTAGCTTAAAGTAGAAACCCTGTTCTACTGATATATGTTAGCCTTGTATTTTTACTCAGTAATACAGTTAATGGATAAATACTGTTTACCTAATTTACAAAACAGCTATACTAGATACAGATAGAGATTATTTTTTTTTAAACTAGGACTTGAGCAAAACAGTGTAGATTTATATGCAGAAAGTTTAGAAAACTCTAAAACTGGTTATGCTGTAGAAATATCTCAAGAAAAATACCTGGCAGAAATAGAACAGTGTGGCTGTTTAATGTGTACCTCTAAAATTACTCTCATAAGTTCTTCAAGGATTTAGGACAAGACCAATTATCAATGCTTAGTAGGCAGACCTGAAGCAAAACACCATAGTAATTACCCCACCCAGTTAAAAGACATGAAGTATGCTGAATAATCAGACCTGTTCTTCGTTACAATTCTGTTGTTATTCTGATACCTCTGATTATTCAGAAGTTTCAGAGGTTTTTAAGCGGTCAGGGTATAGCTTCTACAGTTACACAAAGTATTCAGTTAGCACAGATGATTGTAACCTTGTGGCGTTAGGATTCATTGCCTCCATAGTTGATAGAGTAAATGACACTGCGATCTCCAACTGCTCTGCTTTTTTATACTAATCATGTAACTTCTCCATTAGCATGCAGACTCAAAAATGTTTTGGAGACAAACACCACGGTGGCTCCCACTATAAACAAAGCCTTCAGAGTGATTCCTGCTTACTGCAGGAATATATTCAAACTTGTTTTTTCTCATCCCATTCTTTAAGAAATTATAAATTTGAAATAAGTAGAGTACAGCTGATACCAAGAAGATAAATGAAATGTATAGCCCTTGTTTACTAAAACTAGCTGAAAAGCTGTGTGCAAAAGTGTTAAGCTGTAAGAGGAGAAAGAAGCAATGGAAGAGTTGGATAAGTATCAGAAAAAACATATTGTTTGATGGTTTCCAGATATAAGTTAAAATTAGTATGCCTCACATATGTTTTATCACTACAGCTGTTTAGGTTCTTCATGCAAGTGTATCTTTTACTTTCTGAATATCTCAGTTTGTTAAATAATACTGACTTTAGTAGCTTATGATATTGTAAACCATTCCAATTTGACTTAAAATATGTTACTAAAAATTTCATTCCTGAATACCCAAGTTAAGCACCGTCAACCTTAAAATATATCGTCATCCTCTGCCTCGCCCTGCACATGCTACCTTGTGAAAATCATGTAGATTTTTACTGTGTTGAAGTAGAATATTTTTCATCCTATAAAGAGTAAGATAAAAGGAGAATGGAGACAAACTTGAGAATATCTTTCTGTACTGAGAGTTTACACTAGGTGGCATGCAAGGAAAGCCAAAAGCACAAACCTGTCTTAAAATTATTGAAGTTAAAATTTCAGACTTGATTCAGGATGTTTTTATCTTGTCTTTTGATCACTTTTAAATGTCTTTGCAGGCTGAAGTGTCCTCTTGCTGGTACAAATAAAAGATTTCTTATTAATACCATCAAAAACACGTTACCATCTCAAAAAGAACAAGACCAAGAACGTGAGCAAAAGGAAGACAGTAAAGAGCCTGAGCCAAACAAAAGCAGGAAAGAAGAAAAACCAAAGAAACGCAGAATTCACCCATACACACCCAGCTTTCAGTCCAGAAGGAGAGTCAACTACTCTCCTCCAAGGCATCGAAGCAGGAACCAGCACACAAAGGATAAGCATGAAAAGCGATCAAGCAAACGATGAGGAGAGGAGGGTGATGAACATGTGTTGTTACGAGCCAGGAATGTCATTAATTGTCAGACTGCAGGGATGTTTTCGTTTTTCAGGAAAATACGCTGTTCAAAATTGAATTTTGAACTGAGTTGCTTGTGTGAGAAGTAACCTTGAGGTAGCTTTAGAAAACCTTTATTTGGGACCTTTAAGGTAAAAGCAAAGTGCAGCGTAAATCTTCCAGTTGTTTTAGAACAGACATTCCTTTCCCTTGCTCCGTTCCTCTCTCCCCGTCTGACTAAGCTTAGGGTCTTAGTGATGGAATGTGATATGTGTGTCACTGTCTGATACAACTCGTTTAGTCATGTCACTCTTTTGGAAAGAAATTTTAATTAAGCATAAATCTATTTATTGTGTAAAGTTGGCAGAACAACTTTGCTGCTAACCAATAAAGTTTTGTGTGTTTGGGTTAGTTTAGTTCTACAGCATCTAGAAGGGAAAGCTGATCAGTGTCTGGCCAAGCACATATGTTTTGTATAGAATATAAGTTTGCTTTACTATAAAAAGAACAAATTTTAAATGGGCAACACTGGTTTTGCTTTCTAGGAGGAGCTACCAGGAAACACTGGTTTTGCTTGTTATTGTATATTCACAAACCTGTCATAGGTAATAATAAACATTACCCCTAAAAGCCATAGCTGCAATAATTGTCTCTGTTTAGACTTCCCTCTGTAAGGAAGCATTTTGAACAGTCTGTTGTCACGGTGCTTTCAAAACAAACCTTGAAGACAAAATTGTCATGTTCTCTGTCCAGTGCTGGGAAGTTTCCGAGTAAATGTGTAATACTAGAAGTGCAGAAGTGATACTTAAAAACAGTCAAATGCTCACTTTCCAAGTCTGTGTGACAATTCTGTAGCGGTACAGTTCTTAAACTTGTGGCTTGGGGCACGTGTAATACACATGGGCATATTCTACGTCTCGTTTCTGTTCGTGTTACAGTAACAGACTTCCATGTGAAATATTTTGTATTTTGGTATTCTCAAAAATAATTGTTTTGAACATAGGCTTCCGTTTTTAAGTGTATTGACAATAAAATTGAAAATGTTCATTAAAAGTGCTTTGTGGAGGTAATGCTTTTAGTGGGTTTTGTAACTGACATGGGCCTCTCTTCTGAGGGCAGGGAGGACCAGCGCTTTGTGGTCCTTCAGTGTTGTGCCAGGGCGAGAGTGCCACCTATAGGCTTTTCTATACCTCGTTTTGCTATACTTAGCCGGCTCTTGGAAGGAGGTCGTTAGCTGGGAGATGGGGACATCAAAGTGCAGATCTGCCGTGCCTAAGTTTTGATGCCTGAGCTGGGAATTCCTCTTCTGAGTTATGGGAAGGTAGTTAAACTGGTGTTGGGGCCACCAGTGCCTGCCAGGGTCAGTGTAGCCAACACAGTGGGACACTTTTACATTTCCACTAGGGAGTTGTGGAGAGTTTCTCTATTTCTTGGCAGCAACCAGAGTGCTGTAGAAGTCCCTGTCTTTCAGAAAATATCCAACGATTTAAGTGGGATGAATGAAAAAGTAGTATCTTTGGAGAATGTAGGACTGGGATGGATGAAAAAGTGGTATCTTTGGAGAACATAGGACTATCTTTGGTTTAAATAAACAGATATTGTTTGCAGTCATTATTTTGCTGGACATTGGTTGTGTTCTCCTTAATAATCCTTACTGGAAGGACAGCACCTGTAATACCAGCTGGGCTCTGCTGCAGAGACAGTGCTGCACAGATGTGGCTTTGCAGCAGAGAATTCTTCTCATCATTGGTCAGGATTGGGCCTGGAGATGTTCAACAGAACAAACCTCCATGAATTCTTGCTGGTCTGGCTGGTAGTGATAATATGGTGTCCTGAGAGCTTTCCACATTCAAGTCTTCAAACACCTCTTCAGGAGAAGTGCTGCTGTTGATTCTATGTTAATTTAAGCCAGGCTTTCAGGTAGGGAAAGTGATTAGAATATGCTTTCAAAATTAGTCCGGATTGTTGGCAGAGAGTACTTCCATACTAGAAATGCTCAACTAGAGGATCTGACATGACCTAAACCAGATAGCTGGAGGAAGCCTGTCTTCATCAGTGGTGGTAAGTGCAGATCTAATTCCACTTTTTTCTGACTTACAGATTATATGTGAATTATTCTTTCATTGGTTGATTCCATATTTTAGTGCTGTCTTTCATAAGTGTACCTAATAAAGAACGTCTCATTTCTGTGCTCATGAACTGTTCTTAAGACAAATCTTCACATGCTGATCACTTTTTTAATAAAAATTTAGGTGCAAAAAACCTGGTTTGTATTATGTCTGCAGTTGCTCATATTGTGCAACACCAGTATCAGGTTTATAAGGTATCTTAAAGATAGGATTTAAACCCTGAAACTTAAAGCTGAACGTGACTTTTCAAAATATCTTATTAACTACTGTAACTTGGACCACTTGTTACTCATAAAGGTGCCTAGTCCTTTAAATAAATACATCAATAAATAGTGTGGTCTTGGTCTCAGCTTCCTGTAGTGGTGCGTTGCAGCCTCTAGGTGCTCAAATGGGAAGGGAATACACCTCATATTAATGCTGCTGCAATGATTCTTCAGAGGTGTTTCTTGTTTGTCTGTGAATCACTAATGTTGTCTTTGTTTAGCTTCAGTGCACCTTGTGTGGATAACGGAGTTTACTCAGGTGAGGGTGCTCTTCTGCCATAACCACAAGACCTTGTTAGACTTTTTTATTGTGGTGGACAGAAATCCTCCAAACTTCATCAACGTTATAGTAGATATAGATCACAAAACAATGTGAAAGAGGAGGAGAAGCATTTTATGATTGAGCTTTATAAAATATTAGTTTTGGCTGTCAGCAATATGGTAATGTGCAGTTTTTTTTGTTCATTGTGCAGCCTCTTCTCTTGTAAATCCAGTTTGAATTATATGCAACAAATAATGTTCAAGAAAAGCCCAACAGACTTGATGTATAACACAACTTAGGCAAAATAGACCCTGTTTTTCAGACTGATCCAAGTTTACTTCACGGAAATTTCTTGAGGTGCAGTTGTAAGAGTGTTACTTAGTGATTATGAAAACTACAGAAAACTACTTAACAAAGGAGATGTAAATGTTCGTAGATCAATGGAATAATGTAGCAGGAGGGGGTTGCTTTTCCTGCACAAACAGAACTGGGTTTTGTGTTGTGGCTGCAAGTTGATCGCTGAGAAGCCTGTTTCCTCTCCTGTCCTATCAGAGCACTCATTAATAATTATGTGTTTTCAGTTAATTAAACTGGAACAACACAAAAGTAGACTTGCTTGGATAAGTAGCAAGAAAACATATTTGGATTGTGTTTGGAGGAGGATTTTATCCATTTTATCAGTAGAGTCACTGATCCACCAAATCTTTATTCATGTGAGTGATCTTTGTACTTGCAAATAATCCTGTTGTAGCTTACTGTCTATGAATGAAACTCTCGTCTGCATTAATATACACTCTTTGTTTTCGTGGCTGTCAATAGGAAGTAGTCAAGAGTAAATGTTAAAGAGGGCATATCTCCAATTAAAAAAAATAAGCCTTAAGAATTTTGCAGGCTATATATATTCATACCCTCATTTCCAGATATGATAGTCTTAAGACTGAAAAAAGCTCCAATACTTTTCTGACAAATATTTAGCAGCCTCCCAGAGTCTCAAATGAGCACAGTGGATGTGCCTACCTTATTTATTTTACATCGGTTCAGTATTGCTTAGACTCTAAATTTACCCAATATGGTTTTGGTAACTCTCAGCCTGTTACCCCACCTTATAAAATCTTCTAGAAGGCTGCATCTATGTTGAATCTCAAAACATTGTCTCTCCATCCGTATGAAGAAAAAGAATCAAGGGAGAACAAGAAGAATATGCTTTTTTTATATTAAATTGCAGTTTACAACATTCACTGCTACCCAAAATTATGAGCCTGGCTTTAGAACTGGAATGTTGAGCCAAATACTTCAGGGTAAAGAATAGTGCAAGTTCTGCGTAGTTCTCCAGAGAGTGTCCCATGTCTTTTATATTGTGATCACATAGGGCTAACTGCACAAATATTGTGTGGGGAGTGGCACAGTGCCCTGGAGAGGGGATGTGGTCCCCTGTAATATCAGCATAGGTCTCTGGTGAAGAGTTCATTCACATCTACCCCTTCCTTGTAGGATCTTAGGCAGGTTTTCTTGTTGCTCTGGATGTGACTGTGCCATGAAGAACAGGTTTTGCGTGGTCATAAGCACTGTAGGCTGTGTTTCTCACCCACCTTCTGTCCTCCTGCCTGCTCTGCAAATGGCCATCAGCTTCCCAGCCTGGCCGAGTTTGATAAGGTCCCACAGGCCACTGGAGCCCTGTGCCTTCAGAACAGGTAGGCACCGCTGCCACAAGCCTTGACTGGGGATGTGGACAAGCTGTGGTCACCATGACTTTGGTAGTGAGCAGGGCGGAACCGTGGCTTAGTTTCTTCTCTATGAACAGGGATTTGAGATGTAGGAATACCCAGCATATAGGGATACTTTGAGAAAATTGTGTCACAGCCTCATGTAAATAATTTCAGGCACTCTGTGTATCCAGTGAAGCAGGGTTAAGGTCTGGTGTATGGCATGACAAACAGATTTGTGTTCTGCTCTTTCAGTGTCATCGCAGGTTGGGACATGGTCACAAAAAGAGTGTTAGAGGGGTATGACACTGCAGTCCCAAAGGTAAAAATGAAAGCTTTGTCAGAAAGTGAAGGCAATGGTGTCTTTAATAGTGCGGATGAAAAAGCACAGATGTAACTGAAGATTTAATTGCACTCTAAGTCTTTAAGTATAACCCTAGAGAGCCCAGAGACTCTTGCTAGTGAGCAGAAGGGAAATCCTGCTGCTCTCTGCCATCTTCCCACCCATACCGGCAGGAGCACATACATTCACCCCCTGCCGAGCATGTCCCTGGTCTTCTGGTTGTCATGAAACCCATGGCCCAGCAAAGTCATCAATGCTTTCCTGGGGCACGTGGATGGGAATAGGGAAAGACTGCAGAAAGTGCCCCAGAAGCAATATTACACACGGGTTAATACTAATTGTGTAAATACAACCCAAGTCTGGTTTTGGGAAACATGGATGGGCATTCTACTTGGGACTCTGTGTCTTCTGAATTCTCCAGCTTTTCCTGGAGAGGAACTGCCTGTGTCTTTTAAAATGTCCCTCAAGGGCTGAAAGTTTGCCCAATGCTAGACAGTCAAAATGTTTCCAATAGAAAAAAAAAAAGGCCAGCAAGCAGGTAACCCATCAGGAACAGCAGTGACATGCAGTTCCTGGTAATGAGCCATTGTTTAATTTCAATAATAAGAATATTAAGAACGGAGTATAACACATGAAGAAAACCAAGGCTTTATGTGAGCTATTGCTTTGTCTTAATTTTGTATATTATATTCAAATACAGTCATCTCTCCCTACCTTACTAGCAGACACCAGAGTAATAGCAAAAGCCAAAAAGATGGTAAGCAAAATAGTTGATGTTGTCGATCTGGATGTCTAAACTTGGGCAACTCTGCCCACAGCAGACCCCTAAATTAAAACATCACGCTTCAGTGTAATCCACTGTGTTGCTAAAGCAGTGGAGAGGTGGTTGCTGAGATTTCATGGCATTGCTAGTTTGGTTTCTAATGCTTCTCCCAGCAGTGCTGGGAGTTTAGTGACTCTCTGAACCCCTCCACACAGAGAAGACACTTCCGAAGTCCTTGGAGGATGGAAAATGTTTGGTCCAGAAAAGAGTTTGATTCTAAATGTTACCTCCTTTCTCTGCTGGTCTCAGTTTACCAAGCTGGGATACACCTGGAGAAGAGGTAGGTGGAACTTATCATGGTATGGCCCTGTGCCTTCCCTCCTGGAGGACACAATCAGGGTGCTGTGTGGGGCATAGCTACCACAAAGACCCCATTCGTGTCAGACACTGGTTGAATAAATCTCTGGGAGAAAGTGTAGGCTTCTAGGAAAGCAGATGATACTGTATTGGGTAAGCACCAGGTAAGCACCTCGCTCTGTGTCCAGCAAGCCACTGACTCATAGTTTAAAGAGGCAGGGAAGCCAGAAGAGCAGCGTGGGATCACCAGCAACTCCAAACAGTCCTGTTTTTTCCCTGGGGCTCATGATTTGGGTACTGCTTCCCCCAGCCCTCGTGACTGCCTGTCCAGCAGCAGGATTTTGCATCCCCTTTTCTTGTGGATGGAGACTGTGAGGATCCAGGCAGCTTCTTCCTGAACCAGAAGGGAAAGAAACTGCAAATGTATTTTCCATCCTTATCACCAGGCTCATATTTAGGGTGGTTGGTTACCTTATTGAAAATTTCCTATCTATAGTGTGCTTTGCGAATATATACATGGAATCGCAGTCCTCGAGGCTAACACCTGGGATTAGCGGCATGTTAAGCCAGCACAGGGCAAAGCAGCTCAGGCTTGCTGCTGTACTGGCACGGTTTTTGGTCTGCCCTGGGCTCCTGCATGCATTGTCCCTGCAAGCAGCACTGTAGACCTGCAGGTAAACATAAGCTCCTTGTGACTTCTGCCTGGTGAAAGTACCAAACATCAGCCCTGTCACAGGAGAATCCCTTCCCAAGGGTGGCTCTAAGTCTGCCTCACCAATGGGTCCCATTTGGACATGGATCCCTGTGGTAATCTCCTTGCAGCAACGAAGGGACTGGAAGGCACAGCTCTACCTTTCCATTGCAGGACCTATTGCCTCCTGCCCAGTAGGCTCCCTGCCACCTGACAGATGAGTTAAGCTAGCAGTAAAAGTGCACAGGAATGAATTTTACCTAAACTTCATTTTTCTTTGCCAATTGAAAATAATTTCCCTGGCACCTCTGCCCTTGGGAGGGAGCAGAGAGCCCCCACCGTGCTTTCATTACTCGAGATTCACCTCCATCCGCTACTGCCAGCAGTTTTTCCCTTTTTCTCCTTTCTAGGTTGAGGTCTTTCATAATTTTGTGTCTCTTTCAGCCTAGGCTCCAGCCTGGGAAAAACAAACCTGCTAGCCTGGCGAAAGCCAAACACACACGGCCCAATTACCAGCTTCCCCACTGTTCCTTTGGGCCGGCTGGTATTCTCCCTGCCTTTGTCTCGCTGCTTGCTCCCTGCCTCCAAGCAGCTTCCTTTGACTCCGCTCCACGCAGCCGGGCAGAACGAGATCCAGCAGGTAAACTGAGGAAGGGCTATTGTCTGACTGCTTGTGCACCACCACAGTTTATCTGCTGGCAGAGCTTCACGCGGGTGTACCTCTGTAAAGAGCTGGTTTGCCTTTTAATTAGGGGAAAACTCGTTGTTCCTTTGCACTTAAAATACTTGTGCATGTGTAAGGCAGCACTGGTGTGTCTTGGTAGCAGCAGACTGTGTGTCACAGTTTGGGTGCTGGGTGTGGGTCACGTTGCTCTGACTGTGTGGTTGTTGTCTGTCTGGCAGCCCGTGCCTTGGCTGACACTCATCCTGGCAGCCTTGGGAAGAGCCAGGGAGGATGGACGGGGCTGCCTCTGCAGCTGTGTGCTCCCGCAGCTATCGGGGACAAGGGGAGGCACGTGGAAGCGGTGCCACGGGGACCTGGCCTGGCTGTCCTGCAGGCTGCAGGCTGGCACCTGTTGCTACCTGTCAGCACAATTTGAGAGGCAGGAACTGGCAGGGATGAGCTACTCTGTGCCCCCAGGGTAGGTGTAGAGGTGTCCACCTCCCATTTTAGAAGAGGGCAAACTGTTCCCCAAACACGCTGCACCAACTGGGGTACCCAGAGGAGCTCCTGAGAGTGAGGAGGAGGAGTGGGCAATCCTACATCCCTTTCTCAGGTAGCACCAGCCTCCATTCCTGCTACCCCATCTTGCCATGACTCCAGAGCCTATGGAGCCCCAGGCTGTCCAGATGATGAGGGCTCATGCTGAGGACCAGCTCTCCACAGTTACATCTGTGCTAATAAATAAAACAGGACAGGAGTGGACTTGCAGCCCTGGGGCTGCCAGCTCATGCCTGGCTGGCTGCAGTCCCTTAGGCAGGGCAAACCCAGGCAAGCTGCCCATGCTGAGCCTGGAGTCCCTCCAGGGTGATGCTAGATGCTAGGGGCCAAAGCAGTGCCAGAGTGAGACAAACTGAAGGCAGTGCCGTAAAGACAAGACTGCAGTTAGGTGGGTTTCTCCTGATGACTCAGTAGAGTGGTGTGAGGGTGTGAGGTGTGGGGCAGGTAGCTGGCTGCTGTCAGCTCTCCTGGAGAGCAGGGTGCATCAGGAGATGTGGTGGATGCCCTGAGACAGAGTCCCAGGGGTGCACAGTGGCTATATGGCTGCTCTTTGAGGTAGCAACTGAAAATCAACTTTGGAGGGTAAGAACTGGCCATAAACAAAATATCTTCCCCATCTTTCACTAGCACGTCTGCAGCTACAAACACACTCACCCTGCTCAAAGGATTTACAGTTCACGAAGGATTTGTGTGTGGGGAGGGAGCCAGCAAGGGGACCAGGCTTAAAAGTGAATTGTTAGAACATATCTCCATCTCAGCGCTCAGTTTATAAAACAAATTCTTCAGGCAGGTGCTTGAATTCACAGCGTCTTTAGAGGGAATTTATCAGCCCCAGGAATATACTGGTTAAGAAAAAAAAAAACTATCACCATCAGCTGCTTGGAGGGAAAAGCTAATCATCTAAACTTTAGTGCGGGAGAGGTGCAGCTGTCAAAGCAATAAGGTAAATGAGTCTGAGGCTGAAATGGTTTTTGCAGCAGAACTCTGCTCCCTGCTAAATAGGGGAGATTGAACTATAGCACCATTCCACTATTCCCTGGTAATGCACCATTTTGGGGCTGACTGGGTGGTCTTAAGTCCATTGCCACAGTGGCTATATCGCTGATACCAATCAAGGCCCCGCAGCTGAGACCCTGAGTGACCTGCTTCAGCAGCTTTTTTCAAACCCCAATTCACTCATTTGTGTGGGATGCTTTTCTGCTACTTTATTTATGGGATTACATAAATGACCCATTAAAAATGTAAATCTTCAGAACAGTTGAATAATAAAGATTTAAACAATCAGCTCAGGGCGGTACAGTACAGAAACTTCCCTGAACCAGCAGTACTGCACCATCGTGGCTATGGCAACAATAGCGGGTTAAGGGAAAGAGAGAGCAAGGAGGAAAATAAAACGTCCCGGTATTGTTACAGTCACTGGCACCACAGAAAGATTAGGGATTTTTTTTTTTTTTACAGGGTATTAGAACAATAATGAAGATGTGCCATTATACGCCACAAAGGAGACCATGCCATCCCTCACATAGCGCAGGTGTCAAAACAATCAGGCTGGCCACAGAATTGAGTTTAAGTGAAGTTTGTCCCACCTCACCACAAAGTGTTTAACCCTTCCCAGGCCAGAGACAGCTACAGATTGGCCATGGCTAGCGCAGGCTCTTTTCTCCTCTTTCCTGTGCCATTAGGCATTTGACACTCATCCTGGCCGCCTTGGGAAGAGCCAGGGAGGATGGACGGGGCTGCCTCTGCAGCTGTGTGTTCCCGCAGCTATCGGGGACAAGGGGAGGCACGTGGAAGCGGTGCCTGAGCATCTTTCTTCATCAGCAGGGGCAATGAAGCTGCACACCATGCACCTTGCTGATGACAAGTTGGCTGCAGGTTTTATTTGCCTTTGCTTGTGCTTATATCATATCATACCTGGCAAGGCAATAACACAGTGAAAAATGGTTCTGAGGATGAGTTCCACTGAAGCCTTCTGTCTGCAAAGGACAAAGTGATGGAGGTAGCTTCTAAGCTCTGTTAAGCTCAAAATTTGTGAGATGAAATAGCAGTAGACTCACACATTTTGAACGTAACAGAGCTGATTTTCTCTGTACAGCTGCATGATTTAGGTGTCCCATAATAATCTTTGTACAACAGCTATAGTGAAGAAGACTGAGATTCCACTGGCATTTTAGACATGCACACCTTGAAGACGATCTCTGGGCCACACCAGTGTTCTCGCTAGAAGTGGGTTACATCATGTGGTGCACGATTTTAATAAATTTTTCCTGTTATTCAGTTCTGGGAACTGTGTGGAAGTATTTTGTAAATAAGTAAATTTGAGAGATTAAATTTAGGAATTTATATAAAGTTCCAGAGTAAATTTTGGAATGCGTATGAAAAACACATTACCTCCGTATTCCAAAGGTCACCACCCTCTGGATTTTAATATTTCTAACCTAAAGGCAAATGTATACCCCTACCATCCTAATTCCTATGCTGAAACAAGGGCAAGGCCAGGACCCAGCATCCGTTGCTGCCTGGTGAATCACGACCCATTCACAGAAAAGACAGTGATCCCGTCAAACCTCAGCCTGACTATGATGAAAACAGCTACATTCAGATACATTTTTAATTGCTTGGGCTTGCAAAACTAAATGCCACATGAAAAAAATTTACATTTTTCTGCAAATAACATCAGTAGGCATGGAATGATGTGGCATGCAATTGAAATCTTCTGCAATAACAGGTTTTCATACATCATTATATTTGACTGACCTTTAAAACATCTTCTTATTTCAGAACTATGGGACTTGGGCGGGACTCACTTCTTAGGTCTGCGCAAATCCGTAGACATCAGACTTACTGTGAATTCATGCTGGTGAAAACTAGAAGTGAAGCTCTTTCAGAGCCTCTTTTATCCTTTAAGTTCTACATCTTTTGTCAGTTCTTGCTATCTTTACTTTTTGAAGACTGTTTACATCAGTTTAGCAATGTCGTTGTGAGTTTTTAGCAAGATTACAGGAACTAGCGTTCAACTTATCATCACAGAAGGGTTGAAGTTGGAAGGCACCTCTGGAGGTCACCTGGTCCAACAACCTTTCTGCACAAGCAGGGTCACCTGGAACTGGTTGCCCAGGACTGTGTCCAGATGGCTTCTGAATGTCTCCAAGAAGTTACGAGTATCTCCAAACGTCCTAGCATTACATTATCATATTGTGATGATTTATTACAGGTGCAACTTCTATTGATAACAATAGGACTGATTTCACCATATGCAGACAATGAGCATCATAGAAGCATACCAACCCGCTCAAGTTTTTTACCTGCTGTAATGGGAGAGGAAGAATTCTTGGTAGTGGAAATGGGCAAATATTTAAAGAATACGATAATGTCAATTATGATATAATGATGAAGTTTATTTTCTAAATGGTGACTCTCCCAGTGGGCTTGTATTTTGGGGGCAACAGAAGGAAGAAGAAGAGGGAAAATGAAGTTATTGGTAAAGAGAAGACGTCAGAAGAATGCAAGATGTAGGCAGCTTTGCTTTAAGGAGGAAAGTCTGCCTCTGGGTTGCATATGAGACTTTCTGACATCACTGAATTTATCTTAGGGCAGAATTTGTATTTCAGGACAGATAGAACCTGTCCTCAGTCAGAGTGGTGAGCTTGGTGGTATTTCCAGATGCTTCTGCCTTATTGTGTGTGATTCTCTGAAGTACAAGCAGTTCCAGTGTTGATTTGTATGGCCCCATGGACTGCAGCCCCGTCCAGTCCCAGAGCAGAGTGACCGGCCATGCCTGCTCCAAGCCAGCTGCCGGTGCGTGGCAGAAGTGCTCTCGCATGGGGCAGGAGGATGTGATTCACATCTGAAGCTTATTCTGTGTTGCATTTATTTTCTGCATTCATTTGCCGGGTTAGAGTCCCAAACAAGCAAACCCATGCAATGGGCAAGGGATACAGGACTTCTGCAATCCAGCCCAAAGGTGGCTTTGTGCAGTGCCACCCACCAGGTAGGTAGCACATAGAGAAGAGATGCACATGCTGGGCAAAGCCTTCAGAAGTCCCCACATTAGCTTTTTCACCTCTGTGCACAAAGTGAGAGGGCAGTACAGAGGAGAGCTGGCCTTGAGGAAGATCTTCCAAGGACTGATGAGTCATATGCATGTTCAGGCTTCTTCTAAGCTTTGCTTCCATTGTGACCTGAATGGTCTAGATCCAGCTCTTCAAGCATATTTAATGAAGTAGTCCTGGGCTACAATCCTGTTTGCTTCAGGGAGACAGCTGAATATTAATCTTAACCTTTCCAGTCTGAAAGCATCTGCCTCATGGAAAATAGACACTTAAGGAGATCAGCCACTCCACCATCCTGATGTACATTATTTATTTCCTTCGTCATTCTACCTCAGCTAATTCATTTATGTTTGAGAGGAAAAAAAAGGCTGATCCTGCAGCAAATGTGACCAAAGAGATTTTTTCAATGTCTTATCTATGAACTCTGTGTGGCCAGTGATCTTAATCTGTGTTCCAGTTCTTACTGGTGTGACTTGTTAGTGCCTGCAAGGAGAAGGGCACAGCCATGGGGTGGGCTGGAGAGCTCCTCAGGCACTGGGCGCTGCCTTTGCCGGGGCTTGGCTGGGTAAGTCATTTCAGGGGCAGTCAGCTGGTGGACAACATCAGTTCAGTCCAGGCATTTCCATGGTCAAATAGCTCAAATGGGTCATGGCTGTGGTTGCAATCCAACCTGGCTAAGGCTGAATCCATGGGGCAATATGGGACATACCCACCAGTCTTACAGCTGTGAATGGAAAAGCAAAACAAATCAGATTCCAAATCTCTTAACATATCATTTGCAGGAAAAGCCCTGTTTGAACCACCAGATTTGGTCAGTGAGGTTTGGAGTATTATATCATTGCTTCTGTCTATATGAAAGCAATTTTTAATTTTATTTCCAAAGCTGGTAGAAAGATAACTTCAGTCTTCATTGGCTTTTCCTACATCTCACTGGCAAGCCAGGATTTGGACCCTGAAGCTATGAGGACACAGGGCTGAGGAAGCTCTGGTTTAGACAAAAGGCATGTTCACAAGGTTGAGTGCACTATGAAATAAATGTTTCCCAGTAGTTCCTGTGTCTAAGTCAGACTGTAGCCCCCCTTATATCACAAGCGATTCTCCTCCTTGTTCCCTCAGTCAGCAGCACTGAAGGAAGTTTTCAGGTCATATCATTTAACCTGAAACCTCATTTATTATGTAGGAATGAAAACTTTGGACCTCACCAGAAGGGAGGGAGCTTTTTTAATGATCTGACATTGCATGAGTCAGCTTCTCTCCTTCAGGCAGGATCTGATACCAAGCTCCAGGTCTTTGCTATGCTGGTGTCTCCAGGAGCACCTTCCTTCTTCACACCTCATCGTGCTGCTTCTTCAGGCAGGTGCAGGGCACTACATGGTGAGGCTCCACCAAACTGCTTCATGCTGCTGTCCTGGATTGGGGAAGCTCATAAATATGAGCTTCAGTGGAGAAAAAGATCAGGTTGACTCTATCCTCTATGAAATATATCACAGAAAAGCTAAATTCCACCTCTGACTTCATGGAAGGAAGTCTTTCCTTATAGCTTTCCCAATGTGCCAGACTTTGAGTACTTTGACTGGTATTTAATTGGAGCTAGAAGTCTTCAGGGAATATGGAGTTCTAGAATGGAGAGATGCATCAAAATATGTCTGGGAGTCTTGAAGCTCTGCTGCAGGAGCAGGGAAGTCAGGAGAGGAACTGGTGGGACATGTGGGACTTGTGCCTGTTCTTTGTGCAAGTTCTTTGGAGACTTCAGGGCAGCCCTGGCCTTGGGACTGGCTGTGTGAGGGTGGGGATGGGGAAGGAGGGCTAATGCTCTCTTGTGCAGAGCTATGGTAGCAAACTACAGCCCTGGGTGTGATTCATGCTGGCCTTGATCCTTTGCATTTTCTTAGGCAGGAGTGCGATTGCTGCCTGACTGAAATGGAAATGTTCTGTGCTTAACTGACACCAGCATGAAGGCTCACCAGGGCCAAAGGCCATGAGACTTGCAGATGCAGAGCTGCCCCATGTCCTCTGGGTGGAAAACTTGATGCCATGCTCAACATAGTCCTCACTTTTTTACTTGCTTCAGGTTAGAAATGCAAACCAATACAACCTTTTGGGGGGATGAAAGAATGGGGGATGAAGGGTGTCTCTCAGCCTCATCACTATTGCTCAGGTGGGTCAGTCTTTTTACTACAGCCATGAGATGCTTAGCAGAAAGCATGACCATGAATGAGCAGAAAATTGAACTCCCTTTGAAATCAACAGTCTGAAGGAGCCTCCCCACAAGCTGTTATTTTCCTCCTCCTGCCTGCATCAGTACATCTGTCTCCAGTCCTCTGCCAGGACCCATTGCAGAAGGTGGCCTGGGGTTGTGCATGGAAAGCACCATTTGCAGGGAGAGATGGTGTCTGCCACAGCCTGGAAAAACAGGAAGCTCTTGGAGTAGCAAGTCTTTTTTGTAATCTAGAAAGGAGTCAGGAACCTTTGCAACCTGAGGGTTGTGGCTCCTGAAGAAAAGCTCCTCCACCTGAAAGTTTGTTTCTCCATCTCTATCTACTGCTCTAATAGAAACCTTCCACTATACTGATGAAAGATGCTTTCTTTGCTTCTTCCTCCTTTTTTTTTTTTTTTTTTAACCTGTATGCCCTCAAATGAAAGCAAGAATTTGACACCCCAAACAAAGCTGAATTTTCAGCTCTCATAAACCATGAATATAACTGCAGGAGCAATGTTAACTATCATCACACGCTAAAAAAAAAAAAAAAAAAAAAAAGAATCAAGCAAGCAAAAATAACTAACGTGAATTCAAAGTGAAAATGAATGGAGTCTGCCTCATTCATAAATGTCATACGAGACTTTGGTTAAAAAGGCAAGCCTGTCATCCCAAGGCCAGCAGCTGTTGTTATGTTGAACAAAACGGATACAAATGGGTATTATTTTAAAGCAAAATGCTTAATCCCAGGCCTAACAAGCCCACTGTCCTCTCTGTAACCCTGTGTCATACAAGCCATGATCTCCAGTAGAGGGCTTGATTGCACAGGAAATAAAATTCCGTGGCTGTGCCCTACCAAACCGACAAACACCCTGGCAATGTTTGAGTTACTATGGCAATCACAAAATAGGAAGGCCTTTTCTTCTTTTCCCCATCTCTGCATGCAGCCACAGGCTGCTCCTGAATAGCTCACATCTGCAAAAAGTTTTAACACGGTACTCAGATAAAGAAAAGGATCCCAAAAATGGGCATTGACCCGTCTCAAAAAATGTTGCAAATTTTATATACAAGAATTGGGGAGCTGTGCCACTTTGCGCAGGTTATGTCATAATGTGAACAAAAAGGGATAAAAGCTGATGAAGGCTTTTGCTGTCAAATATGGAGAGAGGGGAAAAAGCAGAAGTAAATGACAGCTTTAATGCAGATGTAAGAAGAAAAGTCAAAGATGGGTGACAGAAAGTTGCTGGTCAATGAATAAGGGAAAATTTTTGAACACAAAAACCAGACAAAAGAGTAAAATACAATAAAAATCTCACTATAGAGAATACTGAGAAAAGTCCCAAAAGCACAGTGAGCAAAATCTTGGAGCTATCAAACCATGTGAAACAGACATGTGGTTCTTTAGAGCGGCCCATTTCAGGCATTAATAGCTCTCATTATGAAGGGGGAACCTGATCTCTGGCCTGGAAAGCTTTCAAGAAGCAGACTTTTTACAACAAAATTGAAAAGCAAAACAAAACTGAACCGTTCTGCCTTGCACAAATTAACTAGAATTTTGGTCTTTCTGGACAAATTTCGTCCTGCATAATGAACTGTTACACATTTTACCAGTTTTTCTTGGACAAATGTGTTCTAGTAATGGAGATTAATTATGTATTTAAATGGAGATTTGCTTCCTGGCAGATCTTCGGATCATGCACTTTCTGACAGCACACTTTGCATCATTAAAATATATTTATCGTTGATAATAGAAACCTACCTTTACCAACAAGCTGATTTCAACCAGCTAATTTAGATGCCTGCTTAGAGTACATGAATGTGTGTTAAGTGCCTGATGATCTCATCAGGCTATTTAATCCCAGTGAGAGGAAAGGTATGAATCCAGAACTTAATATCCAAGTCTGCTGCTCTGTGTTAGTTTTGCCTTGGACACCTGGATCTGTGGTGTGGGAGCTAGAAAGTGTTGCCACCACCTCCAGGTACCATAGCTCCATCTCGCAAGAAGATTCAGTAAAAGTAAATTTACTCTTAATTTGTTCTTAATCTTAGGCTCAATTGGCACGTTATAGCTTCTGAAAGTATCATTACACTTTAAAAGCTCTACTGACAAGTCACATTAATCACTAGTGTCTGAGAAAAGCTTAATGTGGAGAAACGAATGCAAATGGCATAAACTGTTCACAAAAAAAAAAAAAGTCCAAAGGGCCGAAAGAAGCCCCAAATCCAGTAAAAGTGGGACTGCATTATACATTCATTGACTCTTGTTCTTTTGGGGGTGTTTTGGTATGAAAAGAAAGAGACAATGGAAGACAATAGCGGAACCTTATCAAAGTTCATTCAAGCAGCTATTTCAAATACTTTTAACGGCTTGTCACTGGGTCTTGCAAGTCTCTGAGAGTCTAAACACTCTGTCACATTTGTGTACTAACCACTTAAAGTGCTGCTAAAGCCTTTTGACCTGGACTGACTCTCCTTTATTTAGGTCAAAATGCAAGGCAAAGCCTTTGTGTTCCACGGCCTTCATTAAATTCATTGATTTGACCTGTATTTTAAAGACCAAAAGTCAAATGGAATGGGAAGTTAAAGTTCCCATACAAAATCTTCCAGCGAGCACTTCACTGCCTCCTTGAACTATGTAACATTCAGAAAAGGCCATCTCACGGCCATTTGAAGTGTGGGCTATAGCTGGAGTGGCAGTTTTGTCCAGTTTTTCAAGGGCATTGAAGGGGTTCATCAGAGCTTTCTATTTCTTAAATGAAGACAAAAAAGTTGAAGCTTGCAGACTGTCCCACTGACCACTTTTTCTTGCTCCAAGTCATCTGTTCAACAGGCCATGGTGATGTTCAGGGTAGATAAATATTATTTAAATCCTTTTAGAATACAGACAGGCAGACATGAGGTGGGTTGCCTTATGTTAGACTCTTGACGTGTTCATGGTCAACTGCACTATTGGGGAAAAAGAAGCAATCAGCTTTTACTGTAAAGAAGTAAACCTTATTCTGCATTTGGAGACCAAATTTCAGAACTAGTGTTCAGTCTTCCTGGGAATACAGCATAAAATCCAAGGCTTTTAGAGACAAAACATAGCTTTAAGTCTTAATTTAGTTTTCAACTAGGACTCAAACACCAAAATCTTGAAAACTGGGAGTTTCCTAGTACGGAGTACAATCTTGGACCAAGAGGTGTCTCTGCATGTGGCTGATCCAGCTGATGTTGTGGGTCTGAGAAGGAAGAGACTACTTGTAAACTGCCAGGGAAAGGCCAGGTTGACCCAGGAGGCAGGGTCAGCCCTGTTTAGATGTGGACAAGAAGAGATGCCAAAAGCCCCAGCTATCCTCTGGGATGCACTTGTGCAAAGCTGAAGTGAGCTGGTCACCTTGTCTTGCATTCACCTGCATCTGAGGTTTGTGGGTTGTTTACACCAGGAAGAGTGGAATGAAAGAAAAATAAATTACAAATATTAAAGTAAACTTTAGACAAATGACAGGCCACACAGATCTTCAAAAACAGTAACTTGCCTTGAGGAGATCTGCAAGCTGATAATTTCAATAAAAAGGATTGTGCATGATCCAAGTATTTGGCACAGCTTCCCAGAAACTATGATTTTCATTACTAACATTAGAAGTGGGATTCAGCTGCTTAGAATTTCTAAGTTATGTGACTAAAAGCTCATCTCTGTGAACACAAAAAAGCACAGAGGAATAGTAGTGACAGCGGAGGAACCCCCATAACCTAACTGAGAAACCCTACCCTTCCCAGGCCTATCTCAAACAAGGTATCAGCCCCATGGTCTGGGGGTGAGCCCCTCGCTGAGAGGCTCCCTCCTCACCTTGCAGACTGAGGGGGTTAGTGCCTACAGGTGTATGGGACTCAGTATGGGAAAAACATTTTGGGATCATATAAAACTTGCTGTGGGACTTTGTAAGGGAAGGACTAAACATGGACAAAGAGAGGGATGGAGGTGCTTTGGGGAAAGAAGTGTGGAGAGTCAAAGAGAATAAAAAGGGCTGGTTGCATAACAAAGCTACTGGTTAGTCTGTGTGCCTGATCACCTCAGTCTGTCCCACCTTCTCATTAAACTCCATTTCTAGCTGCTTTTCCGGGCATGAGGAGCCTGTGTGCCTGGGTGTCCCTGGAGGTCTGAGCACCAGCAACAGGAGTAGAGCTGCAAGCCTCCTATATCGATGTGCTAGCAACTGTGGAGGCCTCTTAGATACCCCTGGACACTGAGTTAGGCACCTTAGGTATCTGAGTAGTGTGCCAAATGCTGGATGCTTATCTCCTCCTTTCAGCAAAGCTGAGTGGTTCACTGGCATTTCCACCCCTGGGAGCTGGGGTGGCTCACACACCCAGCTTGCACATCACCCTGCACATGGAGTGACTTGTGGGCAGGTTGGGCATCTGATGAACACATTTCAGAAATGTAGGTGATCCTTACTGCTGCAGAAATCAGCTGGAGCCTGAAAAGTGTGGCTCTCAGAATATGTCTCCATGGGATCTTGTCCACAGACCTGACCATTAGTTCTTCACATCTTTCCAGCTTGAATCTCAAGAGCTGTTAACAGGCATAAACAACTATGAAGTTAAGAGATGTTAAGGCAGTGCAAAAGCCAGAGACATGGTTGTGGGAAGACAGTAGAAGGAATAAACAGTGATGAGAGGTGTGGGTCAGCGCTGTGTCCAGATTCCTGCTCAGCAAAAGTTAGGCCATCCCACCCTATCCCATTTTCTTCCCCAAACACAGCTGTCTGCTCCCAGTCTCCTCAGAGCAGAATGCTCTCAGGAGCCTTGAAATGGTTAAAAATTTTTCCCAGGTGTTTCCAGCATACCTCATCCCACACCAAGCTGATGCAGAAACAATGTCAACTGAGTACTTTAATTCGTAGGACAAATGAACTCAGTAAATGCAGCAGTTCACACAGAGAACACAGATGAGTTTAAATGTCCATAAGAAAGTCCAGAAACAGGTAAAGTCCTCTTCATCTAGTAGTAGGTTTCTAAAAGAGTAGGTTCTACTTCAATTTCTACCTTCACATCATTATGATCTCAACACCTAAAAGATGTAGAGGAAAGGAAGCAGCAGAAACAACACATGGAAAGCCTTTAGTGTTGGGTAGTGACAGGATATCATCTTGTTGAAAGGCTGGCTGGGGAAATGTAGGAATAATGGTTTCTTTAGCTTTTGGAGGAATTATCCTTAAAAACAAGATGTTCTGTAGTTCACAGAAAGGTCAGCCTGACATCTTCCAAAGGCATAAAGTTCATCCAAAAGAAGCAATTGCAAACTTAAGAAAAAAACCCAACCCAGATCTAAAACAACACTTTGAGCCATTCTTTTCTATTATTCCAACTTTTTACAAAATCTAGATTTTAAAAGCTGAAACTAGACTCCTAACAAAGGCTACTTTATTTGACATTTTCTTGTTTGCAAAATTATCTGTAAAAGGATTTTGTTTGTCTTATTTGTTATTCACCTGTAACTATTTGCTCAGCAGTTGGACAGTCTCTGGATTATCTACAGACTACCTGTCAATTGCTTTGTGCATTTCTAAGATGTTTTTTTTTTAATGTTTTGTGACTGAGCCATAATTGGTAACTTAGAGACACTTTTTTTTCCTGATGTCAAATTGGGCAATTCCTGAAACTTTGAAGATTTACCAGATGACCCATTCCTACTGTGAGTTTTCATGAAGGAGCATGTTTGCCAGAGGCTCTATGTCCATGACCATCCTAACAAACCATATTCCCCTCACATCTCTGGAAAGGAATGAGATGAAGTTGAATGCCACCAGAGCAGACCAATTATTTTGTATTTCAGAAAACATTTGCAAGAATCTGTTTGGAGTTGTCTGTAAACAGAGTCACTCTAAAACAGTGTCTCTATTAAAGGGGTATTGTTCCCGGCCACCAAAGCAGAATAAAAGTAACTCCAGGACCACATTCAGAGATGTGGGAACCATTTAGTCCATGGCACTTCCTGCCAGCCCATGGTGGTCCATTCGCAGTGAGATTTGGTGAACAGCAGTTCCACATTTGCCTTAGCCATCACCCTCACAGTTTTGTGAACTTTGTACAGTATCTCTTTACCCTTCTCTCCTCTAAACTGAGGAGTCTTTTCAGTCTCTCTACATAAGGTGACCGCTTCAGTCCCCAGTCATTTTCATGGCCTTTTCCTATATCTTCTGACTTCACTACAGCCTTCTTGAAATGCAGACACCTGATCTGCACCCAATACTCAACATATGAGACAGATAAGGTTTTTGATGTCTCTTCATTCTATGAAAGAAAATCATAGAATCATAGAATACCAGGTTGGAAGGGACCACAGGGATCATTTGGTCCAGCCTTTCTTGACAAATGCACAGTCAAGACAAGATGGCCCAGAAGCCTGTCCAGCTGAATGTTAAAAGTGTCCAGTGCTGGGGAATCCTCCACTTCCCTGGGGAGATTATTCCAATGGCTGATTGTTCTCGTTGTGAAAAATTTCCCTCTTGTATCCAACCCCACTCATGATGTGAAAAAGAATACAAAACATGAATTAAATATAAACCACATTATGCACTGAATAAAGAGGATTGTGTTGTATCATGAACACCACAGTCATCTCACTAGTAATGTCCTGTGAGTACACTTTGTTCAAACAGAGCTCCCAGTGGGAGAGATTTTGCCTATGTGAAATCTGTTAGATGCACTGGTGTCTGCAGCATTCCCGAGGTAGAAACTGCTGAAATATAAGAGCCTGAATAACAACCTCTGAGCTCAGATCACTCATCTCTGCATGGGTAAGCTGCACACACTCCCCAGGTAGGATGTATAGCTGATTGGCTAAGCTTTTTCATCTGCTTAAGATAACAATTTTGATGTGCCTGTTTATTTTAGTACTTGCTGTCTTTACTTGGAAGGCTGAAATCCACAAGCTGTGAAGATTATAGCTGATTCAAACTATGGCTGTCTGAGGAACACGAATGGAAAAATAAAACATTTAAGCCTCATTTCACTTGGACAAACCACAGCCAATGCTGGAGGCAGGAAACATTCTCTGCTTGAAGAACTTGCAAACAAAATGGGCAAGAAAGAAAGAGGGGCAAGAGAACCAGTGAGGTGAAGTGTGATGCTACATGGGGGACCAGAGAGATGTAAAACCTGCTCTTCTCTTTCCGGGTTTATAGTGTTGAGAAGAAAGACTTTTCACACAAGAGGAGTATCTGCAAACCCTTCTACCATTTTTCTCCATGTCCCCACCTCAGTCTCCTTGTGAAAGCATCTCACAGCTCCTTAGAAATGTTCACTTGCTCTCAGAAGTCACCTGGTGAGTATCCCACAGCTATCATTCCTGCTTTGCAGAAACATCCAGCAGAACAACTTACTCGGGGTGGAACTGTAACTCAGACTGCTAACCCGCTTCACCCAAAAAATGCAGAGCTGTCAGATTGGATTCCCAGTGCTCAGGAACAAGGACCAGGTCACCTCCCTGCTCAGGCCAGTGTGGTGGTGCATGAGGGAAGTGAATTTCAGCTGATTTTCGCTCTTTACAGACCTTTACAGCTTTCTCATTCTCCTACTGAGGATTGATCTTTGGCTTCCACTTCCCTTTTTGATCCCTCCCCAAAGGTACATGGTTGTACTTCTACAAAGAGTGATCAACTATGTACAAAAAAAGGGGCCATCCTCTGCAGTGTACCAGCACATGAGGGAGTAGCTCACATTTTCAGTGCGACAGCAAAGCAACAGTGCTTGAATGCCAACCAAAGGACCTGAAATGGTTGGTTTGGACTCTGCTGCCATCACGAGGATTTCCCATAGCTCTCACTCTCCTGTATGCCTCCTCCCAGGTTGCCTGTGGCAGGTAGGATGAAGCCCAAAATACACCACAGAGGTGAAAAGCGCGGTTACTTTATGTTGTCACCTTTGTATTCACAAGGGGAAGGCGTTCCCTGCAAAGCACCCTGGTCGAGCCCCAGCCAGTGGGAACGTGTGGCTTTTTCTATTAAGGAGTTCAGGGCAGTTGTATTAATCCGCTGAACAGCCACGTTGTCTGACTGCCTTGTTTGCCAAGCTGCAAGCAAACTAGCAGCACGAAGCCTACCAAAACCTAATGATGCACTACCAACACCCACGCCTAAGACAAGGCCATTTAGAACAGAGAAACAAGCTGAGTTAGCATAAAAGAAGAGGCATCAATCACCATTCCCCCAAGACAATGGCGATAATTTAATGGCTGTTTTTTAAGAAGAACTGACACTATACAAAGATTGAGGAGAAAGGTCTGGTAGGCTTCACCTGCAGCTGAGAGCTATTTGTTCCCATTGTGCCAACCAGAGTGAGGCTTGAAATGGCAATTTCTGCAGCTGGCATCATATGCATCAAGTTATGCTCTCAACTAAAGGTTTAGTTTAAATTACCAGATTTTTTGGCTCAGGCTGTTATTAGTCAAGCTTGAGTGACTCTACTAATGAATTAACTTTCTGTTGAATTTTAAACCAATCTATAGAGCTCTGTAGCATGATTTTTTTATCTGTTAAATAATTTGGCTCATTAGAATTATTTCCCTTTAATGTACTAGTTCTATAACACTTTTTCTATAGGGTTCAGAGAGATCAAATTCGGACTTAGGATAAGAATTTGCAAAACTATTACATTTAGCTGAGTTGTATCCACATACTACAGCCCTATTTTTGACACTATTTTATTTTTTAGAGAGATGAACCAGTGCAGACATCCTTATATATGGTGTAAGGTGACTCTACATAATCAAACCAAAAGTATCCAAAGAGCTGAAGTCATCAAAGTAAATTCACTCTGGTGAGTGGTGGAGAGGTTTTCAAGCAGTCTTTTAGTCCAGACTATTGCCACAAGACTTGATAACCCTTACCTGTCAGACGGAGGTTCTTCCAAGCTGTTCTTAGAGATTTCCCATGATGGGTGTCACGAAATATTACACGGAGGCACCCCGAGGTTAATTTAAGGGACAAGAGAGTCCACAGCAACTTTTATTAAACCAGTGAGAAACAGGGTTCTTGCACTCCACAAGTGACTTAAATACAGGTTCGGATATCAGTTGAGGAAATAATTTGAAGGGGCAGCAACTAATACAACTGGCGGTCCACAGTGTGCATGCACGTGGCTGCACCAAAACAATGCCGGAGCCAGCCTTGGGTCCCGGAGGAGCACACACTCGCCAAGCACGGTGCAGGATTATTTTTTAAAAGAGATGCACGCACTCGTATTGAGTACGGGAAGTGTACACTCGCAATTCCGCGAGGGTAAATTTATAATATACTCGCAATTGTGCGAGGGGCTCTCGGCGGCCACTCGCGATTGTGCGAGGATTTAAAGTACCCGTGCACGGGAGGAAAATACACTCGCGGTTGTGCGAGGGGCTCTCAGCGGCCACTCGCGACTGTGCGAGGATTAATTTAAAGTACACGTGCAAATGTGCACGGAAAATATATGTGCAAATGTGCACAGAAAATATAAATATGCTCGCAATCCGCGAGAAGTTTTACTTACACACGTGGCGGCAGGGCAAGTGGAGTCTCCATCCCGGGGAGCGGGGGGGGGCCCGTGGCTCCCGGCGGCAGTGGCCAAGCTCGTGCTCCGAGGGACCCGCACAAGGGGCGGAGTCACCGACGAGCGTCCCGTTTTTATAGGCTGATCAGACCTGACTGGAGTCACTCTAGAAGCTTCTCTGCACCCCCACACTGTCTGTGGGTGCCTCTGAAGCCTTCCAAACATCCCCCATACTGGCCGCAGGCACCCAGCGGCTCAGTGGCGCCTCGGCACTCCCTTCTCCTAATGGGCCTGGGTGGTGTGCTCTGGGCCACACAAAAGAAGCTGTTAGCCTCAAGTAGCTGAGAAAGAGGGAGATGTGCCTACTCCAAACTGGGAGAGAGAGAGGGGGGTTGCATTCCGCCACAATCGGCAACACACATATCTCTAGTACAACTCCACTCCTTCACTGTCCATACCACTAGGACATGTTTCTAGTGCCTTACTGGAACCTCATCGCTGCACCTAAGAATATTATCTGTTGCCCTATATGGGCATGAAGAGCATTTCACTCCTTTGCAGCAGCTCTTGGCATATTTGAAAAATATGATCAGGAAATCCCTGGCATATAGCAGAGCAACCCCAATTCTTTCGTTGTATATCACACACTTACTGTCATTCTCCTTGTCCTGCTCTGGGCCCTTTGTTTTGCCCACAGCTTCCCAGATGTGCAGGTCCCTGGCTGAGCCCCAGTGTAGCATGGGACCAGTGCTGAGCATGGATGATAATAACAATAACAATTATACATGTGTATATGAAATAAATTATGCACAAGGCAATTGCTCATGAACTCCTGTCCAAATCAATCAATTCTGAAAGAGCAGAGATCTGGTCAGCAGCTATCGCTTGAACACGATCACGCTGAACAGCCCACCCCAGAAAGGAGAGCACTCCAGTCCCGAACAGCCGATCCAAGAGAGAGCAAAAAGGCAAAAGGACAAAACAGCAAAAGTCCAAAAATTAATGAATTAACTCCAGAACTAACAAACACAGAACTCATATGGAACTAATGAATCAGAAAAGCCAACCTAATGAGTCAGAAAAGCCGGCTACAGCTATATACGGAGCATGATGCCCATGGTAGGAAATACTTCATTGACCAGCCCAGGTGTCAAAATGGTTGCTGTTCAGCTATGTTCCCTCCCAGCTACTATTTGCACCTGCAGCTGGAAAACTGAAGAAGTCCACAGTTCACTCAGCAACAGCCAAAATATCAATGAGTTCTTACCTTCTTTTCATACCGACTTCAAAACATAGTCCAGCTACTGGAAATAAAAAAGTTCACTTTTCTCAGGCAAATCATGGGAAACTTAGCATGTTATCACATTATTCTGATCCCAAAGTAAAACAAAAGACTGTGCTAGCTACCAAAAATAAAAGATTGTAACTCTTATGAAGAAAATTAACTAAATTCCAACTAAAGAGCACAGATAGCTGCTGAAAAGCACTTCAAGAAGATAGCAAGCTTCTTTAAACATATTGAATGATTTCTAAAGAAATTGATTGTTTTCACAGGTGTTTTTATTTTTTTCTTCAGATTTTAACTTCCATTTCTAATCTGCTCATCCAAACTACTCCAGTACAAGCTTCATGAGCAGAATAGGCCAGAGCAAGCTCTGACTGTCATCTACCCTGATGTGGCTATGGGCATCCTACAGGTCTTACAAATGGAATTCACGAGGCCCAGCAGGTTGCTGCCCTCATGTATGGTACACTGAATTCAGTCCATCTGCACACCACAGCTACCCTAGACAGAGATAGGCAACAATACAGTGATTTCATGCAAAATTGAAATGTGAAACAGGCAACTTGGTAGTGAGCATCTCACCCACACCCCAGATGGGACAACACTGAGTCAGCAGTGGTATGACTAAAATTAAAAAGCTGCAAGTTTACCTCAAACTTTTCTTCTGCCTTGTTAGTATGAAGAGGAGGAAATTTGGGGTTTACATCTGCGTTTCAGGCACCAATCAAAATGTAGCTTGGGCATTGCCTTGGCACCAGGGCCTGCCACACTGAGTTCCAGCACCAAGACACTATTCAGTTGCAAAGCTGGATTGTATCTGCACTGAGAAGACTCCAGAGGAGGCAGAGACACCTACATCTGTCAATAAGTTTGTTTCAGTGATGCTGAATGTCTGTCCAGGTCTTTCTAAGCCCTTTACTCTGTTTCAGGGCTGACCTCACTGCTACTCCCAGGGGAACATCCTGCAGTGATGCCATTGGTACCCCCGCTGGGAAGAGCTGTTTTAAACTTTCTTGGGGGCTTCTTATGCGGTTTAGGATTTGATGTAACTAGTGCATCATCTGAATGCTTCAACCCTCCATATTTTCTATGAAGTTCTCTCACCTCCAGGCTCCTAGGTGGGTAAGAGGATGTGTGCAAATAAAAGTGTTCCTTAATCAGCTTGTTCATTCAAACAAGCCAAGACCACTCCTACACAGTGTGCTCAATTCTTGTAAGACAGACATTGTCTACAGTCAGTATCCTTCCCTTCTACAGTGGAGGCCAAGCAAGAGTATTGAAAGCCACATTAAAAGTATTCATCTCTTCCTGACTTTCAGAGAAGATAACTCAAGGACTTGCAGTGTCAGAAGCTCTTTCAGCCACCTTCAGTGTGGACAGTGGCTATGCCTGCTACCTTATGGTTCTCAGGTATGATTTTAAGGTGTTATATCTTAAGTATTTGGTCTTCAGAACCATATGAATCTTGGCTGCCTTATAAATATTTGCCCTATAAATTACTCTAGGCTTCTGACTGTTCTGGGAATGTGAATTATCTCACTCTGCTTTGCATAGAGGACTGTGGATGAGTGCTTTATGTAAGCTTTAGAAAATCAAAGCTCAAGTGTGACTGTCATGATTGTGGGAAGGAACAATCCTAGAGATAACTCAGGGCTGAGTCATTGATGGCTTGGAAGACAAAGGCCAGGTCTCTGTCTGGCTTGTAGCAAGGACCAGAGGTGTGTTTGGGTCATCTCAGTGATGACAGAGCCCACACTATTTAGCAGTTGAGCTGCTACAAGTTGAACCAACTGCAAGACCTCAGAAAACCAAAAGAAGATGAAAAATCCCCAATCTTTCTGTTCCTGCATGAACTGTCACACTGCCCAAACTGTTGTATGTCTTTGTGGCTATTTCAGGCTCTTTTTATTACATTTCCCCAAAAACAGAATGAAAACAAAACCCCGTGTGAACCCAGCAATCCAAGTCCAGATTTACATGCACTATTATACAAGTGGAAATCAGAAGCAATTCCCTTGAGATGGCTGGGTTTGATTCCCCAGGACTTGCACTGAGAAGACTTGTTTGCATGTGTTCAATGACTATCCAAGCCAGTGGGGTTAGCACACTGCTGTTTAAGGCAACATAACTAGAAAGACAGCTTGTAAAAGGAGTAGGAAGTTTAACCTTGACTAGATTCATGCTGGTAGAAACCAAAGACCAGTTGGTTCCACCCTTTCAGGGCAGGGTAGAGGTAAAGAACAGCACCTCCACTGATGTAACTGGAAGACAAGGGATCCCCAGCCCTTTACTCCATCTCTGTGCATTTCTCCGGTGTCAAGACAATTTATAGCTGTAAGTTTGTCCTTACAATATACTTTCTGTAACGTGATTATCGTTATGTTTTATATCTTCCAATTAAGTAGTTACAGCATCAGCTGGTCCTCCATTAGGCTGCTGCACTTGTTCTAAAATGTTATAGTCTTTCAGATTACAGTGTAAATGTAGGTGGAATCTGGAGTGCCCTTATTTTGTTAGTTTAACTAAGCTTTCAGAACAAAATAGATGAAACCACGAGCAGATGGTGTGGAATCACACATGACTTGGACAAATATCTAAGCTTTGGACAAATGAGTAACAGTGACACCAATATTGTTCATTTGAGCAAACACATGGAAGTATTTGGCTTGAACAAATGCATAGCAAATCATTTTATCTTTTTCTGAGGAAGTTTATCAGATTTGGCAATCAATCATCAAAGTTGACCAAGGATACGCAGTCTTTGCAACAAATGTTCATGCTTGTCATCATTAACATCATTTAGATTTTAGACTTTTTCTAATTAAGAAAGGTTCCCACCAGCAACAGCAAAAATCCCCACCACCTCTTTCATTATCTCATCTTTTCTTCCCTTTAATTACTATTGAGCTCCTGCCTGATTAAATTAGGGGTTTTAGGTCTTTTCTGAAATCTTAGGGAAATTATCTAAAAATCATGAAATCAATTCCCTTACGCTGTTTTAATCTTTTATGTTTTGGGCTCCAAGAGGGACGGACGGACAAGTGCAGCCCCTCGGAAAAGTGTGCAGCACTAGACTGCTTGCCAGCCTTCTATTGCCTTTGTGGACCATCTGGGTCAATTTCCTTCCAACTAAACGAAATGCAAATAAAAATTCCAGCAGTTTTTCAGCTGCAGGCTGCCCAGCTGATTAGCATGACAGAGGCCGGGAGATGAGGCCTGACCCTGTGCACTTCCCCTCATCTCATTAAGTTGTAACTCTACCGTGGCTGCATTCATGGTGTTTATTGACGCTGAAAGGCGTCTTTATCCAAAACTAGCTAAATTCACATTCAGAGTTTTTCCATGAAGGCTTGCCTGCTACAGCATCCACATGAAAGTGAACCTATTGTAGCTCGGTGATGTGTCCTGCTGATTCCTTAACAATTTGAGCTTTCTCCAAAAATGTTAGATTCACAAGTTTAAGTTCCTTTTAAAAAACATAAACCCTAAACATTTTAACAACTTCATAGTTTGAAGTGTTAAGAGTATAAACAAGTTTCTTTCTGACAATGATGGTGTGTATATTAAACTCCCTCATGTGAGGAGACAATCCAGCCAAAGTACAGTAGTGAGCAAGTGCCTGTATCGTGTAGGACTGCAGACAACAGGGTATTATACTTACCCTCACATCCATCAGCAAGGAGAAGAATATAAGATTCAAGAAGGCAACATCTTCAGCAATTTATAGTCCTCTGAGAATTACAGTGGGACAGTGGAGAAAAATACACCTTCCAGCTGCTCACTATTTCATGTCTTGTCACAACTCTACATTAAGAAATGGAAACGTTGTGTAACCAAAGCCTGATGGAAATAAGCATAGTGATTATTATGATCCTTTCACCTTCCTCTTGAGCATCATGACTAGAATCCTAGCTGGATGACAGCGGTTGCATAGCTCAGGCACTGCTGCTAAAGTTGTAGGGTAAACAGATCTGGTGGGCAGCATATTTTCTCTGTTGTAATGTTTGATGGCCAGGTGGGAAATAAGGTAAATGGACTGTTTCCAGGGGACATGAAAAGGAATAGCAGCTACTACTGGTTTTGGAAAGGAAAAGGCAAACGCTTATGCTGTCCCTACCATTTCAGTTTACAGAGTGGGGACAGTAAAGACTAACCGCTCTCTTATGGGGCTCCCAGACCACCACAAACAAGAGTTGGAGATAGTCCAACCCTGTCACCAATGCACCTCTGGAGTCAAAGCCTCATTCCTGCTCATGACAGTTGGACTAGAAAGAGAGGTCAGGGGAATTTTCACTGGACCACTGTCAAGTATCTCACAAAATATTTTAAGATTTCATTTAGAAGGAAAATACGTGATCTTTTTTATTATGGAAAACAGCTTTTTTTCTTCCACTATGCCAAGGCAGATATAGGTGAGCAAACATAGTGGAGTCAGTCAGAGATGGACTCTTTGAATGAGGTGGCAAGAAGAAGATATAGGGCTATGAGCATCTCATCAAAGTGATTTATACCTGTGCAGGCCTAAAAGATAAAGTCGGCACATAACACAAACCCTTATAACAGCCTGTGAGAAAAAAGGAAAAATTTTACATCATCTCTACTACATTCAAAGGTCACATGGAGCAGAGAATATTGAAGCTGATCTGTTTGGTTATCTCATGAAGACGAAATTCAACAGTAATTTGCCCATGACTCCTTCCTAAACTTTCCATCTCATAAGCTAATGAGTTCACTTCACTTCATACATAAAGACTTGCACAAACATTGTCCTAATCCAGGAAGCGATACTCAATGCTTGGGCAGAAAAATAAATTTTTTTTAAGTTCATGGTATATTAGTGTCTTGCCATTGAAACACAAGCTATTATGAACATTCCAGTAACATTTTGGATAATTTCTCATAAACCTAGTGAAGTCAGACATGTTCTGTTAGTTTCCATAGAGTTTTGATTATATTCTTCGCTAGTTTGGCTTAGTTACTTGTTGCTGTACGTCTACATGAGGTGGTAGATGCCAGCCAAACAAACATCTCAATGCTTGGCTTCCATTTTGCTCCAGGTAGGTGTTTGCAGGATAAATGAAAACTATTCAAATGTATTATCACTCCCAGATGTGTTGTTAAAGAAGGTTCTTTGATTAGGGACATGTAAACAAAGGTTTGAATATAAAGGCTTCTACCTGAAAGGCAAGAAGCTGAACACTCAGCAGAGCAGTGAGAGTATGGTCTGTTTTGACCACTCTTGGAGACATCTCCCTTCTGCATATTAGTTCAGCCTAATCAGTGACAGAATATGGCTAAATCTTGCCTGAAATCAGGAGTTTGAACTGGTTTAGTCGAACTAGTGGAAAGGCTTTGAGAACATCCTTGTTTGTTTTACCAGCAGCTTATGAGTGTGTTTTTGAACAGCAAGCTAAGATAACTGATACCTGTATAATGAGTCCTACAGTGGGTGGGAGCACAACCAGAGCAATGAGGAGCTGACTGCTCCATTTCAAGGAGGCTGGAGGAAGGGGGAGGAATGCTGTGGATACACCTCACTGGCTGGTGTTTCATGGTGAACTATATCTAAATGCAAAGCCAGCACTTTAAATTCCCCATTGAATGCACATTGGAATTTAAAAAAAAGAGTGGGATTTAGGATCCTTGAAACATTTTGCTTTGGTAATTTGGCATGTTTTCATTTTACAATTCATTTAACTTCAATGAAGTGAAAGCATTTGTCCTGGTTTTGTTAAAAACAAGTTTCTCTTTCAGTGAATTTTGCCTGTCAGCTAAAGCCTTCATATTAACTGCATTTTCCTGGAGAACCAGACACATGTTTTGGTAAACATAGCAATGGAATGCAAACTTATTGATAAGCATGGATGGACATCTCGCGAGAGGGGTGACGGGAAACAAGTGACTAAGAAACTGACCAACTGTGTATAACATTCCATTCACGTGAATACTTCATATAAAAGTGGGAGATCACAAGGATCTCGTCCCTTTTTCCCTTTTTGCTTATGGCCGACCTTAGGAGAGGATCTTGCCAGTCGTCCCTGAGAACTGAGGCCTAGTGAGAGACTGAATCCAGCTCCGATTGGCTGCAGAGTCCAATCCAGGACTTTGGTGGCCGGCTCTGCAGTTGCTGAGGCTTTCAAGATTGGTTTTGTATATTTTGTATTATTTTCTCTATTCTTATTAGTAGCATTAGTAAAACATCTTTAATTTTTCCAACTCTCTTCTCTCTGTCCTTCTTTCCCTCCCGATCGCCTGTCCTTAGTGGGAAGGGGGGAGAGGGAGGGGCAAAAAGGGGGAAGTGGTGGGGAGAGGAGGTTAACAATACATCTGCCAGGGTTTTATTGTCACCCCGCAATCTTAACCCTCGACAGCATTATAATAAAATGTTAGTCAATGATAAATAACACCAGTACTGGAATAAAAATGTCAAACTATTACATTTTGACTTTATCAAAATAGTATATTTTACAATATTATTAACATAGAATAATGAAGTCAGGACAAACCACTGCAACTTCTTCTAACTGAAAATTTTTTAGGCTTGGTATCTTCCTTGGTCACATTTTGATTTTGACAAAGCTGTCTTTGTGATAGAAAATTGTCATTAGGAGTTCTCATCCAGGTCCAGTCACTGTTTGACAAAATATGGGAGTTTGGGGGTTGTTTCACTTGAGAGGGTAAAAGCACTGACAGTTGTACTTTTTCTTTTATGTGTTAGTTTATTTCTTTATGAAACAAGAGCCAAATATCATTTTTAGAACACATCAGAAAAAAAAAAAAAAGTAAAGAATAAAGAAAGGTAGAAAAAAACAAACTTAATTCAGTGGCTTTGTCCTGTAATGAGAAGCTGAGCAGCTACAACAAGCCTCGAGTCCAAGATAACAAAAAGGACAGACCACATGAGAAGGAACAGAGAGGGAAAAGACTTGGGGGCACAGAGCTGGGGCAAAAGCCCTGTGCAGAGAGTCTGCAAAGGGACAGAAGGTCCTCATCTGAGTTACTTTCTGTCAGATCGGCAGAGCAAATGGGGCAGGTTGATCTGACAGCAGTAGAAACAAACAAATAAAACAAACAAACAAACAACCAGAAAACAACACACCATAAACCTAAACAGTGAGCTTCATCATTTGCCAGGTTTGGCAGACTTGATGAATGTCTCATGATTTCTATTTTTTTCTCAGTCTCCATTCCTACAGTCCTGACTTATATGATGTTCTCAGCTTGGACTAAGAAACAACCATAACATGTTCCATGGTGTCCAAATTGCAGAGGAGATTTTGAGAAGGTGGCTTCTGTTGACTAAAACATTGCAGAAGCAAAAAAAGACAAACTCAGATTTATTATTACAGGCATGATTTCTGGGAGCTGGACATATTATTCACCAAGGTCTGGAGCTGACTGAACTTCTCAGAAAACAAAAAAGGGAGTTTGCAGGTGTACACTTCACTGCAGTGGCACTGATCAAAAGTAAACACGCAACAGAAGACTCCAATGCCTCTCAAAATACAAGGGAAAAATGAATGAAATCTACAAAGCCAGTCTTTGAGTATACTGGGAAAAATGTCCAGCTTGATGGGGTACACTGCAGAGTTACACAGAGGAATGGCAGAGGCAGGTCAGGAAACCCGACACAGGACAGGTGCAGAATGGGATGCTGGCAATGGCAATGGCCAACAGCATCAGCTCTGAGGTCACAGAATCACAGAATGGCTGATGTTGGAAGGGACCTCTGGAGACCATCTAGTCCAACCCACCTGCTACAGCAGGTTCATCTAGAGTGCATCGCACAGGAATATGTCAAGGTGGGTTTTGAATGTCTCCAGAGAAGGAGACTCCACAACCTCTCTGGGCAGCCTGTTGCATCCTCAAGGTAAATAAGTTTTTCCTCTTATTCAGATAGAACCTCTTATGCTTCAGTCTGTGCTCATTGCCCCTCATCCTGTCATTGGGCACCACTGAAAAGAGTCTAGTCCCACCCTTGAGATATTTATAAACATTGATGAGATCTCCTCTCAGGCTTCTCTTCTCCAGGCTGAACAGACCCAGCTCTCTCAGTCTCTCATCATAAGAAAGGTGCTCTAGGCCCCTAATCATTTTTGTATCCTACTGCTGGACTCCCTCCAGTAGTTCCTTATCCTTCTGAAACTGGGGAGCCCAGAACTGCACGCAGGACTCCAGATGCAGCCTCACCAGGGCAGAGTAGAGGGGGAGCATAACTTCCCTCGATCTGCTGGTCACACTCTTCTTAATGCACCCCGGGATACCATTTGCCTTCTTGGCCACAAGGGCACATTGTCGACTCATGGTCCCATGGCTTTGCAAAGCTGCTGCTAGAAATGCCCCACTGGCATTTCTTATATCTTGGTCTTGAATGAGGAGGGCTAATGTCCTCATGCTTGGGGACTATCTTTATTTCCTGAGGTGTTTTTGAGATTCAGATCAAAGCAAACATGTTGGTTTGCATCAGACCAAACATACTCTTTTCTGGGACTGGATCCAGGTTTCTTATTCCTCTGCATTCAACTTTAGCAGCCATAGGGCAAAGTTTGCAATGAATTGCAATTTAGCAACTCATGCATCTGAAGTGTGCTTCTTTTCCCCTTGCTTTGCACAGAGGGTGCTCTGTAGTATGTAGATGAGAACCCCCGCTATCAAGCCATGTTCAAAGTTCATGGCAGCTTTACCATATAATGTGTGCTTTAGGCACAATGAAGGAGCAGAAATTCCCTTCCATGGTAGGATGTTAAGGCTCTTCTGCCCTTATCTGGCCCCTTCTGACCATCCTCCTTGTCCCATTTCTCCTTACCACCCTGATTTGTATTTTGGCCTTTTTTCCCCCCCCATTCTGTCTCTTCAAGTCTCTTATCAGTCATTGTCACAGGCCCGTGACAACGTTTTTGTCATAGGCTCCTCTCCAGCCTTGCTGTCTAGGTTCTGGACTCTCTAGCTGCCCAGGCTATCCCATGTACCACCTCACAGTCTTCACATCTCCACCATAGATCCAGTCCTGCCTCTGCAGCATCACTGGCTCAGTGTACTCCTTCCAGCTTCCCCTCTTGACCAGCCTCTACTCTGTCTGTTCTCCACCTGGTATTCCTCGGATGCAGCAGAGTGAGTCCACAGATATGACTGAGTCTCTTTGAACTTGTATCCCAGGATGGCCCTGTCTGGCCCTCAGATGGAGTTAAGTTCAGTAAGCAAGAGTTGTTCAACCCTGCAAAGTCTACTGAGCATGTTTAAAAGGTGTTCCTTAAAAGCCTGGGACAAAATTAGGTGATAGCTAATAGAAAGAGAAAAGGTATAATAACAGCCCTGTTTCTTCATCCTCTGGGGTAAATTCCCAGTCCTTTCTCCACAGCACATGGTACAGCTTCACAGTGAATAAAAATGCTGCATCAAACATGGGCAGAAAAAAATGTATTTTACTCAGAAATGTCCAAGTTGCTATTGTTCGACCATGTGTTGTGTGAGAAACACCTGGACTAAGTAGTCAAAACATCAGGGTTAACACAGCAGTGAGTGGAAAAGAGGTAGGACCAGGGGTTCTTCAAAGGAGAGGTGCCGAGCAATCTGCCATATGAACATGCCTGCCAGTGAACCTTCCCACTAGCAGGCATAGCAGACTGCATAGAGGACAGTACTTTTAATTTGTTGGTTTTGTGATACATTCCATCACTGTTTTCCCCTTTGAGATCCGACTTTGGAATCTTTGCATACGTGTCACAGGACCACAGTGCTCTAGGTGGATGGGTAGGGCTGGGCAGGAAATGTCTCTCTCTGAGCTAAGTGTCCTGTGGCTTTTGCTTCTGTTGGTGAAGGTCTCCTTATTTCAGTTGAGCTATTTGCTGTTCTCAGGTTGGACCTGGACCCCACTGATACATACATTTATAGAATCAAGGACATTAGGGATTAAAAAAAAAATTAACACCATATTCTAGGGATACTTTAGGTCATCTGTCTATCCCATTGCACAGGATAAATTTAATCACACAAAATAAATTGAATCATTCAATTAAATAAAGGATGTGCCTTTTTAAAGGCACTCTCACTTCATGGAAGGCAAAAGCAACTGGAAGTTACCTTATAAATGCTCTGTCTTCAATCTTCCCTACGAGAACTGCTGCTGAATTGGCAATTCTGGATCAAATAAAACAAGCGAACATTTATAAACAAATAAACTTATTTCTCTCCTCTTCTAAACTTGGCTCATTGTTTTGGTTTCACTAATCCACACATTTAAATACAATCTGAAGATGGTATATGGCTTACTTGTTGGATTGTGCAATGTATACAAATTGTCACCTATATATATATTTTTATTATGTTAATACGAAAATGAATCAGCTTAAGATTTTATAGTGTTCAGCATATGACCTCAGTATTGCATGAAACTATTTGTATTCATATTTTTGTATAGGATCTGTAGTAATAAGTCAGGATCCATATTATTAATTTAGTCTTCAATAGTGCAATGCCCGACGCATGTCCTTAATTTCACCTGTTTCAAAGGGACTGCTCACATATGAGAAGCCAGGCATATGCAGGAGAGTTTGCAGCCTTGGATAATGTAACTGCAGTGTGGTTGCAGCCAGTGCTCAGAGGTGGAATGTGATTCTGACAGATGATATATGTGGTTGAGTTTTGGGGTGCTGTCCTAGGGAAATGAGGTTGCCCTGATGGGGGATTAGTTGCCAGCTGAGATGCTTACCTCCCTCCATGAGATGCAGCAGAAGCCCAGCTGACTCACTCTTGACTCCAAGATTTTGGGCAGCCAAGGGTGGTTGTGATGACTCCCATCCTCACTTAGTCAATGAGCGTACCAGGTCATTCTGGAAGCCTGTGGAGGAGACCTAATACTCCCTACGTTTATGTGACTACCAGGCAAAGGGGAATGCCTCTGTAGTTCCAGGGAATGGCTGAGGGCAACTATAGAGGGCATCCTACTGGTTCCCACCTGGCAGTGAGGGTCAGCTGGCCTTCCGCTTCCTCTGACTTCCCCTTTCCAGCCTCTGTGTGTCAGAGATTGTATGTTTAGTGCCATATTCCATCACAGACCTAGGCAGTGTTTGTTCTGATGAGTCCATGCTTTGGTGCTTTGAACTCACACTCGCTGAGGTGGTGTCACTGTGTCAGGGCTCTTATTGTGCTGCTCTGTGCCATCCGTGGACAACAGCTGAGACAATGGAATAGGCATTAGCAAAGGGTTGTTACTTTGATTTCACCTCAGTCCTCTTCAGCACCTCTTTCTCTCGTGCCTCCCAGTGTCTGCACCTCCTTCCCATTTCAGCCAGACCCAGCTCTGGCCATGGTTGCTTTTGCAGAGCCACAGGTCACAGAGATGGGTCTTCTGTGACCAGGGCTGTGTCATCTGGCCACTTTCTTCTCACTCAGGCTTGAGGGGCCCTAACTTCAACATGGAAAACCCACTCAAAGGACCAATGCAAACATGAACCTAGACTCAGTTAATCTCTCTAAATTTTGTACCAACCAGTTTTGACAACTGTCTCTTTCCAAAGTCCAAGAGCAAGGTTCCAAATGTCCCACCATACCTGTGCATCTGAGATGAAGGCTCAAAACACCTCAGGGGCTTTGTCTCTCATTTTGCTTAATGTCCATCACCCACAGCCCCTCCATGGCCATCCACAGAGCAAAGGCACAAGCTGTGCTTTACCTACCAATGGCTGCTCTTGCTCTACCAGCAGAAGCATCAGCAAAGGTGCTCTTATTTGCATTTGCTTGCCAGCCAGACCTTCCCAATGCTTTATCACAGCCAGATGATATTTCCTCTCTAGTCTCCATGAGTTTTGTCCATCAAAGCAGCAGCCAGAGTTGTTTTATGATGTGTTGTAAAACTACCATGCTGTCCTGAGTGTTCTCAGTGTGGCTGCCTCATTTATCACTGCTCAGCCTTCACACTGGGACATCATCCATCACTGCCTCCTTAGAGCTAGGAGTCAGAACTGGGTCCGTATTGCTGTCAGAGACCAGAGTTGTGTGAACACTCATCAGCAGGTCCCTTTGTCCCCAGGCTTTTTTTTTTTTTCCAGGAAATGTGACGACTTCTTACATTTAGCTCCCAACCAAGTCTCCAGAATAGAAAACCAAACTTCAAAATCCAATTGACTGTGCCTAATGGAGGGGATTTTAATGTGTAGCCTTTGACCCTTATCTATTATTGATGGAAATAAAGACTTTTTTGTTCCATATTTGAAGTTAATGGTAAAAGAAAAAATTGGAGGTTTTAATTTTTTTATTTTGATAGTGACCTTTATGTCCATTGTGAAACCATGAATAATCACTGCTTGAGAAATGCATTTCTATGAACAATCTAGAAAGTGGACAAAGGAACCTTGGAGACAGTTTCAAGTGCAGAAAAGAAGCTCAAGAATATGTTTGCATCTGGTTTTCTTCTTGTGCTGCAGAAAGACAAGTGTCCTTCCCTTTATTAATTACATTAATTGCATTGCACTTACGTCCTTACCTCTCACAAACCTGTTCATTTTATTCTAGTGATAAAACTAATAAGCAAAAGCTGTAAAAGCATTAAAAATGTTAGCCAATGTAAAACTTGTCAATTCCTACTCATAGTGTCACCAAAGGAAAAAATACTGTTGATTTTACCAAGTATGTATAGTAAGGTGGATGTATTGGACTGGACTTAGCACAGAAAATGGACTTCAGTTATTTCTGTGCTTTAACACCCTTGTTCTTCAGTGTTCTTCTAGTTCTGGATGCACCAGTCTCTCATGGATGAGGAGGTAGTAAATGTGACTCAGGTACCTCATAATTCCCTCTACAAGGTTTAGCCTTTGTGTTGGAAGAAATGCTGTATTGTGTGCAGCTTGAGGGGCAATTGTCCTCCAGGAGAAGCTGTGGCACCCAGTAGCAAGTGTTCACTCTGCTTCATGCTCTTTTTTTGGAGGTGAATCTTCAAACTAGTGACCTGTGGGGAAATAGCCACAGATGTATAGATAGAGGGGGATAGCCCATGCACTGAGTGTGGCTTCCTCTGCTGCAGGACTGATGTGTGAGTAGTGCAAAACACTCTCATAGTTATCAGTGATTTCCCAGTATGAGAAAGCCAAGTTTAATGCCCCAAATCCATGTTATTTCATCAGCAAAATGGTAAAAACCTGGATACTTATTAGGAGTAGAAAAAATGGTATTTAGGTTTCAGATGTATTGGTTTTCCATTGTAGCTCAGGTTTCCATCCACTTGATAGCTTGGAAACAAAGTCCCAGATTCAGCACAATGAATTTGGATGGCCTGGCTGGGGAGAGGATGTGCTTGACCCAGGGTTGGGTGCCCTTCACCTTCCAGGGCTGTGCCCACCCCTGCAGTAGTGCTGTCATGTAGGGGCAAGTGTGTAACCTTAAACCTCCAGTGCTGCAACCGCTTCTTCTATAATACATTCATTTTTAGATGAGAGACTATCTTCTGAACAAGCTTTGGAGTGGTCTCCTGCATCAAATACCTCCACCGTGCCTCTGCTTCATTGCTTCTGGAGTAACTGTTTCAGATCGTGGTGCCCACGTTTATGGGTTGTAGCCCACTTGGTGTGCCTCTTGGGCAGAATTTCCCATTTTGCTGTTCTCCAGAAGGCACCTGTCTCTCATATGTTCAAACCATTCTGTCAGCTAAGCCTGAGTGTGATATGAGGTGGTGGTTGGAGATTCGCTTCAAAATAATGCTATTACTCCCTACAAAAATTCAAATGTAAACACATCCTAAGCAAGATGTATCACCTGATGTGAGCTCTTACCTTGCATTTAGTCATACAAGACTTCCCCTTGTCTGCAGGCCCCCTAAAGTGCTCAGCAGCTACTGCTGTTGCTGTTACTACTTTCAGGACATGGGGAGGATGGTGGGACTGTGCTCCAGGGACCCCCTAATGTCAGAACGGGAAATAAAGCTTTGTGAATATAAACCATGAAGGAGAAGAAGGATCAGAGACTTCTGAACTTTATTCCTCATGCTGGTGTGGAAAACAGCACAAAACAAATCCATTGAAGCGTGGACAACAACAAAACACTGGAAAATATTGCAAGGTGATAGGTATCCAAAAGCCATTGGAAGCAATGGCAGTTCTTTCACTGACTTCTAAGTACATTTGACCACAAACCTGAAGATGTGGTAATATTTAAGAAATAAAGTTTAATTTGAGGCAAGGAAGCATAGAGATAATAGTTTTTCCCCTTGTAAGGACCCTCAGTCTCTCAGCACTGGTCCTGTTTGGATGCTGAGAGATGGACAAATACCAGGAGTCATCCACTGTGTCCAACCACCCAGAGGCTGATGTGAAGCAGCAAAGAGAAGCAGCAACAGAGCAGATATGATATGTTAGCCTAAGAAAATGAAAAAAAATCCCTATACACATTGTGAACAGCAGCGTTTTAATTAAAACTTTTTTATATTTTCCAGATTCACAGTTTGTAAAAAGCATCAAATGAATGGGTTACTTTTTTTGTTTGGAGTTTCTCATATTTGGGTGTTCACTGTGTCCTTTGTTAGCTTTTAATTCTAATGAAAGATGTGCCTATCTCTTCTGACCTATTCTGTGAGACTGCTGGGGACATTTTTCCATGACTAAGGGAAAATTTCTCTTGATTATTACCTCATTTTTACTGTAAAATTTTGAATAGTGAAAACAGTATTTGTTGAAACTGTGGTGAACATGAGAATTTAAATATCTAGTATTTTCAGATGCCACTAAGCTCTTTAAAAGGTTGTTTTTTTCTGCTGGAAAGTATAATCCATAAATTCCAATTGAAGAAAACTGACAGTTGCTCCTCTCTGTCCAATTTACAGAAGTGCCAGTTTTCATTTGAAAGTGATGATGGCACATGGAGAACAATGGTGAGCAACATCCAACTTTAAAAAGGGAGGTTGGTGTTGGCTGGGATTTGTAGTGGTGGGATGTTGTAAAGCTATATGGAAAAAAAAGAAACTTTAAGACATGAAAACACTAGAAAAAACACCTTTGGCAGTTTTGCCTTCTAGCTGTGAAGCTGTCTAACACTGCCAACCTGAGGCAATGAAAAATCATGAGGAAAGCCTCAGAAATATATGCTATTTGGCTTCCATGTCACATTTTCATTAATAGCACTCATCTCTTGATTTTGCAAGACCTTCATCTTTATTTGTTAGGACCCTGATCTTTACAGGTTCACCTACTGACTCTACAAAAGTGAAGTGAATTGGTGGAATCTCGAGCTCTCTTTTACTTAGAGTGCCAAGAAATCCACCACTTGGGACCTCAGCCCATCATGTGGTTGGTTCAGCAGGGAGATGTTGTGCCCAGACAGGCAGGTATCAGTGTCCTTGGGTATGGCACTCTTCACCCCTTCCCTCTGCCTTCCTTCAGGCAGCATCTGTGCTTGTCCCTCTCAGAGGGGAAGTTCAGCTGCTTTTTCCTTCTTGTCATGGCCATGAGGGGGATAACAATGAGATATCTGTTAATACACAACACAGCTAGACACCAACCATTTCTATCCAGTCCACAACATTAACAAGGATACATTCACTGTTATGTTGGCAAGCACTAGAGTTGCCTATCTTTTCTTGCAGCTAGCTTTCTAGGTTTCTAACAGTTCTACTATGATTTTGAGTATCTTTCCACTAGAAATATAACATTTACAAGGGATTGCCCCACCTAGTTCTGCTTCACTGCACAGATTGTCTCCAATGTTTGTCTGGAGGGGCTTGGGGATAAAGACCACATCATCAAGGTGAAAAACCAATGGTTTAGACTAGTTTCCTAACACCTTGCTTGGACTGTATTCTTCCAACTCTCCTGCCATGGTGCTTTTAGCAAGATGCTGTAATGAGTGGAACTGCACTGGCATCCTCCCCAGGACAGGTTACACAGGTGCACTCACAGATTTGGGACAAATGCAACCAAAGGAAGTCAGGTTTCTTCTCTGACCCACCAAGCTCCTGATTTTTCCCTTTTATTTTAACATACATAAATATCAAATGGTAAAACAATTACCCTGTCTGTTTTAGAGTTTTCCATCCTCTTCATTATTCATTATTTTATGATTTTTTTGAACACTGTGCTAACCAGAACACCTTTTTGTGACTTCCACTTTTTCCTAATTTGCTGGGGTTTTTTATCTCTACTATATTTCCAAGCAAGTGTGTACCAAAATATGTGAGAGAGAATGACATACAAGATAAGTTGCTCCAAACAAGTTTCCCATGTAGGAGAAATCATTTGCCTCAGTATCTAAAATGCTTCCACAGGCATTCAGTGTTAAAAACTCCTCCATGTCAGCCTGTATGCTGAATTAAGAGAAAGTACACAAAATAATGCAAATGTGTCACAAGGCTTTTGCCTTCTACTCTTCTTAAACTCATCTCTCCAGTCTGCACAAAACAAGGATACTTGCTGCAAAAAAGGGCAGTGTCATTGCAGGTGGGTTACATTTCAAGGTGTTGTGATGTTACACACTTTTTGATTGTTTTAGCCAAAAAATGTGAACTGGGCCATTACTTGTGGTGAAATGACACATAAAGAACACAATGGTCTGAGTAAAGTCAAAACTTTTTTAGCGACTTTCTTGTTTACATGGTCCAGGGACTTACATAGTAGGAAATAATAGGGAAAATTTATACTGAGGGATACATGTATGTCTCACACCAGTTTTCATAACTCCATGACTTCAGGACAAAGTGTAAATTGGGATTGTCATGGTACCAAAAGACCTGCAAGCACACAATGAAGAGCACACACATGCACATTCAGTTATCCCAAGCCCTTCTCACAAGCACTAGTTTGCTGATGGGTGTTTTTACCTTTTTTCTGTGTGCAAAGCTCTGTCTGTGTGAGCAGAGATGAAGCTCCAAGTAAAGACTGGGAAAGAATTTTCACATTCAATTTGGGTGAAATTAAATGTACATTTTTCTTCACCATCCAGCCAGCAATACCATGAAGGTGACTTTTCCTTCTGTTGTGTTTACTGCTCAGCAATCACAGTGTCTGTGCAGGAGGTAAGTGCAGACTCAGCCTTGTCCTCAGACATGGCTTCCCAGTCACCAGTGAAACAGCAGAAAAAACAAATCAAACCCATGCACCCAACACCACCGTTTCCTGAAGAGGGTCTATTCCACGTCCTTTAATTCCAAGTAGGACAATGCATGACTTGGTCTGCAGAATGTGTTGGTCTCAGAGACCACTAGAATGTTGTATTCATTGCTGAAAAAAAATCAGCAATAATAATAATAGCAACCAGCTGAATTATATTCCGCATGCTGGTAGGCTTCATGGAGCCCACAATGGTTATTTTCAGCCTCAAGCATTGCATCTCAAATATTGTATTCAGTTTTGGGCCCCTCATCATAAGAAAGACATTGAGGTGCTGGAGTGAGTTCAGAGAAGGGCAACAAAGCTGGTGAGGGGCCTGGAGCACAAGTCTGATGAGGAGCGACTGAGGGAGCTGGAGCTGTTTAGCCTGGAGAAAAGGAGGCTGAAGGGAAACCTTATTGCTGTCTACAACTACCTGAAAGGAGGTTGTAGCATGGAGAGTGTTGGTCTCTTCTCCCAAGTAGCAAATGACAGGATAAGGGAAGGTTTAGACTGGATATTAGGAAAAAACTTCTTCACTGAAAGGGTTGTCAGGCATTGGAACAGGCTGCTCAGGGAAGACAAGCTTGGGACAGAATAGACATGTTCAGAATAGACATGTACTCTTGTGCTCTTATTCCGTGTCACATGCAGCCAATACAACTATTCTCTCAGAAGGTCTCCTCCCTTCCAAGGGAGACTTTACTGCTGATCTAAACCATGTTAATTTATGAAGAGGCAGAGGAGCCTTTCTGAAATACGCAGCAACACAGAAGTTGCGGAGTTGTTACCACCATAAATGTTGAGCTTGAGGGCTCCTGGCTATGACTGGCAGCGTGTGCTGCAGAAACCCCACCAGCAGGCACTGCAAAGCCACTGGCCTGGATGCTTCAGAAGCTGTCCCCGAGTAATGCCCTCGCCCTGCTGCAGCTTATTTTGGTGTGTGCTGCATGGTGACGGCCACAGAACAAACAGGACACCCTCTCAGAGCCACACACAAACATCCCCTGTGTGAAAAAGAGCAGAAGCAGGGAAAAGGTCAGCAGGAGAGGTCGAGGGGCAATGAGAGGGTTGCACCCCCCAGCCGAGCACAGGGCCAGGGGAGCACCGTGTGTGACACTTGTTCTTTGCAAACTTTCTGCAGAGAAACAAATGACTCTGACCCTGGCATGGGCTCCGGGACTGCTGATCTCTCCAAGGACAGCTTGGGAAAGTGCGGCGGGGACTCATGGTGACCCTCTCCAGCCACCATGGACACAGAGTCCTGCCTGGTGGTGAAGAAGGGTGACTGATGGGAGCAGGTCTGGCCATGATGATGCTCCACTCTGGGGACCACCAGCTGGGATGGGGCCCCTCTGCTGCTTGCTGGCCATGATCAGCCCCCGGTATGGGCCCGCCATGCTGTGCACTGTCCTCCTCATGGGCCACAGCCAGATCTCCTTAAGGAAAACTCATGTTACTACAAATGGGACAGTCAGATCACTCAGAAAAAAGTGTTCCTGCTGGGCCACCCGCCACACCAGGGAAGCAAACAACCGACACACAGATTCACACTCTTGTGCAACAGCATGGCACAAGACAACAGAAGTTCTGCACTTGTGCCTCCTTATGACAATGCTTTCTTCTTCCTTCCTACCCCTTTTTCATTTCCTCTAAGAAACACAAGGGTGCTCTGCTGAATCTATTGCTCCAATAACACAAGATAAACTTATCAGATACTTACTCTTACTTTTAAAATCCAACTTCTATGAGCAAAAAGATCGTTAACCCAGCCACCTCAGGCTGTGCAGGAGTAGATGTGATGGCCCTGGGGCAGGGACAACATGGGGTCCAGAGCTCCAGGAGGCCATATCCCCAGGCCAGGGCAATAACAGCCTGCAGCTGCAGCTGAATTCACCTGCAGGTCCTCTCCGTTCCTGACACACCTGGGGAGCAGAGCTAAAGCCCTGAAATCTGTGAGAAATAAGTTCTGCAGCTTTGCTGCCCTGAGTGATACACATATTTACACTCACTGTCTGCCCTTGTATGTGTGTGTATATATAAAAAATGCTAAATGCTGTGAACTGTACCTAATGGGATGCTGAACAGCTGTGCCTCATGGAAGTTCTGCTAATCCTGTGTAATAAAGTAATTTTTCACATTAAGTACCATAGTAAAGCCAAAAGATACGTGCAAGTGAAATGATAGGTAATCAAGCCTAAAAATAACTGCCCCAAAATGTCTAAAATAGGGGACAGTTGTAGGATTGTGTTCTCCCTGTGGAAGCACTCAGTGTTGCAAATGACTTCGTTGTTATCACTGTATCACTGAGGGAAGCCAAGGTTCCCTAGCCCAAAAACAGCACTCTGACCAAAGTGCTGATGGACCAGCTGATGAAGAAGGTGGTACCCCAAAACACATCCGCCAAGGAAAATACCTTGGGCATAGGAAGAGAGTGTGCTATAGCTTCACAATGAGGATGATGGTAAGGCCAAGACTTGTTAGCTACACGTACCAAAATGATTGTAGTATCGGAGAGAGAAGCCCAGCAGTATACAGACTGGTCACAGCCTCCTCCAAAGTGCCACTGCCTTTGCTTAAGAGCAAGATGCTACCTACACTGAGAGGTGCTGCAGGATTCTGCTCAGAAAAGCAAAGCAAATTGGGCTTCGCTGTATCAATCCAGACAGGAGAACACAGTTTTGAGATCATCAGTGGTAAAAAACTCCCATCCCTTCTGAAGGCAGGAGGACTGTTCCTGATGTGAGGCTGATTATACTGCTGGAAAGGAAGGGATTTGATGAAATGAAAGACAGAGAGTGTTCCTCAGACAAATGAGAGAGAAGTTAGTAGCAGATACACTCCAGTCTCTTTTTTGTTTTTTGGGGTTTTTTTTCAGTTTTGTTTTGTTTTGTTTTTTGTTTTTGTTGTGTTTTTTTTTGCTATAGGACATCTCATCTGTTAAAGGGGGTAAAACTGAAAATGAAAGTAGGAGGTTTATGCCACTTTTCCTTGCTCTGCCTTTGCCACTACTGGAGAGTCTTCACAGGTAGTAGAGAGGCTGCAGAGAGGGGTCTGCACTGTACCCCTGCTGCCAGGCCCAGGGGAAAGGTGTCTGTGTGGTGATAATACTCGTGAGCATTCACCAGGATGTTAAAGCCCTTTTATGTGACCCTGCTTTGTCTCTTTGATCAAGCCAAATCTGTGGCTATTTTAGTGACAAACCAGTTGGAGAACCAACTGTGGAGTTGCCACAGTTTCACCCTCCAGATTTTGCCATAACAAGGATGTTTTGCCTACAGAACATGCCTTTTCCTTAAGCAACCTGGCCAGGATACTACTTAGCAAAGATCTCTTAGGTGCTGTTCTGTGTACATTAAGTGTGTCAATGAACACACCAAAAGCCATCTTGGGTCTGGAGGATTCTGGCAACTTTCTCGCTTCAATCCCTTTCCAGATGTTTTTACCCATGAAGGAAATTATTTCAATATTTGATCTAAGCTTGGTCATGAAAAAAAAAAAAAAAGAGGACAAGTAGAAGTTTGTTTCAAATCTCTCAAGAAGCAAAAGGAATGGTTTATGCAATTGCTGAGTTTTTTCAATTGGTGCTGAAGATTTGGTCTAAGTATTTGTTCATCTCTGGGCACAATTGGTCTCCTAGCATCTGTAGAGGTTTCTAAAATTTCTCTCCTCATCTGACTTGATTGCAACTTGCAACTTGATTGCAACTGTTCTTTAGGCAAGATTAATTTATAATTTCATTTTATATGCCTGTGACCAACACAGTAGTCTCCTAATCTGTAGCAGACAAAATGCTGTTCTTTTATGGCTTTTTTTTTTTTTCCCTAGCCCTGTGTCTGTGTAATGTGAAAAAAATTGGAGAAGAGGCTATAAATTCTGCTTGTCTTCCCTCCTGGATTGATCTTTTGATTGAGATAACTAGAAGACCTCATTCATTCAGACTCAAACCTCTCACACTTCTGGATGAAAAGGTCTTAGAAGAACTACTCCATTTACTGAGGTACTGATCTGGCTGAAGACAAGAAAACAAAGACTACGAGTGAAGATGATGACGGAGAAAATGACAGACACTCTGAAGAAGAGGAGGAAAAGTAAGGAAAGCATCCAAAGAAGGTGTGAAGTTGGAAAACTGAAGGGAAAATTTAGAAAATACAGAGTAAAGAGGAATGGCTGACTAAAATCTAATGGATCACTTCAGTCTCCTGGGACATGTTTTTAACACACAGGGTTCTAATTAGTTTCCATACTCTAGGACAGGAGTAGAGTTAAAGGCTCTGACCTCACCTATGCAAGCTGCCAAAGGTATCAGAAGACAAATGATTCAAACGTAGAAGACAAAAATGGGAGAAGCCATGGAGCAGAGTAGTTCCACACAGCCTGCTCCTGGCTACTACACTGTGCAGTTCCATGGCTCCTGGAGACTCCATGCTTTGAAGGGTTGCAGCCTCTGTCCATGAGAAAAGGCAACAGCTGAGACAGAACAATACAGAGAGACAGCACAAGTGGGCTTCACCTGGACACACACATCTGGGTTCAGCGTTTAGGGGTTCTCTGTAGCACGAGACTCATGTTTCTCATGGGATTTATTTCATTTTAATGACTCATTAAATAAGTCAGACAAATCCCTCTCTTCAAGTACCTGTTTCTCCCCATTGACTACAAACGGAACCAAGGGTGACCAGCTCTTTTGTAGACTCTCTCCTCTTAAAACAGCACATTCCCTATATGTCTGTAATAGGTACAGTGGAAGGTAGAGAAGAGTTTATGTACCAACAGTAACACTATATGGAAAATGAAGTTTGACTAAGGTTATTTCATCTCTTACAGGGGATAAAGAATATTCTGAATGGCTGCCAATAAGCATTTATACTATCACAAATGTATCCTTTCACACAAACTGCAAGAGTCAAAGTTCAAGGATCTGATGAGTTTTTTGGGATTCCAGAAGTCCATGATATCCAACCTGTATTTTGGGTTATGCTGTCTTCCCATTGAGCATAAGGCCCATAACATGGGATACTCTTTTCATAAAGCTATCAGAACACAGAGCTTTGGGTTACTTTCCCAAAACATAAGACAGCTCTGCTTAGAATCATGTGATCAACAGTATCTCTGAAGCATGATGGAGGGAACCACCTTAGCCCATGGTGGATGGGACTGGGGCATTAGACAAAAGCCAAGAAGTGATCTGCTTCAAGAGAAACTTTGGATCTCCTTGCTTGTGCACATCCCCAGCAGTTGCTCAGCTGTGATTCTGCACACCAGGTACACAGGGCCACAGGACAGGAGACCCTTTGTCACCACTCTCCAAATGTGGAAGATGAATATCTAGCAGCAAAAGGGCATGAAGCACAAATCAATCAGATTTGTGAAGTTCACATTTCAACTAGGAAACTTCCCAGGTCTGTTACTAGACAAGGACAGACTATAACAACTACAAATGCAAACTTTCATGTGTAGGGTCAGTATACTTATAAAAACAAGGAAGGGGAAGAATGAGGTTCATAGGCTTTACTTGCATTTGAAATACACAAAAAATGCAGTGACATCACACATGTTTGTCATACACTGACTTGGATATCCATATGGATGGTTTTGTTAACTAATGCTTTATTTGTATCTCTGAAAAAATATTCTGCTGGGTACTGGATGATTTCCATACAAATATAGGGAGGTCAACAAAGGACTGTGCTCAGCTTTCATGAAATAATTTCTATAAAATTGCTACAATATGGTTGTATTTGGCTGTACAGCCCTAACCTATACACTTAATATATTGATTTATCAGTTCAGAGTGTTCTTCTCAGTCTGCTGCTGGGACTGGCAAGTTAAAGCAATTAACATGCCTGGGTGATGTCTGTTTTACACAAGTTGAATAAACATCTAAGATAATAATTTCACATTCACACATGATAAACACTTGAGGAATATGCATTCACCAACATCAAAGAAGGAATCAAGCCACCGAGTTCTGATCTGCAACTTTCAGCTTCTGCCTCTGTGCCACCAGCAATGGCCAGGAAACCCTGCTGCAGGCAAACAAGTCTCCTTCCCTTCTCACAACCACGGTCACTTGCTGTGCACAACCTGCTAGTCATTGATCCAAAGCAAAACACCCTGCCCCATTTGCCATGCTCCTCCTCGTGGTGTGTTTCTGCATGCAACTGTATAGCAGTGTTGCAAAACCCTCAAGGAAATGTCTTCTGTGTGTTGGAGAACTGAGAAGATTAAGTCCTAATATTTTTCCAAGCATAGAGTTTGATCTTGAGTGTCTTTATTGACCCCAACATCTTCAGGTCTTTGGTATTCCTTTTTAAATGGTTCAGGAAAAGTCTATTTTTTCCTACCACCTTCCTGTACAACTTCATTTAGGAGAAGCTGAAGAAAGATTTTTAACAGAGACTCTAACATACTTATGCACAGACCTTGTCTCTCTACCATCACAGAATGCAGTAACCAGATGTCTCATTCAGCAGTAACTACAACCACTGCAGAACCCTCCAGATCCACTGGGCAGGGGATAAGAAGCCAGCACTATAACAAGTGCATCCATAACATGAAGTACACATGCTACAGATCAGTATGGTTTGTTTAGTACTTGTCACATGAATGTGATTAAAAACTGCAAAGTTTATCAGACTGCAGAAAACTGTTCGAAGGCTTAATAGAAATAACAGATATTATATAGTCTCTTACCATATGAGATGACAGAATTTTCCCTTGGATGTTCTCAAAGAGTAGACTAAAAACCTCAAAAACTTTCAGTTTTTAAAGGACTTGGCATACTTAAAGGTGAGAAATTTGGGAAAACGAAAAGATGACAATGAAAAATGCCTGGGAAACAGGGTGGATTCTGAGGTTGAAGGACCATATCTCTAATGATTTAATAATTTAACCAGATTTGCAGAATCCATATCCAGCTCCTTTTTGCAATTCCTCATCTTCATTACTCTCAAGAATTTCTCTATCCTGTATGTCCTTTTGTCTTACAAGGTCACTACCAATCTGAAATGTGGTCTCTCTGTAAAAGCAAGAGTCTATTTCTAATTGTATTTTAGATGTTCCTATTTTTTTCCAGCTACTTTTTCACCATTTCTGTCCAACTACTTCTTTGTCCCCCCCTCCTGAGTGGAGGGACAAATCAGGGAGGGGAAACAGAGCAGCAAACTGTCTTCTTGGAAGGGGATTACAGGATTCACTTATAGACCCACCCTAGTAGCAAGCAATGGACTTGAATAAAAACTGAAAGACAAATCTCTACCCTAGATATCTGCTGTTGAAAATCATCAAAGGAAAATAATACAGGTCCTGGAAAACAGCAGCTTTGATTTGGTTTTTCTGTGCCACAGGTTTTACAGGCATAGAGGAGTTATTGCCTTGATAGCTTGTGGTGGAAATTAAATGAACCATGACAGAAATGTATCAGGACTTCATGGTGAAAGCCGTTGCTGGCAGGCTATCAAATTTATACAGTGATAAATTAGGAAGGAATTGATAGATGAGGCTAGAGCTTAAGAAAAAAATACGGCAACTCCATGACAAACGAAACTGTGGTTTTGCCTTTATTTTGGAAGAACTGGAATTAAACACAAGCATATAACCTGTGTTTCTGGAAGCTTTTGCATTATGGATCACTGGACGCCAGGAATAAGCCAGTGAAGGCTTACCCTGTGTTTGCCCTTTTCCCATAGACTTCCTCAGATTTCCATTACAGCCACTGCTGCAGGGGGGTTATGGCTGTACATAAGCTTCTGGTCTGATGTGATGTGGCCTGTGTTTAGACTGGGTTTTATTTTTGCTTCTCTGACTGTATTCACAGACAGTGCAAAGTAGACCACTGAACAAATGATAAAAAGTTGTGTGATGTGTTTTTTTGTTTGTTGTTGTTTCCCTGGGTTTTTTTTTCTGCAGATGGTCAATACCTGTGTTCCTCTCACCGTTTATCTGACTGCTTCCCTTCCCTGAGCCCTGACTTTGAGGGTGCCAGACACTTCCAACATTTGACCCAAGTCAGTGCAAAAAATATATACTGCAGTTTTCAGACACTGAGCTTCACGTAAATACAGAGTGACACAAACACACCGCAAGCACCATGTTCTGCTGGTCCCAGATAGGTACCAGCCTTCATCATTTTGCTTTGGTGGTCCATCAGCCTTTCTTTACCTCTCCTCTGAGATGCTGTAGAAATAAACACTGCAAAACCAAGTGGTCAGGCAGGCACTGCTGTGTCAGTGTGCAAGATAAGCCTATGAGGAAACATTCGTACTGTACAGAGCGCAGTTTGAGTCAGGAGCCAAAAATAATAAGTTTTGGTTATCTGTTCATACTGTTAGTGCCGTTCAATGAAGCAAGAGACCAATGAGAAAAGTACAGCAGCCACAAAAATCAATTTTGCAGATAAAGCTGTGATTTTTTAAAAAATATGTTTCTGGTTACTCAAGTAAACTCAGATTCATTCTGTGGACAAGTTAATTAAAGGGCTGCACAAGTACCTTATGGGCTTGCTCCTGGGTGTGCTTATCCAATGTAAAAAGACACATTCTTCGGGCAATCCACCACACGGTGTGTGCCTTGTGGTTCAGTAATGGCTTTGATTTACATTTTGTTATTTGCCATTAGAAAATAATTTATTGGGCTAGGCTGAAGAATATTATAGTTACCCACAAACCATGAGCTCTTCTCAGCTACTGAGGACATGTTCTCCTTGGAAACAGTGATTCTGTCCCACCCCAGCAGGATCCCATCATCACCTTGCCCTGCCCCTGAACTACTGCACCTCTCCATGCTTTCCTCAGGAACTGATGGTGTGTGTCACCTCCCACCCCCAGATATTAATGGCAACATCCCCGGAGAGTGAGGGCCTCGTCACAAAAGGCAACGGCTGGTCCCCCAAAATGATGAGGGAACTCCATCAGCCAATGTCCATGCAGCTGTCCCCAGGCAGTGGCAGTGTGACACCTTCGTCCCTCGCAGGCAGCAGTGATAGGGGCCTCCCAGCCCCCAAGGGCTCTGTCATTGCTAACACTTTTGCCCTTTCCCTCATCACCGCAATGATATCTGACCCTCCCTTTACTGAAGGCGCCCCCGAGCTGATGCGCACCTTAATACCTCCCTCTCCCTACCCACTTCTCCGGGAGCTGTGACAGAGTGTGCAGGGCACCCGGGCGCGGGGGTAGCATTTACCACCCAGCATTTCTCTCCCTCCGGAGCCCAAGCGGCCGCACTTCGCGGTGGTAGCGGGGACCCAGTCCCGGCACGACCCCCCGCAGGGCCGGGGCAGCCCGGCAGCGTGCGGCGGAGCGGGCAGAGGCAGGTGCCCCCCAAGTTTCCCCGAGCCCCCTGTGTCCCGTACCCCTCGGCGGCTGTCTTTCCCCCGCGCCCGGTGCCGTTTTCGTTTCGTGGCGATCGCTTCGAGATGGCAAACATAGGAGGCGAATTTCCCCTAAGAAAAAAAAATGGCGAAAAAGACAGGGGAGGCCACTTTAAAGTGCTGGGATTAAAGGTCTGTGCTAGTTTCAAGCGCTCATAAAACCTCCTGAAGGAGGTTTTGCTGCAGTCTGGGTTATTTCAGCCTACAGTTGCACAACAAACCATTTAAACATTTCAGCACAAAACAGATTCCATTGTTGGGCTGCACATTAAAAAGTGTTATTCGCTTTGAAGTTTTTGTCTAATGGCTCTAAACTGAAAGAAAATGTTTTCCTATTACTTAATTCAATCATAGCGAAGAGGCTTGGTAAAAAGCCCACGGATTTTGCCCAAAGTGTGACAGAGTTCTCTTTGTGTTTGCTTATCCTCTGCTGTCACACACTTTAATTCGCCTCTCTTTATCTGGCATTCAAAACTTTCTTCAATGACATTCAATAAGGTCCAGCGGCTGGAAAAAAAAACTGGTTATTTTTTGGGATATTCTTTCCCAGTAGCTTTGGGCTTGGTGTGCATTCAGGAGCTGTTAACCCTTTGCCTCCCTGCGGCTCGGAGTCCTGGGGTTCAGCCCCTGGGCAGCGGGAATCCCTCAGGCTGAGGCTGAATCCCCCCCGCCTCGGTGGCTGGCCACTTCTCAGCGGGAAGAGATGCCCTGTCCCGGGCATCAGCTCAGGGGAAAATGCTTTAAGTTACCAGTTCCTAAAAAGAAAACAAAACAAACAAACAAAAAACCCAAAACAAACCACGTTAACGCTTTCAGGGGAATGGCACTTGGAAATCCTTTCTAAATCATTGCGGGACTGAGTTTTTACTAGCATTCGTTTTCCTTCGTTCTGTTTTTTCCGCTATTTATTTGTGCACTTACGTACAATTCTAGGCTCGGGCATCAACAATCTCTCGGCATAACTTCCATAGATTTCAGTAAGAAATGCGACTGCAGGAAAGAACAGCCTCTGCACAAGCCAGAAACGCAGGATTACACTGATTCCAAGGCTTTTCCTTCTCTTCATTTGGAAAAGTCCATCTGTTTTTGAGGCGATTTGCTGTAGGGAGAAATATCTCCACATTTTGACAGGAGTCGGCGGGTGCGTTTGTCTTTTTCTTTCCCGTATATTAAACGGGAAGAGCAGGGAGGAAGACGTATCCCAATGACTTTTTTTTTTTTTTTCTTATTTGTTAGCATTTCTTATTCACCTGCAAAATCAAAAAGCTCCAGGGAGCCCAACGCCGAGATCTCCTGGGCGGACGCCGTGCCGCCGCGCCAGTGCACGTTAGCTCTGATGAACGCGCAGAAATTAGCTTTAGACCGCGCTGGAAGTTTTGCAGATCGCTGTGCTAACAAATCCAGACACTGCCGGTGTGTTTACGCTAATTCTCATCCGACGGGAGAAATAACACGTTTCCCTGTCGGTCCCCACAGCCTCAGGAACACTTATGCGGGGCGCGGCGGTCCGGGGCACGGCCGGTGCGGGACCGGGGCCAGAGCTGCCGTACGTGGAGCTCGACGGCGGGTGTTACCGCTAAAACCGGGTAGAGGGAACAGGTATAAAGACACACACGGAGTGTGCCGAGCACCTCTTCTCCCGCCGCTGAGGCGCTCGCCGTGGGTGCCGCCGACACGGAGCGGTATCTGCGTGTCGGGGTTTCTCTACCCGCACCAACACACCCGCGCTGTTTGGGGCTTTCTGTGGCCGTTATCCGTACCCAGGCACCCACGCCCACGCCGGGGCCGGGCGGGTGTGCCGGCCAGTAGAGCACCGGCTGGCACATCTCGGTGTCCGGGGGCCTCGCCCGACGGCTGCGACAGCGATAAGCAGCGGGTCCCGGCACTGGGCTGGGAACAAAGACACGGGGCTGAGGACGGCAGCGGACGCGGTAACCAGGACGAAGCAGCCTGGCGGCGAGGGGAGAGAGAGAGGCCGGTGGTTCTTGGGGGGCCGACCTGGTGCCACAGGTGGGAAAGGTGCCGGGGGGCTGCCAGGGGAAGCTGACGCCGGCAGAGACCGCGGCTGCAGCCGGCAAAATAAACAAGGGAGAGCGGGCTGAAAGCTGGGCTGAAAGAGAAGGAGAGCGATAAAGAGAAAGAAAAGAATATTAAATCGCGAGAGAATGAGAAAATAACCCCGCCAAAGGGAGAGGAGGGGAGAGGCCGCCTGCTACGGCGTGGGTGGGGTCGACAAGAATAGAGTACATTATGCAGTTCATTTAGTTAACAAGGGAAATAATGAGGGAGCGTGCGGCGTGCATGCCAAGAGAAGAGGCACAGAAAGCCTATTGAGCGCCCCGGCGCCGCCATCACATGGCGCGGGCGCTATTTAAAGCGGGCGGGCGGGCGCCGTTCAGCACCACTCGGGCTGGCCAGCGGCGCTGCGCGGGTGCTGCGCGGGTGCTGCGCGGACGCTGCGCGGGCTCTGCGCGGGGCCATGCCGCGCTCCTTCCTGGTGGACTCGCTGGTGTTGCGGGAGGGGGGCGAGAAGAAGGGCGAGGGCAGCCCCCCGCCGCCGCTCTTCCCTTACGCCGTGCACCCCTCGCACCCGCTGCCCGGGCTGTCGGCCGGCGCCTGCCACGCTCGCAAGGCCGGGCTGCTCTGCGTCTGCCCGCTCTGTGTCACCGCCTCCCAGCTGCACCCGCCGCCGCCCGCCATCCCCCTCATCAAGGCTTCCTTCCCCCCTTTCGGCTCCCAGTACTGCCACTCGCCCCTGGCCCGCCAGCAGCACTCCGTCTCCACCGTCAGCGTCGGGCACGCACCGGCGCTCTACCAGGGCGCCTACCCGCTGCCCGACCCCCGGCAGTTCCACTGCATCTCCGTGGGTAAGGGGGGCATGCCTGGGGAGGGTCTGCACGCCTGCATGCTAAACGCGGTCGCTTTGGGGACGTGATATTGGTGCCCGGGAGGGACGGGACCCTGCCGAAGGCACGTGGGGCGGGGAATCCCTGCCCTGCGCCCACACACTGGATGAGGAATCCTGGCACCTCTATCTGCCAGTGCGCCGGGGGATGCTCAGGGGAAGCCCCTCTGCTGCCCGCCGAGCCTACGACCCAGGCGGTGGGAACGGGGGGAGGCGGTCCTGACACCCGGTGACCTCGCACTCCGGGCCAGCAACCACTTGCCAGTTCACCGTCCCCCCGGGGGTGGAGGGTTGCGGTCCCGCAAAGCAGGCGGCAGGGGAGCTCAGCGAGGACTGGCGGGTGCTCGGCGTTGCGGGGCGGGCGGCGGCGGGCCCGCAGGTCCTGACGGTGCGTTCTGCTTCACAGACAGCACGTCCAGCCAGCTGCCCAGCAGCAAGAGGATGCGCACCGCCTTCACCAGCACGCAGCTCCTGGAGCTGGAGAGGGAGTTCGCCTCCAACATGTACCTCTCCCGGCTGCGGCGAATCGAGATCGCCACCTACCTGAACCTCTCCGAGAAGCAGGTGAAGATCTGGTTCCAGAACCGACGGGTCAAGCACAAGAAAGAAGGCAAAAGTAGCTCCCACCGGGGCGGGGGGGCCGGCCACAGCTGTAAATGCTCGTCCCTTTCCACCACGAAGTGCTCAGAAGATGACGAGGACTTGCGCATGTCTCCGTCCTCCTCGGGGAAGGACGACAGAGGCCTCGCAGTCACCCCCTAGCCCCCCGCACACGCACTCTGCCCTCCCAAGAACTGTGGTGAAAGCAGGATGGGGTGTTCGGTCTGCTGTGGTGCTGAAATGCAACCGAAGGATTTTATACCGTTTTGTATAATCTGTGTAATTTACGAAGGATTTTTCTGACCTTTCTAGACCCCCAGCCCATGGGGGTGAGTGTCCGTGCGCCCTGTTGTAAATAAACAGCTCCCTAGGACCCAAGGCACCCCAGTAGTGCTGTCTCAGTTGTCGCCCTGCAGGCTCAGCCTCGGACCCGGGAGGGTCCTCGCAGACCTCCCGGCGCACCGAGCCAGGCGCGGATGCTGCGGGACGACGGGTGGTGCGGGCCGCCTTGAAGGGATGCTGTACCGGGGCTCCCTCCGTTTACTCGACGGTTCCCAAAAGCGGGCGGATCGGAGGGTCGGGACTGTTTGGGTTATTATATCTATATAATTTTTTTATTGTCTTTCCAAAATTGTTCAGGTTTGGTTTTGACTTCGTCGCTGCCGGGCGCGCAGCTGTGGCTGTATCGTTCCGTCCTCCTCCCTCAACCCCCGCGGGAGATATTTATTTATTTATTTATGTGCAGAAAAATGGCGATGATAATAATGATGATGATGATGATTAAAATAAAAGCTCGTTGTTGGTTTATTTATTTCCCTTCACGTAGAAAGCAGCTGCTCGGTGTCCGCGGGCGTGCGCCGGGACCACAGTCTCTCTCCATCACTCTCCGCCGTAACCGGCATCAGGACCGGGATTCCCCTGCCCCGGCGAACGCGGATGGTGAGGGCTTCTCCTTTCGCCGGGCTGCGCTGAAGGTACAGGGTGCGGGGGACCCCTGCCCCCTGTCTCGGGGGCTCTCTCCGTCCTTCCCATGGACCTATAGGTCGGGCTGGAGTCTGGCTCGTCCGAACACCTTTCCCTTCGCATTACCACTCCCTTCATGTTCTCAAACCTACGGGAGAGAGATACACCATTTGCACTCACCTGTACGTACGACGATAGGTGAATACAAGGACCTGGCTGGCGGCTGGTCTTAGATCCCCTCTCCAGGTGCACACCCTTGCCACGGGGAGGAACGGACTGGACTGCTGAGGCTGCCCCCTGCGCCGCCGCCGGGCTCAGCCAGCCCCGCTCCGGCCTCGCAGCCTCCAGGCAGCGCTTTGCCGCCGGGGAAGCAGAGCGCCCGCTTTTACGCGCAGCTTCTCTGTGAAGAACCCCGGCCGAAAAACATCCGGCAGGTCCCGCAGCCCCCGGGGGTGCCAAACGCAGGGAGACGGCGGCAGTGCCCGACCGGCATCTGCATCCCGACGGTGCGGGACTCCGCGCTCTCGCTGCCGCTCCGTTTGCCGAGGGAAAAGCCCTTGTGCGAGGAACCCCGCTCCTCTCGGGCCCAGGGAGCCGCGCTCTCCAATGTTCTGCAGCGGCCGTCCCTGCGCCCGCAGCCGGTGCCCCTGCTCTTGCCGCGGAGCCCCACGGATGCGCTGCCTGGTCCGGTGGCTTTCATGCCCTGCAGTCTGGGGAATGGGCTTGGGTCGCTGGGCTGCCATCGGTCTCTGCCCGCACCAGAACGGTACCTGCTCGTCATCTCGGAGCAGGTCCGAATCAACCGAGGCCACCGTGAAGAGCCGGGAATGGAGGTGTCGATCATCCCGGGAAATCCAAGTGGAAAGGGTCCATACAGCTCTGCACACAGACTGAGGTCAGTGTGGGGATCTGTGGTTTGGGATCCCCCGGCATTGAGGGTGAAGGCAGAGCCGGTAAAATTGCCACTGCTGGAACAGCCTCAAGTCCTGTCTATAAAACAAACGTGTCATGCTCTGCCCTTCCCAGGTCCCCACAGCGTTTTGTATAACTGTGAGGTCAGGAGACATAGAGGCTCCTACAGCACCATCCCACGGGTGAGCAGAGAGCACAGCCCCGCAGACCACAGGGCACTGTGGACCCCTTGGGACATCCAAGGTCAGAGTGAGGTGTAGGGGACTGTGGAGATGTGGCAGTGCAGGACAGGCACAAGGTAGTACACATGCCCTGCTCTGACTGTCCTGATTTGTGTTCCCCCTGGCTGGAAGATGGCAAGCGCTTGGTGATGTTAAGCAGGTGATGCTTTGGGACATGTGGACAAAATGTTTGGGCTACTCCTCTCCTTGACAGGCTGCCTTCCTCCACTGCCTCCCGTAACCCATAGACCTCTTGCTTCTCCCTCTCTGCTTCCTCCTTTTCTGACTCTACTCATCACCCCGCTGAGAGGAGATGATCAGGTAAGCTAGTGGTTAGGACACTCTGTGGCCAGCATCATCCTGTCTCCTTTTCCCATGACTGTTGGGGATGGACTTGACAGATAAGGGATCAAATCCTGACCTTGCTACAAAAGTCAGTCTCACATGGTGCTTAGCTACATGATGTTCCCTATGTGTCCTTCCTTCCCCAGTGGCCCAGTTCTATCAGGAAAGACCTCTCAGGGGACCCTAATTGGGTCAGCAGGTCCCTGCAGCCTCTCCAGCCCTCACCTCCCTTCCTGCCCGCATTTACCAGACTTGTTTTGAAAAGTCTCTGCAAAGCAGAAACAGCCTAACACAGGTTTACCAAGGGGCCAAACATCCTCTTTAACAGGGCCATGGCACTGGACTCAATGAGTGTCCATAGAGGCATGTGTATGTTCTTCTTGTGCCTTTTCAACGGTGTGGGTTTGAGCCAATTGGCTGGCAGTGGGATGTGAGGAACACCAGCACTGGGCATTTGAGTGCTGCTGTTGAAGTGCTATTGTGGCACTTATGTGGAAACTCCCGAAATCCTTGTCTGCCAGCACTTTTCCACCATTGTGCTGGTCCTTCATGGCACAAGCACTGATCCAAAAAAAAAAAAAAAAGAAGTGTCTTCTCACACTTCTGGTTTGTGGCTGAGTGGAGGTAGCCACGAAAAGTCTTTCCTCCCGTGTGACAGGGATGATGAGGAACTGCTTGTCCAGCTTCTTGCTTGCTGTGAAACTTGGGCAGCAACATGCAGGCACCTGGGGACAAACACACTTTGTCCTCTGGGACTAGAGCTGCTGGACTCCTGGGAAGCAGCTAGGAGACTTTCTGGGTGTGCAGACCCAAGTTCAGCAGCACATCCTCTCTGTAGGCACAGCGGTCATGGACTGCGAGCCGCAAGGCAGACTCTTGCAGTGATGCTGTCCCACTTGTGGACACATTACAGAGAGTGTGTGCACACATGTGCCTGGGTCCCTTATGGACTGAGTTTGTCAGCCAAACAATTTGGGACTCATCCTTGGCCCTAAAAGGTACCTCATATATGCAAAGTACCAAAGAGAATTCCCCTGTATGGTATAATTGTGTCTGAACAGCAGTAGAGTATCACAATGGATGCCCCCAACAAGACAGTATTAATATTCTCTGATATGCGCTGGCCTCTGCTGCAGACCCTGTGTACCTTGCAAAGCCCAGTGGGGCTCTCAGTGCACTTGACAGTCATTATGCCACATTCACATGCAGAGATAATCCCTCCTTAGTTGGGCATTTTTCTAATTTAGTGAGAAATCATTACTGCAAATGCTCAGAGTGTCATTTTCAAGGACTCTGGGGTTGGGCAAATTAAAGTAATTTTGCTGTGGGAAGAGCATGGGCACCTCTGCTAAAGCGTATGTCATAACGCCAATTTTCAACTTTCTATCTCTAGCCATTTTGACAGCAGGTTTCTGAAAGTTACTTAAGGATTTTGGTATCTAAAACACCCAGGCTTGCCTGATTACAATAGGAACCACATTTGAAAATCCACAAAGACAGTTTGCATATTTTCCAGCATATATTATTTTGACCATATTTCTGTCTAGAAGTTGAGCTATATCTGCCCTAGCATGAAGAGAGGAGACTCTTCAGATGCTATTGAGTCTTTAAAAGCTGTGTCCCGGTGCAAAGGTGTCTGTCCTGGCAGGGGAAGGAGGACAGGGTGTTTGGGACTCTCCTTTACACCCGTTGGCATTGCTGAGTGTGGGCGACCCAAACCCCATCCATCACATATGCAGCCACTCTCCCTTCACCAGTCCAGGCACAAAATATGAACATGATTAATTAAAAATACCTGTAAAAAATAAAGGTTTGGAATGAAGAAGCTTTTCAGCACTGAATACCTGTGTACTTACAGCTACTGTAATATTAATTTGCATTATTTGGCTTTTATATTTATGTGGTTTCGATTTTTATTCCTGTATCTCACTTCATTCTACACAAAGGCTGCATCACATAGATTTAGAGTTGAAAGCATGTATTGGTATTTTAGGGGTAGTTGCTCCTTCATAAGATCAACAACTCATAGTTCAGTTTATCTGCAGCTAATGTATTTACACAGTGTCAACTCTGTACTGGCCCCATGGATCTGGAATAGTGTTTGGAGTAAACAAACTGTTTCTGCTTTGAAAAAGCATTACATCAGGTATAGCTGAGTGTTTCTTTCACTCTTGTTTACTTGCAATGAATCTTACCTACAAATTTACTGGGATAACAAGGCTTCATTTTTAATCCTTAAGTTCCTGAGAGAGGCTATGAAATTCGATTCTATAATAATGATATTATTTTGTCTGTGAATGTGATTATTTTAAAATCTAGGTGGATGTTAACTAAAGGCCCTAAATAAAATGTTTTTATATGATATTCCTAATGATTTGTAGACAGGTACATCAACAGTAGCTCAATTACATTAATTTTGAAAGTGGTTTTGCTATGAACACAAAGTACTCATTTATCAGGATGTAATTATGCAAGATCAGGAGATCTCCTAGGATACTGACACTGATAATGACAGCAAATGGCTGGGCCTGTTGCTTAATGTGACTGTAACTAGACAGGAGTGACTGCCTGGCGCTGGACAGCTAACTACTCTGGAAGTACCCTATATTATACTGTGTAATACATATATATGCTAGTATACATAAATCTTCAAAAAAAAAAGCAAGCCCAACCAAACAAAACCACAAACCAAACAAAGAGACAAAACAAAACAAAAACAACAAAAGAAGGCGACCTCGCCCCAACCAGCTAACCAAACCAACCAACGAAAAAAACCCACAAACCTTAAAGTAGTAGCAGCAATGATGACAAATAGGGAAAAAAAAACTTCATTCCTAAGTTTGCTATATTTCCTTTCTCATTCTGCTGCAACTTCCTCAATTTTCCCTTTTCCCTGTTGACATTTTCTGTCAGGCTTGTTTCCAATGAAGGACACATGGAAAAGAGTTGCCTTTCATCATATATTGATTACCCAGTACTTACAAACCAAATTGGAAAAACACATCAAAAGAATCTCAGGATAGACCCAAAATGTGCCTTGGAGACAGCCCATCCAGTCAGACATGTCTTTTTTCTTCCTCAGCCTCAGCTTTCCAATTATTAAAATGATTAACATCAGTCACAGACCATGAATTCACCTTGCAACAGATGAGGAGTGGCTCCCATGCTGATGGTGTATGCTGATATTTTAGGTGTTGGGTGGGAGTATTTGGTCTGAATTGGTCTCCAGTGACTGCTCCAGAAAAATGTGAGTCTGCTGTAGGTCCTTTCTGCCAGCCTGGGCAGGATGTCACAGACACCCTAGCACATCCAAAATAGCATTAGGCACATGAAATGGTTCTGGACAGAAAATTTTACACTTGAAGCACAACAGGAGTAGACAGATATGGTCAGATTACTGGAGAGAACACATGGTAGCAGTGACTCTGGGAGCAAATATATCTGGACGTAGCTTGATTTTAAAAAACTTAAATATCCTGTGCGGAGGACTAACTGCTTCTATTTGACTGATCCTGGCCCAGGTAGGCTACAAAACTGTGCAGTGTCTTGGCTCACAGTTGCTTTTTTAAAGAAGCCCCTTCCCAGTCAATGCCCAGGTAAATACCAAAGAATACCAAATGATCAATACAAACGTGCAAGATGTGCATAGGAGTGTTCGGGTGGTTTGTAGTGAGCATGGCAGAAGAATTAGGCAGAGAGCATAGTATGGTAAAATGTATGTTTGTGTATTGTTTGGGTTTTTTAAAAAGTCATATTCATTTTGTCTTTCACATGATATAAACCCAGAGGAAATCCACTGGAATACATAACTCTTGGGAGAAAAAAAATCTCTGCCAGCCAGGTGGTGCAAGGACAGTACGGGGACTGAATTAGGCAGAAAGATTGTGACCTGAAGAGTGACAGAAATACATACCTAGGAGCTGTCTCATTCAGTCTGCTCGCTGACCTTCATACCAGACAAGACTCTTTCAGATCAGCACTGTCTCTTTCCTGGTGGCCACATCTTGACAACTGTACAGAGGAAGGTAGAATGTCAGAAGGGCTCCTCACCTGCAATGGTTGGTAATAGGGGTGACAAATAGGATGGTGAAGATGCAGAAGATGATGGGTACATGTCTGAGCTGGCAAGGGTGTCCCAAACTTGTTCCGAGGTTGTGCTGGATCAATCAACTCTGTCATTTGGCTGACTTGCTCTGCTCGAAGTTCACAAAAGCCTGCCTGGCTTGAAGGGGGATGCAGCACATCATCTGATCATGCTGCTTCACTACAGAGCAATATTCAGATTGGATTCTGTGCTGGTGCCTGCAGGTATTCAATTCTTAGTACCTGAAAATCCAGCAAGGCTTATTGTGAGTGTTACATAGGCAAGTGAGTTTTTTCAGTGACAAATCTGAATAGCCCTGTAAAAAACTGTGGGCAGCATCTAAGAGGATAGATATCTCACCAGATAGATATTTCACCCTTATTGCTAGCCACTGGTTTTTACTTGTTTAGTTTACCAGCTAAAATAATTATGTTATAAATTCAACTTGGAACAAGCGAATTTGTAAGCCACATCTTTTTTTTCTTTTTTTTCTTTTTTTTTGTCTTTATAAGTCTATTAATTAAAGTCTGCTTTCAGTTATTTTTTGTTTGTTTAGTTGATAATGTGCTATCACATCACATCGCAGCACACTGGCCATGTTTGAATCTTACCTTAGCTGTAATTCTTCTATGGTTTGCACATTTCTCTGCTTGGATAGCAGGGAGACAACACAACAGACCCCCTCACAAGTAGTGGATCAGTGTTTTGCCCACATCTGCTTCAGAGGATTTGTGCTATTTATTGTTTCAGATGTCCGTGCCAAAAATGTTCTGATCACTGTGCTAAGTCCTAAGGCAGGACACACATGGAAATTCTTTACCTGAGAGTTTTCTCACTACTTAAACCTGAAAAAGAAAAATAATCCTACACCAGATATGTGGCTTTCCAGCTGATGCTTGGCATGATTTGATGTATGCTGATCTGGATGTAAAGTTAGAGCCTGCAGGTAGCCACAGAGATGTCTGACCTGTAAAAGCTGTCCTGTTGAGCAAGCTGTCCACATCTGATATGAACTGTCTTCTGAGTCTGCTCTTGTGGTCTCAGCTATGAGCAGGATATGGGATTGCAGAATCATTTCTTATAGCAGACACAGAATTGCTAACATGCCTTACGGTAAAGTCAATTGGGATCTCAGAGGTTCATAGAATCCACAGAAAATATTTGTCTTCCATATGACCATGGCAAATCTGAATTTTCTTCAGTGCCGAGGTCAGAGGACACCACACTGTACTAGGGGGTAGGTAAGTGAAAGTTGATGACATGGGAAACTCCTGTCCTTAGTTCCCGGGCATCAGGATGCTCCCTCAAGCACAAGAAGCCCCCAGCCTAACTGTGCTATGGGTATGGAGCTGAGACAAGGCAACTGGAGAGTTGCTGTTGTTAAACCTGCTGGACCTCATGCCTTCTACATAGGTGCCTGTGGCTGCAGATAAATGGTCCTGATGGTGTCTGTGGTCTGAGTTCTACCGTGGCCCCACTCAGAAGGGATTTAACCTCTCCTAACTCAGATCCTAGCTGCTTCAGCATCCCAAAAGCCTGCTCTACTCCTGCACATCTGCTTAGCATCACCTCCAGGGCTTCCAGCATCCCTTGCACTGACTGATGACATCCCCACCTCCCTAGATGACCCCAGCTCTGGCTTTGTATGCTCTCAGCCATTTACTCCCATCATTCACAATTCTTCCTCCAGTTTCTGTCTGGTCCCCAGGCCCCATCCTTCCATAGAGCTTCTGGGGGTCTGTTTCACTCCCAGCCCTGCCTGCACAGCTGTTGAAGACAACACTCACCTAGCCAGCTGTGGTGAGCAAACCGAGCTTCATGCAGTGCAGAGGACCCATATCAATTTATACCAGCTGATACCGGGGTGCCTCACTCACCACCACACTGTCGTCCCTGTACACGGCATCCCAGCACAGGTCTACATGCACCCTCCAACCCACCAGGTCCTTCCAGCCAGCACTGCTTTCACCCTGCACACCCATCTTGGCCCTTTTGCAGCGCTGCCAATTCACACAGCCCAGCTGAATCCCCCTTGTGACTATCCTCTCTCCTACTAGCCTATCTTTGTTCAGTTCTCCATGTCTTTATTTTCCATTCCTGCATTTCAGTCAATCACCTGTTTCAAGTTAAGCACACACTTAAATACAGTGTCAGAATGAGCCTTAGATTTTCTTAGGTTGCTTTCCACCCTCTGTTCGATAATTAGCCCCCTCCCTGTTTCCACAGAACGTATGGGGGACATATATCCAGCTCTTGTGTTTAATTTTGCACAGAGTTCAGGTTACACTTTGTATTAAACGTGCTATCAAAAGTGAAGCTCTCTTCTCCTTTCTCTTCCTTTCTTCTTCTTTAATTAAGCATATGTGTAAAGAAACCTTTCAATGCGTTTGCAGAGCTCGAATACAGTAGAGTGACACAAAGCATTCTGGATATTGCTATGCAAATGACATGCCAAGAATGTTTAGACTGTACCTTGAAGCAGTAAACAAGTTGATTGTCATGGTGTCATGGTAACTAGAGCTGGATTCGCTTCATACGAATGAGGTCCTAACCTTTGTTTTTATTTGGATTGTTAAAGCAACTCAGTGGTTCAAAGCTCATCACCCCGTTGGTCCTTTGGAGAGCCAGAGGTACAAGAAATGGCCTCATGAATTGGGACAACATTTACAATAAAACAATGAGCTACCCTGATGCACAACTTTGGGTCACCAAGGACATTCAAACGTACACAGATCTGAGCTGGATGATCTGTGAGCTGCTGTCAATGCCACCAGGATTTGTCATGTGCCCTCTCCGACCAGGGTAATTACAATCTGCAGAGGTGATATTTGAGGGTGAGGGAGCTTGTGCTTTTAAACTGGTGAACTGCTCCCATCTCATAAAAGCATGGAAGTGCAGAAGCTGGAGAAGGCAGGTGGGTCTGCAGGACAGGTCTGCAGAATCAAGACCTCAGACTGCTGGGCAGCAGCTTGTATTGCCCAGTTGATATATGATTTTTTGCCAAGTAGAGATGTGACCGTGTTCCTGGTTTTGACTCAGCCATCCTTCCCTGGGTAGCAAGGAAGCTCTGCAACACCACAGTGGAATCACATTGATGACTTAGAGATTACAGAATCATTTTCCTAACCTTGTAACTCAGGGCTGAATTACTCTGGACTGTGATGAGCCACCTCATTTAGCAACATAAGTGCATTACTGGAAATTGCTCATCTAAGCTGAGCTCGCACAGGCTTGACATCTCCAAACCTCCTCTTCTCCCTCTGCAAACAGAAGATGCTTTCATAGACCAAACCAGTAACATTTGTTCTGCTTTACAAAGTAAACTCATCAGAGTTTCTTCAATGGTTGTGGCAGCATAAGCTCAAAACTAAGGAAGTCTCCTTATATCAAGCACTCAAAACCCACCTTTTTTGAAGAACTGTGTGCCCAATGATAAGTGCCATCTGACCTCAGAGCACTAATCTGGTAGATGAAATTGCTCTTTTTGCACCGTCAGTGCAGATCTCGGCTTTATGGGAGACCACAGAGTTTCTGAGCTGACTGGTACAGATCACAGGGACTGATCCAGGACTCAGCTTGCTGTCTTTCTCTCTTGGTTCTTCAAACACACAGTCTCCAAACAGCAGAAAGAGAAGAACAACTATACTGGGTTAAGCCAAAAGTTCATCCTGCCTCTGGCATTAGCCAAATATAGAGGTCTAGGGCTGAATGCAGGAACCGGTCTGACATACACGATATTTCTCCCGGTCTCCATTTGCAGCTCACGTAAGTCCTGAGGTTTTCTAGGAAACCTTAATGTAAATATCATCCATGACTGTGTCCTGTATACTGGAACTCATGTAAACTTTCAGCACCTATTAACTTTCCAGTCTGTGTGGTTTCAACAGAAACTTAGTATATCAATAAGAGAATGGGAATCCCCCCACTAGCTGTACAACGTACCTTCTGGTCAGACTAGCAACTAATCGAACAAACTAACAGTGTACAAAGGCTAGCCAGATATTTCTTGTGCTTCAGGGTTTCTTTTAATCCTTTGGAAAGGCTCCGATTGAATCCTAACAGATTCAAATTGATGAGAGGCCAGCTAGGCTGGAAAATGCCACTGAGCAGTCAATGAATTCATGACTTGTGTGTTCTTTAGGTTCCCACCATCAGACACTGACTCTTACCATGGTTTTGCAGGCACTTGTGACCAGGGTGAGAGGGCAGTGGTTGTTAAGGTCAAGAGCTCAATGTCTAGAATTGTCTGGAGACCATCAGTCTCGAAGTAGAAAATTAATTTCTCAAAGGAAGATAAAATGCCAAAGAGCCAACCCCCCAATAGCCAGCTAAAATCCAAGAGTGGTTCCTTTACTGCTTACTTGCCAAGGAGGTGTTCAGAAGTAGTGGAGACAGGTCGAAGTCCCCTGCTGAGTGCACAGCAAAATACACCAGCACGGGGGAAACCTCCACCACCTGAGAGGCAAGTGAATTGTTTAATCCATGTGGGAAGGTATTTTTAAAAGAAACTTTCAAAGCACGGGGGCGCAGAAGGAGAATTATTCATATGCTGAGAAGTGTGTGAGCTCCTCAGCAGCACACCAAACCTGTCTCATATTGCCCAAGGCCTTGTCTGTGGTGCATGTGGCTCTTCTCCTTTGTACATGTGTTGGGCTACATCCCACAGGGCCATCCCATCCCTTGTTACCTGAGACAACCTGCAATGATCTATCCAAACAACTCACATGCAGGTCCCAAACTCACAGCATCAGTAAGAGGTTGGGAATCCTCCCCCCAGCTGCAGGGCCAACACTGAAGACATACAGCTGCTGCTTGGCCACAGTCCCTGTCCCAAGGCAGAGCAGAAGAACAAGCACTGGCTGCCAGGATTTATCTCCTGCTGCAGGTCATGTTGCAGCCACATCGGCTGAATCAGTCCCTAGAAACCATTGCAACAGAGAGCCTAGGGAGACCAGCTCCAGTGCAGTTGGATGCTCTTAATACCACGAGGGGTGCAGAGGTACCCCTGGGGGTTCCCCACTCACTGAACTAACCCCTTCAGCTGGAGCAACTGTATTTATGCAGCTGCATGTCAGCAACTCTGTTAAGGAAAACAGAGGCAATGGGCACTGAAGAGCAGCTGGGACAGAGTGTAGAGTGGAAACATCTTCAGCTGGATGCAAACGAAGGGACTAAGTATATTCCAAAAAGGGTGAACCAAATTCACAGCTGACATAAGCCTATTCAGCAGTGGAAGGCAGACCAGAAAGAGATTTGAAGGAAGAATCTCCAGGTCTGTGAAAGGAATATGTCCACCCTGGCCCTGCCCTTCCTGCTCATCTCCAGGCCAGGGCTATGGGAATGAGCATGTGACCAAGGAATTTTTCTTCCCTGTTGCTTATCAGCCACTGCAAGATCTCCTTGGAAGTAGCTTATGGGAAGTATGAGCACCTTAAAGCACCTTACAGGAACAAATCAGACCCTGATCTAGGAGGAAGGTGGAGGGGATTTAGCCCAATCATCTAAACCTACTACCTGAGGACAATTTAAGTGCTGCCAGGAACAAGGTGCTTCATCTGATTAACTGACTACAAAATAACTGCTCTGGCACCTCTTATCCTGAAGCCTAAAAAAACCTCTTACAGCCTTCATAAACTCATCAGTGGGAAAGTCTTCATTCCTCTGTTTTTCCTGAAGCAGAATTTGGACATAGGTCTATCCAGCAAGTGCAGTTTTGGGTGGTTCAGCAAGTTCAGTAGAATGAGCAATGCTGTATTCAGCAGGGCTGAGGTAGGTACCAGAGCCAGGTCAGCTGGAGAGCTGAAGGGCTATATGTTCCCTCCACTGCACACTCCGGGCTGCCCAGTAGAGCCATCCCCCAGGAGATGCTGACTGCAACCAGAAGGTGTGTTTACACCATGCATCACAAGAGCGCGGAACTGAAGTCAGCAGCTGATCCTAAAAAGTGCATTTGGGTTGCACATCCCTGATCTGAGCAGACAGAAAAGCAGGGTGGTATTTTTGTGCGTGTAATACTTGATGTGGATATGTCACACTTTTCCACTGAGATTTGAAGATCCCTTTGGCCATCTCCTTCTCTGAATCTGCAATTGGTGCATCTGCAGGGAGGGACAAGAACAACAGCTTAGCCCTCAGTGAAAGATTTCCTTAAAACACACTCTGTCTGTCAGAAGTTCCCACATGTGAGCAAGCTCTTACTTGCCCAAGAGCTACTAAAGACACAGCAGTCTCAGTGTTCAAGCTGCCCGCTGTGAGCTTTCCTCACCTGTTGTGTTACAGAGACAGCTCCACTGAGATTTGAGCATAAAGCAGTGAGCAGGTGATACGAATATCTCTCCTGTCTGAGGACATGGCCCAAGGCATTTTCTTCAAGAAGACATTTATTTCTTCATTCATATTAACTAGTCTAGAGTAACATTGAATGGCTGACAGCTCCAGTGGCTGGCGTCTCCACCAGTTACTTAATGGACTTATTTTTTGGCCACATTACCTCTGGGTGATGCTGTATATTTGGTCCAGCTGCAGGTTGTCCTATAGATTGGTGTCAACATCTAGTGCCCTATTTGGGCACATGGTGTGTATGTGTCAGGGCTGAGCTCAGAAGGCTTCCTGGGAGTTGCTCTCTGCCTTTGGGAATCCCTCCTCTGCTCGGTATGGGTGTATTTGGGAGACCATGCATCAGACTGCAGGGACCACTTGCCACCTTGTAAGTCCCAAGGAGCTTCTCCAGTTGACAGGTCTTCAGAGCTCACAGTGCGAGCTGGCCAGATCAGGCAAGTTGGATGTTCTCTCTCCTTGTCCAAGGTGCTGGTCTTATTTATCCCTGGCTGCATTTCAAGCAGTATCTCTGTGCTCTGTCTCTGTCTGCTCCAAAGCCCTGAGAAGCTTCCAGAAATACAACACCAGCACCATGTCTGCCTTCAGAGCTCTCTTTTTCTGACTCATGTAACACATTGATCATGGTGGCTGCATCCCTCCCCTACTGCTGTCTCATGGCCCCTTGTACCTTTCCTGTTCCAACTGCCTCTGAGCTTTTCTATTCATTGGCCTCTGAGGGGAAGGAGACCCGTTGTGTCCTGTTGTACAGCATGTGGCACATTATGTGGTCCATGCTTTGTGCTCTCCTATACTCATACAGAAACCCACAGGTTCACATTAGCACACAGAGCCCTTCCATGGCTCACTGGCTGTGCTCATGATGCTTCCTGAGGTCCCTTTGTTAAATAAATAACAACAGAGATCGCTGCTCCCTGCCTGGGTTATTGAACTCCTAATATAGTGTTTCTGCTTTGAATAACACTATGTGCAAACCTAACGGTCATGTCTTTGTCCTCAAAAATGCATTAAAATGTCCTAAAATAGGAGGATGCTCTGTTGTGTGATTGTGCTAGTCCAAAGGGAGCTGCAATTTGGTCTCAAGAGTGCAACAGGCCTTCAAACGACCTGCTGAATTTGGCATTCACAAAGGGAATAAAATTACTGATGCTTATGGATAACAGAAGAGAGCAGAGGCAATAGGTTCTCCACCAGGACAGCCCTCAGGGTAATGGGGCTATGGGGAAGATGGGCTCTGGGATGCCTGGCTCTGTCCTCAGCACTGTCCTGGTTGGCTGCCTAACCCAGGTGAAACTCCTTCTAGCTACCAGTATTTAAAGTGAGGACCTGCTGTTAGGTGACTAAATGTTGGCTTGACACTGGCAGGATACTAATAGCAGTGTTTA